>NC_090449.1:205442065-206067065 GCF_031143425.1 Pleurodeles waltl
AAACTCAGTTCTCCTATAGAGAGAGTACTCTAAATCTCCTATGCTGTTCTGCGCAAAGCTGCATCGAAAAACAGACTGTCTCATGATCTACTCTACATTAACTTAAATCACACCTTCCTAGCATTTGCTTCTCTTACATACAGTTCTCATGAAACAATCCAATCAGGTTAAAGAGAGGTGATACAAGTGAATGCTCATTAGCTTGTCAGGACCTTTCATAGTACAGCTTCTCTCAATGTCCTTCAATTTTACATTATCTATAACAAGATGAGCTACAAGTACCAGCCTGTACTCTGTAGGTGTCTCTGTGCCTATGCTACTCATTATAACATCTCATGATTATCACAGGGAAAAGAAAACATTTCACATGGGAAAAAATTCAAAAGTACATTGCATTAAATAATTAGGACTGAAGTTTCTTCTGGAAATAAAATGCACATGTGCAACAAAGCCAGATGGCAACTAACATTAGCTGTTTTAAAATGGAGGCCAATATTAGTTGTGGTCAACCTAAACAGGAATAAAACACAGTTAATAACGTATGTGGTTATGTGTTAAAGATTATTTAATGCAAAATGTTTAACATTAAAAAACACAAACCCTTCAGGCAAAGTCAGTGACCACTGGGAAGAGGTCTGCATAAAATCTGTCTTTGCTATCATCAGGGGTGTGTTTTGGAAAAGGGGCTAGGTTAAGCACCTAATACTTACAGATACTGAAAACTCTTGTGGACCTGCTCAAGTGCTGTGTATTCAAGAGTTTAATCAATTAAATTATCTTTTCAGTCAGAGAATGACTCACATGCTAAATAACCCCCTCACCTTTGGTTTCATACAATTGCTAAGTGATCAGACAGTTTCTTCAGAATACGCTTCAGTATGCTGCATTGGCAAGCAGAGCCTAATGTTGAGCCAATTAGATTTATATTTTCAATTTTTGCCTGGCACATAGGCTTGTACATCACCACACTTGCCACAGCATTTGTACTCCACCCTCTTTGCAAGCAATCACCTCATGTTTGTCTGCATAATTGTAACACTTTACTATACCTATGAAGGATGCCAACTTCTCCCTGCTGGACTATTCACTTAAACATTTCATTGTTTTGACCAAATCAGACTTTGGACTAATAGCGTTACTAGTAATAACCCAGGTGTGGTTCAATTCACTCACACCAAATCCGCACATTATGAGCTTTAATATCAAACCATTCTCTATCATCTTCCTCATTACTCATTAAGCTAACTTTTAGTACTAGCAAAAATTAAAAGTCCATCTTAATTACACCCCACCCCTTTAATACCCTTCCAATTCAGAACCACGGCTCTTTACAAAACAGAGGCAGGCAAAATTAGGCCATATGACATGCGCTTACAATTCTATGAAAGAAAAGTGGTGACAAATGAGGTCAACTCTTGTAAGTCTTTTTCTAGATTTGATGATATGCATAATCACAATCATATGTTTATTTTAGAAAAAAAATACCCATAAAACAAATCTGAATAAAAATACAGGCAGGTTAAAACTTAGTGTAGATAGGACACAATGCATCGACTGTTAATGAAAATGAAAATCTAAAACCAACTATAATATGTCATAAATATAAAAATAAATATTGAAATCAGTTCATTGATTCACCATCCAAATTTTGTGGGGCTAAAGCATAAAGATTCCTTCTCGCTTTCAAAAGACAGGTCAAATATTTTCTACACTGTAAACCATGGGTACTCACAAACATTTTCCCGGGGGCCAACATTTTTTGTCTATGATGTGACGAGGGCCGCATTGATGCCAGCAATGTGGCACTCATGAGGAGAAAGTTCCAGGGAGTGGTGCCAGAAAGTGGGTGTCCTGGAAGCGAAACACAGAACACCTGCAAACCAGAATTAATCCCAGCTTCCCCACTTGATCAAATTGTGCAATCCTGGTCAATTGTTTTGTTCCACTTTCCCTTTTTTTCTTCATTATCACATACAAAAGGATGTTGAAATACATGACTTCAAGATGTGGAATGTGCAAAACCTTCTCCTGTATTTGATTTAATAAACTAAAATGTTTTTGTATAACAGGAACCCAACCCACAGGGTGCACTTAACAGTTGAGATGCATCTTAGCTCACTATTGACACTGTTGTCAAGGTGAGGGAAAAAGAATGTAAATTCATGTTTAAAAACTATTGCTTAAAACAAAATAGTTCTCAATGCACTGATAAAATGTGAAGTACGAAGGTGAAACGGTTTTACATGTTAATGAAATAAACTTTCTGAATTTTGAGTGGATTTTATCATATTTTATAGTATTGCGTTAAAAATAAAGGTGCAGGATAACCTAGTTACTTCCTTTCTTTAATTTCAGTTAACTTTTACATAACTGCTTGCTTGTTTATTTAATTTCTTGCTCAGTGTTAGCGCTGATTTAGCCCACTGCTGCTTTTGACCTTGGGGCTGCATGTAAATGTCAGGGGGGCCGCATGCGGCCCCCGGGCCGTACTTTGAGTATCAATGCTGTAAACAGATACTCCACCTGTACTAGTTTGTAAACTTTTCAGAGCTTCTAAGCACCACCTGTTCTTTAACATACAACGGATGGCCAGTATCCATCACCTGTGATGTGCAGCATATGCATTACAGATGAAAAGCAAATGTGCTACTGATTCAGACTCTATTTTGTGTGTAGGGCATCCAACATTATTGCATGGTTTCATGCCCATTCTTTTACAAAGCTACTGTTTGGTAAAATCTCATACCTGAATTTTGCATACACTTTCGTATCCATAGGGCACACTTGGTTGTCAAGGAAGGGCTCAAATAAGGGTATACATGTATGAGCTAGAAACCTGTCTTATAGATTTCCAGGTTTAGAATAATGTAAACCGCCCTTCCATGAGTAAAGCCAGATGTTTTCTTTTATACCTGTTTAAGTGGCCCAGTGTTAGAGTGGAGATTTTGGTAATGGTTTAGTGGCACACAAGTGAGCATTAGGTGATTTTATGTTCATATTTAAAAGTCTAACTTAGAAGCACTAATGTGTATTTTAAAGTGTACACGTTTTGTCCTATGGTGGACATTGTGCCTACCATTGGTGGGTGCCCTGCTTTACATGGCAGACGTTGTGCCCACTCATGTTTAGTAAAATGCTAACCTGATTTCTAACTATGTTTGAGAATAAATAATCATTAGAATGAATATTATGGTTAGAAAATAATTCTGATTTATGTTGATTATTGTGAGTTATTAGTATAAAGTTACATGTGTGCAGAAGAATAGTGTCATACTTAATGTGATGTGTCAAAAAGGATTGTAATTAATATTGAAAAGCTTTACATATTTTATGATATATCATTAATGAGATATATTTAGGGGATTTTATAATTTGTGTGTTCATTTAGTGGTTATATTGATGCTCAGTATTTTTTGTGTTAGCAGAAATAGGCCTGAGGTTTCATATTCACAGCAGGAATGAAGAAGTTGAATCATGTCTTTGCCTTTATCCTGAATATTTCCATTAGACTGTTTCACATGTTTAGCAAACAGTCCTATTGTATTATGAGTAAGCTTACGACCTTGGAATTGGTACTGCGAGAGCACTGGAGAATTGTACAATAAAACAGACCCCATTGTTTAACCATCCGGTCTCATGTGAAAGGAGAACACTGGTGTGAGCCATAAAGAATCTTAGAATGTACAGAGTTGCTAGTTATTGCCAGTGCAACATGGAAGGAGAGATGACTTCACACCTACCCTGGGAGAATCTAGAGATGTTGCAAGCTGAATGGGTGTTATATATTTCATTGGACATTTGTCATTTAATGAAATATGGTCCTACACTGTGGACCAATCAAATTGCATTGGATATTTCAAGTTAGGCAGAGACCTTTGACATTTTTAGTTAGTTCCCTCTTTGCTCTTATGCAATGCAGCCTTCATTAAGTACTCTTTCTGAGTCCCTCTCTCCTTTAGTATTGTTAATGCCCCTTGAATTTAATTATTAATCTGTCCCATGCATGCTCCTAATATGCAGCTTGTGTTTTGCATTTTCCCTGATGATGTTCCTGATGCATTCTGCTGGATCTGACGTATTCTGTTTCTGAATTTAGCCTGTTTCCTGGAGAGATATAAAATTGTAATGTTATTTTTCCCCTTGCCTTTTTTTTAATTAGTTTAGCATGCTGACCCTGCATTGTTTTGATTTTACTAGTTAGCCTAAGCTAACCCGAGATAGAGGATTATTCCAAATTATTTTTATCTTCTTTTTCATTTGCTTTTGTCCGCATGTGTTAGTCCATTCGCACACATGCTTGTCCTAATTTGTGATAGCAATAGGGAGAATCACCCTCATAAAATTTATATATATTGAATTGTGAATTTGATTATTGACTGATGTCACCATCTAGTGATTTGAAATCTGTTTCTGTTGCACAAAATATGTCATTGTTTGCATAATTCTGCTGGAGTGTTTAATGGTATTGATGTTGAAGTGGAATAAACTTGTTTTGCAGATTTGATCAGCCTATGGTATTCATTTATCTTTATAACATAGTTTTATGCATTATTTACATGATAATGTCTTTGCGGTTGTAATAAAGCTTTGAAACTTTCATTGATTGGAGTTTTGTTTCCAGGCCCAATTGGTTATGGTGTTTAAAGTTATTGTTGTATTTTCGAATCTTGACCTGGAGGAGAAACTGTGCTCACACCAGTATGCCATAGGGCAGCTAAACCTACATGATGTAACATGGCTTTCACATATGCTGTCCATGAGATTTCTAAATGGTAATTTGAGTGCAAGAATTCTTTAAAGGCTTCCATATGGGCAAAGCTCACTTGTATGGCATAATCTACAAAAATACAGAAGCGGTCTTAATTTTACAATTTATTCAATTGGATATTGGCCGAAATCAATATGCAGTGGAGAATGGGGGCACTCTGTGGTTGGTGTACAAGCGATTTAAAAACAATATTTTCACTGCAACTAGCCTAGTATCCTTTACATGTCCCCATAACTCTGCCTCATATAAAGCTGTTTGTAGGAAGTTGGCTCTGTATGTGCTATTTCAAAGTAAGGAATAGCATGCACAGAGTCCAAGGGTTCCCCTTAGAGGTAAAATAGTGGTAAAAATAGATAATACTAATGCTCTATTTTGTGGTAGTGTGGTCGAGCAGTAGGCTTATCCAAGGAGTAGTGTTAAGCATTTGTTGTACATACACATAGACAATAAATGAGGTACACACACTCAGAGACAAATCCAGCCAATAGGTTTTTATATAGAAAAATATCTTTTCTTAGTTTATTTTAAGAACCACAGGTTCAAATTCTACATGTAATAGCTCATTCGAAAGGTATTGCAGGTAAGTACTTTAGGAACTTCAAATCATCAAAATTGCATGTATACTTTTCAAGTTATTCACAAATAGCTGTTTTAAAAGTGGACACTTAGTGCAATTTTCACAGTTCCTAGGGGAGGTAAGTATTTGTTAGTTTTACCAGGTAAGTAAGACACTTACAGGGTTCAGTTCTTGGTCCAAGGTAGCCCACCGTTGGGGGTTCAGAGCAACCCCAAAGTCACCACACCAGCAGCTCAGGGCCGGTCAGGTGCAGAGTTCAAAGTGGTGCCCAAAACACATAGGCTAGAATGGAGAGAAGGGGGTGCCCCGGTTCCGGTCTGCTTGCAGGTAAGTACCCGCGTCTTCGGAGGGCAGACCAGGGGGGTTTTGTAGGGCACCGGGGGGGACACAAGTCCACACAGAAATTTCACCCTCAGCGGCGCGGGGGCGGCCGGGTGCAGTGTAGAAACAAGCGTCGGGTTCGCAATGTTAGTCTATGAGAGATCTCGGGATCTCTTCAGCGCTGCAGGCAGGCAAGGGGGGGGTTCCTCGGGGAAACCTCCACTTGGGCAAGGGAGAGGGACTCCTGGGGGTCACTTCTCCAGTGAAAGTCCGGTCCTTCAGGTCCTGGGGGCTGCGGGTGCAGGGTCTCTCCCAGGCGTCGGGACTGTAGGTTCAAAGAGTCGCGGTCAGGGGAAGCCTCGGGATTCCCTCTGCAGGCGGCGCTGTGGGGGCTCAGGGGGGACAGGTTTTGGTACTCACAGTATCAGAGTAGTCCTGGGGTCCCTCCTGAGGTGTCGGGTCTCCACCAGCCGAGTCGGGGTCGCCGGGTGCAGTGTTGCAAGTCTCACGCTTCTTGCGGGGAGCTTGCAGGGTTCTTTAAAGCTGCTGGAAACAAAGTTGCAGCTTTTCTTGGAGCAGGTCCGCTGTCCTCGGGAGTTTCTTGTCTTTTCGAAGCAGGGGCAGTCCTCAGAGGATGTCGAGGTCGCTGGTCCCTTCGGAAGGCGTCGCTGGAGCAGGATCTTTGGAAGGCAGGAGACAGGCCGGTGAGTTTCTGGAGCCAAGGCAGTTGTCGTCTTCTGGTCTTCCGCTGCAGGGGTTTTCAGCTGGGCAGTCCTTCTTCTTGTTGCAGGAATCTAATTTTCTAGGGTTCAGGGTAGCCCTTAAATACTAAATTTAAGGGCGTGTTTAGGTCTGGGGGGTTAGTAGCCAATGGCTACTAGCCCTGAGGGTGGGTACACCCTCTTTGTGCCTCCTCCCAAGGGGAGGGGGTCACAATCCTAACCCTATTGGGGGAATCCTCCATCTGCAAGATGGAGGATTTCTAAAAGTTAGAGTCACCTCAGCTCAGGACACCTTAGGGGCTGTCCTGACTGGCCAGTGACTCCTCCTTGTTATTCTCATTATTTTCTCCGGCCTTGCCGCCAAAAGTGGGGCCTGGCCGGAGGGGGCGGGCAACTCCACTAGCTGGAGTGTCCTGCTGGGTTGGCACAAAGGAGGTGAGCCTTTGAGGCTCACCGCCAGGTGTGACAATTCCTGCCTGGGAGAGGTGTTAGCATCTCCACCCAGTGCAGGCTTTGTTACTGGCCTCAGAGTGACAAAGGCACTCTCCCCATGGGGCCAGCAACATGTCTCGGTTTGTGGCAGGCTGCTAAAACTAGTCAGCCTACACAGATAGTCGGTTAAGTTTCAGGGGGCACCTCTAAGGTGCCCTCTGTGGTGTATTTTACAATAAAATGTACACTAGCATCAGTGTGCATTTATTGTGCTGAGAAGTTTGATACCAAACTTCCCAGTTTTCAGTGTAGCCATTATGGTGCTGTGGAGTTCGTGTTTGACAGACTCCCAGACCATATACTCTTATGGCTACCCTGCACTTACAATGTCTAAGGTTTTATTTAGACACTGTAGGGGTACCATGCTCATGCACTGGTACCCTCACCTATGGTATAGTGCACCCTGCCTTAGGGCTGTAAGGCCTGCTAGAGGGGTGTCTTACCTATACTGCATAGGCAGTGAGAGGCTGGCATGGCACCCTGAGGGGAGTGCCATGTCGACTTACTCGTTTTGTCCTCACTAGCACACACAAGCTGGCAAGCAGTGTGTCTGTGCAGAGTGAGAGGTCTCCAGGGTGGCATAAGACATGCTGCAGCCCTTAGAGACCTTCCTTGGCATCAGGGCCCTTGGTACTAGAAGTACCAGTTACAAGGGACTTATCTGGATGCCAGGGTCTGCCAATTGTGGATACAAAAGTACAGGTTAGGGAAAGAACACTGGTGCTGGGGCCTGGTTAGCAGGCCTCAGCACACTTTCAATTGTAAACATAGCATCAGCAAAGGCAAAAAGTCAGGGGGCAACCATGCCAAGGAGGCATTTCCTTACACAACCCCCCCCCAAACGAAAGAGGATGAGACTAACCTTTCCCAAGAGAGTCTTCATTTTCTAAGTGGAAGAACCTGGAAAGGCCATCTGCATTGGCATGGGCAGTCCCAGGTCTGTGTTCCACTATAAAGTCCATTCCCTGTAGGGAGATGGACCACCTCAACAGTTTAGGATTTTCACCTTTCATTTGCATCAGCCATTTGAGAGGTCTGTGGTCAGTTTGAACTAGGAAGTGAGTCCCAAAGAGGTATGGTCTCAGCTTCTTCAGGGACCAAACCACAGCAAAGGCCTCCCTCTCAATGGCACTCCAACGCTGCTCCCTGGGGAGTAACCTCCTGCTAATGAAAGCAACAGGCTGGTCAAGGCCATCATCATTTGTTTGGGACAAAACTGCCCCTATCCCATGTTCAGAGGCATCAGTCTGCACAATGAACTGCTTAGAATAATCTGGAGCTTTGAGAACTGGTGCTGAGCACATTGCTTGTTTCAGGGTGTCAAAGGCCTGTTGGCAGTCCACAGTCCAGTTCACTTTCTTGGGCATTTTCTTGGAGGTGAGCTCAGTGAGGGCTGTCACAATGGATCCATATCCCTTCACAAACCTCCTGTAGTACCCAGTCAAGCCAAGGAATGCCCTGACTTGAGTCTGGGTTTTTGGAGCTACCCAGTCCAGAATGGTCTGGATCTTGGGTTGGAGTGGCTGAACTTGGCCTCCACCTACAAGGTGGCCCAAGTAAACCACAGTTCCCTGCCCTATCTGGCATTTGGATGCCTTGATAGAGAGGCCTGCAGATTGCAGAGCCTTCAAAACCTTCTTCAGGTGGACCAGGTGATCCTGCCAGGTGGAGCTAAAGACAGCAATATCATCAAGATAAGCTGTGCTAAAGGACTCCAAGCCAGCAAGGACTTGATTCACCAACCTTTGGAAGGTGGCAGGGGCATTCTTTAAACCAAAGGGCATAACAGTAAACTGATAATGCCCATCAGGTGTGGAGAATGCTGTCTTTTCTTTTGCTCCAGGTGCCATTTTTATTTGCCAGTACCCTGCTGTCAAGTCAAAGGTACTTAGAAATTTGGCAGCACCTAACTTATCAATGAGCTCATCAGCTCTTGGAATTGGATGGGCATCTGTCTTGGTGACAGAGTTGAGCCCTCTGTAGTCCACACAAAACCTCATCTCTTTCTTTCCATCTTTGGTGTGAGGTTTGGGGACTAAGACCACTGGGCTAGCCCAGGGGCTGTCAGAGCGCTCAATCACTCCCAATTCCAGCATCTTGTGGACTTCCATCTTGATGCTTTCCTTAACATGGTCAGACTGTCTGAAGATTTTGTTCTTGACAGGCATGCTGTCTCCTGTGTCCACATCATGGGTACACAGGTGTGTCTGACCAGGGGTTAGGGAGAAAAGCTCAGGAAACTGTTGTAGGACTCTCCTACAATCAGCCTGCTGTTGGCCAGAGAGGGTGTCTGAGTAGATCACTCCATCTACTGTGCCATCTTTTGGGTCTGATGACAGAAGATCAGGGAGAGGTTCACTCTCTGCCTCCTGATCCTCATCTGTTACCATTAACAGATTCACATCAGCCCTGTCATGGAAGAGCTTAAGGCGGTTCACATGGATCACCCTCTTGGGGCTCCTGCTTGTGCCCAGGTCCACCAGGTAGGTGACCTGACTCTTCCTCTCTAGCACTGGGTAAGGGCCACTCCATTTGTCCTGGAGTGCCCTGGGAGCCACAGGCTCCAGAACCCAGACTTTCTGCCCTGGTTGGAACTCAACCAGTGCAGCCTTTTGGTCATACCAAAACTTCTGGAGTTGTTGGCTGGCCTCAAGGTTTTTGGTTGCCTTTTCCATGTACTCTGCCATTCTAGAGCGAAGGCCAAGTATATAGTCCACTATGTCCTGTTTAGGCTCATGGAGAGGTCTCTCCCAGCCTTCTTTAACAAGGGCAAGTGGTCCCCTTACAGGATGACCAAACAGAAGTTCAAAGGGTGAGAACCCTACTCCCTTCTGTGGTACCTCCCTGTAAGCGAAAAGCAGACATGGCAGGAGGACATCCCATCTCCGTTTGAGTTTTTCTGGGAGCCCCATGATCATGCCCTTTAATGTCTTGTTGAATCTCTCAACTAAGCCATTAGTTTGTGGATGGTAAGGTGTAGTGAATTTATAAGTCACTCCACACTCATTCCACATGTGCTTTAGGTATGCTGACATGAAGTTGGTACCTCTGTCAGACACCACCTCCTTAGGGAAACCCACTCTGGTAAAGATACCAATGAGGGCCTTGGCTACTGCAGGGGCAGTAGTCGACCTAAGGGGAATAGCTTCAGGATACCTGGTAGCATGATCCACTACTACCAGGATATACATATTTCCTGAGGCTGTGGGAGGTTCCAGTGGACCAACTATGTCCACACCCACTCTTTCAAAGGGCACCCCCACCACAGGAAGTGGAATGAGGGGGGCCTTTGGATGCCCACCTGTCTTACCACTGGCTTGACAGGTGGGGCAGGAGAGGCAAAACTCCTTAACCATGTTGGACATATTGGGCCAGTAGAAGTGGTTGACTAACCTCTCCCACGTCTTGGTTTGTCCCAAATGTCCAGCAAGGGGAATGTCATGGGCCAATGTTAGGATGAACTCTCTGAACAGCTGAGGCACTACCACTCTCCTAGTGGCACCAGGTTTGGGGTCTCTGGCCTCAGTGTACAGGAGCCCATCTTCCCAATAGACCCTATGTGTTCCATTTTTCTTGCCTTTGGACTCTTCAGCAGCTTGCTGCCTAAGGCCTTCAAGAGAGGGACAGGTTTCTTGTCCCTTACACAGCTCTTCCCTTGAGGGTCCCCCTGGGCCTAAGAGCTCAACCTGATAAGGTTCAAGCTCCAAAGGCTCAGTTCCCTCAGAGGGCAGAACTTCTTCCTGAGAAGAGAGGTTCCCTTTCTTTTGCTGTGTTGCAGTTGGTTTCCCAACTGACTTTCCTGTTCTCTTGGTAGGCTGGGCCATTTTTCCAGACTCCAGCTCTACTTTTTCACCCTGTGCCTTGCACTGTGCTCTTGTTTTCACACACACCAGTTCAGGGATACCCAGCATTGCTGCATGGGTTTTTAGCTCTACCTCAGCCCATGCTGAGGACTCCAGGTCATTTCCAAGCAGACAGTCCACTGGGATATTTGAGGAGACCACCACCTGTTTCAGGCCATTGACCCCTCCCCATTCTAAAGTAACCATTGCCATGGGATGTACTTTTCTCTGATTGTCAGCGTTGGTGACTGTGTAAGTTTTTCCAGTCAGGTATTGGCCAGGGGAAACCAGTTTCTCTGTCACCATGGTGACACTGGCACCTGTATCCCTCAGGCCCTCTATTCTAGTCCCATTAATTAAGAGTTGCTGTCTGTATTTTTGCATGTTAGGCGGCCAGACAGCTAGTGTGGCTAAATCCACCCCACCCTCAGAAACTAGAGTAGCTTCAGTGTGGACCCTGATTTGCTCTGGGCACACTGTTGATCCCACTTGGAGACTAGCCATACCAGTGTTACCTGGATGGGAGTTTGGAGTGGAACCTTTCTTGGGACAGGCCTTGTCTCCAGTTTGGTGTCCATGCTGTTTACAGCTATGACACCAGGCCTTTTTGGGATCAAAGTTTTTACCCTTGTACCCATTGTTTTGTGAAGAGGCTCTGGGCCCACCCTCCTGTGCAGGTTTTTGGGGGCCTGTGGAAGACTCTTTACTATTTTTAGTTTTGGTTGTCTCATCACCCTTCTGCTGGGGAGTCTTCGTGACCCCTTTCTTTTGGTCACCCCCTGTTGAAGTCTTGGACACCCTTGTCTTGACCCAATGGTCCGCCTTCTTTCCCAATTCTTGGGGAGAAATTGGTCCTAGGTCTACCAGATGCTGATGCAGTTTATCATTGAAACAATTACTTAACAGGTGTTCTTTCACAAATAAATTGTACAGCCCATCATAATTACTTACACCACTGCCTTGAATCCAACCATCTAGTGTTTTCACTGAGTAGTCAACAAAGTCAACCCAGGTCTGGCTCGAGGATTTTTGAGCCCCCCTGAACCTAATCCTGTACTCCTCAGTGGAGAATCCAAAGCCCTCAATCAGGGTACCCTTCATGAGGTCATAAGATTCTGCATCTTGTCCAGAGAGTGTGAGGAGTCTATCCCTACACTTTCCTGTGAACATTTCCCAAAGGAGAGCACCCCAGTGAGATCTGTTCACTTTTCTGGTTACACAAGCCCTCTCAAAAGCTGTGAACCATTTGGTGATGTCATCACCATCTTCATATTTAGTTACAATCCCTTTGGGGATTTTCAACATGTCAGGAGAATCTCTGACCCTATTTATGTTGCTGCCACCATTGATGGGTCCTAGGCCCATCTCTTGTCTTTCCCTCTCTATGGCTAGGATCTGTCTTTCCAAAGCCAATCTTTTGGCCATCCTGGCTAACTGGATGTCCTCTTCACTGGAGTTATCCTCAGTGATTTCAGAGTTGTTGGTCCCTCCTGTGAGGGAACCAGCATCTCTGACTATTATTTGTGGAGTCAGGGCTTGAGAAGCCCTGCTCTCCCTAAGTAGGACTGGAGGGGGGGAATTTCCCTCCAAGTCACTATCTTCATCCTCTGAGTTGCCATCCTCAGAGGGGTTGGCCTTTTCAAACTCTGCCAAAAGCTCCTGGAGCTGTACTTTGGTAGGTTTGGGGCCCATTGCTATTTTCTTTAGTTTACAGAGTGACCTTAGCTCTCTCATCTGTAGATGGAGGTAAGGTGTGGTGTCGAGTTCCACCACATTCACATCTGTGCTAGACATTATGCTTCTAAAAGTTGGAATACTTTTTAAGAAACTAAAACTGGTTCTAGAATCTAATTCAAACTTTTACAAACTTTTAAACTCTAAAAGAAATGCTAAACAGGATCTAACACAAGGCCCTAGCAGGTCTTTTAAGAATTTAGAAAACTTTTCAAATTGCAAAAATCAATTTCTAATGACAATTTTGGAATTTGTCGTGTGATCAGGTATTGGCTGAGTAGTCCAGCAAATGCAAAGTCTTGTACCCCACCGCTGATCCACCAATGTAGGAAGTTGGCTCTGTATGTGCTATTTCAAAGTAAGGAATAGCATGCACAGAGTCCAAGGGTTCCCCTTAGAGGTAAAATAGTGGTAAAAATAGATAATACTAATGCTCTATTTTGTGGTAGTGTGGTCGAGCAGTAGGCTTATCCAAGGAGTAGTGTTAAGCATTTGTTGTACATACACATAGACAATAAATGAGGTACACACACTCAGAGACAAATCCAGCCAATAGGTTTTTATATAGAAAAATATCTTTTCTTAGTTTATTTTAAGAACCACAGGTTCAAATTCTACATGTAATAGCTCATTCGAAAGGTATTGCAGGTAAGTACTTTAGGAACTTCAAATCATCAAAATTGCATGTATACTTTTCAAGTTATTCACAAATAGCTGTTTTAAAAGTGGACACTTAGTGCAATTTTCACAGTTCCTAGGGGAGGTAAGTATTTGTTAGTTTTACCAGGTAAGTAAGACACTTACAGGGTTCAGTTCTTGGTCCAAGGTAGCCCACCGTTGGGGGTTCAGAGCAACCCCAAAGTCACCACACCAGCAGCTCAGGGCCGGTCAGGTGCAGAGTTCAAAGTGGTGCCCAAAACACATAGGCTAGAATGGAGAGAAGGGGGTGCCCCGGTTCCGGTCTGCTTGCAGGTAAGTACCCGCGTCTTCGGAGGGCAGACCAGGGGGGTTTTGTAGGGCACCGGGGGGGACACAAGTCCACACAGAAATTTCACCCTCAGCGGCGCGGGGGCGGCCGGGTGCAGTGTAGAAACAAGCGTCGGGTTCGCAATGTTAGTCTATGAGAGATCTCGGGATCTCTTCAGCGCTGCAGGCAGGCAAGGGGGGGGTTCCTCGGGGAAACCTCCACTTGGGCAAGGGAGAGGGACTCCTGGGGGTCACTTCTCCAGTGAAAGTCCGGTCCTTCAGGTCCTGGGGGCTGCGGGTGCAGGGTCTCTCCCAGGCGTCGGGACTGTAGGTTCAAAGAGTCGCGGTCAGGGGAAGCCTCGGGATTCCCTCTGCAGGCGGCGCTGTGGGGGCTCAGGGGGGACAGGTTTTGGTACTCACAGTATCAGAGTAGTCCTGGGGTCCCTCCTGAGGTGTCGGGTCTCCACCAGCCGAGTCGGGGTCGCCGGGTGCAGTGTTGCAAGTCTCACGCTTCTTGCGGGGAGCTTGCAGGGTTCTTTAAAGCTGCTGGAAACAAAGTTGCAGCTTTTCTTGGAGCAGGTCCGCTGTCCTCGGGAGTTTCTTGTCTTTTCGAAGCAGGGGCAGTCCTCAGAGGATGTCGAGGTCGCTGGTCCCTTCGGAAGGCGTCGCTGGAGCAGGATCTTTGGAAGGCAGGAGACAGGCCGGTGAGTTTCTGGAGCCAAGGCAGTTGTCGTCTTCTGGTCTTCCGCTGCAGGGGTTTTCAGCTGGGCAGTCCTTCTTCTTGTTGCAGGAATCTAATTTTCTAGGGTTCAGGGTAGCCCTTAAATACTAAATTTAAGGGCGTGTTTAGGTCTGGGGGGTTAGTAGCCAATGGCTACTAGCCCTGAGGGTGGGTACACCCTCTTTGTGCCTCCTCCCAAGGGGAGGGGGTCACAATCCTAACCCTATTGGGGGAATCCTCCATCTGCAAGATGGAGGATTTCTAAAAGTTAGAGTCACCTCAGCTCAGGACACCTTAGGGGCTGTCCTGACTGGCCAGTGACTCCTCCTTGTTATTCTCATTATTTTCTCCGGCCTTGCCGCCAAAAGTGGGGCCTGGCCGGAGGGGGCGGGCAACTCCACTAGCTGGAGTGTCCTGCTGGGTTGGCACAAAGGAGGTGAGCCTTTGAGGCTCACCGCCAGGTGTGACAATTCCTGCCTGGGAGAGGTGTTAGCATCTCCACCCAGTGCAGGCTTTGTTACTGGCCTCAGAGTGACAAAGGCACTCTCCCCATGGGGCCAGCAACATGTCTCGGTTTGTGGCAGGCTGCTAAAACTAGTCAGCCTACACAGATAGTCGGTTAAGTTTCAGGGGGCACCTCTAAGGTGCCCTCTGTGGTGTATTTTACAATAAAATGTACACTAGCATCAGTGTGCATTTATTGTGCTGAGAAGTTTGATACCAAACTTCCCAGTTTTCAGTGTAGCCATTATGGTGCTGTGGAGTTCGTGTTTGACAGACTCCCAGACCATATACTCTTATGGCTACCCTGCACTTACAATGTCTAAGGTTTTATTTAGACACTGTAGGGGTACCATGCTCATGCACTGGTACCCTCACCTATGGTATAGTGCACCCTGCCTTAGGGCTGTAAGGCCTGCTAGAGGGGTGTCTTACCTATACTGCATAGGCAGTGAGAGGCTGGCATGGCACCCTGAGGGGAGTGCCATGTCGACTTACTCGTTTTGTCCTCACTAGCACACACAAGCTGGCAAGCAGTGTGTCTGTGCAGAGTGAGAGGTCTCCAGGGTGGCATAAGACATGCTGCAGCCCTTAGAGACCTTCCTTGGCATCAGGGCCCTTGGTACTAGAAGTACCAGTTACAAGGGACTTATCTGGATGCCAGGGTCTGCCAATTGTGGATACAAAAGTACAGGTTAGGGAAAGAACACTGGTGCTGGGGCCTGGTTAGCAGGCCTCAGCACACTTTCAATTGTAAACATAGCATCAGCAAAGGCAAAAAGTCAGGGGGCAACCATGCCAAGGAGGCATTTCCTTACACTGTTCTCTTAGCTTTTATATTAAATACTTCTAAGGCCAGTGAGACTGTTCTCATGTTTGTTTTCTTATACAATTTGAGGATAGCCATAGATTGATATTGCAGCTTTAGTGCACTTTTGTTAATCTGAGATATCCAAGACACATTACTTGGCAGCCCTGCACCAAGATATTCAAAATGTGTGACACACTCAATTGTTTCATTATCTATTTTTATGGAGACCATGTGCTGTTTATAAGGGTTGAACAAAATATATATTTTGTTTTTAATTAACGCAACTCCTATCTTTGCTCGGCACAAACATTATAAACCAATCAACCAAAGCCTGTACTCATGATGGAGTGTTTGAAAATTGGAGCGTGTCATTCACAAATAACAGTGCCGTTATTTTTCATGTTTTTATTTTTGACGCATCACTATAGAGGATATCTAGATATTTCACTAGTTCATTTATATTTCATGAAAAAGAGTCAGGCCAAGACACATCCCAGCTAGACCGCCTTCTCAATTGTATTATGACTGGTGAATTTGCCCTTGCTCCCTCGTCTGCCCTGAGCACAATTGGTGTTGTGCAGCCTTATTAATATGGAAAAAATGCTGCTTGAGATGCCCGTTCTTCCCACCACATACTAAAGATTTTGGTGAAGGTTCAAGTCGTAAGCTGACTGGTTTGATGTTAGGCTGAAGCAGGATCAAGAGTAAAACAATATCTTGCCCCATCAAAGGTCATTCCTATTTCATTAATATTTGGGTCATCCACTACTACTTCCCTCATTATTGATCTTAAATAACAATTCCTTGTTCAGCCTACCTGGCAACCACAGTTGAAGTGACACATTTGGATGCTTCTACTGGTATGACCACTCCTGTGCCAGTCAAACGCTTCACTTCCTTGTACACTTTCATTCTCAAAGGTTTGCGTCTTACTTTTCAAGCTACAGGTACTGCCCCACTCTTTAGTCTAATTCTGTGCTTGTAACTATTCAAGCCACCATTTTCTTTCCTAAACAGTTCTTTGGATTCTGTTTCAAATGAGGGTATTTCCTCAGACATAGTTTGGACTTGCACGTGAGGTGCAACATTTGGGTGTAAAGTAACCCCCAGCAGTCTTTGATGTGACCAGCTAATGATATTATCATCCTTGCATACAATTTTGCCAGCTGTATTCCACCCTCTTACCTCAAAACAAACCATGAAATGACCTAATATTTTAATGGACTGCGCTCAATAAGTCCTGGTGTTATTTCTTTTTCACACAAGCTCTGCTTAGACCTGAATTTATTATTAAATGTGTTTTTCAAAATAATGATGAGACGAGAACATGAGTCAAACTTAACACAAATTTCAGCTTTATCAATTCTTATCACATTCAGAAGAATGACTATTGTGCACCGTTTCTATATGAAAAACAGTTTCGTCATTTATCTTTTTATTTTCCCTGTTATTCATCTTTACCCTCATTCTGCAATACGTGTTGAAGTGCCCCTTCTTTCCACAACCATTAAATGTAACATTTATACTGGACACTCCTTGAAATCCCACAATGATAGCATAACCCCAAATCTCTTTTTGTCCTCCTGTGACCCTTTTCTTTCCTGTACTAGACTGACTGACTCTATGGCATCATCAGCACACACACTGTGTACACCTCTTTCTTTACTTAACTAATTCACACAATTTAACATGCTTTCAACTCTTTTTGCAATTCCAACCATGTCCTCCAGAGATGGCTTGTCTTTTAACCAGATTTGTTGTCTGCTTCTATCACTTTTACACCTCAGAATAACTTGGTCCCTTATTCTTTCTTCTGTTATTTGTCCGAATTTAGAGGTTAATTAAATCTTCCTGAAGACATTGATGAACTCCTCAACCGATTCATCTTTGTCTTCCACTTTTAATCCAAACTGATATTATTCAACAGTTGTGCTCACATGAGGCAAGCAGGGTAGATCTAACATCATTATTTAAACTTCATACTCATTTAGTTCCTTCCCTTTCCTTGTCAGAATTCTGCCACCCTGCCACGAGGAAGTGGTCACGAAGGTCCTCTGGACTCCTGTCTTTATCAGTAAATATGAGGTTGTACAGTCCCACACCTTGTCTTGCCAGATAAACTTTGTATTCCAGATTAGGCTTCCATTCTATTGTCCTGATGCATCATGGTCCATGTAGTTCCCTTTGTCTTCAGACCCTTTCTAGATCATGTCCAGGTGGGGGTTTTTTGGTCACTAGATTTGCTCCTGCAATGTGCAGTTATTTTGAACGCTTTACGTCTGTGTTCTGGACCCGACTTTATGTTTTTTTCTGATCCATCCTCCATGCCAGGTTTTCCTATACCCTATCTTATGTCTCCTGGTTTCCTTTGCCTTCCTTCTTACGAGCCTCTGTTCAGCCTTCCCTTCATCAATTATTCCCTGACTCCCTGCACCTAGTTAATTTTTTGCACCTGGCGCTCTCCCTGCACCTGTGCTCCTCCCATGAGCATCTAGCTATTTAGTTCCATGAAAGCAGAGTGCACTTGACTCCTGTAATTTCAACTTACTCTTGTAGCGTCTCCTTGTGCTCCGTGTACCTGCTGCTGTTACTACAGGCTTGTTCTTTGATTCTGCTTCCCTTTTTCACTGAACCCATTGTCTTGTTGTTGGCTATTTCTAGTAACTGTTCCATGTTTTCCTGCATGTTGGGAATTTACCTTTTTGCAGAGTTACCCCAAACTATTTGCCTTCCCCATCCTCTTTTTCTGACATTCTTTTTGTTGGCTTTAGGACTGTGAGCACTGTACCACTGCCAACCAGTGCTAAAGTGCATGTGCTTCTCCCCTAAACATGGTGGCATTGGTGAATACCTGATTAGCATATTTGAACTATTAGTAAGTTCCTTGTCAAATGATATACCACATACCCAGGGCCTGTACTTCAAATGCTACTAGTTATCCTGCAGCACTGATTGTGCCACCCACCTAAGTAGTCTTTCAAACTTTTCTCGGGCCCTGCAATGTATGTAGTTTACTGTCACTTCGGCTTGCCATTTAAAACTATTTGCCAAGCCTAACACTCACCTTGGATACATATAAGTCACCCTAAAGGTAGGCCCTAAGTAACCTTAATGGCAGGGTGCTATATAAGCAAAAGGTAGGGCATGCCTTTATGTTTTACATGCCCTGGCAGTGACAAACAGCCTATTTTGTTTTTCACAACTGAGAGGCCTGCTTCTCTCAGAGGCTAGCATTGGTAATTCCTCAATGTACCTTTAAGCTTTAATTCCTAATCAGAAAGGAGTAGTTTTGTCTTGTTTCATATCTTTGAAATGGCAATGATAAATCTTCTTTACTGGTAAAGTCGGATTTAACATTGCTATTTTAGAAATGTCACTTTTAGAGAAAGGTTATTTCTCCATATGTGTTGCTCTGTGTGCCTTCCAGCCTATCTCCAATACATGTCCGGACTGGGCTAGGTGACAGCTATATTTGTGCATTCCCTCCAGACAGCCACATCACAGTACACTCAACCGCATCTGCATTCATATGCATACTGATGGGTCTTCCTGGGCAGGGATGATGGGAGGGGTCCACACTTACACTTAAAAGGGCAGTGGCCTGACTCCACACACAGTACTCCCACAGATAGTCTGTCAGACAGGGCTGTGTTGAAAGGGATCCCTGTGCACTTCAGAGAGTTCCTTTGAAGTCATCCTCTACATCAAAGGCACTTTAGGGTGTAAGTACTGGGTCTCTGACACCCTAAAATCAGACATTTCTGGATCCTCAACGGAACCTCGGTCAGAAGCACTCCTGTGCTGCTTAAAGGTCTCCACTGGACTGCTTTTCTGGAAGGACTGCTTTTCTGCTTGTTGCCCTGCTGCCGCTGCTCCCTGATCCTGCTGTTAGGACAGCTGGACTCTGTCTTCCATCTGAAATTATTTCCAAGGGCTTTCTGACTTGCCCCTGTTAAATCTCAGGCTCCTAAAAGACTTCACCTTCCTCCTACCATGAGGACTGTGCCACTTGTGAGTCGGGCAGCCCAAACTTGACAAAGATTGGCCAGCGCTGATAGCTAAAACCTACAACGGTCCAGGGCTGTTCTGGTGCACTTGTAACATTCTCTGAAGTGCCTGCTCCCCAAAGAGGCTCTGGTGAGCTCTCAAAGTGCTAGTTCCCTTCTGAAGCCCAAGCATCCTCGGAGGTTGATAGACGCAGCAGTGCCGATGGAAATCCTCTCACCGTGACCCCACCACCTTGCCTTACAACTGGAGCGGGGCCCGCATAGAGGTGTCAGCCATCTGTCCCTGGGAGCAGGATTACCACTTCACGCTGACGGGAGAATTTTGAGGAAGATGTTTGATTGGCACTAACCCTACCGTAAAGAATCTAAAAGGAGCAGACATGCTTTTAAGCATTGTGTTTACTTTATGGATGTAACATGATAACTTGAGAAATACTTATTGGATTTTTATCATTTTGGTCTTGTTGATAACATACCTACCTATCTTTCTAAACCTGCGTGGAGTGTTTTTATTGTGTTACTGTGTGTGTGTGTTGCACAAATACTTTACACATTGCCTCGTTAGATAAGCCTGACTACTGTGTGCCAAGCTACTAGAGAACGAGCACAGGTTATATTCAAGTGTGCGCTTAACTTACCCTTACTAGAGTGGTGGTTCTTGCCTGACCTGGGTGCGTACTTCGGCCAACTAGGAATCCCATTTTGAACACTGGTGATCAGCGGTGAGGACTTGTCTTTGTGCAAAACCATATACTCATTCATTGTACACTGCAACTCTGTACTTAAACCAATTCGAACCTATTCCTCCTGATTGGCAAAATATTTGTCTATCCTGTATCAATTGGCATTTTTTTTTTGTTTTTTAGTTTTCAATTCTCCCTGATTGACATCTTTTGATGTTTCCAAAGTCGTTTTGCCCAAGTTCCATTTTGTCTGCAATGTCTGTGGTTCTGCCTGGCAACATGGAGTTCAAGCTGGCTAACCTGGAAACATACACAGTAGCTCAGCTCAAGGGGTTCTGCTGCCATGCATACGGGTCTTGCCCTACCCCCTCTGTTGCGGAAAGAGTACTGAAACATTCCCTTGGTAATAAGAAATGCCAACCAAAACACAACTTTGCTTCTTTTGCAACAGTATCTTATTAAAGAACTGGGAGTGAGAATGAGTGTTGAAAGTCACAACTAGCAAATTCAAACTTCATTTGTAGAAAAGAGATTTCATGCAATATTTATGGTCCATTTGCCATCAAATGAAAATGAAATTAGAAAAGCAAATCCTTGTGCATATGTTTGACAAACATTCAGTCAAACCATTCATTTGAACATGGGTCCTAGTTTATTATGTCATGTGGAGGCCTAGACTAGTGACCTTGAAAGAGCTACTAGTCTCTTCTCATTCTAGTTCTGTTCAAGAGCTTTGCCTTAGTCTGAATGTCCTTCCCTGTTATTCCCAAGTGAAAAACAAAGCTCTTCCACTCAAGGCTCGAGACTTTCTCTAATTCTGAGATGAAGCTCCCACTCTTCCTTTGCACAGAAGACACATATTTGACTTCACTGTGTGCTTTTTTAATAGGTCCTGAGATAAAGTGAGTTGGTAACATGAACTTTCTATGTGATTTAACATATTCTTTCTGTGCCTTTTTATAGGTCCTGAGATAATGTGATCAGGTGACATGATCTTTCTACGTAATTTAAAATATTCTTTCTAAGTCAACTGGACTGACACCTGGCACCACTTGTTCATGTGAGCTATTCCCTAAACCGGAAAGAAAAATTGCTACCTATCCTGGGTCTTGTGTTTTATGAAAGATCATTTTGTTTCACACAATGCTGGATTCTCAAATTTCTTGTCTTTACTTAATGCTTCAAGACAGTTGTGGTGTCACCAAACAATGACCATGCTTGAGTTTACAAAGGATGCCAGGTACATGGCTTTCCTGCTGTCAGCAACGCCACCAACTGGCAAGCCTTGAATCCACTCATCCTAACACTCTAAATGAGATCACATATGGAACATAACATAAGAAAGCTCCCTTAAGACATAAAAACGGTCTTAATAGTTGTTTATTATGAAGCTTTAAGGTTGGTTGCTTTTTCATTTTACAGTGTTACTGTACAACAGGTCAGTCTAGCCTTATCATCGTCACTATTCCTTGTGTGCTTGGAAAGGCCAATTAAACTGGACAAGATCTTCTTGTTGGGTTCTGCAGCAGTGAGACAATGTACTCTATACATGCTTTCTGTACACAAATATTTTGCCATTTAGGAATGATATACAAGCCTTTACAGAGCTGAAATGTAGAATAATCCACTCTATAGACCTACACCCCATGGCTAAAGATGTACCTTCCCAATGTTTTTAATTTTAATAATCAATGATAGTATTGAGGATTATTGACTGTTTGCTTTCTTCAGGATGGACAATGCTGTAGCTTATACGTGGCAATGGAATGTCACAAGACATAAGGCTAACTATGGGATTGAACAAGGACACATCCTAAACTGCTTCTGAGTTTAATCATTTATTTCTAAAATAGTGGGCCCATGGATAATATGAAAAGGAAGGACAGATGATTTTGTGTACTAAGTAGTTTATCTACTTTGTTGGTGTTAAATTTTCACATGATAATACAACAGTATCCCAAATTGCCCAAACTTCTCAAACAAAATGATATAGGATATGGCAATGCCATCTAGGAAATCACACCAGAGTAGAAGATCAAGCATCTCAAGAGCAATTCTTCTTCTTAGGCCATTGTTCATATTGGAGTTTATTGCATTTTGCTTTTATATTATAAGTGGCTTGTACCCAGCTTTTCCATGTAGACAGGAGCTTTTCTCCCTTAGATGCCTTTTCACAACAGGGTAATGAACAGTAACTCCAGACGTTTCTCGAGTTTCCACACTAACTTGTGTGATTTTTATGCAGCACTTGAACTAATCTGTATTACAATGACTTGCAAGTAGAGGAACATTAGAGGGTTTCTTCTCCATGTGTGAAAATCTTTCACTTTCAAAGAGATATTCAGAGACTGTTCCAAATTTTTGACACAGGCACGGTAAGTTTGTCATGTATAGATTCCCATATAGTGTACAGTGCACAGGTGCCTATGTTTTTTGGCAAGAAACACACAGGCACGTCTCACCACACTCAACACCGCTGCCTGTGAAGGATTGTATTTGATTAAGCATTTTCTTTTATTCATAAAATCATTTCACTTCCAGTTCTATCTATCTGAGGGATAAAATAATCTGCTGCTTGTAGACCTGTCAATGCAAGCCTTTGAGTGGGCCTAAGATACTTAGGCCTCCATTATAAGTCATTCAAAGCACACGGTTTCACGCCTTAATTCCACTCAACCCGTTACAAGTTTTTGCCGCATATAAGCCCTCATTATGACATTGGCGGTAAATCCCACTTACCGCCACGTTGACTGCCGCCAACTTACTGTCGCCCCTGCGGATATCCGTTCACCATATTATGACACAAATACACGAAGCCGTCACTATTCAGCCACAGACACAAATCCGCCACACCAAAGGTCAGTCATAAACTGGCAGTTTCAAAACCCACACCGTTACGCCAACAAAACAACGCCCACCACATTATGACTCACGAATCACGACGGCGGACATTCAATGGCGGTAAACCATTGGCGGTACATACCACCGTGCTCAAAATACACACACACATACAAAACAACACCACATTGGACAATTCAAACAACACACACCTGACACCCATACACACACCACACCCACACCACTATAAAACACACAGCCACATTACCCACAACCCTTTACGACTGCAAAGCATTGGTACAAGACAAACACCAAGACCACAGAGAAAACCAGAGCCACACACTACTTACACCTATACACCACTTACGCACTCCACATCACACACCCCAACACATCACCCAACAAGCCCTCACCTACACACCTCACACAACACCAATGGCCCCACAAAGTCACCCCAGATTCACAGAGGAGGATCTAAGGGTCATGGTGGAAGAAATCATCAGGATAGAGCCACAGCTATTTGGAGCACAGAAGCAGCAGATATTGATAGATATGAAGATGGAGCTATGGTGGAGAATCGTGGACAGGGTCAAAGCCGTGGGACAGCACCCCAGAACTAGGGATGACATCAGGAAGAGGTGGAACGACCTACGGGGGAAGGTACGTTCCATTGCAGCAAGACACCAGCTCCTGATCCAGAGGACTGGCTGTGGACCCACACCTCCTCCCCCACAACTAACAACATGGGAGGAGCAAATCTTAGCAATACTGCATCCTGAGGGCCTGGCCGGAGTAGGAGGAGGAATGGACTCTGGTAAGTCAACTCTATACTACTACTACTACACCTCTACCTGCATACCATCACATACCCTCACACTCACTCCCATCACTCCACCACTTCCCACACACCCCACCATCACATCTCACTTATCCCAATGCCAAGCCCTGCATGCCATACCAATGCATGGACTCCACTCACAGACGTGCATGGACATCTATCACTAAAGCATGCACACTAGAGAGAATCAGCTAACCCACCATATACCAACTAACACAAATGAAAGCTGCCAGGGCAAATGCAACCAAAGAGGGCAAGCCACGGATGCACAATCTGTCAGACACAGAAACAATAACACAGCATTTACATCCCCACAGGTACCCCAGCCAATGTCAGTGGAGAGGAGGTGCCAGCAATATCCAGTCCCCCAACAGAAGAGGCACACAGTGATGACAGCAAATCTGGTCTTCAGGATCTGGATGGCCAAACTCTGGACAGCTGGTTACCCATGCCCAGTCACACACCACCACAGAGCCTCCCCTGTCAGGAAACACCACCATAGCACCCACCCAGCGTACCCACACCTCTGTCCCCAGGACACGTCAATCAGCAGTGTGTCCACCGCTACAGGGACCCCAGGCCACACCTCATACCCAAGACAATCAGGGACCTGGCGCCAGGTCCAGGGGACAGAGGCACAGGCCAACAGGGAGACTGGGCAGAGTGCTGTGTGCCAGGGGGAGAACAGGCCCAGGGAACCGACTCTCCAGGAAGCACTTGCAGAGATCCTGGGAGCATATCAACATTCCCAGGACACGATGGGCCATATCCTGGACAATGTGCAGGAGAACAGGCGGCTGCAGGAGGGACATTACCAGGGGATCAGGGAGGACTTGCAGGCCATCGACAACACCCTGATCTCCATACCAGGGGTACTGGCAGACATGGCCAATATTATGAAGGAGGCAGTCTAACACCAGCTGGCCCCTGCCACTAGCCATATATCTGAACAGCCTTCCACCTCCGCTGCCACTAGTGGCCAGGAGGCCCCACCACAGGACCAACAGGCCACCCGCACCCCTCCACCTGCAGAAGGTGAACCACCCTGCAAACGTTCCCTGCGATCCAAACAGAAGCCAGAGACACTTGCCAAGACCCCCCACCAGGAAATTACACTCTCCTGATTGTCACCCTTGTGTCCCACTCTGTCACCCTGTCCACCTTGAACTGCCATTGCTTCCCTTCCTATGTCCCCTTGGACAATGCACCTGTGCTACAAATAGACTGGAACTATACCCTCCATCATCAACCCATCCCATTGCACTTGCCCCTCCATATTTTAGCACTTCAATAAACACCCTTGGAAAAAACAGAATTTTGGAGTTTGTCAAACTTTTAAAGAATGCATTAATTTCAACAGGCACTGACATTGCAATTCTCCTGTACAGAAAATGAGCATATGTGTATGACCTGTAGCTGGCTGCAGTGATCACACCAGGGGCATGTGTGAGGTCACCAACATCTGTCAAATGAATTGCCAAAGGGTAGAATAGATGGGCATAGAAGTGGGAAATAACAGCATGCCAGTGCCACAGAAATTCCAAAAAAATGTAATTGAAATGTGAAAGTAACACTGTCTTACCTGTGTGTCATTGCAAGTACTATCTGGTTACTGATGTTCTGTTGTCCTCATCCTCATCCTCATCCTCACTGTCCACAGGGTCCACTGCTGCCACACCGGCATCTCCAGCCTCCTCCTCCTGCAAAAAGGCATATGGCGTCTCAGGGCAAGGTTGTGGAACATGCAGCATGCCACTATTATCTGGCAGACCTTCTTGGGTGAGTAGCACAGGGATCCACTTGTTAGGTGGAGGCACCTGAACCTGGTCTTCAGAAGGCCAAAGGTCCTTTCTATTATCCTTCTGGTTTGCCCATGTGCCTCATTCTAACGTTCTTCTGTCCTTGTCCTGGCATTCCTCGCAGGGGTCAGCAGCCATGAGAGGTTTGGGTAACCAGAGTCACCTGCAATATTGAGGGACAACATTTAGCCACACACTATCCTATATGGCCCACACCATACCCATACACCAACATATACTGGGTGAGGACTAGGGCACACCTCGTAGCCACACCCTGTGCCTCTATAGTTGGGCCAACACATTTGGGATGCTGCTATTCCTCAGGACAAAGGCTTCATGCACCCACCTAGGATACTTAGCATTGACTGGTCCACCAAGCACACCATCTGTACATTCATAGAGTGGAGACTCTTATGATTTCTAAACACCTGTTCCTTTTGACGGGGGGGACAAATGCAATATGTGTTCCATCAATCGCCCCAATTATGTTGGGGATATGTCCCATTGCATAGAACCCGACCTTCTCTGTGGCCAAATCTTCAACGTAGGGGAAAACAATGTAGCTGCACATGTGTTTAATCAGGACAAACAACACTCTGGCCAGCACGTTCTAGAACATTGGCTGTGACGTTCCTGCTGCCAAGCCCACTGTCACTTGGAAAGAACCAGTTGCCAGGAAATGGAGCACTGATAGAACTTGCACAAGAGGGGGGATCCCAGTGGGTTGACAGATAGCTGATATCAGGTCAGGCTCCAATTGTGCACACAGCTCTGTGATTGTGGCCCTGTCAAGTCTATAGGTAAGGATGATGTGCCTGTCGTCCATTGTTGCCAAGTCCACCAGGGGTCTGTACATATGGGTATGTCTCAATGGGGGTATGTCTCAATCTCCTATTCATCTGCGGCAGTAGCAATCTATGGAGCAAAAGAGTGAGGAGCCGGTCACAAACAATGGGGCTACAACAGAACTTTGCATGCTGTTAACTTGTAATGGGTAAATGTGATTTGTATAGTGTGTTCAATTTTCAACAGTGACGCAGCTAATATCCAGGGACTGCCCCTTACCCCAACCCCTGAAATGGCGTCCGCTGGCCTGTGTGGAGGGACAGTTGAAAGTAATTCCGCTGAAGTTGTGTGCCGTTGCGGGAGGCGGTCGGGAACCGCCATGCAACTCCTCATTGGGTAACATTGTGCCCTACAGGGTACAGTGGCCAATGGTGATCTACGCCGGCGGTGACGGTATGCACTGCTGTGGACATGACCGCCATTTTCTATTATATTCCTCACTTGCTACCTGATCATCCACAGGAGAGGACCTACACTGCATGTGCTGCTGTGACCTGTGTCTGGAACCTACCATTGTGTGACTGCAGAAAGGGCCCCTGCCTTCACTTCTGTGGAGTTGGAGAGACTGGTGGATGGGGTCCTATCCCAGTACAGACTGCTGTATGGGCCTCTAGACCAACAGGTGAGTACACATTGGGCACGATGTATGTGCCATGAATGCATGGAGTTGTGGGTGAAGGCCTCGAGTAATGGGGTGGGTGCATGTCCTCTGTGCGGCGTATTGGTTGTGTGCTGGGCCATGTGTGTGTAAATGGTGATGTGAAGGGGTATGGTGGGCCATAAGTGCAATAGGCAGGACTGTTTGACTAATACTATTTTCCTGTGTGAATTTCCTCTGCAGGTCAGCGCCCATCAAAAGAATGGTATACGGCGTGCCATCGCCAAGGACTTGCGGACCCTGGGGGTCTATGGCAGGTGGAGCACCCACTGTCGGAAACGGTGGGAGGACCTGAGACACTGGGCACGGAAGACGGCGGAGGCCCAGCTGGGGATGGCCTCCTAACGAGCAAGGGGTGCCCGTCGAACCCTGACCCTCCTGATGGCCCGCATACTGGCGGTGACCTATCCTGAGCTGGATGGGCGCTTGAGGGCATCACAGCAGCCACAAGGGAGTAAGTACAGTGCCCACCGTTACAACATACGCATGGTAGGGTGGTATCGGGGTGGAGAATGTGTGTCAGTGGGTGCCCCTAGGCCAGGCATGACATTGTAGCACAGGTCCCCTGGTGACTAGGGTTCTGAGAGGATAATCCTGGTACCTAGCTTGTAAGAATCCACTATTGGTCAGGGCTGGGTGGGTCCCAAGTGTGCTGCATTTGGCAGTGTGTGCCCCTCCCCATTCCTTGGATGCTAACTTTTCCTCTGGTACTGCTATGGCATATTGCGTAGGCCTGTTCCCTGTGTGTGAGGATGCTGTGTACGCTAACGGTGGTGTTGGTGCAGCCATTGACCAAGTGTATCATTTGTCTCTTCCCTCCGTTATTGTTTTGTCATCCTGTCCTTATGTGCATTAGCATCATCTGGCGCAGGAGTAGAGTCACTGGCGATGGAGGGAGCTGCATCCCACAGGACCCAGGAGCCAGAGTCCACCGACGCTGAGGGCACCAATGGGACGGAGGGCGAGGGGAGCACCACAGCGGAGACTGGAGGGTACAGTTCAGACACAGATACCTCCCCGGATGGAAGCTCCCTTGTGGTGGCAGACACCTCTGTGACCACCCAGCTACAGGTACAGCCACCACCCCCGTACCAGCACTGCCCTCCCAGCATCCCCTCATCGAGTTGCCAGTGCCCACTCACCCAGGAGGGTGGGCATCTCCTTCGCCCCAGGCACCTCAGGGCCTGCCCCAGTGAGCCCTGCTGCCCTGAGTGAGGAGGCTACTGACCTCCTGCAATCCATCTCTGTAGGGCAGTCAACCATTGTGAATGCCATCCAGGGGCTGGCAGACCAGATACAACAGACTAATGCATTCCTGGAGGGCATTCACACTGGATTGGCGGCCCAACAGAGATCGATCCAGGCTCTGGCCTCCACTCTGATGGCCGCCATTGTCCCGGTTTCTACCCTCCAACTTCCACTTCCCAGTTCCATCCTCCTCAACCCCAACCCATCCCAGGCACACAGGCAGACGAGCATGCACACAAGACAACACACGAGTGGCACAGGCAAACAGAAGCACCACTCTTCATTCCACAGGCACTCACACAAACACCATCCAGATGCAGACATACCAGCATCCACTATTTCCACTGTCTTCCGCACCACCTCCTTCTCCTCCTCCACCTCCCTCCCAGTTCCATTCACACTCACACCTGCATGCACTACATCATCATCCACTACCAGCATCACCACCACACCAAGCAGAACACACACCTCACTGGCAGACACCTCCACAAAGGCCATGCACACGTCCCCTGTGTCCTCTCCCACTGTGTCTGTCCCCCCTCCGAAGGTACACAAACGCAAGCCCTCAGACGCCCAACAGCCATCCACCTCACAACAGCATCCAGCCCATGCACCTGCACCCAAAATCAGCAGACAACTCCAACATCCACTCCCTTTTCCTCCACTCCCAAACCTTCTCCCTCTTCCCGCCCCATTGTCCCTAAAAAACTGTTCCTATCCACCATTGACCTCTTCCCTACCCCCCTGTCCTGCACCTCTTGCCAGGGTGGAAAGAACCCAGCCAAGGACCTCAGCCACCTTGTCCATGGGCCCAGTCGTCACCACACCCACTCGTGGTGGAAAAGGATCCAGGGCACATGTCCTGTGGGTGAATGAGCCTGCCCAAGCTGCTGCCAAGAAGGGAAAGGAGCCTGCTCAAGCTGCTCTTAAGAAGGGAAAGGAGCCTGCCCAATCTTCTACCAAGAAGGGAAAGGAGCCTGCACCTACAGGCAGGAAGAGCAAGGGGCCTGGGGCAGGAACTGTGATGGAGCCCCCACCACCAACCATAGTTGTGCAGCAGGGGATGGGCAGGAGCCTCCCCCCACCAGCAGCAGCACCACCCCCTCCAGTGAGCAGCCGTCCGAGGTTGCAGGGGATGGGCAGGAGCCTCTGCTCACCAGCAGCACCACCACCACCACCTCCAGTGAACATCCGTCCGAGGTTGCAGGGGATGGGCAGGAGCCTCCCCCCACCAGCAGCACCACCACCTCCAGTGAGCATCCATCCAAGGTTGCAAGGGATGGGCAGGAGCTTCCCCACACCAGCAGCAACACCACCACCTCCAGTGAGCTGCTGTCACCGCCAGCAGAAGGTATGTAATCCCGCCTCCATGGGCTGCTGTGCGGCCTGCCCCCTGCAAATCCAGTGGGTATGACACCCATCTGAGAGACTGTGACCTTGCACTCCCCAGGATCAAGAGCACAGGGCATGATGCTCCCTCCAGAACAAGTGGGTAAGACACCCACCTACCCCAGACTTGCTAGGATCAAGAGCACAGGGCACGATGCCCCCTCCAGAACCACTGGGTAAGACACCCACCTACCCCAGACTCGCCAGGATCAAGAGCACAGGGCACGATGCCCCCTCCAGAACCAGTGGGTAAGACACCCACATACCCCAGACTCTCCAGGATTAAGAGCACAGGGAACGATGCTCCCTCCAGAACCAGTGGGGAAGACTTCCACTCGAGAGACTGTGGCCTTGCACTCCCCAGGACAAGCACAGGGCATGTTGCCCCCTCCAGAACCAGTGGTGTTGTTCCATCTCCCGGCTGAGGTGCCCCCCGGTCCCCTGTCCCCCTGAGGTGCCTGCCTATTTACCAACAGATACCCCTGCAGTGTTCTCTCCGTGTTGAGGTAGGTGCCATGTTTGGCCTTGGACTTTGCCCTGTGGCCATGTGGACTACGTACATTGTGGACTGGGCTATGTCCCTTTTTGTGTACATATGTATATATCTCTTGTCTAACCTCACTTATTTATCTTGATGTGTTTCTCTCATTACATTCACTTTCTCAAAATCTTTTTGTCCTTGCATTATTTAACCGAGGTACGGGGTACAAATGTTTCGGTAATGCAGCTGAATGTGTGTATGGTGTTGGGGGGAAGGTCTGTGTGGTGCGTGTGTGTGTCACTCTCTTTTTCCTCTCTCCCTCCCTCCTTTGTGTGCTTGGCTTCTGTACTCACCGTCGTCGTCTTTGCCGGCGTTGGTATTCGTGGTGGAGCAGCACGTAGAAAATCATGGGGAAGACATGCAGCTCAGGCTCCATGGCAATGTGGTTGTTCCCTGTGTCTCCAATGGTGAGTCCTTTCACTTCTGTGCAGTGTTTCTGCCAGGCTTTTGATGTAGTTAGTACTGCCCCGGAAAAGGTGGCGGAATCCTGTGTCTTAATATGGTGAGCGGAACATTGACTTCTGCCTGGCTGTAGGCGGCTACTGCCATGGTGGCTGTGGCGGTCAGTGAGGTACTTTGGCTGTCTATCAGAGATAACACTGCCATGGTCATAATTTGGCAGTAATTACCGCCGACCTGTTGGCGGTATTACCGCACTTTAACATCAACCGCCAGGGTTGTAATGAGGACCATAATATTTCTGCATCCAGTTTTTCTGCATGTAGTATTACACCTGCCTTATGATTTGCGGGATTACTGTACGGGAAATTCAGTTGAAAATCAGCACGAAGGAAAACTGTTTTCCATGCTATTAAAAGATGCAGAGAACAAGGACATGAGTAAAAACTACTTAAAAATTCCTCTTGATCAGAGCATTCGGTAACCTCTGAAAAACACACAAACATACATCAGACACCAACAAATATTATTCCAAGTAATTTAGTTTCAATACAAACAAAAAATCATGATGTGTAACACGCTTAAATAATTTTTAAGCATCATAATAAACGTATTATTGGACCATAGAAACCACAGGTTCCACTCCTCTCAAACACCACAAATGTGCACAACTGCTACCACACAACGCAGGCACACTAAGAAAACATGATCATATTGTTTGCTTTCAGGCACTGATATTGAGGACAGTCAAACTTCGATAGTGGAGAGGAACATGCACATTTACAACAACCCTGGAAAATGTTGCCCTTAAATGAAGAACAAATCGAATTTTAGCATAATACAAGCAAAAATCGGAACACTGCACAATAAAGAATGTCCACACAAATGTAAGTGTTGAAAGACTTTGAGGAAGTAACCCAATCACCCCTTCCCTCTCATTTCACAATTCTTCAGGTCCCCTACTAATCCTTACGTTATATACTATTGATAAAAAAAATTCCAATAAGCTGTAAACCCATCACCCACCAACTCACGTCCTTTCCCTCGTTCCTGAAATCCACAGCCTTCACCATCAAAATAAACGCAAGTTATACTTAGGCAACATCTGATAATAACCCATCAATCTATATACAGTAAAGGACATATACATTACAGTTACCCTATAGAGCTCTCCTCTTGGTATTGGTTTGTTCTGCGTTAGAGATGGGTAGAACAAGCAAACTCTCCAGCACCTCATGGTGAGACCTGCTGGGGTGATGGCGGCGAGCTGCAAGGGGCTACTGATTGATTATGCCACTGCTCGTCAGTGGAGGCTTATGTGAGGCAGGCCAACGCCTCAAAGTTCCCTGCTACAGGACAACTGTGTGTGCCTTCAGTGCAGCCAACATAACATTTTGTCCTTGTGTAACCAGGCTGGTAAAGTTGTAGTCTGTATTTGTTCTTGCTTCTACCATGTTCACCAAAAGTGGGTCGGCCAATCACAGACCTCCGCGCATCTGTATGTGGTGACTTGTATATCTAATTCCTGCTTTTGGCTACACAATAGGTTTGATATATTGTCACTGATGCTACTGAGCCGGTTCCCAACTACTACTACAGCACTGTGGAGCCCTTGGGATTATCTATCAACGTGTAACAACGCTCTGGAATTGATGTAATTTCTGTGATGTTTATTCCACGATGAACGTTTCACTGTAGGCTTGATTGCATGGCACTCAGGTGTTTGTGACTGTGCTTCATATGCAGACCATGCTTCATTGTCTTCTCCCCCTTGCAGCATCCGGACAGCTGCTGCAACTGGGACACGGGTGAAGTGGCAGGAGCAGTGGTGGTGCTTAGAGTGGCTGTAACTGGTGCCCTGTAGAAGCAGATGTGCTTTGTACTGTTAGAGTGGTGGTCTCAGACTGCAATGTGGTGACTGCTACAGCTCTTGGTACTGGGGTTGTTATTGTTACGCCTCTTTCAGGTAGGCTGGGAGATGGCACACAGATGGCAGGTGGTGTGGCATGAATCCCAGATATAGTGGCAGTGGGGTTTTGGTGGGCACTGCTGTTGTTGAAGTACGGGTGGTAACAGTTGGCAGGATCCTCCTGAGCTTGGATTTTTCCAATGAGTATGTGTGCTGTACATGTGGAGACTAGGTCAACCTTTGCAGTGTCGCCTGAGTAAAGTACAGGTGGACTTTATAGATGACAAGATATTGCCCATTGGTCTTAAAAGTAAATATGACAACAGAGTATGAGCAATGTCTCCCTGCATCAAATCTCTGAATTCCTACCGTTTTGAGAATAACAATTAGGCAATGGACATGTACATGTGGGCCTTTCTCTAACATAACTCATGACTATTAGTACAAATCACCTTTTTATATGATAGCAGATAATGTTCCCCATGTTTCAAACCCATCCCTATCAACCACCATAAAGCTTTAACTCGGTGCCTTTTCTCACGTTCTCAGGCTTGTTGGTACTTGAGTTTATAATTGTGTATGCAAGCAGCTGCTGTGACTAAACTCAAACTACCCTCCTGCTTTAGAATAGTTGAAGCAGCATAAGAAACTCCCCAGTCTACCACATGCTGTCCCTTGAAAACCTGCCTCCTATTTGAAAGGCAAAAGCCAAGACCCTGCATCTAAGCACCTTCTTAAAGAGAGTGGCAAAGTAATGCCTTTTTGGAAACCCATCAATAAACTAATTAAAGGAATTTGGGGTCTGATGTACAAAATATTTATTCACAAAAAGTGGTTGCAAATTGAACACTAACGTTTTCTGAATGGAATAGTATTTTGCAAACCGAGTTAGGTACAAATGGGTCAGTTCACAAAATACCAACTGCAGAGGGTCGCATTCTGATCTGCCTCATCAATATTCATGAGGTGGGTCATGAATTGCAATTCTTAACGATTGGATGCCATAAAAGGGATTTTGGCCTGTTCGGTCAGCAGACCACTATGTCTGTGATTGCTTTTAAGTAAAGCAATCATTTTTTAAAAGGAACCTCTTTTCTTAAAGAAAAATTAAATCGATTAAAAATAATAATAATAATAATAAATTTCACAAATTATTGGATCACTGCCTACACCTAAAAACGTGTTTTGCCAACATTAACAAAGGGAAATGTGTGTCCCCGCATACTCAGGCCTGTTTGCGAATGGATTGTTACCTCCTTTGAGGTGTCGGTAACCTATCAATGGTTTGCGACCACAATGGTGGTTGCATACCTTTGATGCATACCTAAAAGAATTGCAAAATGTGGGTGACATAGAAAACAAGCCCTTTCCAATGTGTGATTCGATATGCACATGAAAACCTATTTTGCAACTCTGTAACGAGTAGCTAAATCGGATTTTGGGATTTGTACAATTATTAACTGTTGACTTAAAAAACAGGCATCTCTGAACAGAAATGGGGGTAATTTATAATGAGGTCATATGGCTGCTATGGCATTGCAAAATGTACAAGTGAAAGCCACTCATCTGTTTCCTCTACAGCCCAGGCTTGAGATCACGAACTCTGTTCCTACGGTCTTCGACTGTCTAAGGGTGAGATGTAATTGCATTTACCCTGACGGATATTTTGCCAACTTTGTGTGACTGACTTCACACAGTGGCTTTTGTGAGAAAATTGCTGATTACCCTAGATTCTTCCTTTATTGTCTCCTCGGCAAGTACCTGCGGCTCAGTCACCCTAAATTGGTATTGTTGAGCCTTTCATTAGGCACGATGTACAATCCCAACTATATTTTCACTGGATAGCTGCTAGTTTGAGAGGATGAAAGTAGACTGTAAGACAAAGTAGCTGCTACAATGATATAGCTCTTGTGAAAGCAGGTATCTAATAGTGAATGGCTTTCTAGAATTCTCTATGTCAGATGTCAGTATCATGAGTGTAGACCAAAATTCTGATTCTGTGATCTGGAAATTCCTCATTACCTGCTTATATAGATGTAATATCCTATTAAGGTGTTCACTACAAAGGTTATCCCTGCATGTTTAGTGATAAACAACATTAACTACTCATTTTCTCAATGAATTCAACCTGTTTCAAAGTGATGCATTCAACAAAAGACAATGTATACTTTAAATATGCACCTAAAGTGAAAATACGAGGAATGGTAGGGATTTGTGTTTAATTTTTTTTAAAACAATTTTTATTGCGTTTTGCTGTACTGCATCATAGAAACATCAAACAACAGTATACAAATATTGTGTTCACTGTAAGCATCGGGCTGTAGATTCGGCTGCACCATAACAGTCATAGATGTGGTAGTGACTCGCCGCAGGTGTCCCTCATCACAGCATATATGTTATGGTGCTGTCGTGTTGGTATAGATTTCCCCGCTGGCAGGGCAGTACACCAATTAAAGTGGCTGTCCTAAACTCTCCTCTGCGCCTTCTGAGGTGTGTGAGAGGTTACATGAAGAGGAGATAAAATAGGGTAGCCTTTGGAGCTGAGATGTGTGGCTAATGTTGTATAGCAAATAGAGGCGGATCTCAGTCGCAGGGGGTCTCTTTACATGAATCAGGGGACGGCATGGGGCCACGAGGCCTTCGAGGGTGTAGGCCTACATTGGAGAGTGAACAGTGTTCTAAGCTAAAGGAAAAGGGACACTGAACTTGAGAACTAGGGATGGAGAAACTTGGACAAACATTGAGCGACTGGGGTGCCTGAGGATAAAATTGATCACCTGGCTGTAATGTACCAAAGAAGAAAAGATCGATTAATTCACGATGTTGGGGTAGGAAAAGGGAAAGAAATGCGGGAGAGTGGGGGTGCTGCTGCTGTTGTATTAGTGTACATTACAGGGTCACAGGGGATGTCCGTGCCAGGGAAGGGAAAGGGAGGAGTCATGTCTCCTGGGGAATAGGGTGAAGAAGCACCCATGGAAGCCGTCCGCAGGTTGCGGCCCTCTGACTCTATGATCTGAGGCCTCCTCCCTTGACATGAGGTCCCTCTCAACTTCAGTGGGGTGAGGTTCTGGGTGGGGAGTCTTCTGCCTTAAGATACGTGTACTGCAACAGCATCCCATGCTGCCGCTATGGGGCATTGCCGGATTAGTCGGGCCTCCTCCCAATGTAGGGCTGAGCTCTCTGATTCCCCCCAGTGGGACATTGCCGAGTGCCATTAGCTCTCTGTCAGGGAATATGGGGCCTTCCAATGTATGTTCAGTAGAAGCTTCGCCAACAGGAGGGCTAGGTTGGCAAAGCATGTCCAAACCTTGGCCTGCCTCCACCTGGGGAAAAGACACAAGTGCTGTGTTGTTAGCTCAGTAATCGTGATTAAGGTGGTATGGACCCCATCCCAGAATAGTGATAGTCTGGGACAGGACCCGAGCATGTGTTGAAGGTCTGCTGCTGGAGCAGAACATCATAGGCATACAAGGTGGGCCACGTGGAACCTTCTCTTAAAATAGGGGTGGGGGGAGGGGTCAGGTACACCCGGTGTACAACAGGAGGATATACTGGCTATTCTTAAAGCAACAGTTTTAGACAACTGTTTTGGGAAATTCCAGAGCTGTAGCACATTCGGAGATATGTAATGGCTTTGCTAGATCCTCCTCCCAGCACTGCATGAGTTGCATCAGGGGCGTGTCTATGTGTTCTCTGATAGCTTTGTAGAACCAGGATATGAGATGTCACCTATGTCCCATTGGGTAGCGAGTACGTATTGTGGTTGTTATGTCGGTTCCTCGGCAAGGAGTCCCCACAGAAAGTGCATCGAAGCCAATAGGCACCGATAGGTGAGAAATTGGCAAGGACTGTGTAGTCCTGGCAGAGCTTATCAAACATCAGGAGCTGACCGTCTCGAAAAAGGTCCCGACCATCAATTGTGTGGCACTGCTATTCCAACAGTTGATCTGCTGTAGGCAGGCCCTGGGGGTTAGGGAGGCCCTGTAATGGGATATTTGGAGCATAGTGGTGGTCATGCTGGCCAGTCTGAAAATTCAGGTCAAGCATTTTTGTGAGCTATCCATCTGTGAAGGGACCAAGTATGGTGCACTTTGATGATAGGGTGTAGAAGCTGTTGCAGTGTGTGTGTGTGCGGAGTGGGCTGTCAGCCATGCTGGTTTAAAACGTCTGTTTGTCTGCCAACCATTGGGCCACCCACTGATGTTGGCCCGCTAAATAATAGGATTCAAAGGAAGGCACACCCTGGCCCCCCTGACCAACAGGCATCTGCAGCTTTCAGAGGGCTACCTGGCACCTTTCATAATTCCATAATAAATCCTCTAATAATTGGTCTAGATCTTAAAAGAAGTTGCAGGGAGGAAATACAGGTACAGTGATGAAATAGTAGAGAAATTGAGGGAGGATTATCATCTTTGAGAGTGCCATCTTGGCTGTAAGGACTAGAGGGAATGGCCGTCAGGAGCGTACCTGGGACTGAAGAGCAGCCCAAGCCTGCTTCAAATAGCCCTTGAACAAGTCAACCTGGGAGTATTAAAGGCTGAATCCCAGATACTGGGGGTCCGTGGCACACTAGTTTGAAGGGATCGGGCCTATGAGAATCAGGTGTGGTGGGACATTGCTATGGAATGGGAATGTGTAGGATTTCTCCCAATTCACCCAGAGACTGACTGCCGCTTCAAAGTCGTGGAAGGGGGTTGTTGTTGGGGGGAGGTGTCTCCTAATGTGTCCCCAATGTATAATAGGACATCGGCTGTATTAAGAGACACTGCATGCACAGTGTTATCTAGTGGAATCCCCAAAGTTCAGCTCTACAGCTGAAGGTGGTGGGCCAGTGGTTCCATTGCAGTGGAGAACAGATTAGGGGAAAAGGTGCAAGCTTGCCGTGTCCCGCATCCAATAGGGAAGGGGGGTGATATCAGACGCCCCACACATACCCTAGAAGAGGAGTTGGTATATAAGAGCTTGGTATAGGTTTAGAGGTGCAGACCTAATCCCACTGCTCATAGGGCTGTGAAAAGGTAATCCCATGATAAGTAGTCGAAGGCCTTTAGAATGTCAAGTATTAGGCAAGCCGCACATGAGTACAATGAGGAGGCTTGGTCCATGATCTGAAATAGGCGACGGATGTTGATGGACGTGTTTCGTCCTGGCACATGGCCGTTTTGGCCTGGGTGTATCAAACGTGGGAGCACCTTCAGGTATCGGTTTGCCAGAACTCTGCCAAGGATCTTATAGTCTGTTCCCAGAATAGCTATTGGGCAGTAGGAGGCCAGGCGAGTGGGGTCCCTGTCTGGCTTTAGGAGGGAGACCAGTAGAGACTCCTTCAAGGAGGCCAGGAGAGAGCCGTGAGGGCCTTGTTATAGACTCAGACCAGGTGTGGGGCTAGGCTGGCAGCAAATCGGTCATAATATTATATGGGGAGCCCATCTAATACTGTGGTCTTATTCCAGGCGAGGTTGCAAATTGCCTGTTTCACCTCTGTGACAGTTATGAGGCTATCAATGTCCTCCCGTTGAACTGTGTTGATGGCTAGGAGGGGAGGGGATAAAGGAAGCCTGATATCGCACCCAGTGTTGGGGCAGGTGACTGTATAATTCGGAATATTATGGCCTTCATTATGACATTGGCAGTAAATCCCGCTTACCGCCATGCCGACTACCACCAACATAACGCCGCTGCAGCGGACAACCGCCAACCATATTATGACACACACATACCAATCCGTCACTTTACAGCCACACACACAAGTCCGCCAGCACAAAGGTCAGTGATAAACTGGCGGTATCCAAACCCACACCATTACTCCAACAGAACTACGCCCACAGCATTATGACCCACAAATCACCGCGGCGGACATTTAATGGTGGTAAACCATTGGCGGTACATACTGCTGCGCTCAAAATACACACACTTTAACCAAACAGCACCACATTGGAGAATTCAAACTACAGACACCTGATACACATACACATACCACACCCACCCACGCCACTGTAAAACACACACCCACAGTACCCACAACCCTTTACGACCAGAAAGAATTGCCACCAGAGAGAGATACAGCAAGAGCACCCACACAACCAGATCCACATAATATCATCACCTATACACCATTCATGCACCTTACATCACACAACCCAACACATCACCCCACACACCCTCACCCACACCACTCACAGTACACCCATGGCACCACAACAACACCCCAGGTTCTCTGAGGAGGATCTAAGGGTCATGGTGGAGGAAATCATCCGGGTAGAGCCACCGCTATTTGGAGCACAGGTGCAGCAGACATCCATTTCTAGGAAAATGGAGCTATGGCGGAGAGTCGTGGACCGGGTCAATGCCGTGGGACAGCACCCAAGAAATAGGGATGACATCAGGAAGAGGTGGAAGGTGCGTTCCACAGCAGCAAGACTCCTACTAGCTGTACAAAGGACTGGCGGTGGATCCCCACCTCCTTCCCCACAACCAACAACATGGGAGGAGCAAGTCTTGGCAATCATGCATCCTGAGGACCTGGCAAGAGAAGCAGGAGGACTGGACTCTGGTAAGTCAACTCTCTATTACTACCACCCCCCTTCCTGCATGCCATCACATACCCCCACCCTCACCCTCACTCCCATCACATCACCACCTCCAACACACCCCACCATCACAACCCACTCATCCCAATACCAAGCCCTGCATGTAACACCAATGCATGGACACCACTCACAGACCTGCATGGACACCTATCATCACTGTATACACACTGGAGAGAATCACCTAGCCCACCAATAGCAACTCACACAAAGGCAAATCTGCCATGGCAACAACAACCATAGAGGGTAACACACCCATGCACATGATATCACACGCAGAAACAATAACACTGCATTTACAGGTCCCCCAGCCAATGTCACCGGAGAAGAGGTACCAACAACATCCAGACCCCCCCACAGAAGAGGCCCACAGTGATGACAGCAGCTCTGCTTGCCTGGATCTGGATGATCAACCTGGCTCAACAGGGATCTCCGGACAGTCGGTTACCCAGGCACACTCTCACACCACCAAAGAGCCTCACCCTCAGAAAACACCACGACAGAACCCACCCAGCGGGCCCATACCTCTGTCCCCAGGACACGTCAATCAGCAGTTTGTCCACCACTACAGGGACCTCAGGCCACCCCACAAACACAGGACGATCAGGGACCTGGGGTCAGTGGCAGTGGTCACACGGTTCAGGAGACAGAGGCACAGGACAACAGGGAAGCTGTGAGGACTGCTCTGCGACAGGGGGAGGACAGGCCCAGGGAACCGACTCTCCAGGAGGCACTCACTACAATCCTGGGAGCATACCAACATTCCCAGGATACGCTGGTCCAGATACTGGACAAGTTGCAGGAGAACATGTGGCTGCAGGAGGGACAGTACCTGGATATCAGGGAGGACTTGAAGGACATCAACACCACCCTGGTCTCCATTGCAGGGGTGCTGGCAGACATGGCCAACATGATGAGGGATGCAGTGGCACCCCACCTGGCCTCTGCCACTAGCCAACCCGATGAACAGCCTTCCACCTCTGCTGCCGGTAGTGGATAGGAGGCCCGCCACAGGACCAGCACCCCTCCTCCTGCAAAAGGAGAACCACCCCTCAAACGTTCCCTGCGATCCAGGCAGAAGCCAGAGACTATTGCCAAGACCCTCGCCAGGAAATAAGACTCTCCTGATTGTCACCCTGTCCACCTTGAACTGCCATTGCTCTCCTTCCAATGCCCCTTGGACAATGCACCTGTGATACAAATAGACTGGACTCTAACCTTGACTTTCCTCCCCCATCACCCCGAGCCCATTGCACATCTCCCGGTACCTCTTAGCACTTAAATAAACACCCTTTTAAAAATACAAGTATGTCAAATGATTTAAGTATGTATTCGTTTAACAAGGTTTAAACATTGAAAATCAACTGTACAGAAATGTATAGATAGGAATGACGAGTAGTTGGCTGCAGTCAACGCACCAGGAGCAATAGTGGGGCACAAATATATGCAAATAGAGATACCAAAGGCTAGAGTGAGTCGCCATAGGAGTGGGAAAATCAGCCTGCCAGTGACAATGTCAAACACAAAACTGTCAATTAAATGCAAAGTTACACTGTCTTATCTGTGTGTCATTGGAAGTATTGACGAATTATTGCACTTCTGTTGTCATTATCCTCATCCTCTGTCTCCTCATCTTCACTGTCCACAGGGTCCACTGCTGCCACACGGCCATCTCCAGCCTCATCCTCCTGCAGAAAAGGCAAGGTTGTGCAACATACAGAATGCCACAATGATCTGGCAGACCTTCTTGGGTGAGCAGTACAGGGATCCACCTGTTAGATGGAGGCAACGAAACCTGGCCTCCAGGAGGCCAAAAGTCCTCTCTATAATTCTTCTTGTTCAACCATGTGCCTCATTGTAACGTTCCTCAGCCCTTGTCCTGGGATTTCTCACAGGGGTCAGTAGCCATGAGAGGTTGGGGGGTAACCAGAGTCACCTGCAAATATAGAGGGACAACTGTTAGCCACACACCAACCCTTAGGACCCACACCATATCAATACCCATACACCAACATATACTGGGTGGGAACCAGGGCTCACCTATTAGCCACACCCGGTGCCTCTGGAGTTGAGCCATCACATATGGGATACTGCTGTTCCTCAGGATAAAGGCATCATGCACAGTCCCAGGATATTTTGCATTGACGTGGGAGATGTACTGGTCTGCCAGGCACACCATCTGCACATTCATGGAGTGAAAGCTCTTTCGATTTCTGAACACCTGTTCATTTTGCCGGAGGGGGGGACAAATGCAATATGTGTACCATCAATTGTCCCAATAATGTTGGGGATATGTCCCATTGCATAGAAATCAGCTTTCACTGTGGCCAAATCCTCCACCTGGGGAAAACGATTTAGCTGCACATGTGTTTAATCAGGGCAGACAACACTCTGGTCAGCACTATTGAGAACATTGGCTGAGACATTCCTGCTGCCAAGCCCTCTGTCACTTGGAAGGAGCCAGTTGCCAGGAAATGGAGCACAGATAGGACTTGCACAAAAAGGGGGATCCCGGTAGGGTGATGGATAGCTGTGATTAGGTTAGGCTCCAATTGGGAAAAAGCTCTGTGATTGTGGCCCTGTCCAGTCTATAGGTGAGGATAATGTGCCTGTCCTCCATTGTTGCCAAGTCCACCAGGGGTCTGTACACAGGGGTATGTCTCCATCTCCTATTCATCCGCAGCGGTTGCAAACTATGGGGCAAAATGGTGAGCAGCTGGTCAGTATCTCTTATTTCCAACCACTACACTTCAATGCATGTTGTGATTGTAACAGTATTTTGTTGGAGAGGTCCAAATGGTGCATATGTGTACTGTGACACAGTTAGGAGCCATGGCCTGCCCCCCCCTGAAATGGCCTCCGCCTGTCCTGTTTGGAGGGACAGGTGGAAATGAGGTAATTCCGCTGACGTTGTGCGCCATGCGGGAGGCGGTCGAAAACTGCCATGCAAATCCTCATTGGTTAACATTGTGCACTATGGGGTACACTGGCCAATGGTGATGTACACCGGCCATGACGGTATGCACCGCCGCGGATGTCACTGCCATTTTCTATCTATTCACTCACTTGCTACCTGACCTTCAACAGGAGAGGACCTATACTGCAAGTGCTGCTGTGACCTGTGTCTGGGACTGACCATGGCTCGTGTCACTGGGGAAAGGGCCCCTGCCTTCACCTCGGTGGAGTTGGAGCAATTGCTGGAGTACCCCCCAGTACCGACTGCAGTATGGGCCTGCAGACCAACAGGTGAGTACACAATGTGAGCACGATGCATGTAGCGTGAATGCATAGAGTGCTGTGTGTGAATGCTTCATCTAGGGGGGGTGTGGTGGATGGGCCCTGGGCAGCGTGCAGCATGTATGGTGGGCCATTTCTGTGCTAATGGGGATTGGAAGGGGCATGGTGGGCCATTAGTGTAACAGGCAGGACAGTCGGGCTAATACTTTTCCCTGTGTCCATTTCCCTGCAGGTTAGCGCCCATCAAAATAAGGATATATGGCGTGCCATCGCCAAGGACCCTGACCCCCCTGATGGCCCGCTTACTGGCAGTGGCCTGTCCGGAGCTGGATGGGTGCTTGGGGGCATCACAGCAGCAACAAGGGGGTGAGTACTGTGCCCTTCATTACTACTTACGCCTGGTGGGGTGGTATCCGGGTAGGGGATGTGGGCCTGTGGGTGCCACTTGGCCAGGCCTGACATTGCAGAGTAGGTCCCATTTTGGGCAGGGTTCCTATGTGAAAGTCCTCCAACCAAGCAAGTAGGCATCCACTATTGGGCAGGACTCTGTGGGTCTCAGATATGCTGCAATTGGCATTAGGTGTCCCTATCCATGGGCTGGTGACTAGCACTGTGACTGGTAGTGCATTGCCTAATGCGTAGGGCTGTTCCCTATGTTGTGTGCGCCAACAGTGGTTTTGGTGCTGCCATTGACCAAGTGTATCCTTTGTCTCTTCTTCCCCTTTTTGTTTTGTCACCTTGTCCTTATGTGCATTAGCATCATCTGGCATAGGAGCTGAGGCACCGGCGACGGTGGGAACTGCATCCCATAGGGCCCAGGAGGCCGAATCCACTGACGGTGAGGGCACCAGTGGGATGGAGGGCGAGGGGAGCACCACAGCAGAGAGAGGAAGGGACAGTTTGGACACGGATTCCTCCTCCGATGGAAGCTCCCTGGTGGTGGCGGAGACCTCAGTGCCCACCCCAGCTATAGGTACAGCCGCCACCCCCGTACCAACACTGCCCTCCCTGCAGCCCCTCAGCTAGTTTCCTGTGGCCGCTCACCCAGGAGGGTGGGCATCTCCTTCGCCCCAGGCACCTCAGGCCCTGCCCCAGTGAGCCCTGCTGCCCTGAGTGAGGAGGCTATTGACCTCCTGCGATCTATTTCTGTTGGGCAGTCAACCATTGTGAATGCCATCCAGGGGCTGGCAGCCCAAATGCAACAGACAAATGCATTCCTGAAGGCCATTCACACTGTCATGGCGGCCCAACATAGATCAATCCAGGCTCTGGCCTGCTCTCTGATGGCAGCCATTGTCCCTGTTTCTAGCCTCCCCCTCCAACTTCCTCTACCCAATCCCATTCCCCTCAACCCCAACCTATCCCAATCACAGTCAGACGAGCATGCACCCAGGACAACACACAAGAGTGGACATGGTAAACACAAGCACCACACTTCATCCCACAGGCAGTCACACAAACACCATCCAAATGCAGAGATACCAACATCCACTGCCTCCACTGTGGCCCCCTACTCGTCGTCTTCCACCTCACTCCCAGTTGTGTCTACACTCATATCTGCATGCACTGCATCCTCATCCACTACCCCCATCACCAGCACACCTATCAGCACACGCCCCTCACTGGCAGTCACAACCGCCATTTCCATGCACACGTCCCCTGTGTCTGTATCCCCTCTTCCCAAAGTACACAAACCCAAGCACTCAGACACCCAACAGCCATCCACCTCACAACAGCATCCAGCCCATGCACCTGCACCCAAACACAGCTGACTGACACCTCCTACAACCACTCCCTCCTCCTCCACTCCCAACCATCTCCCTCTTCCCGACCCAATGTCACGAAGAAGCTTTTCCTCGCTAACATTGACCTCTTCCCTAGCCCTCCCCCTCCTCCGTCCCTAACGTCGAGCCAGGGTGGTCAAAACCCAGCCAAGATCCTCAGCCACACAGTCCAGGGGCACAGTAGTGTCCACAGCTACATCATATAAGAGAGGATCCTGGGCACCAGGCAGCCACACTGATAGGGTGTCAGCACCAAGTGCTGCAAGGAAGGGCAAGGAGGCACCCCCTGCTGCAAAAAGGAAGGGCAAGGAGACACCCCCGCTGGTAAAATGAAGGGCAAGAAGCAATCCCCGGCTGCTGAGAGGAAGGGCAGGGTGCTGTCCCCAACTGCTGCCAAAAAGAGCAAGGAGCCATCCCCAGCTGCTGGCAGGAAGCGCAAGGGGCCTGCACCAGCAGGCAAAAAGGACAAGAAGCCTGGAGCTGGGACTCAGTCGGAACCCCCACCACCAACCATGGTGGTTCAGCCATCCGAGGCTGCAGGGGATGGGCTGGAGTCTCCCGCCACCACTGCTAGCACTGCCACCAGCACCCCCACCAGCACCACTGCCAGCAGCTGCAGCCCCAGTGGGCAGCCATCTGGGGCTGTAGGGGAAGGGCTGGAGCCTCCCCCCACCACTGCCAGCCCCGCCACCAGCACCACTGCCAGCAGCAGCAGCCCTAATGGGCATCTGTCCGAGGCTGCGGGAAAGGGCTGGAGCCTCCCCCCACCACTGCCAGCACCACTGCCACTAGCAGCAGCCCCAGTGGGCAGCCGTCCGAAGCTGCAGGGGAAGGGCTGGAGCCTCCCCCCCACCACTGCCAGCATCGCCACCAGCACCGCTACTTCCACCACTGAGCAGCCGTCACCGCCGGCGGACAGTGTGTAGTCCTGCATCCATGGGCTTTTGTGCAGACTGGCCCCAGCAAATCCTGTGGGTCTGACTCCCAGGTGAGAGACTGTGACCTTGCACTCCCTAAGATCTGCATCACAGGGCATGTTGCCCCCACCAGAACCAGTGGAGAAGCCATCCACTCACTCCATCCTTCCCAAGATGAAAATAACTGGGCACAATACCCCCTCCAGAACCAGTGGAGAAGCCACCCACCCACCCCATCCTCCACAGGATTAAGATCACTGGGCACAATGCCCCCTCCAGAACCACTGGAGAAGCCATCCACTCACCCCATCCTCCACAGGATGAAGATCACTGAGCACAATGCCCCCTCCAGAACCACTGGAGAAGCCATCCACTCACCCCATCCTCCACAGGATGAAGATCACTGGACACAATGCGCCCTCCAGAACCAGTGGAGAAGCCATCCACTCACCCCATCCTCCACAGGATGAAGATCACTGAGCACAATGCCCCCTCCAGAACCACTGGAGAAGCCATCCACTCACCCCATCCTCCACGGGATGAAGATCACTGGGCACAACGCGCCCTCCAGAACCAGTGGAGAAGCCATCAACTCACCCCATCCTTCCCAGGATGAAGATCACTGGACACAATAGCCCCTCCAGGACCAGTGGAGAAGCCATCAACACCCCATCCTTCCCAGGATGAAGATCACTGGGCACAATGCCCCCTCCAGGACCAGTGGGCAAATCACCCACTTGAGAGACTGTGGCCTTGCACTCCCCAGGACCAAGCAGTGGGCAAATAACCCACTTGAAAAACTGTGGCCTTGCACTTCCCAGGACCAAGCAGTGGGCAAATCACCCACTTCAGAGACTGTGGCCTTGCACTCCCCAGGACCAAGCACAGGGCATGTTGCCCCCTCCAGGACCAGTGGCGTTGTACCATCTTCTGGCTGAGGTGCCCCCCATTCCTTGTTCCCCTGAGGTGCCTGTCTATTTTCGACCTGATGCCCCTGCAGTGTTCTCTCTGTGTTATTGCAGGAGTGAGGTTGGGCCTTGGACTTTGTGATGTTGCCCTGTGGCCCACAGACATTGTGGACTGGGTAGTGTCCCTTTCATTGTAAATATGTATATATGTTTTGATTTAGATGCACACATTTTGCCTATATTTATCTTATTACAGCCTTTTTACACTATAGGAGTTGTCCTTGCATTATTCCTCATGGGTACGGGGTAAAAATGTTTTATTACTGCGTCTGGTTGTGTGTGTGGTGTTGGGGGTGTTGCGTGTTGTGTGTGTGTGTCACTCTCTTTTTCCTCCCCCCTCCCCTGTGTGCTAGGCGGCAGTACTCACCATGGTCATCTTCGCTGGCATTGGTGTTCGTAAAGGAGCAGAAGGTAGAAGAGCATGGGCAAGACATGCAACTCGGGCTCCATGGCGGGGTGGTTCTTCCCTGAGTGTCCAGAGGTGAGTCGTTTCCCTTTTGTGCAGTGTTTCCACCAGGCTTTTGATGTCTTTGGTACTGCCCCAGAAAAGGTGGTGGATAGGTGTGTCATATTACTGTGGGCTGTACATTGTTTTCCGTCTGGCTGTTGGAGGTTACTGCCATGGTGTCTGTTGGTTTCGCCCTGGCGGTCGGTGTGTTAAAGTGGTTGTCTGTCTGAGCAGTTTCCGCTGTGGTCATAATTTCATATTTATTACCGCAGGCCTGTTGGTGGTATTACTGCTGCTTTATCACCGACTTCCATGGTTGTTATGAGGGCCTATGCGCCAAAGGCCTGTAAAATGGTCTACTGGGAGCGCAGTGTCGGCCTGTTTGCAGAGTGATTTCTGTGATGGTGGACTTGCGTCTCCTGTCGGGCCATCCAAGCCTGTAAGCAGCCAAGTTTATCCCTGAGGAATGCATCTGGGCTGTGCACCCCTTGAATTCTAACATTGGAGGTTCTCTAGTTGGGCGGTAGGGCGTTTCTTGGCTTCGGACAGGGTGCCCTGTGTATTCTCATCTAGGGAGGGTCAGTTGTCGAAGTCCGTCACCTCTGTGTCCTCGGCCTAGAAAGCCTCTGATATTTCTCATTGGACTCCGGATATGGTCTGGAGGCTATGTCCGCAGGTGACCACTTTAAAGTCGTCCCACTCAATCCCTCTAGTTGTGGCCGTGTCATGGTTATCTTCAAAGTAGCTAGTGATGTGGGTGAGCTGGGAATTGCAAAATGCCGGGTCATCTAAGATATCTTTGGCCAGTTTCCAGGTGGGGACTGGAGGGTGGGGGGCACCCCAAATAAGCTCAATGATATATTCAGCATTGTCCAAGAAGCCCAGATAATCTGTGTGTTTCACTCTGGGAAGCATGTCTGGGGAGCACAGGAGGCAGTCCAGGTGAACATGTTAATCGTGGGGGGCCGAATAATGGGAATAGAGGTGGAGTCGAGGGTTGTGAGTTCTCCATGTGTCAATCAGTGACCACTGGTGTGCCCAATTTGTGAATTGTTGGGAATGCTGTTGAGCTGGGGCGGTTAGGAGAGCAGGATGGAAGCAATAAAGTGTGATGTCAAGGACACTGTTGTTGTCAGCGCCCAGTGTCCATGGTATTCCCAACTACTGGACTGGCACCACTGACAAGGTGGCCTAAAATGCTGCCTGCTTCATATTGGGAGCATAAATGTCACTGAGTACCACGCGCTGTCCATTGAGATAACCCTAGCGAAGACATACCTGCAATCTCTGTTGATGACCTTAGTCTGCATCTGACACAGTGTGACTGGACATATGCAGAGGAGTACCCCCGATGCAAAAGCAGAGTAAGAAGTGCCAATCACAGTGTCTCACCATCAACAGCGAAGGTGGGCAGCCCCCCCTCTATGTGGTGTATTTCCTGCAAGAAGTGAATATGGGCATTTTGGCATTTTATATATGTATAAGTGGAATATGTTTGATGTCCTGAGTGGATCCCCCTCACATTAGACCTTAGGAACTGTATGAAGTGTGGGTGGTCACTGGGTCATTTGAAGTAATGGGGGGAAGGAAAAGTGGGAAGAGGTGCATGGGCTCCAGTGATATGCAGGGGCTTCAGGTGTTGCAGGGTGTGTCGCTCCAGAAAAATACAATAAACATAACAACAGGTAATCAATAAACACATAACATCAACTGGAGCCTGAACCTGAAGGTCTCTTGCCCAACATCTGGCTCTAGTAGCCTGTACATACAGCTGGGATATTGGAGGAGTTCTAGTCTGATGTGAGTTCAATTAAATAAGGGCCGCCGGACAAGCAATCCATAGGATGGTAAGGTGTGGTGGAAAAAGGAGGGTCCATATGGCATAGTGGTTGGGGTGGTTTAGGAGAAATGTGCTGCAGTTAAAGTAGATGAACCCGGAACCAGGACCAGGAGGTCACCCTTCATAGCACATCATTGACTGATTGTGGAGTCACGATAGGACCTGCCAGAAGTCCCATCTGCAGTTCCTCACTCGGTGACGTGTCATCTTCACTTCCGTTGTCACTCGATCCTGTGTAATGGGAAAGTGAAGCATGACGTAAAGCAAAGACGGCTTCTATTGCAGATTGTTGATTCTGATGAAAAGCGTCCCAGGATGGGCCCCTAGGTGTATCTTTGAGACATCTGCGGGGCCATCCCTTGTGGGTCTCATGAGGTCTGGAGCACGGCCCAGCCAACAAGGCCACCGGGGGCTCAAGGTGCGGCCTCAAGGTGCCCTCAAACTGGGTTTCTATCCAGTCCCAGGCCAAGGTGGGTCCTGTGAAGAGATACGTGTGGTTGTTGTGCATTACTTTTAGTTTTGCTGGGAAAAGCAGAGAGTGCTGAACAGACAGCTCACGGAGACTGTGTTTCACTGCCAGGAATAAAAAAGGGTGCCAAAGAGTTTGCATCATGTAGTCGAGGAACACTGAGACCCAGCAATTCTTGTAGTTCAATGGTGCCGCTTGTCTAACTGTCTACAATACCTCATCTCTCTCTTTGTAGTGGAGCATCCTTGCAACCAGTGGACAGGGAGGTGTTCCAAGCAGGAGCCTGCATGCTGAGACCTGGTGCGCTCTCTCCATGGAGAAGTGTGGGGTGAGAGCGTTGGATGAGGTGAAGGATTTTACCCACTCCTCCAGGAAGTCAATCATTGGTTTTTTTAACCCTTACGCGGGAAGCCCACGATACACATGTATTGCAGCAGGCCCTTCCCTCGACATTCGTAGCACGTGTTTCAAGTCTTTTGCACTCTTTCCAGGAGATCCCGGGTGCTCTGTTTCTATACCTTTGGTTGTGGTGCCATCTCCCAGATGTGGCGATCTGTATTGGTAAACCTGGTAGCTAGTTTTCTCTGGTCTTCACAGAGGTGGCCAAATTCTACTCGCATTTCCTCTATACATGCATCTACGAACCTTCAGGAGGTTTGAATGGTGAGTAGAATTGTGTCAAGTTTTTCAGCTGAGTCTTGTGGCTGCCGATGGGTCTTGGTCCCATGCGCAAGGCCCTCCTCATGGTGTAACGTCAGTGAGGACAGGCAGGATATGGGTCTTTGCGGATTTCTATCTGCCCTTGTTAGTCCGAGGTAAGGACCACCAAAGGTCCAACAGGGTGATGTCAGTTGGGCCAAGGCCAACTGGCTATTGTCAAAATGAAGCCTACAGTTGTGAGTCCCAGGCCCGACACTAGGGGCTTTCCACCAGGAGTCACCCCGACTGCCCCATCCCTGCCACCCCCACCTCCTGCTTCCCCCCAATCAGCATCCAATGCAGTGAGGCCTTCCCTGTTGCAGTGACGTTCCAGTATAGGGAGGCAATCAAGGGCTCTGAGACTCACCTCTGCAGATCCCAGAGTCAGGTATGGCGGGTCAGCTGTTGAAGATATGAATGCAGCTCGGTCAATGATGAGGGGAGCGAGTGCTGCTGTTTCCCTGTTCTGCATACAGGCACATTAGGAGCTGCCTGTGTGATCAGCTGTGGCATGGGGGGGTCTGAGATCACCACAGTTCCCTCGCCCCGGCAGTGGGGGCCCCATGCCTGTCCCCGGTCCCAGGCCACTTCTTCCCATAGCCCAGGTTTTGGGAGGCAACTGTTTTTTGTTTGTTTTTAACTAACCACCGGAGGCTCTCTAGACATGAATGGCAGGTTGGCCTGTTTGTGTGGGTACAGGTGCCAATGCTGCTTGGTAAACAGCGGGGAGCATACTCTGTTGGTTTCCTGCTCTACGCACAGGCTCTTAGGAGCTGCCCGCATGGCCAGCTGCAATAGGAGGATTGCAGCCCCCCCCCGGATCTGCTGCCCCAGTCGCCCCAACTGGCCAGTGAGGGCTTGTACCTGCCTTTATGGTTAGGCCTCTCTAGGGGTAGGGGCCCAGGCCTCACCCATCACTGTGGTGAAGGCATGCCGGCAGGCCCTCAGAGTCTTGTCTCTGTGCAGTGGGGAGTTGAAATCTGCTGTGTGGATTGGAGGAGGGGTTCGCTTGTCTACCCAGCACCGATGTGCCGGTAAATCACCAGGGTCGTGTCCCCCCGGGCTGGGGTTTTGGTGTAGTCCTTACAGCAGGCGCTATTACATCACTGCTCACGGTGGCCCGCCACAATGTGCCAGCTCCACCTGGGGATCAAGTGTGGTGTGGGCAGCGCGGTGGATCGGCCTCATGGCATCAGCAGGCCAAGCAGCCTCACCTGCCCGGTGGTCCATTCCCAGCACTGCTGGCGCACTAGGCCCCAGTTCAGTCTGTTGGCACCAGCGCCGATGGAGAAGAGGAGGGGGAGCAGTCGGGGAGCCTCCAAATCACTAGAAATGGCAGGATGTGAGTAGATTGCAGCATCCGGGCCTCGGAGCTGTTTCACCGCATGTCCGCCATCTTTGGCTCCGTGACCAGACCCCTCGGGACTGTTTGTAAATACAAATCTAAAAAATTGTTGATAACAAAAGGATAATATATATGCCAATGAGAACAGATAGGAGCGCAGTAGTTAACAAAGAGAAATATATATATATCTATTAATGGAAGTACCTGAAAAGACATTACTATAGGTAACATTTTATACAATAAAAACGAGGCTCTAAAACAAATCCAAGAAAAGTTGTCCAAGCAGTTTATATGTGTTCACATTTTCTTTTTCCAAGTCACTTCAATCTGGGCCATCATGGAGATGAAGGTGCTTACTCAATATAATTATGAAATCAGGGCTCTAAAGTATTACAAATTTGACAATAATTACAGGTCCCCAAAAATATACCAATTAAGTATTCTTAGCAATGTATACAGGACATAAAAAATGGCTGTGTGTTATTGCATCTGGCATTCCCAGTTGTATGACCATTGGCCATCTTCACTTGGCATCACCAGTATTCGCCTGGGGATACCAGTCCATCCAAATTGTTTGGAGCCAATGTGCATATGTAGCGACAATAAGGCCCATATTTATATTTTTTTAGCGCAGCATTTGCGTCATTTTTTGACGCAAAAGCGGCACAAACTTACAAAATACAGTTGTATTTTGTAAGTTTGCGCCGCTTTTGCGTCAAAAGGCGGCGCGAATGCGGCACTAAAAAGCATAAATATGGGCCAAAGTATTTGTAGCATTTACTTGCCTCTTTGGCTCTTGCGTTTTCTTCTTCATTACCATGCCATAGGTGCTCTTGTTACCAATACATTCATGCTTATGCTCTTCCCCAGACTGAGGATTCAGTACAGGCCCACTTCTCTGCCAGTTTTGGTGTTTTGCTAGAATTTCCCTCTCACATTACTTGAGGTCCTCAAAGCTTGTTTGTACAGTCACTGCACTGATGGCTGACACCGCATTCACCTTGTCGGCGATATTCTGCCAGATGTTCCTCTGATCGCGGCAATTGTTTTGTACCAGGTGTAGGTTACCTGAGTTTCCCCTTTGCGGTCTCCCCGGCCAACACCTGCAGGGTTCAGGAGGCTTGTCCAAACCACTTGCCAACTTTAAATCACTGAAGTTATCTCTGTGAGACAGCCTAATTAGAAGCTCTGGAAATCTTTATTTCAGTCTCCTGCATTTTTGTTCCTGTTGTCCATATTCAGAAAACACCTTCATGACATGTTTCAATCTCTTTTACCTCTCCATTCAAACATTTTCTCGGTAGCATTAATGACATTAGTTTTACTGAAAATAAAATACCCAGTCAAACAATGTTTCATTTAAGCGTGTTTTAAAAAATAATTTAGGCAAAAAATGCAAAAATTATTTTACAAACTTTAGCCAGGAAGTCAAAGACTAACAAATAGCTCATGGGGTTTAATTTAAAACTTCTACATATGGAGCCTTGTAAATTCTCTGAAAGTGGTAGATGTACAGTTGACTTATCTTCAGTGTTGCCCTGGGTTCCCTCTTCCGTTTATGTGCGTATAGAAAACGCCTCATAACATTCTAATCCAGTAACCTCTCTGCCCTTCATTTTGCTCTCATACCTGAAAACCAAAAATTCGCAGCATTGCAGTATTTATCTGGAATGAAACCTTGTAGTTGTGGAAGAGGTTTAATAGACATGAAAATATTTCGAAGACCGAAATAGTAGATTAATTTCCGGACTTTTAACCATGACTCTGATCACTTCCTCTACCTAAAAGTTAAGAGATGCTCCTATAGTGAGACAATCATATATGGTTTGTGATGCTGGATCTCAAGCGAGCATTTTACTATTGTATTCATTTTTTTAATTAAAATGCATAATACACTTGATAAATCTAATTTAAAATGTGCATGTTTATGCATCAAGAACGATGTTTAAACTATTCAATTGATTTTGAACGTTATTTTGAAACACGTCACACTCAGATATCACAGTTACTTCCTTTTGTCTCTAGATCATCACTTTCAATTATGATGTCCTTGGCAAAGAACACGTCACCCCTGGAAGATTCAACTACCATTGATGAGGAAACACTGGCTGTGAGTAGTGTCATTCGAGGCGGCCCAGAGATCTTCCTGCGTGAGAGAAGTAAATGTTCCTATTACCATAAGCCCATCACCCTCATCATTATTGGAAGCACAGTGTTCCTCTGCGGAATCATCCACACCGTGTTATACTTCACAAAATATGCTGAAGTGCCATATGTCCTTGGCCCGGTATTTCTTTCAATTGGACTGATGTTCCTTGTTACCGGGTTGGTTTGGCTTCCCATCATCAAAGAGTCGATCAGGCACAAGGGAATTTTGAGAGACATTTACACCAGGAGAATCGCAGCAGCACGCAACTTTAGACATGGCCAAGTGTGAAATGTCTTTCTGCGCAGTTATTTTGAATCTTCGACATTTTAGACTTTGGTTTGTGTTAAAATTCACTTTAATATGTCTACGCTGAACCTTACCTATAGTACATTTGCAATGTATGATATTGTTTTTTTCAGTGCAATTAGGATTGTGTTTTGTATTTGTTGTATAAAAGTGGTTTAATACCCAAAGCAAAAGATCCCATTGCATCATGTGTAACGTTTTGTGAAGTGGCATATACCAAACCAAAACCAAACAAAATGAAACTATGAAGACCGACTCAAGGCTAATGGAGAGCCATGGTCAAACCTCTCATATAACTGTACAAGTAAGTCTCGGACAGCCTCGTCGGTAGTCACCATGTCCTTCATGGACAAGAGAAAGAAAAACTGACAGAGTGATCTTGGAGAGCGGTGATGATTTACTGTGAAAAAAGAAAATTAAACTGATTCCTCTATATGATGGTACAAAGATCAAATTCACATTAGTCTCATGGGTGTGCTAGAATGCTAATAGGAATGTACATTCTGGTCGTTACAAGCTTTATGTACACTTGCATGACTGAGCTAAAGAATGAGATGAATTTCTATCTTTAGATAAAGGAAAATCCTTAACTGATTGTCTAATCCAAGTAAAAATACGGCATGGGTCAGCTGAGGGAAAGATTTGCTTTCTGCACAAGAGTGCAATTACAATCTCTTATTGCATGTTGCGGCAACATCTGTTTTAACTCTAAGGATGGGTGTGGGGGTTATTGTGAGGGGCTGGGAAGGCGTTTTATGAATGGGCAGATCTAGCCCAGAAAGCCAGACTCAAAATTGACCTAAATTAGAAAGGAAACTGTTTTAATATTTGAAGATGAGCACGGTGATTATCTCTTTATATAGCAGCTACTGCGATCATGATTTATTTCTACTAACACTGAGTATTACTGCCATAGCAGGCATGCGATTAAAGAAAAAAAGACAATGACAGGCAATTATGAAAGTTGACATGGTCAGCAGAAAGACAGGCATTGTGGTCCAAAGTATTTGCCATCCACCATAGGAGGAGGGAGAAGAGGAAAATAATCACAATGTGCCCAGATGTCATTTTTTAGTATTATTGATTTTAGAATTGTTATTCCAGTTTATAGCCGTCAGTTCATTGTCCTTCACAGCCCTGAAAGTAGACACTGCGTTTTCAAAGGGCCAGGCAATAGCTAATCTTGAACTGTTTTTGATGAGGGGCCAGTTCCTCTTGTGAGGGTGATGCTCCTAGAGGTGGCAAGAAGGGAGAAGAAGGCTTTTTATGATATCTTCAGATTTCTTTTAAAGATTGAGACTTGATTGGTTATTAAGGTCAGGACCTACAGAGCTCCTTCTTCGCATGTCCATTAATCAAATCGTTTAACTTCTTGATTTTTCTGACAGAACCTTATTTGCCTGGATGAAGTTTGTCCTACTTGATCTTAGGAGTCATGAGGTCTGTAATTCAATGTGCAATGTGAACTTCCGAAGGACGAGTGTTCTGTTACTCTTGGGGGTTTTGAAAACTAAGCACAACAGTCTGAATTCAGTCATGCACTAATGAAAAACAATGAAATTTTTTTGAGAGCCGGGGTGAGATCAACGTTGTTGGCTGGTGTTGTAGAAGGTGATTTTTTAAAACAATTTTATTGCTTTTAACCACAAATCCTCCTATGGTGGTACTCAATGAGCAGATAGTGAATAAACCTGATGGTTTACATCATAGAAATAATCACTTTTCTATGTCATGACGTGTCAGCAGAGCACCCAAAGCAGCACCGACCCTCAGCTCCTGTGGCCCATGCCTCCCTGTTGCAGTTTTATTCCACCCCGTGAGAACACACATCTCCATCCAAGAACCAGGGTCTAGCTAGGCAAGGTTATAACGTTGTCTCCCGTTGGCTGAGCCACTCCTTCCATATGTTGTAGTGTTTTTGGGGACAACTTGTCAATAAATATATTGGGTGCTCCAAACCCATGCAATAGTCCATATCCTTGGCCAACTTACTGACAGATGGGCCTCTGTGCTTTTCCAAGCCTGTGTTATGTCTTGCTTGGCGATCACCAGGCCCAGCCAAAGCAATGCCCTCTGATACCGTTTCCCCTCTGTTATCTGCAAAAGAATCAGTTTTGGGTCCCTAGGCATCTCCCACCCCAATATTGTCTCCAGGGTACCCAGCACCCCGCTCAGGAAAGGCGAAAGGACAGAGCATTAAAAAAATGTGTGTATTAAATCGCCTTTGGGGTCGTCACGCCGTAAGCAGCTCCCTGCTGTAATAAGACCTTTTTTCTACAGCCATGCTCTAGTGTAGTATGTGCGATGTAGCAATTTAAGCTGAACTAATTGGAATTGGGAGGATACCACCCATTTCCTGAAGGCAGCCACTGCCTCGATCCAGTCTTCATTCTCGAGTGGTCCCATGTCCCTCTTCTTTGAGCTCCTCAATCCTGCCAGTGGGTCAGGCTGATCACAGAATAACATCTGATGGCAGATAATTCGTGTACTTTTATATTTATAAGTAAGATTTTAGCTTTCAGAGAGAAAACTCAGGGATGGTTTCAACTGGCTTGCCTGCTCAGCCCATGGACTTTGCCACCTCGCCTAATATTGTTAGCACCACTCTTGTGACAATTGGTAGGGAGGGGGAATTGTCTCCCCAATAGAGCAAGTGAAGGAGGTTACTGCAGCCCATCATCCCCCCTTCAGTAGCATAAGTCAAGTCATCAAACCCTTAGAACCACCAATCATTCGGTATGAGAAGGTGTACAGCCTTAAAGTAGAGGAGTATGTCAGGGTGGCTATCCCACCATAAAAGGCAGGACAACAGCATTTGTCAAGGGAGATCCAAGGAACGTCACCCTCCCACCCCCAATAATAATTTGAGAGTGTTAGAAATGGGGTCTCTAGTTGGCAGACGTATACACCCTTGTTCAAATAGGGCCCACAATCCAAGTTAGGGTAAATCACAAACAATCTAAATTATCCTGCACCCACCCTCTGGTAGCTTGGCACTGAGTAGTCAGGCTTAACTTTGAAGGCAATGTGTAAAGTATTTGTGCAATAAATCATGTAGTAACACAGTGAAAACACCACAAAAATACACCACACAGGTTTTGAAAAATATATGATATTTATCTGTTTAAATTAAGGTCAAAACAATAAGATTCAATAAGCACAAGTTGAGATTTCACATTTGCAAGATTAACGAGTCTTAAATCATGTCTCTTGTTCGCAATAAGTGCCTGGTTCGCATAAAAAATAACACACACGGAGACAGCAGAGAAGGAGATGCATGGAAAAATAGGGTATGCTTCGGAATTTCTTGCACGGCACAATTCGATGCGTTGTTTCTTTCCACGCTGCAAGGGGCTTTTCGTCGATTTCCGGTGCAGTCTTGGTTCCTCACTGCGATACAGGGATCTTTTTGATGCCCAGGGATGACGTGTGGAAATCCTGGGCATGCGGGACGAAGTCACATTGTTGCGTCGATCCGGTGTCACATTTTCTGCGCACAGCAGGTGCTGCGTCGATTCTTCACTCAGGAAGTCAGACTGCATCGTTCCGGTTCAGTTATGCGTTGATCGGGTAGGGCCATGCATCGAATTTCCGGCTGCAAGGCAGGCGCTGCGTTGATTCTTCAATGTGGAAGTCGGGCTGCGTCATTCCGGTTTGGCTGTGCAGTGATTTCTCGGTCACACCATGGCTGTGTATCGTTTCCAGAAGGCTGTGCATCAATTTTCGATGCCCAAGGAGTTCCTTGTAGAGATGAAGTCTTTTTGACCCAGAGACTTCAGAAAACAGGAGACAAGCTCAATCCAAGCTCTTGGAAAGCACTTCTCAGCAAAGTCAAAGGGCAGTAGGGCAGCAGGGCAACAGCAGGGCATCAGTCCTTCTCAGCAAAGCAGTCCAGATGAGTCCTTTGGGAAGCAAGGCAGTTGCTCTTGAAAGGTTGCAGGTTCAGGTCCAAAAGTGTCTGATTTAGTGGGGTCAGGGACGCAGTTTATATACCCAAAAATGCCTTTGAAGTGGGGTAGACTTCAAAGAGTGGTTTTGAAGTGCACAAAGTCCCCTTTCAGTACAGGTCTGTCTTCCAGAGTCCCCGTAGGGGCTTTGGCAGTCCATTGTGTGAGGGCAGGCCACTAGCCTTTGAATTGTAAGTGTCAGGCCCTCAACCTTCCCAGCCCAGGAAGACCCATTCAGTGTGCAGATGAGAGGAGGTGTGACTGAGTATCCTGTGAATGTGGTTGTCTGGGTGAAATGCACAAGGGAGCTGTCAACCAGCCCAGCCCAGATGTGGATTGGAGACAGGCTGTAAGGCACAGATGGATTTTAAGTGCAGAGAAATGCTCACTTTCTAAAAGTGGCATTTCTAAAATAGTAATATAAAGTCCAACCTCACCAATAAGCAGGATTTTGTATTACCATTCTGGCCATACTAAATATGACCCTTTCTGACCAGAATCTACCACTCAAACAGTATATGAGGGTAGCCCTAATGCTATCCTATGGAAATGAGTAGGCCTCACAGTAGTGGAAACCCAATATATGAGTTTTCAACTACCAGGACATATAAACCACACATGTACATGTCCTGCCTTTTAACTACATAGCACCCTGCGGTTACCTAATGCCTACCTTAGGGGTTACTTATATGTAGAAAAGGGGAATTTAGGGCTTGGCAAGTACTTTTAAATGCCAAGTCGACGTAGCAGTGAAACTGCACACACAGGCCTTGCAATGGCAGGCCTGAGGCATGGTTAAGGGGCTACTTATGTGGGTGGCACAACGAGTGCTGCAGGCCCACTAGTTCCATCCATATTACAGTACCTGGACACATCTAGTGCACTTTACTAGGGACTTACAAGTAAATATGTCAATTGGGTTTGAACCAATGTCACCATGTTTGTAGGGAGAGAGCTTATGCACTTTAGTACTGGTTAGCAGTGGTAAAGTGCGCAGAGTCTTAAAACCAGCAAAAACAGTGTCAGAAAAGTGGAGGGGGCAGGCAAAAAGTTGGGGGATGACCACCCTAAGGCTGTCAGATCTAAGTGCAAGTCAGGGTGTTAACCTTGGCAAAGAAGGTCTGGGTCAGAGGGTAATTCTGGAGCTGGTAAAGAAGTCGAGGCAGGGAAACTAAAATGAAGATGGCCGATTGAACCAGGAGGGATTAAGGGAGACTGGACCAAAACTTAACATCCATAGTGAGACGACTGAGTTTGGGCTGGAGATTGGATTAATACAACCAAAGCCTATTGTGTGTGATGAGATTCTCAAATACTTAAAGCCCATCATGAGCATCCATAACTCATGTGCCCATGACATAATTGAAGGGCATGGGGAGATGGGTATATAGAAGACTATCCTATTCACAAGAAGTCTGGAATAGGACCCGAAGATCTGGAGTATCTGGAGGGCCCAGGGTCCCATCTTCTGAGGGTCATCTAAGAACATTAGGACATCTTCAGCATAGAGGGAAATCCTATTGCTCACCCCCGATGACCACTAAAAGCCATGGAACAGGATGTCCACCCCACCCATGCTTCCAGCGGCACAGTGGCTAAGGTGAATAACAAAGGTGAGAGGAGGCAACCCTGATGGGTGCCCCTTTCATTTGGGAACCAGTCCAACATGACTCCTCTGACCCGGCACCACGCTGTAAGAGTAGTATACTGTAGTTGCACAGAGTGAATGAATTTGGGTCCAAATCTGAAGCCAACCAGGAAGGAGAGCAGATAGCTCCACTCAACCAAGTCAAATGCCTTTCTAAAGTCTACCATGAGCTGGGCATGATGACTGGACAGACGGCCACTCACCTCTATGACATATTAAACGCAATGTATGTTGTGTCTCATGACCCACCATGGCATAAAGCCAGACTGGTTCGGATGAACAAGTTGGGTAACCAACCCAGTAAGCCTGTTAGCCAGCATCTTAGCCCATAAGTTGACTTCTGAATTTAGTAAAGAGATCGGATGAAAGTCCTTGCAACCTGTGTCATCTATGCCCGATTTTGGGATCACCACTTTTTCTGATGATCTGAGATCATGAGGGAGTTTGCCATTTGTTAAGGCCTCGTTTCAAGTTTTCAGTGACAAGGGATCTGCCTAGGGCCAAAGCATTCGCCCAATTTATGCTGGGTAGCCGTTGGGACCCGACGCTTTGCCGGCATTCAGTTGTACTGCTCCTAGCTCTTCACATCTGATCTCCTCCTCTAAGGAGTCGCAGTCTGTGCAGCACTAATGCATCTGCCAGAAATTGATGAAGGTCTGCCCGAGGGCTTGTTGAGTTGGATCCGTAAAGGTCTACATAGTGCATCACAAGTGCTTTTGCTATGGCCTCCCCACCTGTTATTTGAGTCCCAGAGTCAGCCACTAAGAGTGTGACGGGGGAGCTAGCAACCCTCGGAGTGCAGAGTCAGTGCAGTATTTTACTGGCCTTATTTCCCCATTGGTAAATATGGCTGTAGGTTACTAGCCACGCCTTGCCAGCCTCCTGTGTGAGCTCCTGCCGAAGCAAGGTTTGCGTTTGAATGAGTCACACAGAAATCCCCTTCCATCGTAGCCACTAACGTCGCTCGAGGTCTGGTGCACGTGCCTCAAGGGCCTCCACCTACTGCGGAGCGCATGCCTTCTGTCCCTTGCAAAAGCTAATAATGTCCCCTCTAAGGGTGGCCGTAATCGTCTCTCAGAGGACTTCTGGGAAGTACACCGATTCTTGGTTCTCATGCAGAAAACATTGGCACATGTCTAGCTAGGCCTCTCTGAACTCTTTGCCCTGAAAGCACCAATGGTTCAGCTTCAATCCCACCCTAGAGAGCACTGTCCCCCGGGACCGGTCCAGTGCCACCAGTGAGTGATCCATCAGACCCCTTTTCAGGATACAGACATCAAGCATCCAGTAGCCGTCTCTTTGAGGCATTAGAATATGTTCAAGACGGGAATAGAATCTATGAGCCCGGAGTAGAAAGTATAACCGTGAGCAGTCAGTGGTATGCTCGCCACACGTCTATCAGTGACATATTGTGTATGAAGGTCGAGAGTGGTGTTGTGCCACAGCCTACAGCAGTGGAGGCAAGAGAGCGATTTAGTCTAGGATCACTCAACCTGTTTAGGCTCACCCCAGAATTCACAGTGCATTGTGCATCTCCCGAAAGAGATTACCCACTTTCTGAGGAACTCTGAGGTAAGGGGTTGAGGGACGTAGACCCATATCATGGAGAGTGGAGAGCCCTCCAGGTTACCTGTGACCGCCACATATCAGCCAAGGACATTATTATAGCCCCTGGACTCCCCCATGGGGACATGTTATCGGATCAAAATAGCCATACCTCGGGAACTGCAGTGGAAATCCGAGTGATATACCTGCAAATATCCCTTGTGGGCCAAGAAAGTGAAGCAAGTGGAGACCTCCATTGCAGGCACTCAGCTCTTTAGCCAGGCGGATATGAAGGAGGTGGGTTCTGGCCCCATGCCCCCTCAGGGATGCTCACATTGTGTTGATTGTTGCATCCTGACCAGCCCTCAGTGACCTCCACTCAGGCCTCTAGCTGCCCCGCCAGACATTGCAGGGCTGTGACATGAGATTTGTCCGACTTGACTGCATCCTCAGTCTTAGAAACCCTCTTCCCACCTCTGTGACCCCGTGTGCAGTGTTCTTTAGGTTCTGCGTGATCAGGGCCAGATATACGTTTAGTTCTCCCATTTTGCCCTCCATGGTGTCCTTGGGATTTTCGATCGCCTATAGAATGGATGAAGTTTGGAGGCCCTTGTTTGGGGTTTGGCTCCCCCGCTGCACTGGCACTGTCCACTGGGCCGAGCTGTTTAGTGAATTTATTGATTTTCTGTTGGGATGCAGACCTGGGGTGGGTGGTTGTCTAATGTCATGTCATGCCCAGGGTGGGCCCACCAAAGGGCCCAGGAGCAGCCAAAGAACTAAGGGGGATCCGGATCGGAAGGAATGCCTCTCACCTCCTATGCTGAGGCTACACAAAGCCAGGCACTCAACGGGCCCCCCGACCAATCGTAGGGCATGCACAGTCAAATGCCTGCTCCTGCCATGCCAGATGAAACCGTGGCCACAAGGTCACCCGGTGTATGGCCTGTCACCGGAGCAGAGCCACATCAGGACCAGTCACCACCTCCACACAGCCCTCCGGGCAAAGACGACCAGGAAATGTCCCTGTTGGCAAGTCTCAATGGAGGGGCCCAGTAGCACTCACCTTCAGTGATCCCCATCTGCCAAGCACCACGCAGTTTGATCACACCACGTAGTGTGGGCTGTTCTCAGATGGCCCTGCAGATATTGCTGCTTCAACTGAGGGGCCCCTGGGCTTCAGACATGCTTCATGTAGTCAGATCCAACCCCAGCAGGAGAAGCAGAATCATCTGGTCACGGGGTGGAGAGAGAAGGCCAATCCCAGTTACAAGAAGCCAGCAAGGAGGTAAAGGTGTCCAGTTTCCCCCACAAGCCGCCAGAATAAAAAGCCCTTCAATGAGAAACACGAGGGACTAAAGAGTCCTCAAACCAACAACTCCACCCCCTCACAAGCTGTCTACTATGTAGTTATGAGGCTGGTGTGCTGGCATAAAGTGGCCTCACTGTCTCACCTCTGGGCCAGAAAGATCAACAGGGTGGTCCCAGGGCCAACCTCCAGCGGAGAGGTGCGTATTCTTTGGAGGCAGCTGAGCTAGGCTGTGTCAACGGCTTTGCCACCCTCTGCTCAATTGTCTGGGGCGCCGATGCAGCCTGACTACAGGCCGTGTCGCAACCCAGCTCCAGTGCCAGCTCCCTGACTCGGGCAGCAGTCGAGGGATGGTCCAGATGTCCCCAAGTGCCCCAGGGCAGGCAACAGCGTGTCCGTGCCCCGCAAGCACGCCTGAAGCCCAGGGCATGTCCGGCAGTCCGGGCTTATCTCTGAGTGGATCTTGGTGTAGCAGATCGGCAGGGCTTTCCGGTGGGTCCTACCACCTCCAGGACAGTCCACGGTGCCCTGGGGCCCCTTGTAATCTTCCCTCGCGCCGGCCACCAAGTGTGGCCGTGCCCTTTAGTCAGTGCGTCCCTGGAGACCTTCAGCCATCCAAGCCACTCCTGGCCAGTTCTGCAGTGATCAGAGGGCAGCAAGAATCTCCACTCAATAGCTTGACAGGCGCTGCGATGTTACCACCAAAACGTGCTCAGCCCTAGCATAAATGGCCTGGGGAGTAGGCAGCTGCATACCGATGACTTGCGTAGTGTGGTGAAGCTCTAATAAAGAGCGCCATGTTTGGCTCCGAAGGCACTCCTCCTGAGGCTGAAATGTTTTAATTTATTTTAACTGGCCTGGCACAGATCAGGTTAGAGTAGTCAATGGAAATGTGTTGAGTGAATAGGACACTTCCAATATTCAGCTGCCTCATTTGCAGATAAGAGGACACAGTTATGAAAAGTGGCGCTGCACCTAGTGCAGTGCAACTTTTCTTGCGACCCTTAGTATCCCCTAATGCCACCAAGGTAGTGCTGTATTTATAAAAAGGCGCACCATTGCGGTAGTTAGGGTGACTACTGTCATAATTTGTGACGCTAGCCTGGCGCTTTGCAGGACTACCGTCACAAATTATGATGCTAATCCTGCAAAGCACCCAGAGGCCCATTGTAATCAATGGGACCCTCTTTTTACCGCCTGCACAGGCATTAAACAATCTGGATAAAAATGTCGTAAAGGAATCTCAGAGATTCCTTTGCACCATTTTTACACCCCGGATTGCTGGAACGCCCCCTTGCAAATGACTCTAACTTGTCTAGAGTCATTTTCTGATGCAAAACCATCCATACCACATGACTCCTGTCTTAGAAAAGACAGGAGTCATGCCCACCACCCCAATGGCCATCACAGGGGACCAAGGCCATTGCACCCTATGCCATGTATGGGCGCACTTAAAAAAAAAAAAATTAAATTCTTACATGTACTTACCTGGGATGGGGTCCCCATCCTCTGCTGTCCCTCTGGTGTGGATGGGGATGTCCCTGGGGCTGGGGAGGGCACCTGTGGGCTTATTCCATGGTGTTCCACCATGGAAAATAGGCTCACAGGTCCCCTAACGCCTGTCCTGAACCAGACGTAAAAAAAATGGGGCAAAGCCCGCTTTGCCCCATTTTTTGACCCCTCCTCCCTCCCATGCACCATTTTTGCACTGGAGTATAAATATGGCGTTAAGGCCATAGTGTAATTTTTTGCACAGGAACGCGTACCTTGCATCTCATTAAGGCAAGGTAGGTTTCCACGTCCAAAAAATGAATTTAACTCCATAAATTTGGCGCTAGACGGGTCTGGCACAAAAGTTCAAATATCGAGGTAGTTTTGCACCAAATTAGAGTTTTAAAAAATGACGTTAATTCTGTGCAAACAGAGTATAAATATGCCCCTAAGTGCTTTATTTGCCCATTTTATTGATTAGCTGACAGAGTGGAAACTGTGTACCTTTGTGGTCAAGAATGTTATTTTTTTAATTGTGGGTCACTTTGTCATTTTTGTAGTTTTTATGGAAGATCCTGAAAAATTCGAAGGTATGGAAGCATTTTTTTCTTCAAGTAGTGGATAGCGAGTACTTGTAGTAGTTGATTGGATTCGTCTTGGTAACACTGGAGCATGTTTGCTAGAAATGCAGGGTCGGATTGGCCTATAGGGCAATCAGGCAGTACCCGATTGGCTCGCCTAACAAATCAGTGTGTCGGCTGGTTATTTAGCAGTTTTGGGCTAGGTGGGTCGCTTTTCACTGTTGATTTCCTTTATTTAACCACAAGTATTGCGTGCAACAAACACAAAGGCATGCCCTTTCCCATAACTTGCAAAATGCCCATACAGCGTGTCTCTACGAGTTCAAAACCGGCCTGCTTTGCAAATGTAGGCCAATTGTTAGCTTTCTAGTTCGATAATGGAGACCACCTTTTTTTAATACATGGGCTGATTGTCCCAGTTCGACCCTGTAGAATAGTGATGTGAACATTGTTGATATGGAGATAAATATGAGTGAAATGAGATACACCTGTCAAAATGGGGTTTGGTTATGATCTATTGTTAGATTCACCGAAATATACACTTACAAAGATGGATGACTTAGCTATGTGCCTTCTCACTCGTTAAACAAGCATTGGCAAAGCTAATGGGCCTATGTGAAAGTGACTGTCTTTGGAAATGTATTTTAGCCATGTTGTATACCAATGTGGTCGCTGTTCAGCATGGCTGGGAGTGGGGTGGGGTAGATTGGGGTAGAGGAGAATAAGGGTAGAGTTGGGTATAAAGGAGTGGGGTAGATTGAGGTTGACTGGAGTGGGGAAGTGGGGTAAATTGAATTGGGGTAGATTGGGGTGGAGTAGACTAGGGTAGAGTGGGGTAGATTGGAGTGGAGTGGAGTGGGAGTAGATTGGGTTAGTGTGGGGTAGATTGGAGCGAAGTAGATTGGAGTTTACTGGAGTGGGGAAGGGGGATAGATTGAATTGGGGTATATTGGGGTGGAGTAGACTAGGGAAGAGTGAGGTAGATTGGAGTGGAATGGGGCAGGTTGGACTGGGGTAGATTGGAATGGGATGTACAGGGGTGGAGTGGAGTGAGGTAGATTGGGGAAGAGTGGAGTGCAGTGGATTGGGGTAGATTCGACTGGAGCAGGGTAGATTGGAGTGGTGTACATTGGAGTGGAGAGGAGTAGACTGGAGTGGAGTGAGTAGATTAGGGTGTAGTGGGGTAGAATGGAGTGGAGTAGACTGGAGTGGTATAGTTTTAATAGATTATGGTAGATTAGATTGGAGTGAAGTAGGATAGATTGGAGTGAGATGGATAGGAGTTGGGTAGTTTGGAGTGGGGTAGATTGGGGTAGACTGGAGTGAAGTGGGGTAGATTGTAATGGAGAGGTTGAAGTGGAGTCGGATAGAGTGGTGTGGGGTAGATTGGGATGGGTTGGGGTAGATTGGGATGGGGTGGGGTAGACGTGTAGTGTGCTACAGTGGGTTAGATTGGAGTGGAGTGGGGTAGATTGGAGTGGGATAGATTGGATGGGGTAGATTGGAGTAGGGTGGTCTGGGGTGGATTGTGGTAGGGTTGATTGGAGTGTGGTGCAGTGGGGAAGACTGGGATGGAGTGGGTTAGATTGGACTAGAGAGGGGTAGATGTGAGTGGCATGTGGTAGTATGGAGTGAAGTTGAGTGGGCTAAGTTGGGTAGAGTAGAATGGAGTGTGGTAGATTGGTGTGGAGTGAAGTTTGGCAGATTGGGTGGACTTGAGTGGGTAGATTGGGATATATCGGAGTGGGGTAGATTGGAGTGGAGCAGGGTGGAGTGGGGTTGGATGGATTGGATTAGAATCAAGATTGGAGTGGAGTGAGATAGAGTGGGGAAGAGTGGAGTGGAGTGGGGTAGACTGGAGTGTAGTGTAATGGGGTTGATTAGGGTGGAGTGGGGTGGGTTAGAGTGAATGGATTAGAGTAGGGTAGATTGGAATTGAGTGGGGTAGATTGGAGTGGGGTAGAGTGAAGAGAGATGACTGGAGTGGAGTAGTTTGGAGTGGGACAGTTTGGAGTGGAGAGGGTAGATTGGAGGTGCGTAGATTGGGTGAATGGGGTAGACCGGAGTGGTGTGGGGTAAAATGGGATGGAGTGGGGTGGATTGGAGTGGGGTGGAGTGGGTAGGTTGGGAAGAGTCGGGTAGACTGGGGTAGACTGGGGTAGAATGGAGTAGATTCAGGTACATTGGAGTGGGCAGTGGGGTAGATTGGACTGGGGTAGATTGGGATGGAGTGAAATAGAGTGGGTGGAGTGGGATAGTCTGGGGTGGAGTCCTGGAGATTGGAGTGGGGTAGATTGGGGTAGAGTGGAGTGCAGTGAATTAGGGTAGACTGGAATGGGGTAGTTCGGAGTGGGGTTATTTGAGTGGAGTGGTGTAGAGTGGAGTGGGGTAGAGTGGAGTGTGGACGATTGAAGTGGGTTAGTCTGGAGTAGGGTAGATTGGAGTAGAGTGGGGTAGATTGAAGTGGAGTAGGGTATATTACATTTGATGGAGTGCTGTGGTGTAGACAGGGATGAGGTGGAGTTGATTGGAGTGTGGTAAATTGAAGTGGGGCAGACTGAGTTAGGGTGCAGTAGACCGGAGTGGAGAGGATTAGATTGGAGTTGAGAAGAGTGGGGTAGATTGGAGAGGAGGGGATTCAATGGGGTAGAGTAGGGTAGCCTGGGGTGGAGTGGTGTAGGGTAGATGGAGTGGGGTTGAGTGGGGTTGAGTGGGGTAGATTGGGGTGGAGTGGGTTAGAGTGGGCTGGAGTGGGGTAGATTGGGAAGAGTGGAATGGAGTGTGGTAGATTGGGGTAGAGAGGAATGAAGTAGATTGGGTGGATTGGAGTGGGTAGATTGGAGTGGAGTGTGGTAGACTGTGGTAGATTGGAGTGGGCTAGGTTATAGTAAAATAGAGTGAGGTAGAGTGAAGTGGGGTGGCGTGGAGTTGGATACATTGGAGAGTAGTGGGGTAAATTGGAGTGTAATGGGGTGGATTGGAGTAGGGTAGACTCGGGTGGGGAAGATTGCAGTGGGGTGGAGTGGGGTGACGTGAGGTAGATTGAAGTGGAGTGGAGTAGATTGTAGTGGAGTACATAGAGCTATATTGGGGTGGGATAGATTGTGGTGTGGGAGACTGGGGTAGGGCAGATGGGGTGGAGTAGATTGGAGTGGGGTGGAGGGGTTAGATTGGAGTATAGTGGTGTAGATGTGACTGGGATGTGGTAGATTGGAATGAAGTAGAGTGAGGTATATTTTGGTAGAGTGGGGTGGGTTAGATTGGAATGGAGTGAAGTGGTATAGATTGGGTGGATTGGAGTGTGGTAAATTTGAGTGGAGTGTAGTAGATTGTGGTAGATTGGAGTGGGGTTGATTGCGGTAGTTTGGAGTGGGGTAGCTCGTAGTAGAATGGAGTGGAGTGGGGTGGAGTGGAGCTGGATAGATTTGAATGGATTGTAGTGGGGTAGATTAGGGTGGAGAGGAGAGGGGTAGATTGGATAGGTTAGAGTAGGGTAGATTGGAATGGAGTGGGTTTGATTGGAGTGGGGTAGATTGAAGAGGGATGATTGGAGTGGGGTAGTTTGGAGGGGTAGCTTGGAGTAGAGTCGGGTAGATTGGAGTGGAGTAGGGTTGATTAGAGTGGGGCAGAGTGGATGGGGTAGATTGGAGTGGGGTGGAGTGGGCTGAAGGGGGTATATTGGGGTAGACTGGAGTGGAGCAGATTGAAGTGGAGTAGATAGAGGTAGATTGAAGTGGGGAAGATTGTGAAGAGGTAGATTGGAGCAGGGTAGATTGTTACAGAGTGGGTGGGCTAGATTGGAGTTGGGTGGAGTGGGTTAGATTGGAATAGAGTGGGGCAGATTTGAGTGGAGTGTGGTCGATTGCAGGGGGAGATTGGAGTGGGCTAGATTCGACTAGAGAGGAGCAGAGTGGGGTAGATTCAGTGGACTGGAGTGTGGTAGAGTGCAATGGGGTCGATTGAGGTAGAGTGAGGTGGGGTAGATTGTGGTAGATTAAAGTGGTGTTGATTGTGGTAAAGTTGGGTAGATTGGAGTGGAGTGGGGTAGATTGGAGTGGAGAAGATTTGAATAGATTGCAGAGGAGTGGAGCAGAGTGGAGTGGGCTAGATTGGAGTGGAGTTGGGTAGATTGGAGTGGAATGGTTTGGTCTGGGGCACATTGGAGTGGGGTGGATTGGGGTAGATTGGAATGGGGAGATTTGAGTGGAGTGGACTGGGGTAGATTGGAGCAGAGTGGAGTAGATTTGAGTGGAGTGTGGTAGATTGGGGTGGAGTGGGGTAGAGTGGTGTGGGGTACGGTTGATTGTTTTAGATTGAGTGGAGTAGGGTAGATTGGAGTGGAATGGAGCAGACTGGAGTTGGGTAGATTGGATCGTAGTGGAGTGGATTTGTGTAGACTGGAGTGGACTGTGGTACAGTAGGTTAGAGTGGGGTAGACTGGAGTAGAGTAAGTTGAAGTGGGGTAGATTGGAGTGGTGTGGGGTAGAATGGGGTGGGGTGGAGTTGGGTGGAGTTGGGTGGATAAACTGGGGTGGGGTAGATTGGAGTGGGGTAGATTGGTATGGAGTGGGGTAGACTGGAGTGGAGTGTGGTAGATTGGAGTGGAGTAGCTTTGGGTATATTGTAGCCAAGCGGATTGTAGTGGTGTAGATGGGGGTACATTGGTGTGGAGTGGAGTGGGATAGACTGGAGTACAGTGGGGCAGACTGGAGTGGAATAGAGTGGAGTGGATTAAGTGGTGTGGAGTGTAGGGGTGTAGAGTAGAGTGGCATGTTGTGTCATGGACTGAATGGTGTAGATTGGAGTGGAGTAGCGTCGATTGGAGTGGAGCAGAGTGGGGTGGGATAGATTTGAGGGGGTGGAGTGCGCTGAAGTGGGGTAAGCTGGAGTGGAGTTTATTGAAGTGGAGTAGATAGGGTTAGATGGGGGTGGGGAAGATTATGGGTAGGTAGATCAGACTAGGGTAGAATGGCATGGAGTGGGTGGGGTAGATCGGAGTGGAGTAGGGTAGATTTGAGTGTAGTGTAGTAGATTGGAGTGGGATAGACTGGAGTGAAGTGGAGCGGGGTAGATGTTAGTAGAGTGGAGCAGAGTGTGGTACAGTGGAGGGAGAAAGACTTGAGTGGAGTGGGGTAGATTGGGTGGGCTGGAATGTGGTAGACTAGAGTGGAGTAGAATAGATTATTGTCGATTGGAATGCGGTCCATTGTGGTAGATTGGAGTGGGGTGGATTGTGGTGGAATTTAGTAAACTGCAGTGCAGTGGGGTAAATTAGAATGGAAAGGAGTTAAATAGATTGCGGAGGAGTTTGGAGTAAAGAGGGGGTAAATTGGAATGGATTGAAGTAAATGGGCTGGGGTAGATTGGAGTGGAGCAGAGATGAGTGGGGTAGATTGGAGTGGAGTCGGGTAGATTGGAGTGAAGTGGGTTGGACCTGGGGACATTGGAGTAGGGTGGATTGGGGTAGATTGGAGTGGGGAGATTGGAGTGGAATGGGGTAGACTGGGGTAGATTGGGGCAGACTGGGGTAGATTTGAGTGGAGTGCTATAGATTGGGGTGCAGTGGGGTAGGATTGATTGTTTTACATTGAGTGTAGTAGATTGGAGTGGAGTAGAGTGGAGTGAAGTGCTGTACACTGGGTTAGAGGGAGGTAGACTGAAGTGGAGTAGGTTGAAGTGGGGTAGATTGGAGTGGTGTGGGGTAGATTGGGGTGGGGTGGAGGTGAGTGGATAAACTGGGATGGGGTAGATTGGAGTTGGGTATATTGGTAAGGAGTGGGGTAGAGTTGAGTGGAGTGTGGTAGAATAGATCAGGGTAGACTGTAGCAAAGTGGGGTGGAGTAGATTGGAGTACATTGGTGTGGAGTGGGATAGAGTGGAGTGAGGTAGATTGGAGTGGGATAGAGTGGAGTGGGGTAAGAGATGTTGAGGGGTGTAGAGCGGAGTGGCGTGTTGTGTCCTGGACTGAGTGGCGTACATTGGAGTGCCCTGGAGTCGAGTGGCATGGTGTTTCACTGAGTGTCTTAGAGTAGAAGGGCGTAGAGTGGAGTGTCATGGCTTAGTCTGGAATGGAGTGGCATAGAATGGAGTGGCATGACGTAGAGTGGATGGTCATAGACTGGAGTGGTGCAACCTGGAGTATGCATGGTGTGGTAGCAAACTGCCATTACAGGCAGCCCATTTTCAGTTGAAATGACGACTACATTTGCACCGAGAATGGTTTTATGCGCATAAACAATAATGTGTGCAAATGTTATCACCTAGTGTGTTGATGTGTTTTGATTGCATTCAAATATTTGTTTCCACCACACTTACAAAAAAAGTGTTTCATTTGTACTAATTCTGATATACTCTGAAATATCAGCACAGTCTTTTTTTTATTGTGTCCTAGAAAGAACTAAAACATCCTGCACTCTCTTTGAGGTTTTGGCTTTCTAGCTGTCACTGTGAAAACCGGACTGACTGGTTGAATCTCGGTACGTTGAGGATGCTGAGGACACGAGGAGGAGGCGGAGGCAGAGCACAGCAGCGGAGCAGGTGGTGGCGGTGCAGGCAGGCTTCAGAAGGCAGGCTCCCCGCCCCCAGTAAGTGAGAAGACGCGGAAAGACATGACGCCGCAAGCCGCCTGCTCCTTCTCCCGCTCCAGGGAGTGTAAAGTATTGCAGCAGTGCCGTGGGAAAGACACCGCGAATCGCGCAGCAGCAGTAACAGCAGCGGCATCAGCAGTGCCGCGAAAAAGACACCGCGGGACACCGCAGGGAAGGTCGGTCACTCCCTTCTCCCACTCCAGGAAAACAAAGCGGCAGTAGTTGTAGTAACTGCATAAAAACACCAAGAGTCGCCTCAGGAAAGCCGCTTGCCCCTTTCTCCCTCTCCTTCTCCTTCTCTTGGTCTAGGGAGAATTTGGGAGTTTTGGCGGCGAGAAAGACCGTGTGAGAGGGGAAAGAAGAAAAGAGACCCCTCTGAATATTCAAGGAAAGTGCCTCAACATTGAGGAAGCATCTAGGAGCCTTCTTCACAGAGGATTCAGCCCAGCAGGTCGTGAAAAACATCGGGTGGGTGAGAGCTGGTTGAGTCGGGAACTGAGGCGAGCCTGTTTCCTGACATCAAGGTACTGTGGTTTGTTGCTGGCTCCACTCTCCTTTTCCTCTTTTCCTCTGGCCTGGCTTTGTTTTGTTCTGCTCTGCCCTGTTTTGTTGAGCTATAGCCTGTCTGCAATTGTTACAGAATGGGTGCCTGAGGTCTGTGGACTGTGGACTATGCGTGGATCGAGACAATTCGAAACCCAGAGGGTGCCCTTATTTTAGAGTGAATCAGAAGGGCATAGCAGGAAAAACCTAATCTAGATACATACTAGGTCCTGGTGGATCGCTAAACAATTTTCTTGACAGGAAAAATTGGCCTGCTGGGAGAGTGGGTTCAGGATTGAAGCAGATTAAAGTAGAAAAGGAATAAAAGGATCGGAATTAATTAAAAATTACTTCCAAACGCATGAGAAGGAGTAGGTCATTTCTTTAAAAAAAACAAATCAAACCCCCTAAGAAATAAGGGTGTTCAGCACCTAAATGCAAAAAGTTTGAGCTCTAGCCCCCCCATTTCTCCAAAAGGACCCATGTGATTAATTGGCGGTCAAGGCGGGAAATTCATCCGGTACTAACAAAAACACCTCTCAAGGTTCCGCCCAGGGTAATGACTTAAATTATATGACGGATGAGGGCACTACTGTCAGGGGGGATTAGCTATTGTCTCTGCCTCCCCCCTCCTGGGTAGGGCCAATCAAGCCAAAATTATGGAATTCACCCTTCCCGATATTGATTCAGATGAGTTGTCTGGCCGCAGAATTATTCCTCTATCCATCCCAATAACGCCCATAGTAGTGCAATCTAATACTGGTCCCCCTATGCTAAAACGTTTCATAGTACTCCCTCAGACCACTTCCTTTCAGATACAGGATCTTCAGAAACCCCGGATTTTGTGTGTGCGGGGAACTTTTCAACTGTCCTCCAGATCAACCCACTGTCCTTTCTGAATCCTTTAAGTGCCTTGAAAGAATCCTTTCGTCTATTTTGGAACTTCTCGAAAAATCCATAAAAAATTCTGATCACACTCAAGATATTCTTGTTTCCATTCTAAAGGTTTTACTAGTAAAACAAAATGTGAGCCACCCTCCTGATGAGTCGGCCAAGACAACCATAAAAGAGATATGTCAAGGTTTGGGTCTAAACACAAATGTTACTTATTTGCAGTCCTCAATTGCTGGAGATTTGACGAACATAGGTGATATGTTCACCCACTCCAATAAAGGAAGCTAAGCAGGAAAATCACATCTAGATAAAGCAGTCTCTACACTAGCGAATCTGGCCTCCCAAAAGAATGAGGTATATTCTCTAGACAACCTCTGTTCCAGCATGAGTTCAGCGTGCAATATTCCACCATTGGTCCATGATGTTCAGAAAAAGGAATCCGCTCTAAATCCTTGAGTGGCTCCATTCCCAATCTTCCTTCCCAAAGATCATTTATCCTTAAAGACGATGGAACGAAATGAAATTGATATGGAAAAGGCCAGTAAAGTAACTAAAACAAGAGGGAAAAAGACAGGGAAAAAAAGGAACTCGAGAATCACTAAAAAGAAGGCAAGGAATGTTAAGTTTGAGGAAACGGAACAGGTGGAATCTACGGACGCGTTGGAAAAGGTCCCCTCATTGGAGAAATTCCAGAACAGGACTGAGGAGGCGTCTCTTGTTGTACTACAAAAGCCAGACATAGGCTCACCCCAAGATCACGAACAGACAGATTTTCCGGCGATCCCTAGTGCCACATTTGATTCCATCAATGTAATCCCACCTGACATTGACACTGCCTCATTAAGAGCTATGGACATCTGCCCTAGATTAGTTACTCAGAATGTGGGAGGAAAATTCAGACGGGATAATGCCCTTATTGGGCAAATGGAGTTACCGGACAGCCTGGAGTTTTTGATTATATTTGACTCTAACATATGTCTAAATCGTTCCTTTCTACTTCATGCTCTTTGGAAATAGAAGAACTAAAATTATTTGAGAGTAGCGATATTGTGAGGGTCTTTCTTGACCACAGTATAGTGGGGTGTAAGTCAAAGGTATGGTTTACCTCTAAAACTGTTTTGAAATTAATCTTGGTCAACTGTGCCCAACTCCAACGCAGGGGTATAGACGTTATCCCAGTTCGGGATAAGTCAACGTACCTTGGCGGGAAGTATCCTACTCAAGGTCTAGACTGCAAAAAAAGTATCATGAACCTGGGGGGGGAAAATATTCTTTATTCTCTGGCGAACTTGTGCAAGTTTCTTCATTCCAGGGTGCAAGGGTAGTGAATGTCCTGGAAGGTCCCAAATATCAGGGCTCCAGTCCTAATCATGAAAACTGGAATTGGTTAGCGGGGGCCCTGAACAGGTCTCAGTCGAAGGGCAAGCTGATACATTCAAGTTACCAACACTGACTTTTCATTGGTCTCTTGGAATGCTGCAGGACTAGGGAAACATCTAGGAAAATTAAATGCAATATGTTCATTGAATATCGACCTGATATGCATTCAAGAGACTATGGGGGCCATTACAACCCTGGCGGTCGGTGTTAAAGCGGCAGTAAAACCGCCAACAGGCCGACGGTAAAAAAAATGTAATCACGACCGTGGCGGAAACCGCCAACATAGACAGCCACTTTAACACTCCAGCCGCCATGGCGGTACAAACAAACACCGCGGCGGTAACCGCCAACAGACAGGCGGAGGACAATGTACTGCCCACACTATTACAACCCACCAATCCGCCACCTTTTCCGGGGCAGATTCACCGCGAACAAAAACACGGCGGAAACAGGACTTCGAAGGGAAAACGCTCACCTCTACACACCCCACGAGGAATCAGGACGCCATGGAACCGGAGCTCCAGATTCTCCCAGCCTTTATCTTCCTGCTCCTCAACCAGGAGCAGGAATGCCGGCGGCGAAGACAACGGTGAGTACTGCACCTACGACACGGGGGGAGGGAAAAAACAGTGACACCCACTACAACACACACGCGAATACATATTGACACATAACAGTTACACTCCTCAACCCCCCCCGGAAGAATGCAAGGGCAAAAGGAAATGAGTCGAATAATTGTGATATATTCAATTACCTACATCAAAAATATTTACAAATATATACATTTATACTATATACAATTATATACACTGGGACCAAAAGGCATGGGCGAGGCCCACACTCAATACCGGAACAAGACGGAGAGAACACTGCAGGGGCATCAGTTGGAAATAAAACAGGCACCCCAGGGGGAAGGGAAGGGGGGCACCTCAGCCGGTTGAGTGCACGAAGCCAGATCCACAAGGGGGCTCCATGCCCACTGCTGCATCCTGGGGAGTGCAAAGCCACAGTCTCACAAGTCTCTACAGTGGGTGGTTTGCCCACTGCTGCATCCTGGGGAGCGCAAAGCCACCATCTCACAAGTCTCTGCAGTGGGTGGTTTGCACACTGTTCAATCCTGGGGAGTGCAAAGCCACAGTCTCACAAGTCTATAGAGTGGATGGGTTGCCCACTGCTGCATCCTGGGGAGTGCAAAGCCACAGTCTCACAAGTCTCTACAATGGGTGGGTTGCCCACTCTTCAATCCTGAGGAGTGCAAAGCCACAGTCTCACAAGTCTCTACAGTGGGTGGGTTGCCCACTGTTCAATTCTGGGGAGTGCAAAACCACAGTCTCAGAAGTCTCTACAGTGGGTGGTTTGCCCACTGTTCAATCCTGGGGAGTGCAATGCCACAGTCTCAAGTGGATAACATTCTCCACTGGTTCTGGAGGGGGCTTTGTGACCAGAGTGCTTCATCCTGCCAAGGACAGGGGTAGTGGATGCTCTTCTCCACTGGTTCTGAGGGGGCTTTGTGCCCGGAGTGCTTCATGCTGGCAAGGACAGAGGTAGTGGATGCTCTTCTCCACTGGTTCTGGAGGGGGCTTTGTGCCCAGAGTGCTTTATCCTGCTCGTGGCGGTCTCAGTAGCGTTAGAGCTTTTGGCGCTCATTGGCCTGCAGTGCTGGTGGTGGCGGTTTCCTGTTCAGCGGTGCTTGTGGCGGTCTTGTCCTGTTCAGCGGTGCTGGTGGCGGCGGTGTCCTTTGCAGCGGTGCTTGTGGCAGCGGTGTCCTTGGCAGCGGTTCAGCTGGTGGCGGTCTTGTCCTGTTCAGCGGTGCTGGTGGCGGCGGTGTCCTTGGCAGAGGTGCTTGTAGTGGCGGTGCTTGTGGCGGTCTTGTCCTGTTCAGCGGTGCTGGTGGCGGCGGTGTCCTTGGCAGCAGTGCTTGTGACGGCAGTGTCCTTGGCAGAGGTTCAGCTGGTGGCGGTCTTTTCCTGGCCTGCGGGGCTGCTGGCGGTCACCTCCTGGGCAGCAGGGCTGCTGCTGGCGGTCCTGTCTGTAGCAGCAGTGCTGCTGGCGGTCTTCTCCTGGGCAGCGTGGCTGCTGCTCGCGGTCCTGTTTGTGGCAGCGGGGCTGCTGGCGGTCTTCTCCTGGGCAGCGTGGCTGCTGCTGGCCGTCCTGTCTGTGGCAGCGGGGCTGCTGGCGGTCTTCTCCTGGGCAGAGTGGCTGCTGCTGGCGGTCCTGTCTGTGGCAGCTGGGCTGCTGGCGGTCTTCTTCTGGGCAGTGTGGCTGCTGCTGGCGGTCCTGTCTGTGGCAGCAGGGCTGCTGGCGGTCTTGTCTGCCGTGCTGATCTTCCCAGACTTGCCGGTTTTACGTGCCCCTTCCACACCTTGGATGGTGTCGCAGCTGTCTCCACACTCCCAACTGGACCCCTGGGATCGGCTTTGGTGGCTGATTTGTTTCCCCTCTCCCGCCGGGCACTGGGCAACTTTTAATGCTTGGCAGGTGGGTGACTGTCCGTGCTGGGGCTCCTTGCCACACTGGCTGCCCTGCTGCCTGGTGCACTCCATAATCCGGTGACTACTGGCACCACTGGTACCGCCGATGGTGTAGCTGAGGTGCTAGGTTGGGACCTGGAGAGTCGGGCCCTAGGAGACTGAAGGGGTGGGGGAGTTGAGGGAAAGGGGTCAAGGTTGGACAGGAAAAGTTTTTGGGACACACTGGGATGGGTAGATGGAGTGGGTTTGGGAGTGGAGGAAGAGGTAGTGGTTGCAGGAGGTGTACGTTTGCTGACTTTGGGTGAAGGTGCACGGCTGGAGGCTGTCGTGAGGTGGATGGCTGTTGGGTGGGTGTGTGGCTGCGTTAGTGTACCTTGGGAGGTGGCCTCACAGACACACTGGGAGAGGACACAGGGGATGTGTGAATGGTAGTGGGGTGGTGACTGCACGTGAGCGGGGTGTGGTGGTGTGTGTGCTGGTGATGGACGTAGTGGCTGAGGATGTAGTGCATGCAGATATGAGTGGAGACGAGACTGGGAGGGAGGAGGGAGACGAGGAGGAGGGGGACACAGTGGAGGCAGTGGATGTTGGTGTGTCTGCATGTGTTTGATGCTTGTGTGAGTGCCTGTGGGATGTGTGGTGCTTATGTTTGCCAGAGCTTCCCTTGTGTGTTGAGGTGTGTGCATGCTGGTCTGATGGTGTGCTTGGGATAGGCTGAGGTACAGGGGTGTGGGTCTGGGTGGAGGAAGTTGGAGGGGGGAGGCTGGACATAGGGACAATGGCTGCCATCAGTGCTGAGGCCACAGTCTGAAATGCTCGCTGAAGGGCTGCCTGACCAGAGTGAATGCCCTCCAGGAATGCATTGCTTTGTTGCAACTGCCTCTCTACACTCTGAATGGCATTCAAAATGGTGGACTGCCCAACAGTGAGGGACCTGAGGAGGTCAATGACCTCCTCACTGAGGGCAGCAGGGGTGATTGGGGCAGGCAGGAGGTGCCTGGGGTGAAGGTGATGCCCATGCTCCTGGGTGAGCAGGCACGGGGCAAAACCTGAGGGGCAGCTGGGAGGGCGGTGCTGGTAGGGGAGGTGGCGGCTGTACCGATGTGGGGGGCACAGATGGTGCCGCCACCGCAAGGGAGCTCCCATCAGAGGAGGAGTCCGTCCCGCTGGTGTCAGCTCCTGTCCCTGCCTTGGAGCTCCCCTCGCCCTCTGTCCCACTGGTGAATTCAGAGTCCGTAGTCTCGCCCTTCAGGGCCATGTGGGATGCAGCTCCCTCCTGCTCGGTGCCACTGCTCCTCCGCCTGATGATGCTAATGCACACAAGAACAGGGAGACCACAAAAAGGAGGGGAAGACAGAAGTAAGACATGTTCAGTGCGTGCAATACTGCTACCGATGGCGGACACGACAGACATAGAAGCCCCCTGCACTACGCCGCGCACTTGGGGTCCACTATTCAATCCCTGGGACATGGCTTACAAAGCTATGGACGATTTTTGCACACATGGATGTCACAGGAGCCTGAGTAGGTGTAGTTGGCACTGTATACAGGTGGGGTGGGGTGCCACAGGGCCTGCCTGAAGAAGGGAACTTAACTACCAAACTCGCCCTGGCCTAGGGAAACCCACAGCCCACCTCCCCCACCCAGACACCTACAATGCGCGCTGAATCATCAGAATGAGAGTGTACTCACCCCCTTGTGGCTGCTGTGATGCCCTCATCCTACTCCGGGTACGCCACCGCCAGGATCCTGAACATCAGGGGGGTCATGGTGCGACGGGCACCCCTCCCACGTTGGGAGGCCATACCCTGCTGGGTCTCTGCCGTCTTCTCGCTCCAGCGGCGAATGTCCTCCCATCTTTTCTGGCAGTGGGTGCTCCGTCTGTGGTAGACCTCCAGGGTCCGGCCTTCCTTGGCGATGGCACGCCAGAGGTCCTTCTTCTGGTGGGCGCTGACCTACAGGAATTGTACAGGGGAAAAAGAGTAGTAATTACCAACTGCACCGTCACAGTCATTGGCCCGCATCCCTACCCTTGCCATGACGCACATGCACTCACTGCCGTTTCATGCACGCCTCATTCTCACCCCCCCCTATCTTTCATCCACCCCATTTCACACAGACATTGCCCATACATCATGCTCACAGTGTACTTACCTGTTTGTCTGAAGGACCGTAGAGTAGCGTGTACTGGGGGAGGACCCCATCCACGAGTTTCTCCAACTGCTCCGTGCTGAAGGTAGGGGCCCGTTCCCCAGACACACGAGCCATTGTCTCTTCCAGACTGAGGTCCTGGCAGCACTTGCAGTGTAGGTCCTCTCCTGTCGAAGATCAGGTATCGAGTGATTGAACAGAGAGAAAATGGCAGTCACATCCGCGGCAGTGCGTACCGTCTCCGCCTGCGTACATCGTCATTGGCTCTTGGGACCCATAGGGTCCAATGTTAACCAATGCAGAATTGCGCCGCGGTCTTTGACCACCGAGCCCGCGACAGTGTACAACGCCAGCGCAGTTACCTCATATCCCCTTGTCCCACCTTACAGGTCAGGCAGCCGCCATTTCAGGGGCCCACATGGCTTTATTTTTGACTGCTTCACACATACCTAGGCCTTGCCGCAACACTATTACAGGCAAAATTTGATTTCTGAATAATTTCAGAGTAAGCTGTGTTTACGCGCCTCAGAGTTGGTTGACTCTGTGCTCTCTGTTCTCCTCTATAGGCACCGTCCGCTGGGGCATGTGAGGAGACGGCGGCATCCTCCGGTGTACAGACCGCTGGTGGATCTGTCGACAATGGAGGAAAGACATGTGATCATCACCTACAGGCTTGATCGTGCCACAATCCAGGAACTGTGTGCCCAGTTGGAGCCAGACCTGATGTCAGCTATCCGCCATCCCACAGGAATCCCCCCTCAAGTGCAGGTGCTGTCAGAACTCCATTTCCTACCAAGTGGGTCTTTTCAAACAACAGTGGCCATAGCATCAGGGATGTCACAGCCTATGTTTTCCAACGTGTTGTCCAGAGTGTTGTCTGCCCTGCTGAAACACATGCAGAGCTCCATTGTTTTCCCTCAGGTGGAGGATTTGCCTACAGTGAAAGGTGATTTCTATGCCCTGGGACATAACCCCAACATCATAAGTGCCATTGATGGGACACATGTGGCTTTGGTCCCCCCGCAGGAGTGAACAGGTGCACAGAAACCGGAAGAGTTACCATTCCATGAATGTGCACATGGTGTGTTTGGCAGACCAGTACATCTCCCATGTTAATGCAAAATTTCCTGGCTCAGTGCATGACCCTTACATCCTGCGAAATAGCAGCATCCCTTATGTGATGGGGCAACTACAGAGGCACCGGGTGTGGCTATTAGGTAAGCACATGGACCCCGATCAGTGGGAATAGTTGTCTGGGTCTGTGGATGTCCCTATGAGTTAGTGTGTGTCTAACAGTTGTCCCTCGACATTTGCAGGTGACTCTGGTTATCCCAACCTATCATGGCTACTGGCCCCAGTGAGGAATCCCAGGACAAGGGCAGAGGAATGCTACAATGAGGCCCATGGGTGAACTAGGAGGATTATAGAGCGGACCTTCGGCCTCCTGATGGCCAGGTTCTGGTGCCTCCATATGACAGGTGGTTCCCTATTCTTCTCACCAAAGAAGGTATGCCAGATCATCGTGGCCTGCTGTATGCTTCACAACTTGGCATTGCGACAACAGGTGCCTTTTCTGCAGGAGGATGGTCCAGATGGTGGTGTTGTGGCAGCTGTGGAGCCTGTGGACAGTGAAGACGAGGAAGCAGAAGAAGAGGACATCGACAACAGGAACACTGTGATCCTGCAATACTTCCAGTGAGACACAGGTAAGAAGACAAACCTGCCTACTACATCTAATTTAAATCTACTACCTCTCTACTGTCTGTCATTTTCACCCAATGTATGGTCACTGAGTTGTCACTTTCCCTTATGATTTCACAGATGTGGGTCCCACTGTGTGACATCTGCTTTGTTTCCTCATGGACTAGAGCTGTGTGACATAGGTATGTTGACATTACATTTGAAAGAGCATTTTGGCACTGTAATTGCTAATACACTATTTCGAAATCACAGACAGACTCCAGATTGTTTTGTGCTGTAAGGGTGTTTATTTAAGTGCTCAACATTGGAGGGGGTTGTAAAATGGGGAGGGGTGATGGTGGAGGAATGTCCATGGCAGAGTCCAGTCTATTAGTCTCACAGGAGCATTGTCCAAAGGGGCGTAGGAAGTGGAGCTGGGGCAGTTTAAGTATGGACAGTGTGACAAGGTGGGACAAATGAATGGCAATAAGGGTGGTCTCATTTCTTGGCGGGGGTCTTGGCATCATTCTCTGTCTTTGTCCTGGATCTCAGGGACCGTTCGCGGGGTGGTTCTCCATCTGCTGGGGGTGGGGTGCTGGTGTGGTGGTCCTGTGGCGGTGCCTCCTGTCCACTAGCACCGGCGGAGGTGGTGGCCAGTTCATTGTCCAGGCTAGTGTCAGGGGCCCCTTGTTGTGCCACAGTGTCCCTTCTGGTGTTCACGAGTTCCTTCGCACCCCCACAATGGTGCCCAGGTTGGAATTGATGGATTTGAGTTTCTCCCTGAAGCACAAATACTGTTCCTCCTGCAGCTGCTGGGTCTCCTGAAACTTGGCCAGTACCGTTGCCATCGTCTCCTGGGAATGGTGGTAGGCTCCCATGATGTTGGAGAGGGCCTCGTGGAGAGTGGGTTCCCTGGGCTTGTCCCCCCACTGTCACACAGCAGCCCTCCCAGTTCCCCTGTGTTCCTGTGCCTCTGTCCCCTGAACAGTGTGCCCACTGCCACTGTCCCCAGGTCCCTGTTGTTGTTGGGGTGGTGGGTTATCCTGGGTTCCCTGTAGTGGTGGACACACTGCTGATTGACGTATCCTGGGGACAGAGGTATGGGCCCACTGGGTGGGTGCTGTGCTGGTGTTTCCAGAGGGGGGGAAACCCTGTAGTGGCTTGTGCCAGTGTGAGGGGAACCGACTGTCCAGAGGTCCCAGATGGGCCGGGCTGGTCGTCTAGATCCAGTTGGACAGAGCTGCTGTCTTCACTGTGGGCCTCTTCTGTGGGTGGAGTGGACATGTCTGGACCCTCCTGTCCGGTGACGTTGGGTAGGGGTCCTGTAGGGGGTTAAAGGCATGATTATTGCATCTGTGTGTGCCATGGTGTGCAATGGGTGGGTGACCGTGTACCCCAGTGCTTGCATTCTTGTGTGGGACCTTGTGTGATGATGGTTTAGGGGGGTGTGTGGGTATGTGCAGCGGCCATGCTTTGGTGATGGGTGTCCATGCTTTGGTGTTGAATGCAGGGCTTGGGTTTGGGGTGGGTGGGTTGTGATATTGGGACATGTGTGAGGAGTAGGAGTGATGGGGGTGAGGGCGAGGGCGGGGGTATGTGATGGCATGCAGGTAGGGTGGGGGATAAAGTAGTAAAGATTTGACTTACCAGAGTCCTTTCCTCCAGCTACTCCTGCAAGGCCCTCAGGATGCAGAATAGCCAAGACCTGCTCCTCCCATGTTGTTAGTGGTGGGGGAGGAGGTGGGGGTCCGCCGCCAGCCCTCTGTACCACGATGTGGTGTCTTGAGACCATGGAACGCACCTTCCCCCGTAGGTCGTTCCACCTCTTCCTGATGTCATCCCTAGTTCTTGGGTGCTGTCCCACTGCATTGACCCTGTCCATGATTCTTCGCCATAGCCCCATCTTCCTAGCTATGGAGGTATGCTGCACCTGTGATCCGAATAGCTGTGGCTCTACCCGGATGATTTCCTCCACCATGACCCTGAGCTCCTCCTCAGAGAACCTGGGGTGTCTTTGCGGTGCCATGGGGTGGTGTGGGTGACGTGTGAGGTGGTGTGTGTTGTGATGTGTGGGGTGATATTTAGTGGTGTGTTGTGTGAGGTGCGTGGATGTTATGTTGGTGATGGTGTTGAGTGCCTGTGGATGCTTGTTTGTAGATGGTGGTGTCTTTCTCTGGCCTTCTGTCACATTTGTTGTCCTAGGGGTTTGTGGGTGTGTGTTTTATATTGTATTGGGTGTGTGGGAGTGGTGTGTGTATGTGTATCAGGTGTGTGTATTTCGAATTGTCCAATGTTGCTGTTTTTTCTGAATGTGTGTGTATTTTGAGCGCAGCGTTGTGTACTGCCGAAGGAATACCGCGGTTGAAAGACCGCTGCGTGGATTCGTGGGTCGTGATAGTGTGGGCGCGTATTCCTGTTGGCGTGACGGTGGAGGATTTCTTATCGCCAGTTTATCACTGACCTTTGGTGTGGCGGACTTGTGTGGTGTGTCTAGATTTTGGCCCTTGGGTCATAATGGCCGTGGCGGAATTCCGTGGCCGCGGCGGTGTGTTGGCAGTCTTCTGCACAGTGATAAGCGGCTTTTACCGCCAATGTTGTAATGACCACCATGGTGTTTAAATGACTTCTCATGCCCGGGTTACACGGTTTTAAGTAAAAAAGCACTCCGCTCAAAAAAAGGGTGCTCTAAAGGGGGTATAGCTATGCTTTTAAGCAATAGATATAACTGGGAATTTGATAGCCTCCCTGTGACTACAAAATGTTCCCAAATAGTACGAGTACATCTTAGTGGGGAGATTATTGTAAATGCATATATTCCCCCCTGAAAATGAATTCAACATTATTCTTCAACAGTCACTTAATCAAGTTTTTGCTACAGGAAATTCTGTCAACTTAATTATAATGGGGGATTACAATTGCAAGATCTCAAATTCCTCGCTCCACATCTTTTGTGACCCAGACAGGGAAAAAGTCCTGAATATTCCACCTATCCTGTTTCCTCCCAGAATTAGGACAGACAAAAGAGGACAAATTTTATTGAAAGGTCTGAGGTCCTGTAGCAGTATTATACTGAATGGGCGTTTCTGTTTGGACTCGCCCGCAGCTTACACTCATAAGTCCCTCAAGAATAATTCCATTATAGACTATGGGGGCCATTACAACCTCGGTCTGCAATGCGGGAGCCAGAATAAGTATGGCTGGCTCCGTATTTTGACTTTTCCGCTGGGCCAGCGGACGGTAACAGAGTTGAAATGCGCGACGGGGCTCTGCCTGGGGGCCCCCTGAGTCCCTCTTCCTGGCGGTGCAAACCGCCAGAAACAGGCTGGCGGTAGGGCAGTCATAATCCCCAGGGCAGCGCTGCTTGCAGCACTGCCCTGGCAGATTATCACCGCCGAGGCTAAAATGGCGGAATACCGCTGGCCCCGGCGGTGCGTACCGCCGCGGTCAAAATATGGGTTTCGTACCGCCAGCCTGTTGGCGGTACGAATGCCACTTTAACCCTGGCGGTCACCGACCTCCAGGGTTGTGATGACCCCCTATATCTGTAAATAATAAACACCCCGCATAGTGATCATATGATTCTAAAACTTACCTTAAAACTGCAGCTAGGGGCTGTAGATCCTTGGTCTATAAAAGGCATAAACCCTAGAATTAATGGGAAAAATAGGAGAATGTTTTGGTCGACAGCTAAAATAACATCGATTAAGCCATTGTTGCAAAGTATTGTGGGAAACATGGAGGTTTGGGGGAAGGATGCCTTAACATATTTTCTCAATTTAATGAGTCACATTATTACGTGTAAGCGGCCTGTGCGTAGTATAACTGGAATCAAAAAAGCTCAGCTGCCCATTGGGAATCTGAATAGAGAAATAAACAAGTTAGTAAGGTGACAGCTGGAGCATAAGACTATAGAAATGAATAGGAAAATATCACTACTTAAGAAAAGAAGGTCGCGGCTGAAACTGGCTACCCGAAGGAAAGAAGCAGATCATAAGTGGATCACACTGAAGGAAGCAGCTGTAAAGAGAAACCCTGGTAAATTTTGGGCTATCATCTCAGAGGGGGCAGAAACTGTAAAACTCTCTTCGCCCCCCGATAGCAGAGGAAGACTGGAAGCTGTATATCCAGGTCCTTTACGCTGGAAACCTGTTTGTCGACCCTGGGAGAGAGGTGATAGTATTAAACAGTGGGGGAGAAATGGACAATACGGGTGCATCCACTGCGGCTGAAATAGAGGGGATTATAATTTCAATGCGCTCATCGGGTGCCATGGGTCCCGACGAGGTTCCAATAACTCTAATTAAAAGGGAGCCTTCGCTTTGGGCAAAACTTCTTCATCCAGTATTTTGCGCCTGCTATGCTCAATGTAATATCCCGGAATCATGGACAGGTAGTATAATACACCCCTTACATAAAAAGACCAGATAGAACAGCACCATTAAATTATAGACAAATCGCTGTATTAGATGCAACGGGAAAGTTTTTGCGAAAAGCATCTTAATGCAATTAACCGATTGGGTTGAGGAAAATGATAGTCTTCCTTTAGAACAGGCAGGTTTTAGAAAGTTACACATTACTTTAGATAATATTCTTATAATGCAAATCATAATTGACAAATATGTCCAGACTAGGGGGGATATATTGTATGCCACATTTATTGATTACTCCACAGCATTTGACAGAGTGGATAGGAAAATCCTGTGGAGGAAACTTCAGGAATTAGGGGGTCCCGCCTTGCCTCCTGCGATTGGTGATTGCCCTGCACTGTTCAACTTGGTGTAGAATCCTCATGGGTGGAGAGCAGAGATTGTCCTCAATTTTATTTTTACCAAAAATGCCCTGAAACAGGGCTGTTTATTGGCCCCACTGCTTTTTTCCCTTTACATCCATGACCCCCGAAAATCCTTAGGAGTACTATTGGCTATGCCCCCGCGGTAGGTGATAGGCCAATCGTCTGCTTGTTATAAGCAGATGACATAATTGTGTTCGATCTCACCCCAAAAGGCCTAAATCAATGTCTGGCAGCTCTAAATCTTTACTCTGAGAAGCACTACTTAAGAATTAATACATCGAAGTCTCAGGTTGTATGCTTCACCGGGAAAAAAAACTGAAGGAAAATTTGTCCCTCCTGGGTTCCGGGTCAACATAATTTGGAGCGGATAGATACATATCGGTTTTTTGGGTAAGACCTTCTCTGCCTCAATAAATGAGCAAGAGCATATTCACAATAATATTAGTTAGGCTATTTCACATGCTCAAGGATTGGTGGCTTTCTACAATGCAAATGGTAAACGCCACTTTTTGCATTTATTGTCTGCCTATCAGGTTAAGATACCAGCTACTCTTCTATATGCAACAGAATGTATAGACATAAATAAATGGGATTTCCATGACACGACAGAAGACCGCATCCTAAAACATGCATTCTCGTAATCACTCAGCTTCAGGGGCAGCGCTAAGACTTGAATTTGCATTAAGAAAATCTTTGTGCAAGGCCTTGCGGCTGTGATTAGAAGGGCACATTGCCTTATCCATAGTGAGGAATTTACTCTGAGAAACCTGGCTTTCAACAACATTTTTAATAATTCGAGAGAAAAATCCAGGTTTTTCAGAAATTACATCCATGCTATTTGGCTCTTAGAGCTGGGCCCGGACCTCACTCCTTCAATACCCTTAATAAGTCTAAAAAAAATATGTAAGGAAGTGGCATGGTCCAAAGGCTTTTCAATGGATCTTGATGTGTGTCGCTATAGAAAAGGTCTCAAGAAGTTAATCAATTCTGTATCTATGAAAGTGGTGCAACCTTACCTGACTTGGAATCTACCACATGGGTTGATGTGATTTTTTATACTGATCAGACTTGATAGAACACCTCTTAGATCTAACCTCCAAATGGGATGGCTCTATTAATTCCTGTGACATGTGTCAAGGTGGGGGACAGAATAGCAAACACATTCTATTTGTCTGTCCAGCTTTGGCCGCACAGAGGAAAATTTGGTTGAAACCCCTCTATTTGCGGCTAAATATAATATCTCATAGAGAGGCCCTAGATTTATGTCATACCCCTCCTAATCAAAGGTTCTGTTATAGGATTTTCAGATTTTTGCAAACCTTTCTGCAGATATATTGATCCTCTGTGATTAGATCGTCGTCAGGTCCCTGGTATAGAAATCAAATAAATACAGCAGGGACCGTAGGGAGAGAACATTTAAGGATGAAGGATGGGAGGGGTATGTCCCGCAATTTTGTTAGGGAAGGACTCTTTGAATTTAAGAATTGGTGTCCATAGTGGGAGGCTAAATTTATGCTATTTTAGATTAAATATTGCCTTAAATTGGTATTATTTTGTAATGTGTGAAGTATGCAGGAATGAATTGATGGTTTGGAGTTTTTTTTTATTTTTTAGAAAGTGTATTAATTTATTATGTATTTATATGGTTCTGTATCGGTATTCATATGGATCTCTTTGGAGTTCCAAATCATGATAATAAAAATTGAATTGAATTGAATCCTGCACTCTCTCTACTTACATGGGTTCTCAGCAGAATTGTCACACAAATTCTCTCACCTTGAAGTCAGAGAAAGAAAATAAACACCATGCTCCCTGAGAGAGACATCCTGACATTCTACCTCTGTCTTTGAATCCACAGCAAATGTGACAAGATAAGAACAACATTTAAAGAGCTGTTTACAGCAGTGGTTCCCAAACGTTTGACTTCTGTGGACCCCCACTGTATCATTAATGCAACCCGGGGCCCCCCACTAAATCATTATTGGAATCTGGGGACCCCCCACTAAGTCATTACTGAAAGCTGGGACCCTAAACTGTTAATATTATTTCATTTTCTTAGTAGTCACGGACCCCCTGAGGAGGCTTCACAGACCCCCAGGGGTCCCCGGACCACAGGTTGGGAACAACTGGTTTACAGAATGAGAGTTTGAGGAAGAATACAGTAAACAATGTATGGGCAAGGGCAGGGACAAACTCAAGCTCAACAGCCTAAAGTACATAAAGCCAGCAAATAGAAAGCCAGAAAATATGAGTTAGAAATCACAAAGCATTCCTAGGTCAGCTTTCTGAATGCCCACAAGATGTCTTTGGCAAACCAGAAAGCAGTGTTGTCTCCAGACAATAATAGCATATCAATACAAGAGCCAAATGTTTCATAAAGGAAAAACACAAACATTCTACATTCCAAAGGGATGGTGCTATAAAGGAGGTACTAGTTAGACCATTCACTGACTCGACAGTTTTTCTTTCAACTGAAGTGCAGACCTGTCCAAAGAGAAACTTTCAAGGCATAGATGGCCTGCATGGTTTGAAGGAAACGAACATCAATAAATGCAAACATTTTCTGACACGAAGCACAACCCTCTCAGTTTTCCAAATTTCTTAACAGGACTTGAGCTAATGAGATTTGTTTAAGCTTTGTTAAAGATCTGGATTTAATGAAAAAGGAAAACTACTTTTATTTTTCTGCACTTGGTAATGAAAAACAGTCTACTGCATCTGCCTTTCAAGTACAGTACAACCTATTATAGATCTTAGCCAGGTTACAAAGGTTTTTCCATCCACAGCCAATTTCCGTAATCATTGATCTTGATATGGAGTTGTAAATGCCGGCTGAGAGTGGTTGAAAGGGAGATTTTGTCGATCAGTTCAATCATCTAACCGTTGGTGTAGTATAGACATCATCTCGCCATATTGCAACAGGCTGCATAAATTGAAAACAAGTGATTTGCAATGTGCAATTGGAAAATTGTTTAAGATTTATAATGGTGGATAATGTGTAAGGGGCTACACTGGTAATGTCTCGTAGGCTTTCATTATCCTGATAAGACTACTGGGTTTGGGCAGCAGAATCACTTGCACTTTGGGAAACTGAGTCTGAACCCACTACAGGTGACACCTGTCAGCCTAATCCGGGTTTTGCTCCGGCTAACTAGCAGTGCCTCATCTCCACCCAAGAGCAGGGATGATTGGGCAACTGAGCGCATGACACAATTGACTCCTCAGGGAAATCGCGGTCACTCAGATCTCATCCGTTTCTCTTAGTTACATTAGTCTCACATATGTAAGGACAATCAGAGGCAGAATATAGTTCAATAAGCTTTTAATGAAGTAACAGCATCTTAGATAATAAAGCATGGATTGCAATAATTAGGATGATGAAGCATGACAGGATTTAAATTGTGACAAGGAGAGTAAAGCATAAAAATAACGCTACCATGTTGTCACTACGATAGTTAAAAATAGCTCCTACCTAGGCTATGTTAGAGCACAACATGTTAAGCTGCAATTCTGCCCTTCAGGTTCCCCTGGGAAGACATCATCCCTCATACCTGAGCAAGAGGCCTTAAGTATACATAAGCAGCTGCAGCGAAGGACTCCGCGATCAGTATACAGCCGTGGTCATCTGGCTGGAATCTCCCTCTAACGGACACGGGTCGGGGCAGAGCCAAGATGGCAGACGGATAGGATGCACAATAGCGCCTGTCCGTCCCACCAACCGGGATATCCCCCGCCTGCGGCCCCTAGAGGCACCACCAGCACACCCATGGGGTCCCCAAGGCTTGGGCCCCACCCCACCGGCCACAGGGGTGTGTGAAGAGCACTCCCCTGCACCGGGGCCGCGGGGAGTGTGGGCTACGGCCTTGCACTGAGGCAAGATGGCGGCACCCCGATAGCGGAGCAGCAGACCCGACAGCCTGAGAGAGGGGGCCCCTGGAAGTGAGGGCCGGCCGCCAGAGGTCGGCGGTCCGCCTGAGAGGCGGCGGATGCACACAGTGCGACTGGTGCACCCCACAGTCATGCGCAGCATCGAGGAAGGTGGGCGCTGTGACTGGGGCATGGACGGTGGCTGGAGAGGGGCCTGCCGACAGATCAGTGGCCGTGGTGGACGGTGAGGCCAGGGGCCCGGTGGCTGGCGTGGCCTGGGAGGGATCAGCCCGGCCCAGCACCGTCACAGTGGGGCCCAGCTCGAGCATATGCCAGGGTGAGAAGCCCTGCCTGCAGAGTAGAGGAGCCAAGCGCCAGGGGGCTGAGAAGGGCCCTGGAAGCCACATTGGAGGAGGAGACCTGCGGAGTGGAGGTGAGGGGCCCCGGGATGCTCGATGCTCTGGGGGCACCTGAGGGGACTGGCTGAGGACAGTACGCCTGCGGAGGAGACTTGGGCCCTGTTGTTGCTTCCCGATGGACGGCTGTGTCATGGAGTGAGGGCCCGGAGCTGAGCCGGTCAGGCTCGGAGCGTGGGATCTTGCTTGGCAGACCCCTTGGGCATGGCGGATCTGACGGAGGTGTGGCTGGAGTGGCCCTGGGTGTTGACCGTGGTTGGAGCAGGGCCTGAGGAGCTGGGAGAGAGACGCCCGACGGGACATTCTTGCCCCCTGCCCGGAGGAGGGCTGCACGAGGCCTAACGCACCGGGCATACTGGGTCCGTGACAATGGCAACAAAGCGAGGGAAAAAGGACAGATCTGTCAAGGACATGCTAACCAAGCCGCTGGGCAGCAGAGTGGATGGGGAGACCCCTGGGTCCGGCCAGCATTTAGACAAGGAGGCAGAGGAGTACGAGGGGGCTCCTGTAACTAGAGGCTTTCTGGAAGGCCTCTTTGCATCACACCGAGATGACATCCAAGCCGTGAAGAGGGACCTCTCACAGGATTTGAAGGTAATGCGCCGGGAGCTCGAGAAGGTGGGCGAAAGAGTGGCGTCTCTAGAGGAACATGAAAATGCCAGAGGGGAGGAGGTCGAACAGCTACAGCAGAAAATTCTCCGGCTTCAAGACCAACAAATAGAGCTCCAGGCACACGCAGAAGACCTTGAGAACTAGTAGAGGAGGAACAATATTCGTATCCGAGGGGCACCTACCGGGGCCAAAGAGGGGGGTCATACTTTCATATGTGCAGGCCCTATTCCATCAGATTCTGTGGGAGTCTGCTGAGAAGGAGGTATGCATTGACAGGGTCCATAGGGTGCGCCCGCCGAAGCCGACTCCTGCTTCGCCTGCCGACATTTTGGCCTGCATCCATGACTTCCCTTTAAAGGAACGCATTCTCCGAGCAGCTAGGGAGCAACATCTGATGAACTTTCGTGGGCACACTTTGCTCGTTTACCAGGACTAGGATTCTATCACCCTCCAGAAACAGAGAGACTTTCGACCAATAACCTCCCATCTAGTAGAGCACAAAGCCCCCTACTCTTGGAGACATCCCTTCCGGCTCATATTCCGATGGGAGGGCAAGCTGCACCAATCACGCTCACTGAAAGTAGCATATAAAGTCCTCCAGCTGTATGACCCCCAGTGCGGGGGTCGAAGTTCTCCTACGACAGACCGCAGGAGTAAGAGATACGGGGGTGGCAGACGGTTCCGCATTGCGGATCCAGGCCTGACAAGGAAACTATGAATTCTGAAAGGAGAGCGGTCCTGGAGTTACTTGGTGGAGACAGGAAGATGGTTGCTAAGGACATGGTGACAACCGTGGGCCCAGCCTCTGGAGACATGGTTTCAGGCGGGGCTGGGGGGGCGCTCACAGTACACTGAATTGTTTAGGGTGCAGGCCCTTTGGACTGAGGCTCGACCTCTGGACTATGCCGGTTCAACCAGCTCCCCTTTCTGGGGTTGTTTCATCATGTTGATTCATTATGGGGGTCATTATGACCCTGGCGGTGTTACGCCAGCAATTATGACTGTGGCGGAAAAGCCACGGCCATACAGCCGGCCCCTCCACTTTCCCGCCAGGATTCCGCCTGGCAGTCATAATCCCCAGGGCACCGGTGCATGCACCGCTGCCCTGGGGATTATGAGTCCCCGACCGCCAGCCTGTCCGTGGCGGTATACACCGCCATTGAAAGGCTGGCGGTAAGGGGACTTGGGGTGCCCCTGGGGGCCCCTGCACTGCCCATGCACTTGGCATGGGCAATGCAGGGGCCCCCAGGCATAGCCCCGTCGCGCATTTCACTGCCCGAATTTCGGGCAGTGAAATGCGCGACGGGTGCTACTGCACCCGCTGCACATCAGCATTGCCGCCGGCTCTATTATGAGCCGGCAGCAATGTTGATGTGACATTTCCGCTGGGCCAGCGGATGGTAACACTGTTACCGTCCGCTGGCCCAGCGGAAATGTCATAATAGGGAGCCAGGAATACCGCCTGCAATGGCGGTATTCTGTCTCCCGCGGCCTCGGCGGTCTTTTGAAAAGACCGCCGAGGTCGTAATGACCCCTTATGTTTTATTTTTCTTAGGGGGCGACGGGAGCGCAGCGCTTATGCTTATCGGTAGCTACTACACACACAGGACTCCTATAGAGACTACGTTCCCCCAGCGGCAGGCGGGAAGCGGTGGGACTCGCCCCAGGGAAAAAAGGCCCGACATTGCTTCCATCCTACCTTCCCCATGTCCCTGAAATTAATCACACTTAATGTCAAGGGGTTGAAAATCTGATCAAGCGCAGAGCGATCATCTCATTTCGCAGGCACTCGGGCGCGGACATATGTCTCCTTCAGGAGACCCAACTAGTTTCCCCGAACCAACACAGGATGAGATCTAGAGCCTTTCCTAAGCAACACTTGTCCTCCAGTGGGAGAAAAGTAGCAGGGGTCGCGATCCTAGTGTAGCGTTCTTTCAAGGGGAGGGTGGGCGACAAAGTTGCGGAGGTACGGGGACGTCTCTTGGCCTACAGGATCCACACTGGGGGGACCCAGATGGTGGTGGCGTCTATCTACGCTCCCAATGAGGGTCAGGAGAGGTTCATCCTCGGGGCCCTCGCAGAGCTGATGGCTAACCAAGATAGACAGGTGCTTATTGGGGGCGACTTCAATATAGTTCTACATCAGGACTGGGACAGATCCGCCTCATGGTATCGGGGGACGGGGGCCATGCACACGAGGGGCCTGGAGGGTTTGGAGGGGTGGGGGCTTAGAGACCTGTGGTGGGAAAGACACCCCAACACTAGGGACTACACCTTTTACTCACAAGCTCATAAGACCTACGCACGTATGAACTTTTTCCTGGGCACTAAAGAAATTGAGCAGAGGGTGGCCGACATAGACATAGTCCATTGTGCACTATCGGACCACGCAGCGGTTGCCCTCACAATTAGGACCCCCTCGGACGTGCCAGGTCCCACCCATGACGCCTGCGACCCACACTCTTGATGAGGCCGGAGGTGGTCTCCCAGATCTCCAAAGCTATTTCCACTTACCTGAAATGTAATGACACGGCCGACACCCCACTACCCCTTTTGTGGGATGCACTGAAGGAGGTGATGAGAGGAGAGTTTATAGGGATCTCCGCAGCAGATAATGAACTCAGACGTGAGAAAAGGGCTCAACTGCAGCAGCAGGTAACGGAGCTCAACACAAGAGGACGAGTGCCCGAGGGTCTGGTGAAAACTCAACTCAGACCAGCTACAACTTGCGGGGATCGACTTGGACAGGGCGGAATACCAGCCCTGCTCTTGCGACACTCCTATTATGTGGGCAGCAACAGATGCAGCCACCTATTGGCCAACAGACTTAGGGCTCAGCACAAGAGGGCGGAGGTGACATCAATTAGACTCCCGGGGGGACCAGCGGTCACGAGCGATGCACGGATCATCTCGACCTTCCGGCACTTTTATCGGGACTTGTACTCGGCACAGCAGGCTGATCTGGGGCCCTCGCTCCATTATCTGGAACAGGCCCACACGGCTAAACTGATGCCGGAAGAGGCCTCCCCTCTTGAGGCTCCCATCAGCCTGGCGGAGGTCATTTCGGCAATAGCTTGGCTTGAGGCCTTGAAGTCCCTCAGGCCGGATGGATTTTCAGGAGCCTTTTACAAGGCGTTTTGTTATAGCTTTGCTCCCATCTTGACCCGACTCTTCAACAACATCAGGGAACTGGGGAACATGCCACCATCTATGCTCGATATGGCCGTAGAGGTCATCCCAAAACCTGGAAAGGACCCGGAGGATTGCGGCTTCTACAGGCTTATTTCACTACTAAATGTTGATTTTATGCTCCTGATGGGCATCCTTGCAACCTGTCTGAACCCATTGATGCCTCGCCTGGTGGACCCCTACCAGGCGGGCTTTATTGCGGGCCTACAGTGTGGAGACAACACAAAACGTATTCTACACACAATGGACATGGCGCTACGTGTGGGGTGGAACTCAATGTTGTTTAGCATAGATGCCGAAAAAGCGTTTGACCGTGTCCAGTGGTCACACCTCCATGCAATGCTTGAACACTTTGGCCTGGGGCCTCGATTTCGGGCCTGGAAAGAGGGGGCATTCAGCAAGCTGAGGGCCTCAGCCTGGGTTAACGGGGTGTCATCCGCTCTCTGTCCCCCCTGCTCTTCGCTCTATACATGGAACCTTTTGCGCAGAGTGCAAGATAGACACGAGGTTACCGGGGTCAGATTCGGAGGGGAAGCGTACACGATCGCGCTTTACGTGGATGACGTTGTGGTGACACTCAGTGACCCGGTAATGTCTCTTCTGGTTTTTCTAGAGGAGGTGGAGGCTTTCAGAGCAGTATCAGGCTTCCGGGTGAATCTCTCAAAGTCCCGGGCGCTTGACCTTGCACTACCGGGGAGACACTGGATGAGCTGATGCAGCGCTATCCCTTTCAATGGGAGGAGAGCTCCGTCCCTAATCTGGGCCTCCGAGCGGCCCGAACGATGACGGAGACTGCCTCTATCAACTACCGGCTCTTACTGCGGGGGGTCAGAGCCGACCTCATGGAGTGGTGACACTATCCCATCTCGTGGACTGGCAGAGTAGCGGCCATTAAAATGTCGATCCTCTCCAGGACCCTCTTCCTTTTTCAGACAATGCCGGCGGAGCTCCTGCCCGGCTCCCTTCAGACACTGCAGAGAGAAATTAACTGCTTTATATGGGGGGTAGGAGGCCTAGAATGGCCAGTGCCCTAGCGGCACATGCCTCGGTGAGGGTGGCCTGGGAGTTCCAGAATGGCAACAGTATTATAGGGCCACATAGCTCCGATACCTGGTGGAGTGGTCCAGATCGAAATCGGACAAGCGCTGGTTATTCATGGATCAGGCGGTGGCAGGCGCTCCTTTGAGGGGGATCCCGTTCCTCCCCCGCCGTCATAGGCCAGGGGGGTTATATTTGTCCCCTGTCACCAGAGTCAGAGGTATGGGACCAGGCAAATCATTCGGGTGACTTGACCTCCTTCCTGTCCCCCTTGACGCCCATAGTGGGGAACCCGGACTTTTCCCCGGGCCTGGACTGCCGCACTTACCGGGACTGGACAACCTCTGGCCGACGCTTGGTCTGGCATCTGTTCGACGAGCGGGGCATCCTTTCATTCGAAGACCTTAGAAGGTCCCAGTATCTCCCGGAGACGGGGTGAATACGTTACCTCCAGATCAGGCACTGGGTAATGCACCCTTCGATCAGGGAGAAGGAGTGCCGCCCCCTCACACAGTAGGAAAAATGGTTGTTGACCAGGAAAACGGACAAACATATTATATCGGATCTGTACGATCTACTACAGCACGCGGTTCCAATTCCTAGCATCCCGGGCCAGTCTCGTTGGGAGGCTGAGCTGGGGAGCTCCTTGACATCAGAGGAGTGGGAGGCAATTCACTACAGGGCACACCACACAGCCCTGTGCTGCGCCACGAGCATGGAGACTGCGATAAAGATAGCCACTGTAGGAAGTTGGCTATGTATGTGCTATTTCAAAGTAAGGAATGGCATGCACAGAGTCCAAGGGTTCCCCTTAGAGGTAAGATAGTGGCAAAAAGAGATAATACTAATGCTCTATTTTGTGGTAGTGTGGTCGAGCAGTAGGCTTATCAAAGGAGTAGTGTTAAGCATTTGTTGTACATACACACAGGCAATAAATGAGGAACACACACTCAGAGACAATTCCAGGCCAATAGGTTTTTGTATAGAAAAATATATTTTCTTAGTTTATTTTAAGAACCACAGGTTCAAATTCTACATGTAATATCTCATTTGAAAGGTATTGCAGGTAAGTACTTTAGGAACTTCGAATAATCACAATAGCATATATACTTTGTACATAAAACACATTTAGCTGTTTTAAAAGTGGACACTGCAATTTTCACAGTTCCTGGGGGAGGTAAAGTAATGTTAGTTCTTGCAGGTAAGTAAACCACCTACGGGGTTCAAATTGGGGTCCAAGGTAGCCCACCGTTGGGGGTTCAGAGCAACCCCAAAGTTACCACACCAGCAGCTCAGGGCCGGTCAGGTGCAGAGGTCAAAGAGGTGCCCAAAACACATAGGCTTCAATGGAGGTAAGGGGGTGCCCCGGTTCCAGTCTGCCAGCAGGTAAGTACCCGCGTCTTCGGAGGGCAGACCAGGGGGGTTTTGTAGGGCACCGGGGGGGACACAAGTCAGCACAAAAAGTACACCCTCAGCAGCGCGGGGGCGGCCGGGTGCAGTGTGCAAACACGCGTCGGGTTTCCAATTGTTTTCAATGAGAGACCAAGGGGTCTCTTCAGCGGTGTAGGCAGGCAAGGGGGGTGCTCCTTGGGGTAGCCACCACCTGGGCAAGGGAGAGGGCCTCCTGGGGGTCACTCCTGCACTGGAGTTCCGATCCTTCAGGTCCTGGGGGCTGCGGGGGCAGGGTCTTTTCCAGGTGTCGGGATTTCAGAGTCAGGCAGTCGCGGTCAGGGGGAGCCTCGGGATTCCCTCTGCAGGCGTCGCTGTGGGGGCTCAGGGGGGCCAACTTTGGTTACTCACAGTCTTGGAGTCGCCTGGGGGTCCTCCCTGTAGCGTTGTTTCTTCACCAGTCGAGTCGGAGTCGCCGGGTGCAGTGTTGCAAGTCTCACGCTTCTTGCGGGGATTGCAGGGGTCTTTAAATCTGCTCCTCTGGAAACAAAGTTGCAGTCTTTGTTGAACAGGGCCGCTGTTCTCAGGAGTTTCTTGGTCTCTTGGAAGCAGGGCAGTCCTCTGAGGATTCAGAGGTCGCTGGTCCTGGGGAAAGCGTCGTTGGAGCAGTTTTCTTCCGAAGGAGGGAGACAGGCCGGTAGCACTGGGGCCAAAGCAGTTGGGGTCTTCTTCTTCTCTGCAGGGTTTTTCAGCTCAGCAGTCTTCTTCTTCTGTAAGTTGCAGGAATCTAAATTCTTAGGTTCAGGGAAGCCCTTAAATACTAAATTTAAGGGCGTGTTTAGGTCTGGGGGGTTAGGAGCCAATGGCTACTAGCCCTGAGGGTCAGTACACCCTCTTTGTGCCTCCTCCCAAGGGGAGGGGGACACATTCCTATCCCTATTGGGGGAATCCTCCATCTGCAAGTTGGAGGATTTCTAAAAGTTAGAGTCACTTCAGCTCAGGACACCTTAGGGGCTGTCCTGACTGGCCAGTGACTCCTCCTTGTTATTCTCATTATTTCCTCCGGCCTTGCCGCCAAAAGTGGGGCCGTGGCCGGAGGGGGCGGGCAACTCCACTAGCTGGAGTGCCCTGTGGTGCTGGAACAAAGGGGGTGAGCCTTTGAGGCTCACCACCAGGTGTTACAGCTCCTGCCTGGGGGAGGTGTTAGCATCTCCACCCAGTGCAGGCTTTGTTACTGGCCTCAGAGTGACAAAGGCACTCTCCCCATGGGGCCAGCAACATGTCTCGAGTGTGGCAGGCTGCTAAAACCAGTCAGCCTACACAGGTAGTTGGTTAAGGTTTCAGGGGGCACCTCTAAGGTGCCCTCTGGGGTGTATTTTACAATAAAATGTACACTGGCATCAGTGTGCATTTATTGTGCTGAGAAGTTTGATACCAAACTTCCCAGTTTTCAGTGTAGCCATTATGGTGCTGTGGAGTTCGTGTTTGACAGACTCCCAGACCATATACTCTTATGGCTACCCTGCACTTACAATGTCTAAGATTTGGTGCCCTCACCTATGGTATAGTGCACCCTGCCTTAGGGCTGTAAGGCCTGCTAGAGGGGTGACTTATCTATACTGCATAGGCAGTGTGAGGTTGGCATGGCACCCTGAGGGGAGTGCCATGTCGACTTACTCGTTTTGTCCTCACCAGCACACACAAGCTGGCAAGCAGTGTGTCTGCGCTGAGTGAGGGGTCCCCAGGGTGGCATAAGATATGCTGCAGCCCTTAGAGACCTTCCCTGGCATCAGGGCCCTTGGTACCAGGGGTACCAGTTACAAGGGACTTACCTGGATGCCAGGGTGTGCCAATTGTGGGAACAAAAGTACAGGTTAGGGAAAGAACACTGCTGCTGGGGCCTGGTTAGCAGGCCTCAGCACACTTTCAATTCAAAACATAGCATCAGCAAAGGCAAAAAGTCAGGGGGTAACCATGCCAAGGAGGCATTTCCTTACAGCCACTTATTGGTATCTTACCCCGGCTAGACTTCACCAAATTGACCGCACACGGTCACCTCTCTGCTGGAGGGGATGCGACGCTATGGGCACACTGACCCACTTACTGTAGGAGTGTCCAAGGCTGGCTGGGTACTGGCAGGGGGACCTACATGACATCGATACTCACATGAACACCCAACTTCCACGCTTTCCGGCCTATATTCTATTGGGTTTTCCGAACCCCCTGACATTCCCGCTCAAGTCCACACGGGGTCGACAGATAGGCCTCGTGTTAGGGGCAGCTCTTCAAAATATACTGATCCACTGGAGAACGTCTCAGATCCCTACGCAGCTGGGGTGGTTACAGAGACTATGGCTGATCCTGGGGATGGAGAGGATCTCCTTATCTTTTTCATCGCAGGGGGACTCCTATAGAGAGCTATGGCATCCATTTCTGATGTTGCTTTCTGGCGAGTTTAGGGAACTGACATGTCCCAAGTTCTTGCGACTTCTTCGACTACAAGAATAGGGGTCCCTTTGACACGTGTGCTGGGGACGGGGATCCTTTTGACTCCATCCCCTATCTGATGGCCACAACTGCAGGCTAGCGCTCCCGGGGGGAGGGGTGGGTGCGGGAAGGTTAAGGGGGTAATCGGCCTGTTGCCAGGTTCTTGTTGGCCATTGTTGGGCGCTGCGACGGCCATCGGTACCTTTATCCCTTTTCCCCTGTTCCCTTTTCAAGTCTTAATTTTCAATAAAGAAATTTGAACAATAACGTACATGGGTCAAAGTAGTGTTTTTATAATAAAACAGCTGATGTTCCAAGAAAGGATTCCACGTAAGAGTGTGCCTGTTTCTGTGAACATTAGAGACAAAGCGTACCACTTTTGCCGGCAACCTATCTTTACTGCAGCCTTGAGAAAAGCACAGAGTGAAAGAAATGACTTGTTTAAGAACACAGTGCTGGCCTAGGCAAAGAACAGCTAGATAGAGAAAGTAAAATAAGACCGCAAATGTGACTATTGTTAAAATAATAAAACAAAGCTGAATAAAATATGTCTAGGTTAAAGTGCACAGCGGCAGGCCTAGTTTGCTAAAATAACGTGTATGAAGCTATAACTAAATGGCTACACAACAGTAATATCTACCTACATAATGTTAGTGCAGTAGAAGTGGGCCTAAACCAGAAGCATCACATCCAGCACCCAGCCTGGAAGGTACAGTTAGCTGATGGATATTTTTAAGAACACAGGCTTAGAGGAGGATAGTTAAGTGCATAGGAAGACAGCCATAGGATTAGGGCGCTCACAGTGAGTCCATTAAGTAGCAATATCGATCCCAACGTGGCACGGTGCTCCTGGCAAGAGGATCTTCCTTAATCCTCTGAAGTTTCAAGGGAAACTAACAATGAACTGAAACAGTTGTCAGGGCACTCATGTAAATATACTTCAAAGATAGTAATAAATATAACCTCCAGTGTAGCATAACATCATAGAGAGTTCATCAATCATTTATTACTTGACGTACAAGATTCACCATAATAAAGTAGATCATTCTTGAAATTTCATTGTCTAGCATCAAAGTCCATTTATTTCTTGACGTGCAAGATACACCAAAATACTAGAATAACATCCTTGAAATTCTTAAATGAGTATAGCAACCAAAAGCCAACACGTGTTTCGTCCTAAGAGAGTATGTTCTCATAGACTTCCTCAGGGCTTAAGTTCAAGTATCTCATAAATAAATAACCAGTCATTCACGAGTCATATCTAGTAGAGTCTCGATTAAATATATATAATCCCAAAATAAGTCATCAGATGACGGAATATTCTTGTATTTCCTATTCTCCAGTGCAAAGGGTATCCTAAGGAGAAACTCCGTGGTGCGAATATTATCACGGCAGTTCCCAGTATCTGAGAGATCCAACGTATCCTACTACTTGAACTTAAGCCCTGAGGAAGTCTGTGAGAACATACTCTCTTAGGACGAAACACGTGTTGGCTTTTGGTTGCTATACTCATTTAAGAATTTCAAGGATGTTATTCTAGTATTTTGGTGTATCTTGCACGTCAAGAAATAAATGGACTTTGATGCTAGACAATGAAATTTCAAGAATGATCTACTTTATTATGGTGAATATTGTACGTCAAGTAATAAATGATTGATGAACTCTCTATGATGTTATGCTACACTGGAGGTTATATTTATTACTATCTTTGAAGTATATTTACATGAGTGCCCTGACAACTGTTTCAGAGGATAGTTAAGTGGCCTCTGCAAAAATCTGAAACAACATACAATTTAAAAAATTTTTTTGAAAGTTCCCATTTGAAAATGTAAGGCTATCCGTGGTGATACCACAGCACAGCTTAGTGCTCATACACAGTGGTTTCCCATTTCATATGAGTGACAATTCAGTGTTTTGAAAGCAAAGGTGTTTCCAGGATTACCAAACTATGTGCCACATTTAGCTATTAGCGGTTAGCCCGTTGTTACGCCAGGGCAAAGGAGTACATTACTCAATCGCCCTGGTGGATAGACCACCCACCAGATTTATAAGTGACCGCCAAAACATTGGCAGGAATGGATGTCATGTGGCTCCTGTCAATGCATCTTACTGCTTGGTGCAGAGCTTATAAGCTTGATGCACACCTTCACCAAACAGTATTCTTTTTTTATTTCCAAAAAGAAAATCCCAAAACTAGAGTCATCTCCCACGGTGGTGGGAGAATTATTTGGTTTTTACTGTCCCTCACCACCAGGTTCTGCCTTAAGGTGACGGACAATTAATAAATGACTACTTATCCGCTCCTCCTTTTTGGGCAAGAGGAAATGTAGCCATTTTGGAAATGTTTGACTATGGCAGTGACTGAGCATTGACTACCTTAGCCAAAGTGAAGGTCTACCCCCATTTAAATAAGGTGGCCGTACCTTCATGTTGGTGGTATGTATACTCTGTTGCCATTGCAATTGAGTATAAGTACTGCCAACATATAAATCGGGTTCTAGATCAGGTAAAGAAAGTTTTGGAAATGTCTTGTTTTATCTGTGTGACATTTTAACATGTACAAGCTAACAAAGTCTACATAAACATCCTTACAAGGGAATTTTTGTTTCTAGAAATGGCTTTATAAGACATTATTTACTTCATGTAAATCTAGAATTTCTGATCATAATAAAATAGATAGCATGACTAGCTTGGCTGGTGATTGTCCTTGGTCTCATTTGACACAATTATGAGGTTGGTGGCAACCAAAAGCTGTGACTCCTCTGCCAATGGAAACCAGGCAATAATACCATCCTCCATTATACAAATATTCCTACAGTCTATATTTAGAGAAGAGTGATGACATATAACCCTGTTGAAAACCATGATTTCCACCAAGAAGTATTAGATAGATAGATAGATAGATAGATAGATAGATAGATAGATAGATAGATAGATAGATAGATAGATAGATAGATAGATAAGGTGGTCACAGCAAGTTAACCATCTAAGAACTAGACATTTGAAAGCTTCATGATGAGTGCATGAGTGAGGCGCTTGGGTTGGGAGGTTTTGGATGACTCAAGTACTTGGATACCTTTAGAACAAGACCAGGAACTATCTTTCCTTTGCTACCCTATCCTTGGATTTGTAGATCATTTTTCTAAATATACTGATCTTATGTTTCAGGCCTAATGCAGTGAATCCTCATGTTATAATATTGTCATCATCACCTTTCTGATTATGTGTTTTTATTATAATGTCCTAAGAAACTTCACCAAAGAATACTGCATGCCCAAACGATTTACACCCTCAATATCATATATTTATACTTCAAATGTGATCACAATATAAGTACCTATTTTATTTAAGATTTTTCTTTTTCCTACGTTGTTTTTATTATGAATTACTTCTTACAACTCAATAAAAATCTTTTGAAATGAAAAAAAGAACAACATCAGGACCTATGGCAAAGAGACTAGCACTGGAACTGAAGATCAGGTAACTGATGAAGCTGCTCCAAGAATAGACAGTCTAGCAAGGTTATTGTCTAACTGCTGGTTGAATGTCACGAGGAATCATCCCAGTAACCAAGTGTTAATTAAAAGGATCAAGTGAAGAAAAATTGTGGGATAAGGGCACACCTGATCCAGTATAACTAGGGGTCAACTTGACAATTATGGATGCGGAATAGTTTTCTATGTATTCTTACAGATTGGTAATATGGGATAATATGTGGAATTCAGAGTTTTATTGCTATTCAGGTCAACAGAGAAGAACTAAACTATTTCCAAATACCCTAATTGCCTAGTTTACGTGGTGAAAAAAAATCATGAACAGATATATGGAGTTTTGAACCAAAGCAGTAGTATGATCATTACTTTTATGATCTACTACTTTTTTCTTATTCACTGAAAACACAAAATTGGAACTCCTGACCTATTTATTGCTGTTTTCCCACCTCTCTGATTCAACTCATCCAACGTAGAATGAACATCTTTAAAGCTTTTCGCACTGGCCATGCAAAAAGGCACTGTGTACACTTGGATGAATCATGACACCTGGAATCGAGAAACACAAAAGCCTTGATTCAGAGTTTGTCTGAATCCAGGTGTTTTTTATTGCACCAGATAAATAAAAATTGCCCTTTTTAATTGTGTGGGGAACAACATGGAGAATTGTGTGTTTACTGCACCAACATCTGCATGGTATGGTAAATACTGTGGCCCATATTTATACATTTTTAGACGCAAAACTGCATTTGCGCAGTTTTGCATCAAAAAGTATAGCACCGGCTTGCACCATTCCAGGACACCAGCCGGGTGCCATATTAATGGAATGGCGCAATTCAGCGCAAAGGGTGGGTTGGCGTAGAAAGAAATGATGCTAGATGGGTGGGGGTGGTGGTATGGGAGAAGGCGGCTTTGCATGCCTCTAACCAGCCTAGCGTCATTTTCTGATGCAAAACCATCCATACCACATGACTCCTGTCTTAGAAAAGACAGGACTCATGCCCACCACCCCAATGGCCAGCGCAGGGGACAAGTGTACCCTGGGCATGGCCATTGCACCCTGGGCCATGCAGTGGGCCCCAGGTTGGCCCCCGAGGGCACTTTAAATAAAAAATAAAAAAATTACTTACCTGGGATGGGGTCCCCAATTCTCCGGTGTTTCTCTGGTGTGGGTGGGGATGGGTCTGGGGATTTGTGAGGGCACCTGTGGACCCATTCCATTATGTTTAACCATGGAAATGAGTCCACAGGTCCCCTAACACCTGGTCTGACCCAGGCATTAAATAATGATGCAAAGCAAATTTGCACCGTTATTTAGCCCCTCCTTCCACATATGCGTTATTTTAGCATAGGCGGATAAATATGGAGCTAAGGGGTTAGCACCAATTTTTGGATGGGAACGCCTACCTTGCATCTCATTGATGCAAGGTGCAAACTCCAATATTTTGACGTTAGACATGTCTAGCATCAAAATATAAATATGGAGTTCATTTTGCACCAAATTTACGTTAAAATAAGGCGCAAATTCAGCACATATGGAGTATAAATATGCCCCTTTGTACTTTAAGCTCTGTCAGGTTGGACATGCTGAAAGTTAATGATTGTGAGATACTTAGAGGCATATTTATACTCAGTTTGCGCCACATTTACGTTGGTTTGTTTTACATCCAGCGCCAAAGTCTAGCGACCCATCTAGCACCAAAGTTTTGGAGTTAAAGTCATTTTTTGCCTGTGGAAAACTACCTTGCGTCAATGAGCTTGCTTAGCGCCATTATTTAACGCCTGGGTCAGGGCAGGTGTTAGGAGACATGTGGGCCTATTTCCATGGTCAAACACCATGGAAAGGGTCCACATGTGCTCTTCTCAAGCCCCAGGGACACCCCCACCAACACCAGAGGGACAGAGGAGGATGGGTGACCCCATCCCAGGAAAGTCCAGTGAGTGCAGGTGAGTTTTTTAATCTTTTTTTACAGTGCAATATGGGGGCCTAACTTGGGCCCCCCTCATGGCAATGGGCCCAATGGCCATGCCCAGGGGGCATTGGGGTGGTGGGCATGACTCCTGTCTTAACTAATACAGGAGTCATGTCCATGGGGTTTTAACGTCAGAAGATCACGCTAGTCTGGTTAGATGCATTTTGTATGCCTCTGCCCGTACTCGTAATAAACATACAAAAATGGAAGGAAGGGATAAATACAATTATTACTTTGAAGAAATCAGTGAAGAATCTGGGGATTATTTCTTTTCTTTATTTATTTATAATCATTTTGTGAATAAAGGTAAGCAATGGTTATTCGGTAAACCTACAATCAATATTGACATAAAACAAAACATAAAAATGATTTCACATTCCATACATTTTTCGACAAAAGCAACTCATTGAGTTATAACAAATATACAACAAGAAAAAAAGGGTTTGTGCCCCTCGTACATTCTTTATCTTGTGGTCACTATTAAGAAAGTACAGTTGTGATCCACTGAGACACAATGGCTGAGGACTCAGACTGCACCCAGCTGTCCAGTACCTGTCTATTTGTTACAGACGGTATTATATGGTGCATATAACATTTTCTTAGTACATTAATTTATAGGTCCTCAGTCTCGTATATATTTGGTCGACGCGTTTCGGCCTATCCAAAATTGGCCTCATCAGGACTCGAGGAAGGTAACACCGCCTCTCTAATTCTGATGGAAACTGGAGTTTATACAAAAATCCACATATACCGCCAGCTACTGTCATACCATAAATATGATGCCTGGCTGGCGTCTTGGGATGGCGACATCTGGCGGTATACTTTTTCACACAAAACTGCATTAGTGCAGTTTTGTGTGAACTAGTGATTACCAGATGAAGGAAATACCGTCAACCCATAGTGCATACCCATGCAAAATAGGGGTTTAAGGAGGAGTCAGAAAACACTGACTCTCTCATAAACAGAGCTTAAATAAGACATTTACTAAAACAAAGATCGAGTTAAGTTGTGGTATCATGAATTTTAAAAAAACATGGTAATTAAAGCGTTCATTGTAGGTATAAATGGTGGGATGCTGACAAGGATACAAACGCTTACAGGAGTATAGAAGCCCACTTTTCTGCAAATCCCAATGACCAGTTTCATCACAACCTGACCTGAACCTTGCCGGCAGCTTCTGTTTGAGTGAGTCCTGACCCCCAGGTTTTGTTCCTGAGGTCCTGGCTTGTTCAGAATGTACTCCTCCTGCCCAAACCTAAAACCTAGGATTTAGAAGAAACATTTTCAAGGATTTTTGGTTGGCAAAACAACAGAAAACCTGGACAAGCTTGCCAAACAGATCCACTGAGGGTGCATCGCCAGTGGGCCTGAATTCTTTGCAGCTCCTGCAAATTCTTCTCCGTAGCAGGAAATCTGATTCCATAGGCCTGATGCCAATTGGCACCATGGGATGTTGAGCCCTTTTTGATACAGCCTGCAGCATTGCCCCACTGAAGCCATTCAACTTCCAGAAAGGCATATTTACGAGTAGGTTTACATCACAGATGCATCACGCAATGTGGTAGAAGCACAACGCAAACCTCACATATGATGTATGAAGCCACACAAGGCCACTTTGCATGGAGCTGAGGCTCCATATAAATGAGTAAGGCAACACAGCACAAATTGTTGCATTGCCTTATTCTGCTCTGGGAAGGCGTTCCATGGGTGTTGCGTACATGTTCCCAAGCAACTCCCAAGGTTTTTGATGCATTCCTAGATTTACCAGAATGGGAAGACCTGAGAATGAGCCAAAAAGATATGCCTTCTCAGGTGAGGCATTACAAGGGGAAATACTTTTATTTTCCTTGGTACGTTCTCTTTCTATGTGTGTTGCATTCCGCATCGGTGCTAGGCTGCAAAAAGAACGCCAGCACAGGGGAAAGGGCAGAAATGTGCCATACTGGCTTAAATACAGCACATTTCCATCCTTTTTCTTTAATGCAGTGCAGTGCAGCAAGGTAAGTTGCTGTGCTGTGCTGCACTGCGTCGTATTCTCATTAATAGGCCCCTAAGTCTGAAGGTAGAAATCTTCACTGGACCAGACACCAAGCAATGCCCCATCAACTTCCACAGCTCCTGGTATGAACGCCGAACTGTTCTCACTCTCTGAGCTTTCCCAACATATATAGAAAGCTTCACTGAGACCTCAACCTTCAACACCCCATCGTCGACAACCTCGTTTTCGGACCCAGCCTGCTGCCTAGCCTTGGTGAGTACTCTACTTTCTCAAACATTTTCCAAGTCAGAAGTTAACTCTTTCACCGAGACAAACTTGGGCCTTGTATCTGACCCTCGATCTATCGTGGACGGCCATAAAACTTACCTTTGTCCTGGTCTAGTGCATACAGTTGCTTTTAGTTGGCGCTTTGCACTTCTTGGTGCTATTTTTATTTAAAACTTTAAAAATTCCACTCTTCACTTCCTCTTATTGGATTTTTACCATTTTGCAGTGGCAGGTGCTACCCGTCAGGGCAGGCGTGACAGCGCAGGGGGGTAATAATATATATATTTTTTTAAATGTACTTACCTGCCGCCTTGCCTGTGATGCTCCCGCCACCTCATCTGTGACGCTCATGCATCGATGCTTCCTTTCCTTTGCTCCACACAGCATGAGAGAAGCGCCTTGGATTGGCCTGAGTGGGCTGAAATGCTGTTCAGGGAGGGAGTGGGAGCCTGCATTTGGTCTTCACCCCGCTGTGCAACACAGCCGGGGGGGAGAGTTCTAAGTACTCATGCCAGTTTAGCTGGCCTCAGATGGCCGGCCAAACTGACATGCGCACTTCGAGCACACCACTACTCTGCCTTCCTCCTGACAAGGAGGATGTTAACCCCACCCCGCCCTGCCCTAGACAGCGCAAAAATAAAATGGTAATACTGTATTATCATTTTATGTTTCTGCTGGCTTACTAGCAGTGGGGCAATGCTCCTCCACCATAGCGACGGGCCCCCCAGTCATTTTGTTCATTAAAATATTATCTATTTTTATAAATTATGGTGGAATTTTTATTGTTATGTATTTTTGATGTATTAACTATTTTAGCTAAACAATGCCTTATGGGAATTTAAGGCCTACTTACGGGTTAATTATTAATATGTAGAAGGAGAGGTTAGGCCTGTGAAGTGGGATTATTTTTTGCAAGTTAAAATTGCATTTTAACCCTGTACAGCTATGTCACTGGTAGCATGCCTGCAGTCAAGTTTTGTATTGTCACTTTAGCTGTGGCACAATATGTGCTGCAGTCCACTAGTGGCATCTAACTTACAGGCCTTGCGTACATTTTGTATCATATCCTAGGGCCTTATGTCAATTAAATGTGCCAATCAGGAGTATCGCCATTTTTGACATGATGGAGGGAGTCAAAGCACATGCACTGAGCCTAGTTAGCAGAATCCCACTGCGCAAAGTAAACAAAAACAGCTGCATCTGTTCCAAAATGGGTGTAATTATGCCAAACAAAGACAGAGTATTTTCTTACAGCATGTCATAATCTACAGTTCCTTATAATAGATTTTATGTGTATTGTGTTCTCAGTAAACTGAAATAATCCCGAGCCTAACCTCTTCAATAGGCTACTTTCCTTCTGCTCAATTAATGACAGTCGGGGAAGATAAGCAAGCATATTAATGAAGTGAGCCTAGAATCCCCACGTGCCAATTATCCATTTATAAATGTTTATATATATCAAGTGTTGATTAATGCAAAGTAAATGGGGATTTATGCCTATTTTTGGACACACTAAGAATTATTGGAATTGTATTAGCATATATAACATTTCAGTGCTGCTGGGGCAATTGTGTCTGACAATGGCCCCCTAATCCGAAATTTTCAGGGTATTCACATGGTATACATTTGCATACCATCTAAATAAAAATAATTTACATGGCTGATGGTTATTCTGAAACTCTGGTACGGAACTGACTGGTGAGGACAATGTTTAAACCAGCCTACGCTAGACCTAAGATTAGAGTGTTTCTTAATTTTGTTTGTACTTTGAAAGCAGCGGATTTCCAAGAAGACACATCAACATCTCTTTTTTATGTTCTCTTGTGAGGAACAGTGCCTAAAGCAAGGAGACCTAGGCTCAGAATTCTAGAGCGGTCTGTGACTTTAAGACACAACACAAGAACACTGCAGACAGAGCTCCACCAATGATACTCAGCTGAGAACTGAATGACAGTTGAAGTTTTCTGAATGAGAGGCAGGTAAGCCAAACAGATGTTTTTCTGAATGTGGAATACAATAAACAGCCAAGAGCTAGTAACCTTCAATAATGTCTCTGGAAACAATTGACTAATTATTTGGCCTACCTTAACCTCAAATTAATATCACAGCATTTAAAAATTAAAACTACATCAACACATTAATCGAATCTGTTTGAGTCTACCTTGAGTCTCTGGCCAAGAAGCATAATGCAACTAATTATGATGTCCTCTTTTCTCTAGGTTACGTTTAGTGTTTTGAGTTATAATATTTTCCAACAGTGTGAGGCACTTATAAACAATGTATATAACATATAAAGTTGTTCCTTTCACAAATACACCACCATACAGTATGTCAGGTTAAAAGATGAGCCCACCTCGTTAAGGCGACACTAGTTTTTATCCTAATAGTCAATGGTTCAAAGAAGGAGCAAAAACGTTTTTGTTTTTCAGCATTTGTGGCACTACTTCCAAAGATTTTGAAAGTATACTCAGAAAAAGAAGTGAGTTGTATTTATATAACAGTCTCTTTTCAAGGAAATGGGACAGAAAAGGAAAAAAAACACCGGGGGCAGATTTATGGTAGACTTGCGTCGTTCCAACGCCACATTACCATCTTTTTTTTTACTCTTATGTGGCGTTGGAGGGGAAAAGAGCTGCGCCATATTTACAAAGTGGTGAAATGCTTGCATTGCTTCACTTTGTAACCCCTTGTGCCACATTATGCCTGCTCCAGGCATAATGTATGCAAGGGGGGGCGTCCGGCGCTAGGAGGGCTGTAAAAATGGCACAAATGAATCTATAAGATTCCTTTGCGCCATTTTTATTGGCATTTTTTAATGCCTGCTCCCATTGATTACAATGGGCCTCTAGGTACTTTGTAGGATTAGCGCCATAATTTTTTATGCTAATCCTGCAAAGCGCCGGACTAGCGTAAAAAATTATGACGCTAGTCACCCTAACTACCACCATGGTTTGCCATATTTGAAATACAGCGCTACCATGGTGGTGCGGGGGGCACAAGAAAAGTGGCGCTGAACTAGGTGCAGCACCACTTTTCATAAATCTGCCCCCAAATGTGTAACACTGGTGTGATAGTAGGTTAAAAGCCATATTTTGCTCAAAGCAAACAGGTTAATGAAGCGTCATGTGATGGAGTGTATTATTCCAACACGATTCCTCCTGCTAAGCACGTTCAGACTAATGTAAGTTGCACTTAAAGAATGATTATGCAACTTCGTTCTATTTGCTCACTGAGCAGAGAGGTGAAAAGAAAAGGTATTCATCGCATAGCCCCTGGTGATGAAAAAGAACGAATTAATCAGCAATGTTGATGACACAGTTACAGTGCAGTGCTTCTTTCCACACTGCAGCTACCCGGTCTTCTACTTTTGTGCTGCAGTCTCTTTATATGCTTTCTGCATTGCACTGTTTTGTTCATACCATCCCCTAAGCATGACAGAAGATACTTCTCTTTTATCCTTTATTATCATGATTGTAGTTCAAGTTGTTTGTAAATTTACATTTCCCCAGCACTGGTTAGCTTTATCATTTGGCTTCCTTTCAGTTTCACAGTGCATGGCTATGCCTAAGCCTGTGCCTACTGTTTACAGGGCATCAAGCCCTAGAGTTGCACTTGTTGCAGTAGCATGCTCAAGGATGCCATGATTTTTGTATCTTGCATCTCTTGCATGGTAAGCTGCTGTGGTGCCCAGCTGTGTATGCAGCAGAAGCAACTGACCTCATCATGTCAGGCCTACAGACAGTTTTAGCTGTCATGCTAGCCTCAATGCTTTTTATTTAAATTTTTCTCCTTTTTTCATTTTTGAAGTCATCCTTCTGTGTTTAAACTGTCAACAGGTTACAGTAATTCAAAGCCAATAGTACCTTTTCCTTGACACAAAAATAATCGATTTTCCTGAGATGTCTTTTAAAATTGAATAGGGTTTCCTGACAAGTTCTACGTAAACCTGTTTGCTAGGAAGAATCTGCACTGTTTTATTAAAATTAAATGCGATGGTTAATCTTCTTCTCAATGTACACATTTTATTGCAAGAATATGTATGACCGGTTTCATCAGTTGCATAGTTTATTTTGTATCTCCATTTTATTTGATGGCATATGCTTGCAATAAAAAAGAAATACGACATAACGAAGGCCCATGCTGCCAGGGCCAGGCCTATGGGCTATGCCAATTATTATTTACCTTCGAATTTCATTGCACTGTACAATGGCTGATCGTGCTTCTTTTGTTTCTCTAGGTGTCTTGTTCAAACTCACTCTCATTCTACTCAGTCATCCTCCACGTAGCTATTTTTACACTCGCAAGTAAGGCCATTACACCCAGCGTTAGAACGTGGGATCGGGATTCCTACTGCAATTTTCTGTGGCGCTACAGTAACTCATCTTCACCCCACTGCCGAGGAGTTCACAGGCACTATCCCAGGCTTATCTTCCTTTGCTTCCTTAGTTTGTGTTCGGGTCCAAGATGGGGCAACAAAAATAAACGTGTCTATTTTATTCAGTTGCAAAGAGACAAGCAATGTCTAGTAGACCGCAGTACGAGTGGTGTTTCCTGCCACAGGACCATACAACTGCGGCAAAAGAAATAAAATAGTGAAATATGCATTAGTAGTAAATAGCATTACTACTACAAGGGCAGTTTATGTAATTATAACCATAAAATTCCCCTCAAGGACATGAAACCTATTTCAAAGAATATGTAAAACATTGTGATGTTTCCTTCTCCTGAAATGTTCTTTTATTTTTGTACCTTTTTTTAGATCATCATTTGCACTCGGACAAGAGTGAAATGATTTATGCTGCAAGACTCTTGCCAAACACCTTCACCTGGTCCTGACTTCTGGGATATACCAGGTAGACTTCAGGCTCTTGAGGAACTTGAGTGATGCTTTTATGCTGTATCCAGCCAGACCTTCAGGCTTAGACCGAGCAAAGCACTTTTTCTCCATTCTAAGCTATGGAACAAACGACACCACATTTTACTGACAGGGAGTGTTGTCCTTGGGTGGGGCGCTATGCTTGCTCCTTCTGGCTGGGTGTCTCTTTTGACATTTTTGGGGTTGCAGTACTTCTCACTGGAATCTTTTCTCTACTCCCTTACTATGATCTCCTCATCTACTCCGGAGCTCTTATCCTCTTCCTCAGCTTGTTCTGGTGGATCTTCTGGCTGACCAGCAACATCGAGGTTCCGGAGGAGACCTTGACCGATGAAGTTTGGCTGAGCAATGAGCACAATGGGAAGGAAGGGAAAGTGGCGGGGACGGTCAACAGACTTTCTTCCAAAATCCAGATAGCAAGAGCAAAGAGGGTTGGATGCCACACTACGGATGACTTCCCAGGATTAATGCAACAACGGTCAAATGTCAGACCACATACCCTTGTCCTGGTAATGCCTGCTGATGCACCAGTATGCCAGCCCAGCCAGAGGGAAGCACAAGAGGCCTATCCTGAAGAAATCCACTCTGCGTCAGTTTAATTAGCAAGGGCCCTGATTGATTGGGGTAATAGAACTCAGTTCATAATTCTGAGCTATTGCCTGCATCTAGGAATATGAGATATTTGTATGATAGCATGTCTCTGTGCAGTAAACACTCTTGCTTGTTTATTGAGTACAGTGTTTCTGCAAGTAGCGGTCTTTCATTTTAAAATTGGTCATTTGGTCATTCAAAGCTAATTTAAAAATATATCAATTGTACCTTTTGTTATAATATTCTTGATGGGATTATTTTAAAATGTATTTTCTTAAAGAAAAGTGTTTCTAAGTGGCGAGACCTGTATAGTAAAGGTCAGAGGAAGCCTGTTGTTGCCACCATTTTAGAGCTTACCAGCTAAAGGAACTGCAGATAAATGATTAAGGGCCTGATTTACTGTTTGGCAGTGAGGGTACTCCATTACAACTGTGAAAGAGTACCCTCTCCGCCCAGCCCTCGCTCCACCCGTCTGACTTACAGGTGGGCAGACTTTAAGTATGTCAGTAATAGAGCCTACTTCACCACCATCACTGACACACACCTCCAAAGGCCTGGCGCAATATGGGCTGTTGGGGCTTTGACCATTCGACTGCCTGTCCAATTTAGAGTGAGTGGTTGAAAGGCCGTTTTCACTCTCTGTCACGGCTATGAAAAACCTGGCAGTAAGGGACAGGTACTAAAAGCCCCTAAATCATTGCAACAGGTTTTGATCACACCATGTACACCCCCCTTGACACTATTTAGTGATAGGAGCATTCCTTTGTTTTGCCTTTGATTGTGAGAGGTGTTAATAATCCCTTCAAGAGGCTAATAATAATTTAAAATCTGCATCAGGAAGACATGGAGTTAGTTTTGCTCCAGAGGAAGCACTTAAGTTAAGAAGACATTATGTTAGGGAGGTTGGATTTGATTCTTTTCTTATACCCTCACCATTTCAGCTGGGGGGTCACATACATCCCTAGCTCTAAACACCTGTTTCTCAGGTACACTCGCATAATCTGATGACCAGGGCAGGGAGGTCGAGGTCATATGTACTCTTCTGAATGTATATGATCCAGATTCACTGAGCTCGTATTTCCAGAGACACTCATGCAACACCTGACGAAACAAGTGACTGTGACATATTTTGGCAGAAGACTTTATTAGTTAGTTAGATATTATCACAGATGGTCATTTCGCAGCCTAAGAGAGATGCAGCTACAACTCACGCCATATGCACAGATGCAGGCTTAACTAATACACAAAGGCACTTTGGTGGATACTTCACAATCTTCATACAAGAAGGGCTAGGTTATTAAACATTATCTGGATTGTGTTTTCTGCAATGGGTATAGGTCCCAGTTTTTAAGTGAACAAACAGTACCCATCTGGTGGGACAATTGAAAAGACTTTTAGACACCCCTGGGCAAGTCTACCTGAAAGTGAATGTAGAAACATTTTATGCTCACCTAGTATGCTATATTCTGCTAATTTAGGTTTTAATGATGCTTTCACTTCTAAAGAAAAAATCTTTAAACTGCACAGAAAGAGTTTCAGCAGGTCCAATGAAATTATGTGCCAGAGTGAGTTGCTAGGAAATTGATGGAAATGGAATCTCAGATCCATACTGAAGACATTGAGGGTTGCCCTACACTGGCCAGGAACGTTGTGGCACAAACTGCAGCACTGTAAGAAGACTATTTTCTGCTGCTGGAGATACATTGTGGGAATATGACTGTAACTGGTACAAAGTTGAGTAAGAATGACCAGTAGTTTAAGATACACTTCTTACAGAGCAGAGCTCATCTGAATCACAAGCATAAATGTGTCTGATACAAATAGCCAAATGAATGCCATTGTACTCCAGTATTCACCTTGAGGATGAAGGAAAGGTGGATTATTAGTTGGACACATGAGAATTGCCTTTGTGAGCGACAAAGGGCCAGATTTATACTTTTTGACGCAAAACCGCGCTAACGCAGAAAGTTTAGCGCTGTCTAGTGCCATTTTTTAACGCCACCCGTGCGTCATATTTATACTATGACGCTGAGTATAGCTAAGAATAAGTTAGAGTAATTTTTCCTGACGGTAACCATTGCGCCTTGTTGTAAGGCAAAATGACTCAACGCAGGAAAAATGACTATAATCCGGTTGACGACATGTAAACGTTACGAAACGGAAATGCGCCATTTTTGCCTGCAATAGCGTCAAAAAGCGACGCTAATGGAGCAAACAGTGGAAAGGAGGAGCAAGATGTATCCACAAAGCTAGGAGTGACCCCAGACAATCAGGAACCAGCCAGGAGGACTTTGACAAGATCCAGGGGAGAGACAAGAAAAAGAGGAAGTGTCGCTTAAGCGCAGAGGAGCATGAAATACTAGTGAGAGAGGTGATGGAGCACCAGTATCAACTCTTCATCATCTCTAAATTGGCAATTGGAAGGAGAGAGGCAATTTGGCAGCAGATTGTGGACAAGATTAACAGTGTGGCAGAGGTCAGGAGAACTATCACTGAGTGCAACAAACGCTGGCATGCCTGCAAGCGGAGGACAAGGGAGAAAATGGCAAGGAACAGGAAGGCAGCACTGCAGACCGGAGGTGGGTGTCCAGCACCACAAGAGGACCTGGAAGAAATAGAGGAGATGGTTGCAGCCGTCATCCCGGAGGAAATCGTCACTTGTATCCCAGGACAGGACAGCGCAGACTACCAGGAAACAACACATATGCTGGGTAAGTTGCATGGGGGACCAAAATGCCTAAATGTCCATTGCAAGAAGGGGGAGGAACATGGCTACTACACAATGCATGTTAGCCATGCAAATAAGACAGTGGAAAGGGAAAAGAGGCAGGGCATGGGACTCCGTGCACTGCCCATGCCAGGTGCATGGGCTGGTCAGGGGCATCCAGGAACACAGCACAACACAACACCAACATCCTTTGCATGGGGGTACACTGCCATGCCAAGGCTTGTGGAAACACTGACCCAGACCAAGAGGGTAGATTAGAACATAAAACTGGTCTGGTGTCACAGGACAGCTGGTATTGTCAGAATGTAAAATATAGGGAAATGCCCAGTCTCAGGCCATTGGCTCAAGCGGCATTCCCCATTGACCACAGCTGCCACAACTATCTGTGCCGTTTGCGCTGGTCAATTAGGAAATGGCAGTTAGGTGCCCATGGAACAAACACTCTCAGAATTAGGGTTCAGTATGACTACGTGATCAATCCCCATCAATCCGTATTCAAGTGCATCTCCTGTCAACTGTTCATGTCCATAGACTCAATAACCATCAGGCACTGTCACATACATAATGATGTTCACAGCAGTAATCTCATACCCATGCTGGCCATCCCTGGTTTTACCGCTGTGCCTGTGTCACAATAGCTGCAATGCAACCATGCAACATTTCAGGTATCATAGCGCAAAGACAACTGCAATGCAGTGGAGGACATATGTGTGTGGGAAGGCGAACACACCTACACAGTCACAAGAGGAAATGACATTCTGCCAGGTCCATCAGTGCAAAGCAATGTAGCACACATATGCAAACAGCAACATAAGAAACAAACTACCAATAGTAACATGTGCATTGTCTCATGGAAATGCCATACATGGTATGGTGCTAGGTCTCTGCACCGCATAGGTGCATGTGAAAAATGAAAGACTGGGACAGGGCCATATTGTCATGTGTGATGCTGTGGCATCAGCACACCAACATTGATTGCAAGGCCTCACCATGCAAATGGAAGCAGAGGGAGGGTTGATGAGGACAAGAAGATGGCAATCCACAATTTGTACAGAACCTACACCTAGAAGATGTGTCGCAGACAATAGCCCAAACTGCCCTTCACTACATGTGACATGCAGGTGGGGCATAGGGCTGAAAGAATGCAAACATTAATGACAGGAACAATGCAGGGGAACCAAGATGACAATGTACCACCAATAGGAAGTCAGTGACGTCACATTACAACCGGCACAGCACAGACACACTAATTGTACAATATCTCATTGGAGAGGACAATGGCTCTCCTGTGGATCTGCCTGTCCTAGACTACCCTCGTGACCTGGATGACCAGCTGACAACCATCAGCCAGGAAACCTTCCAAGATGTCCTGGGAACCCTCCAGAAACCACCTCCAGTCACAAGGCGGAGCATTCACATAGTAGCCATCCTAGAGGACCCACCCACCACCCCAATAGTACGACCTGCCAGCTCAAACACAGCTGAGGACTCCAATGACACAGGGACCACCCTTGAGAGGACAATAGTGGGAGTACAGCGTGAGCTGACCAAGGAGGTGCGGGTGGGGATGCAAACTATGGCAGCCAGCCTTGAGGCTATGCGCAGGTGCATGATAACGGCCACTGAACAGACAGCAGCCAAACAAGGCACACAAGGAGTCCAACAGTGTGTGAGGGACCTAACCACTGCCGTGAGGGAGTTGCCACAACACCTGCCCTCCCAATCTTGCTGCTGCATACATGACAAACACGACTCCATGCACCGGAACTGGCCTCCATCAGGGCAGGCATGCCTGCCTACCACAGGGATGTTGCTGCCATACTCAATAATCAGCAGCTCCTCCTTGCTACAGTGATGCCATATGTAGTTCCACAGATCGCAGCTGCTTGGAATTTGGTGTCCACTTCTCCAACCGCTGAATTGTGTGTGGCCCCCTCAAACCTACCACCACCACCATTAAGGGCACAGGTGACAACACACACATCAGAGGATGAAGATGAGGAACAGCTCATCTTCACCCGTAGGAGTGAGTGCCCGGTAGCACCAGCCCATGCCTCATGGGCAGTGATTTCCCTTTGTCCTGTGCACTACAACTCTTTAAAATAAACAGCACCTACACAACCACTTTGTCTCTGTGTAATGTGACACATCTACTTTGCTGGAGATTTGAGATGCATGTAACATGCCTATGGTCACAGAGTGTCAGTACAAGAGTGCACAAATATTGTGGGCAGATATCTACGCACAAGATATCTACATGATGAACATCAATGCTGGCCACATGCCCTACAAGCAAGTCACTGGTTATGTGACATTTGTTTTAAAACATACATGCCTCACCCACTACATACAGCAGGAATGGCTGTGTAAGAGTGCTCGGCCAATAACGTCAGCTGGGAGTACAAGTGAAACACATTGGTGTGAAATTGTTATACTTGACCTCATCTGAAATTGGGACTGCTCAGTTTAGCAGTGTTGACATGAACTGCAGGCAGACGTCCCATAGTGCCCAACATCAGGACACAGGATCCAAACAATTACAGCTTAAAAAGCACACCTACCTGTCTAATACATGGGAACCATAGTCACCTTGAGTGGTGGGTACATTGGATGACAGATGAATTGAGAAATAGATTTGTTGTAGCTGCCAATGTGACAGCTCAGTTGGAAGTGGGAATTTACATGTCAAGAGAGGAATGTGGATGCAGGACGGAATTCCCAGGCCAACAGACAATTGGCACTGTACACTGATGCATAGACCCTGAGCCCCAAGCATATGACACATGCAGTAAGGGAGTACCCAAATTTTCATTATCTAGGTATGGAACTGAACTTAAAACTATGTAAAACCCCTATACTAACCTAATCTATCCTAACTATACATTAACCACAACTAGCCCTAATTACCCTATGCTAAGCTCACTTAACACTTAACACATTTAACAACACACTCTAAACATTGGCCTCCCCACCCTACTAACCTAAACATATACTACCTAATCCTAAACAAGTATATATATATATATATATATATATATATATATATGTATACATATATATATATATATATATATCCACACTTGCCTTCAACGCTGAATTGAGGAAGCAGCACTCCAGAGCGTGTATTCATAAATTTTATTATACGAGCACAACAGGAACGCGTTTCGGCCTAACTGCCTTCATCGGCCTGCTGGCCACCATTTTAATTAACTATTTATACATTTTAACACAATCGTCTTTTTTCCTGTCCACTCTGCCATAATCAAATTTCTCACATTCATAAAGTCAAAATATATGATTGCTCAAAATATGTTATACTAAATCATACACTGAAAATAAAATTACCACATCTTTACACTGTTTCCGTGAAATCACCCAAACATTTAACATAATGATGATGATTGCTAAACAATACTCAGCCCGATCTTTACGACAAAGCATTCTTTCTCAGTAAATATTTCCGCCAGGTCAAAATCAACTGTTTCTTCGCTCATACTAAATATAACAAATCAGGCAATAACATTTATTTTGTGCTTCTGTAAGATCCCCAAGTCATTCGGCATAATAATTACGATTGCTGAAAAAAACTCTGCCTAATCTCCATGGCAGAACGTTAGTCCTAGGTCAAAAATCTCCCTAAATCCATTTCACCTCAGATACTGTTTGAATCGTCACAAAGAATGTGTGGGCTTGTCTGTGAAAATTGTAAGAAATAAATGATATAAGATAATATATAAAAAATAAATTATACAAATTGTGTATATATATATATATATATTTATATATTTATATATATCACATAAATGAACGTGAAAAACCATGACAAAACCCCAATAGTAAATAATCTCACTATATAAGTAGGCAAGAGTTCAGCGGTTGGCCCTCCTGAGTGTCCACTTGATGGCCTTCAGTCTCTTTGTATTCCGGTCCACATCCTTCTGTAGGCTGTCCAGCTTTTTGAGGACCTTTTTTCATGTCCCTCTGGAGCTCCTTTCTTGCTGACATGTCCATTGCAGCAGGAGTGGTGGGCTGTGGTGCTGATGTTGATGGTGCAACTGGTGGGGCAGATTTGATGATGGCGGCTGTGATCCCCTGTGTAGATGTGGTGCTCAGTCCACTCTTTGTAGCCAATGCCCACTTGGCTGAATGCCTGCCATTCCCCTGTGGCTCGCTTTTTTGATAGCGTCGTGCCATTTTGCGGTATCCAGAATCAACATCCAGGATGTGGTGATATCGCACTGCCCGCTTTTGGAATGCCCTAAGTTCCACAACATGCAACCATCAGTGTCATCATTGTGTGATGCATGTGCAGATGATAATCTAACATTCTGCCTTGATTTGCACATGCAGTCCGAATCACAGTCCAGATAATACAATGTCCCTTATGAATGTAATGGCAACGCTGCCTACCCTTCATGTCATTTACACCAAAGCAAAGCACAACAAGAGTTGGGCCAAATAAAAGTGATCTGTGCATTGATTTAGTGCAATGTGTCACAATGCTAAGGCAGCAACTACTTCACATGGGCCAGGCCCACTAATCTCTATCATCTGAGTCAACTTAAAAGCACACAACACCAGTGGCTAGTAGATGTAATTGGCAGTATGGTATGCAGTTGCTAATCATAAGGGGTCAGTGTTGTTTGGGACAGATGCACGCTTGAATGAGATGACTGTCATCTACACTGTGACCATCACATTTACCTATATATCTGTTGTTCCCCTACCCCTGTGCCCCAGGGGTGATGGGCATGCAATACATCATCACAACTGTTGAGGTCAACCACGAAGGCATGTCCACTTATACATGGATTTAGTGAGTGGAACACATGTGAGGAGGGCTGCCACCTAGGAATAGGGTATCCATAGGTCATTCACATCTACATTCATGTGTCCAGGTGTGGACACCCATCAACACCTGATCTGCCAACACAATTCCCACAACACCCACATTGATGCCAGCACACGTCTGGCATTGACCTGCATGCACGCCTATTGCATACCACATAAATGTCATGTAAATGGAGTACAACTTATGGGGCTACATGCTGGGGGACAGTTACCCATTCAGTCCTACATGTACATTACAATACAGGGATGCACCAATTTGTGTGGATAACGGATGCATCACTGTGTTGTGAGAATGACGGTATGACCCAGTGCCAATATACTGACACTGGTGCACTTCCAAGACAAATGCGGGCCTACATGTGGCTACTAATCACCTTGTTCACACGCTGCTGCCTATTGCGCAGCACAAGACTCCCAAGATATTACTCTCTGCTTGTGAATGGGTAACCTTTGCACGGAACACTATGTCACCATCGAGCCTTCTAAGATATCTGATCACATGCCAACTCATCATATCTTGCAATGAGTGCAACACACAAGAGTCACTCACACAACAGCCACAATCACTACACAGGATAGACATTATCACACTTACTGGATATGTCTGGGTCCTGAAATCTTGCCACTTCTCTGATGGTATAGGGGTCAGGTCCACCTGTATGACATGAATGGAAATATATGCTCAATGTCATATCATTGTACATACAGTACAAGGCAGTACAACAGACATTCCACTGCAAATTCACATTGACACTGACACTCCGGTGAGTGATAGCCACACACCTTCACACATGCACTGGGCCTAACAATCATGTGGTGCTAAACCCTACTACAGCCACATGTGGCTAATCCATTTCAGATGGTACTCCATGGCATGATTTGTATTTGGGTAAAAATGTCCATGGCACTTCCCCGGTGCACTGCAATACAAGTGACTCAGGTATTGTGGCTTGTGCATCAAGAGACACTGAGTTACTCTGTGATGGACATGTGGCTCAATTTTCAGTCTGCAATCATCATGCGTTCAATGGTCCCTGACAGATGTGGCACAGTTGTATGTAGGTAACAAATGCCCCATGGGCAGTGTCCCCTAAGCCGGGTAAGCCCCCTTTGCCAGCATAATGTCAGGGATCATGTGTGTGTGTGTGTGTGTGTAATGATGACAATGTAGCGCTAAACATGGATTGCCTACTTTGCTGTCCGGATCCAGTGAAATGTGGTATGCTGACAGTGTCTTACCTGATCATCATGGACAGAATGCATGGGCACAGGTAATGCCATGGCACCTGAAATGTGTGACTAAGGGCCACATGTACGAAGATCAGGTTTTGTGAGCCGCAAATTGCGAGACTTAGTGACTCGCAATTTGCGAGTAGGAAAATCTGATGTACAACACTGTCAATGACACTGTTTGCAATTGACAAATGGGGTAGCAAATGACCTACCTCATGAATAATCATGAGGTAGGTCTCAATTTGAAAACCTATTGGGAATGGTGGCGCTACAGGGATGGTGGCCTGCTGGGCTCAAAAGACCACCATGTCTGTGACTGCTTTTAAATAAAGCTGTATTTTCTTTTTTGAAATGCAGCCTGTTTTCATTAAGGGTAAACAGAATGCATGTCAAAAACAAAAATTATAACTTTTCTTTTCATTTGTTAAAGCAGGCAGTGGTCCACGGGACCACTGCCTGCTCCAAAACAATGTTTTTGCATACATACACAAAGGGGACTCCTTCCCTTTTGCGAATGGGTTAGCACCTGCTTGAAACTGGTGGTAACTACAATAGTTTTGTGACAGCATTTGTGGTTACAAAACAATCATACATCGGATTGCGACTCGTAAATAGGGAGGGAATGCCATATCCTAAATGTGACTAGCAAACCCTGTTTTGCTATTTTGCAATGTGATTGCAGAATGGCAAAATTGGGTTTGTGCACTAGAAAAAGCATTTTTTCTCGACAAATACGTACCCATTCTGCAAATTGGGCCATTTGCGATGATAAAAAAGAGGTTGGCACATGTGGCCCTAAGTGATAGTCGTACATGACTCAACAAACCTCAGACCTGCATTGTTAACATGTATAGACATGTGGAATCCTATCAGTACTGGGACACTAACATTTTGTTCTGGTTGCATATAACCTGGCCACAGACATTGCATGCAGCATGCCAACACATCTGCTTCTGTCACTCAAGAGCATTCTACTCTACATATTTGTCAATGTGATACGCACCAACAGGGCCACCGATCACCACACCTGCTCTCTGGCCACCAGGTCAGCCCAGCGATGCTTTTGCTGGTGCTCATTCCGACTGGTATGGTACACCCTCTTCAGGTGGTAGAGCACCATGCCCCACCGCAGCTGTCTCGTCTCTGTGTGATACCTCTGTATAACCCCCCCCACCCATCTCGAGCATCAATGGTAGGAAGTGCCACACCAGCCACACAAAGTCCTCAAGCTCCTCCTCCTCCCCCATGCATGTCAGCCTCGCCCTTGTTGACATGTCCCTCAACCACAAATTCAAACTGTAAATGTAGAAAAAAAGGAAAATAAATGAAAATACAGGAAACTTACTGCCCAAACATAAGAACCCCATCTTACCCAACTAATCTAACACCCAGACACCCGACAGTACAAATACAATATGAAAGACACTAAACTACACAAAATCACATACATTGGTACAAGTAACAAACAGGTTTCACCACAGACACAACAAGAGAGACACCACAAGATGCAATAAACACAATCAACACTCCAGCAACACTGAGACACAGCCACACAGTCATCAAATTGCACAGACTCTAAAGTGAAAGTACACCTACTGTACCATGCCTGTAAACAGGATTTCCCATTACATCACTTCCTGTCCCCTTGCGACACGTTTTACCTAATGCGTGCATTTTTTTGACGCATACGATGTTTGCGTGAATATTTTCGACGCATCGCCTACATGTGCGGCAAAATAACACGCATTACGTGTGTACTTCAGTTTCAATGGATATCTGCATGAGTGTGGAATTCAAGCTAAGGGCCCATGTATGGTTAGTTTGCATTTATGGGTGTTTTTGACGCATTTGCGTCACCATTTCTGACTCTACCTGTGATTGCGTGATTTTCTAATATTTAACATGGATGCACCCTCTATCAACATGAAGATAGGATGGTATGGCCTACAGTGTATAATATAGTGCATGGCCACATGTGGTAGAGCATGCTACTTTGTGATTTGGGTGTGAGTGATCTATAACAACGATGTGTGTGTTTCTGAAGGAATGGCATGCAATAATTTGGTTGTCATGCAAATGTATGAATGTGTGCCAAATGTGTATCTACATCTGATGGCAATCAGTGATCAACAACAGTCATGGTATGTGTTTGTAACATGTGTTGACTCATGTGATGTGTGTAGTTGTTTGACTTAGGGACTCATATTACATTTCAGACGACAAACAAAACTCAGGTATCATTGAGGATGGCTGATGAGTGCTATGTAGGATGTGTTACCCAACATATGTCATTAATTGTTGGTTACAAGTTCATGGTGACTTTTGTGTGGACTACACAAATGTCTGACATGTGTACATGTTTGGTACGTACTGTGTTTGAGACACTCTGCCTAAATTCCACCCATAAAATATTTGAACGTCAGTTTGAGTCTTTACAATTAGCTATGTTACTTGTGTTGCTGTGGTGGACCTGCTGCCTTGGCTACATGTGTTCACATATTTTCAGATGTGCATTCTACAGAAGTGTCCAGTTCAAGTGTGTGGGCATGTGTACCCTGTGTCAGGTTTGGGTTCCATGGTGTCATGGTTTCGGGCAGGTCTAGTCAGGACTCTGGTAGAGGCACCCCTTGAGTTCACAGAGTATCTCCCAAGGAGGTAGTGTACTGAAGCAGAAGAGCAGCTAAAGGCATACAAGGGGAAAGGGCAGCTATGGTAAGGCAGAGAAAACAGGAAAGTGAAGGCAGAGCGACCTTAGTGTGAACAAACATGGAAGGGATCAGTAATGGACAAACACACTGGGGTTATCACTAAGGTTGTACACAGGGTAGGGCCCAGAACTTCCCACAGCAACAGGGAACGTCAATGCCTCTGTGCAGATTACTCTTACAGATAGTCACCCCGCAAGCCCCATAGAAAGGAGGCAGCAGAAGTGATTCTATCTCTGGGCCCTTAGGGCACAAACAAGGATTTACTTACATACACAAGACTAGCCCTTGTGGGTCCAGCTGGAGACACAGTGGCAATTCCTGGAAAACAGCAATAGCACACTGTCACTGTTAGGCACTGAAGACTACATGCAACACTAAACAAAGGATGGGGGCTCGAATTGCCTCCTGGAAACCAGGGGCCAACATCAGAACAAAGGAAAACACATACACAGGTGAGGACTGATAGTACACTTACTTGACACGATAACCCAAGAGGAAACAGAAACAGAAGGAACAAACTAGGAGGCAAAGCCAGGAACAGGGAACATGCTCAGGCTGACGCAAAGGCAGGAACAGGAGTGGGAAACAGAGAGCAGGCTCTGACTGGAACAAGCAAGAACAAAACTGGGAAAACAGAGTGCAGGTTCAGGCTGAAGCAGGACTGGAACACAATCCAACAAGGGCACTGGAACACAAAGGAATCGAACTCCAATGCCCAACGAGGAGCTTCAGGGTATGGCAGCTTATAAGCAGTTCCAGGCAGCAGCAAGCCCAGGGCGGAGTCAAATGGCTGGGCTGCACAAGAGAGGTCACAGGGGTGTGCAGCTTCAGTCTCTCCCAAGTCCTGGAGGAGAGAATCCAGTATAAAGGAACAGCCGGACTTTTCCCACAGAAAGCAATAGACAGAAGATTACAGGTCTTACCGACTACCAGGCAGTGCATTATGGGGCTTGAAGTCCATGGAAGCAAATGTAGTTCTTCTGTAGCATGCCATATGGAAAAGAGAAGCAAACAGAAGTCAGAAAGGGACTCTGGGTGTGTGTTAATGATGATTCCCAAGCTACAGATAGTCCGTTTACAGTGCCCCCTAGAGATGGGACTGCAGAGACGTAACACATGGCAGTGGCAGGACTGATTTCCAGGGATGGTCTTGGCAGGGCATGTGTTGTGAACATTGCTCGTCATACCTGGGACAATCATGCTACCCATTATCATAAATGATGCCCCCCCTTGTCACACAAGCTCCATGCAGACATTGCAAGTGTCACACTTAGTAATGTCAGGGGTCTGTTCATACCTCCAGAGATGAGTATTTTTTATATGTGTGTGATGTTTGCTGTACAATCATACACATCACATGTGATGTTGCATCAGAAGTAGTCAGATTTGTCTTTGTAACATGCTGAGGTAATACTTACATTTCTAAGGTACATGTGATGGAGACTGAAGACACCAGAGCAGGATTGTGTGATCAAGTAAGGTGTTTATTAGCATATCTTAACAAGGTGTGTAGAGTGACTATTAAGTGAAAAGATTGTGTACAATCTGCTGTCTGTGGCACATTCCTGCAGCTGTGTTCTATTGTTTCCCCTTATTTTCCCTGCCACCATCCTCCTGCTCCTCCTCCTCCTCAGGCAGTTCTTGGTCCAGCTCATATAATGGAATGTTCATCCTCACACACATGTTGTGCAGGATAGCACAGGTCAATATTATTTTACACACAATGAAAGGGGAATATAGGAGGCTGCCTCCTGTGATGTCCAGGCACCTGAATCTGGACTTCAGGATGCCAAAAGTATTTTCCACAATGGTGCATGTCCTCCGATGTGCCTCATTATAGGCATGCTCTGCTGCTGTGCTTGGGTTGGGTAATGGGGTCATGATCCATGGCTGGATCCCATAACCCTGATCCGCTGCAAAAGATAATAGGAGTGACTATTTTGTTAGTGCTTGCAACAGGAATGTCATGTAGCATGGCAGTTGATGACTTGTGTTTTCTGTGACTCATATGTGTTTGTGGTATTGTGTGAGATCATGGGCTTCTGTGAGGGCTTCTCTGCACTGGGTTGTTTGACATGGCAACTTGTGTTTGGCTCATTGACATGGGATCTATGATTTGGTTTCCGAACTGTTGGTCAGTATGTATGTACCATGCGACGTGTAATATCCCATATGTTTTAGAGTTATTTCGCTGGAGGGGACATGATACATCCACACTTACAATGGACTCAGATGTGGTGGTAACATGGTTGCACTACATGGCCTGGACATCCCATCCATTTAGACATATGTCATTGCAGATGAAATGCAACACTGAGGCCCTTTGAATTGGGTAGGTGACAATGCACAACACATTTCCATAAGCTGGCATCACTGAGCTGTTCAGTATTGACAAATGCACAATTGTCCCATGTGTGACTTGTTTCTAGGCAAGTCTTTGTAGTTCCCTCTGCCAGTAGCTCATGTGCAACTGTGCACCTATACTACAGAACTTGCTCCATGGAACCTGGCTTACTGCCTTGTGGAGGTGGATGTATCTGGGCAGGAAGGGCCATCTCCCTGTACATATGCTATTTTTATGGACAATTGGCTCTTTCAGTGTGTGCATCAGTGTGTAGTTTGAATTGGTGGCACATCAATATGTGTTCATAGCACAGTCCACTTCCTTATTGCAACCTGGAAACAGCACCCCAGGACTAATGTATGATGCTGGGACTGCCTCAGTATTTCCGTGTCACCTACATCTGAGTCTGCATCATCATGCAATGTGTCTCATGGTGTTAGACCTGCTGCAACACACATTATACACCCCTTCCGTGCTACATACTGTTTAGGAGGGTGGCCGATTGACTATGTGGCCTAATGTAATTGTAAATGGGTTATCTTCCAAGTTGTACTTATAGTGCAGGCCATGACATTGTCACTGTAGACTTTGACATTGGTCCCTTGGTGCTATAGAGTGGCAGCTAATGTTTGTGGCAGCCATCATTTGTCCAGAGGAGTGTGTCCCATTGTGTCAGGGTGTACAATATAACTACCAGTGTCACACCTTAGTGTCACCCTGCCCACGTGTCAATGTAGTGGTGTATGCTTTGTGTGTCCTACAGGGTTGTTTTGCTGTGTGTATATTGCTAGGTTTATTGACTTACCATCAAGAAGGTCATTGCCATATTGCCATCCTGGAAGTGCTGATTGATCCTGCTGTGCCGGAATATGAATGAGTCATGGACACTCCCAGGATACTTGGCCAAGATGTTTGTGAACAATTCCCGATGTTAACTATGGCCTGCACATTGATAGAATGTGTTTGCTTTCTGTTCCTGAATAGGTGCTCTGTTGTTGCAGGTGGGGCGCTCCGGACATGTGTGCAGTCAATTGCACAGAGCACATGTGGGAAGCCATGGATTTGATAAAAACCCTGTTGTATCTCCTGCTGCCTCTGCTGGTTGTTGGGGAAACTGATGTGGCGGGGATGAGGGAGAATGTGGCATCTAACACCTTGGGCAGGAAAGCCGAGAATGAGGGCTGTGATACCCCAGCAACCAGGGCACCCATTGTCTGGAAGGATCCACTTGCCAACATATGCAGGACAGCTAGCAGCTTGGTCACCAGAGCTATGTTGTGTGATGACTGCAGGCTAGCTGTTAGTTGTGGCTCAATATGGCGCAGCAGCTGCTGTATGGCTTGCCAGTTGAGTCTAAACCTCCGAATGATGTCCTGTTCCCTGAGGCCATGGAGGGTTGTCCTGTTTCTGAAAAGTCTCTCCTGCCTTCTGCGTTGCCTTAAGCTTGTTCAAGGGAGGGAAATGTTTGCAGTGGTCTTGGAGCACTAGTGCCGCTTGATGAAAGGTACTTACCTATACTTACATGGGATGGGGTCCCCCATCCTCCGCTGTCCCTCTGCTGTGGGTGGGGGTGTCCCTAGGTCCTGGGGTGTGCCACCATGGCGCTAGACCCATCTAGTGTCAAATTTATGGAGTTCAGTCATTTTTTGATCGTGAAAACCTACTTTGTGTCAGTGAGATGCAAAGTAGGCATTCCTGTGCAAAAAATTACTCTTTGGCCTTTGCGCCATATTTATCCCCCATGCTAAAATCATGCACTGAGGGGGGGGTTTCAAATAATGGTACAAATCTTGCTTTGAACCATTATTTAATGCCTGGTTCAGGGCCGACGTTAAGGGACCTGTGGGCCTATTTCCATGGTGGAACACCCCAGGACCTAGGGACACCCCCACCCACACCAGAGGGACAGTGGACGATGGGGGACCCCATCCCAGGTAAGTGCAGGTAAGTATTTTTTATTTATTTTTAAAGTGCCATTAGGGGCCCTGAAGTGTTCCTCCCCTTCACGGCACTGGGTGCAATGGCCATGCCCAAGGGACCCTGGTCCCCTGTGCTGGCCCTTGGGTTGGTGGGCATGACTCCTGTCTTTCTTAAGACAGGAGTCATGTGGTATGGATGGTTTTGCATCAGAAAATGACGCTAGGCTGGTTAGAGTCATTTTCTTTTTACTCTAACCTGCCTAACATCATTTTTTGGTGAAAAACCCCCTTCTTCCATACCGCCAGCCCAACCCGGCTAACGTCATATTTTTTACGCTAGCCTACCCTTTGCACCAGCTTGCACCATTCAATAAATATGGTGCCTGGTGCTCAGAAATGGTGCAAGCAGGTGCTAAACATTTTGGTGAAAAACTGCGTTAGTGCAGTTTTGCACCAAAAAATATAAATCAGGGTCTGAGAGTCATGTTTTGATATGAACTTTGAATTAATAAACTACTGATTTTGAGATATCTTGAAAACATAGAACTTTGGCTGTAAATTTTCAGATTGTATCTACTCGAGGAAACAGACAGGATCCCCTTAGTTCCAAAGCCTATTGTTACATTAACATTCATTATTTCACTTACTATTTATTGAGTGCAACATATACCCAAGGAGCATCTTAGAGCTGACAGTGTCTTGTCTGATAAGAATTAGGGTATAAGACAGCGGTTAGAGGAAAAGGTGAGTTTTAAGTGCTTACCTGCAATGAAAATGGGTAGTATTCTTATTAGGAGGGAGGAATGAGAGGAAGAGTATTTCCTCATTTGAATCCAAGGTTGTATACAGCGCACTGCCTTTCCTAGACTGCTTAACCAAGGCACACATAAAAGTGCTTAGTGGTGAAATGCAAAGTGCTTGGAAGTGCATATTTCCAGAATTTTCTAGGAGTTTCAAAATGTAAGCTTAGTAATAGATTTTGTGCAGGAAGAACAAGGTTTGAATTGCCTTCTGTGCTTTACAGGAAGAAAGTGCAATTTTTTTTCAGAGACAGGCTGGATCTTTCTGACCACAGTTATAACTGATTTTGAATCTGTTGAAGTTTGTAGAGTGCAGTCACTGTTGAAAGTGGTAGAAGCCATTGTAATATTGCCATCTAGTTAAGATATATGCCAATACAGTAATGGCATATCTCTCAATTTGGCTGAATGGATGAACCTTCCTTCACACGTGGAGAATCAGAAGGCAGCAGAATGTGATAGTACTGATCTGGTGACTGAGTATGAACTCTCATTGAACTAGAAAGTAGATATTTATCCCTGGGTGCAGGCCTTGTAGGAGGCCTAAGGAATGGGAACCAGATTGAATCAAGCAGTGTTAAGTATGGTGTCCATACAGAAGGAACTCAGTTGTGTTTCCATTGAGCTTCACGAATTTCGCTCCTCCCATTAGGGCCTGTATGACAGAAAAGCAGGTGGTAACATTTGTGAGAGAATGTGGTTTTCTCTATGCAGTTGAGCTGTGTGTTGTCTGCAAGCCTGAATACTATAGAATTGTGATGGTTAAAAGTACAGTATGAAGAAGTGCAGCAATGTAGATGTCAAAACGTAGTGAAGACAGTGAAGAACTGAAGCAGCACGACCTGTGAGGCAACAGTAAATATTGGGTACACTATGACAAACCAGTTAGTGGCTGTCCCCATAATGCCCTGATCTTTTATTCGCCTGAATAAGATAGAATGAGCTACTGTGTAAAAAGTGGTGGACAGGTCAATGAGACTGAGGCCTGCTGAGTCCTTGTTATTCAGTGTGCTCCTTACTTCAACAGGAGGTGGCCTCAGTGCTTCTGCCAGGCAGAAAACCATGCTGCCAGAAGTTGAGCACTTTGCTATTCAGCCAGCTTGTGTGTTGCTCAGTGACAGTTCTCACCAATATTTTCCTGTGCTGAAAGCATAGGTATGGTGTGGTAGTTTTCTGCCAGAATAATCTAGAATGTCTTTTTCAACAGAGGCATGCTTACTTATGATTTCTGGATTACACACACATACAAATGATTTCAGTAATCCAACCAACAAAATTTGGTGCAAGGGAAACTCCTTGTGTTTCCTCTTTTAATTGACCTTTCTTGTCAAACCCCACGAGGAAAACTCTTGTAACCGGACCTCCAAGCCTGCCAGATTCCTCAGGCCGTGGACATGAAGAGCTTGGCCTACTGCCTTTTCTTAGCATGCATGAACTCCATGACAGGGAATGGGCAAAAATGTGCCAGATTTATCACAGTACAGCGCATTCCTGTCTTTTCACATGAGCTGGTTCCCTTTTAGCTGCCCAGTACTAATGCAGGCACCCTTGCGCCATGGTGCAAGGGTGCCTGTGCTGCATGCAGGATTGTTTTTTGCACAAAAACAATCCTGAGAGGCATATTCCTCTTTCTATGTGTGCTGCAGATATATCTCCACTTTACAGCTCCCCTGAGCAGGAGTATGATTTTGGCACATCTCCAGGTTTATAAATTCTTGTAAATCTGTGGATGCGTCAAAATCCATGGGAGTTGAGTGAGAAAATACACACAAAATACCCATGGAATGCCTTCCCAGGGCAGAGTAACGCAACTCAGTGATTTGCGCTGCATTGCATTACTCCAGATTTTTGAAGCCACTCAGAGCCATGCAAAGTGGCTTTGCATGGCTTCAAAAATTTGACTTAAGGTTTGCATTGCTCTTGCATCATGTTGTGAGGTGCAAGAGCGATGTAAACTGGACTGTAAATATGGCCCTGAGCACGGTTCTCAATAGATGAAGTGGGAATGTTCATCAGTGAGTGAAGAACATGTCGGCCCAAAAGAGTCCACAAGGGGAGTAGTGGAATCTTGAGATGTAGATGGCAGGCGTGCCATAAGCAGAGTGCAAGCGAAGACATTCAAACAGTGTGTCCAAGCTGAAACCAGAAGGGGAGGCAGCAGACTCACCAAGAGAGAACTGCACAGCCCGTCCCTGAATAAGAGCACCTGAGCTTGGAGAATCAGAGTGAATCAAAAGTTTTCTAGCTTACGCGACAAGAATTTTAAATTCTGTTAAGGACACGGAGGCAAGGATTATGTTTATCTCTATCTTTACTAAAACACACAGCAGCCAATAGAAACAATAAAAAACAGAAAACTACATTTCCCATGAACACAAGCCTCGTAATGACCCTCCAATCAGGCTCCACTATCTCTTATATAGCACAAAGAACGCAAAGTCTGTTCTTTTTCTTTGCACGTCCATGGCAAGAGAACCTGAAACAAATCCATCTCCGTGAAACTGAGTCCAAGAACAACATCTTCCTGAATCAGGAACCTGGAAGAAATTGCACAACGGTGCAGGAACGAATCAACCTCCTCCAATGCTTAGAAGACTGTTCAAACATCCATCAGGTTGATTTCTCCTCTAGAAAGAAGAAGAGTAAAGCGGTAACATCTTCACGTATCATACCATATAATCAATAAAGGGTGGGACAAAAAACATTTTTAATTTTTCTAAAGGTAATGAATATGATAATAATCGAATACTCCTGGGCGGGATAATCCTCGCCTTCGTGTCCGTAATAAAATTCTTGTAGTGTAAGCTAGAAAATGTTTGATTCTATGTCAGGACCAGAGCCTTCGGATTATGCTAGTTTAAAGCTGAGCGATCACACCAGAAGCAACATCAACTATTGGCTTATAATAGAACAATTTAAACGTAGAGTCTGATGACCAGTCAGCTGCTGCATTATATCTTCCAATCTGGATCCTGAATTGAAAGCTTTAGAAGCCATAGCTCCACAACCAGAATGAGCTCCAAAAATGGAGACATCTATTCCTGCTTCTTGCAACAACCATCTGACCCATCTCGTGAGAGTCACCGTGGAAACTGGGCCAAAAGGTTTCTGCAAGGAAATTAACAATTGCCCATTTACATCTCTTCGCAATTCTCTAGTAACATCCTCATAGACTTTTAGACAATTTACCACACAATGGGCCTGATTACAACTTTGGTGGAGGGGGTTAATCCGTCCCAACTGTGACGAATATCCCACCCACCGTATTACGAGTCCATTATATCCTATGGAACTCGTAATACGGTAGGCGGGATATCTGTCACATTTGGAACGGATGAACCCCCTCCGCCAAAGTTGTAATCAGGCCCATAGTTTGGAATTACCTCTGAAAGCTGGATAGCTAATACATTTAGAATTTGATTTCTTACATTTAGAGATGCGAAAAGATACTCCTGTAGGAGTACAAACTCTATCTGTAATGTCCAAGGCTTTGACATCAGAAACTCTTCTGCATGAAATTAAACAAAGCAGCATAGTCAATTTTGCTGACAACTGTTTTCTTGAAAGACCTTCATTGGCCGGCCAAGCCTCCAAGAATCTTAATATAACATTGACATCCCAAAGAGATGAATATTTTGGAAGAGGAAGAATCTTGTGTCTTCTGAAAATTCAGACCTTGAGAGGGTCCCCCGATATCCTCCAGGCCATGAGTAATAATTGCTCCTCCAGAATCAGAGGGTGTGCATTCCCCATGGGATCCAGTAATAGGTCCCTTGAAGGGAGGATTTGAATTGGAGCAGCACAACATAAGGTCAGTGCCACCGGAAACCAAGACTGCGCCTTCCTACACGGGTTTACCAGAACCAATTCCGCTCTCTGCCGAATTACTTGCAAGAGAACTCAGTGGATCATGGAAAATGGGGGAAATGCGAAGTGCACATCCCCCGTCCAGTCCTGGAGAAAGGCATCCAAACTGAGGGCATTTGGATACGGTCTCCAACTGAAGAAGAGCGGGAAATGAGTATTCAGCTGGGAGGCAAACAGGTCTATCTTGCACGGGCCCCAGAGATGATTCAGGAATTGAAATACCCTGGGATGGAGACGCCAATCACTGGCATCTCTCAGATGCCTGGAATTCCAGTCCGCTACTATATTCACTTTCCCCGGAATATATTCTGCTGATACAGAAATCTGATGGGCTAGACAAAAATGTCAGAAGTCCTTGGCAATCTCTGCCAACATTCTGGACCGGGTTCCCCCCAATTTGTTGTTGTATCGAACTGCTGAAATATTGTCCATTTTCAGGAGAATACAACATTTCGGGGGGGGGATAACGTCTTCACTGCAAAAGAACCCGCCAGAAATTCTAAGCAATTGATGTGCATCTGAAGCTCCTCTGAGGACCGACTACCCCCTTCTCTATCTGGCCACACCTGGCACCCCAGCCAAATCTGCTGGCATCTGATTCTATGACCACATCCGGAACCGAGGTGAAAATCACCCTGCCATTCCAAGCGTCCATATGATTCAGCCACCATTGAAGCTCCGCCCGGGCTTCGTGAGACAGGACAGTCAATTCGGAATATGGCAGACCTTTGCGAAGGTGAAGGATCTTTAACCTTTGAAGATCACGATAGTGTAGAGGTCCTGGAAATATGGCCAGAATAGATGATGCTAGAAGCCCCACCAGGCGGGAATGTACCCTCAAGGAAATCGAATGAGCAGACAAAGCTTTCCTCAACTCTTTCTTTATAGCAAGTCTTTTGGTTATTGGCAGTTTCAACAGAGTTGCGATGGAGTCTATCCTGAACCCTAAGAATTCCATGTTCTGTACTGGTTGTAGCTGAGATTTCTCCACATTGATTATGAACCCTAGATCTTGTAGGAACCATAGAACTTGTAGGAGTTGCATTGTCCATGAGAGATGGAGACAAGCAAGACGCTCCTCTTGGGCCATAATGAGAATGTCATCTAGATAAATTATCAAGCGGACCCCTTTTTCCCGTAACCACTGCATCACCGGTCGCATTACCTTTGTGAAGCACCAAAGGGCCAAAGAAAGGCCGAAAGGAAGGGCAGAAAACTCGTAAAAAATTGAAGAAATCTGCGATGTGGGGCAAATATTGGAATGGTCAAATACGCGTCCTTGAGATCCAGACGGGTCATCCAATCTGCTTCCCGTAAAAGATACCTGAGAAGATGGGTACTTTCCATCTTGAAGTGTCAATAAACTATCCAGGAATTGAAATGTCTCAGGTTGAGAACTAAACGAGACCCCCCTCCCTTCTTCTGAACCAGAAATATCATACTTATGTACCTATTGGGTGAGGATATAATTCGACAATCGCACCTTTTTGGAAGGTCTCTAATTCCTGATCTATGAAAAGTGTCTCTTGTTGGGAAAAACTGAGAGGAGGCGGGATCTTGGTTTGACGGGGCTCTGAATAAAACTCTAGATGATAGCCTGAAATTGAATCTAACATCCGAGCGTCTTGAGTAATCAAAAGCCAATTTTGAACAAATAGACTCACTCTTCCCCCCAAAACCACATCCTTGTAAGATATTAGATTTACCTGCTTGAGAGGTATTCTGGTTGTAATATCCTACTCTGTGAGGTCCTCTGGGGTTACGACCCCTATAACCACGACTTCTGTTTGTGTAGAAGTTGGAATTGGATTGGTAATTGGATTCTCCACGGTTTCTCTGATAGGGACGAGAGGTCTGGGAGGAGAAACAGCCTGACGAACGACCTCTGAAACGTCCGGCCCTATGAAAAAGGCCACTGTTAAACACTTTTTTAATTGAAGTCTGGGCCTTGTCCAATGCTGAAAAGGTAGCAACATATATGGTAAGGTCAATAACAAACCTTTCACTGAACAAAAGGCCTTTAGCAGCTGGCCTAGCATCCACTGAAGCCAGTTCTGCAAGTTTGGGATCAATGCGTCGTAAAAACGACTTCCTGTGTTCAGTGGAAATTGAACAATTAGCATTGCCAAGCAGGCAAATGGCTCTTTGTGCCCATTCCAGCAAAGTGTTTGGGTCAATGGGCTCTTGCGATTCTTTGGCTTGAACTGCTAGGTCCAAGATTTTGGTTAGAGGACCAGAGATATCCAAAAGTTTATCCTGGCATCGCACCAGGCCCTGTCAATACCCTTCTTCGGGGCTTTGGAAAATTTCTTAAGAAATTTCATCATATGCGGGTCTAATTTGGGAGTCTCCTCTACCTTTCCCTAGAGAGCTGGACGAGGCCACTCTGAGCACAGAGTACTACGAATGTCTTTTTCAAAACTCTTCCTGAGTCTGGTTTGTTCATGACACGGAGTCCATTCCGATGATTTGGAATGAATGATATTGTCTGGATCAAAAAGCAGATTTTTCGCCGGAGGGGGAGAAAGGTCTGAATTTTCATAGTGGCGTTTTTTGCATTTGCGCTTATCAGGAGAGGACTTATCCTCAGAATCAGATGTGGAAGAGGCGTCCGAGGAATTGCGCACTGATTGCGCCATTGGATCAGTTCCCTGATCGAAAAAGGTGCCATATTTGTGATCATTTAACACCGAGTTAATGGTGTGCTCAAAGGGGTCCAACTCTGACCGGCCAGGCTCATTTATTTCAACCTCATTTTGGGTGGGGTTCCTCGAGCCTGCGCCAAAATGCCTGCGGCCACAATTAAATATAAGCTGAGCAAAAGGGCCCAAGGCCTTCACCAAGAACTTATTTACAGAGTCTTGCACGTGATATTCAAGAGCCTCAACCAGGAATTCCTCCATGTGTTGGCCTTCTGTATATTCCCCATAATAATCACCTTGATGTGCCATTATGACAAATTAAATTAAATATCAAGTACAGGTCCCAAATATAGTGTTGTAAAAAAGTCAGTAAGGGGGAAAACACTGGTGCCAAAAGGTCTAACAGACCTTTGCCGGTTAAAATAAGCAGAATTGGCAGAATTGGTAGCAATTAGGGGAGAGGGGGGCCTGGCACTTTATCCCCTCGACGAAAGCTCTAACTGTATTGTTGCAGGCCCCAATGGGCGTAGGAAGAGGAGCTTGGAGTCAGCAGGTTTCCAGCTCCCAAGGCTGCCGATCACGCGCTGGCAAACTCAAAAGATTGGAGTTTTGCGCAAGTGCAACCACAGCCACAGAAAGGGGACTGTTCTGCGGAGGCCGCGCTTCCCCAGAGGCCCCCCACCGGCTGTTTCTGAAGCGGTCTGAAAGACCGTTTCCTTGGTAACGCGGCAATGCCGCTAGAAGGAAAAAGCCATAAAGTCGCTTGAAGGCAATTTGCCGCACCCGATAAAAGCACAAAGTAAACTCTATATACAATAGTAAAATACACAAAATACACAGAACGAGGCACTTATCTCTTGTGTGAAGCAGCAAAGAAAGAAGACGGACTTTGTGTGCTTTGTCCTATATAAGAGATAGTGGGGCCTGGTTGGAGGGCCATTACGAGGCTTGTGTTTATGGGATATGTAGTTTTCTGTTTTTTATTGTTTCTATTGGCTGCTGTGTCTTGACGTAAAGATAGAGATAAGCATAATCCGAACCCTCCGGTCCTGACATAGAATCAGACTTGTTGGGTGGTACAAATGTTGCAAGATTTGGAAAGCTGTTTTTAATATTTTGAATATTAAAAAGATTGTTTTCAACAAAACAGTTTTTCAGGGATTGATAAATCATGTTCCTACCTTAGTGACCATTTTTCCTTTGAAATTGGTACGTTACCCAGTCCCCTATAGATTTCAGGGGTTCCCTTGTGGTTTTAAAAATAAAAAAACATTGATGCTATGTCATTTCATGGATGGTTACACTGTCCGATTTGTGTTCCCAAAGGGATTTGGTGTATAACTCAAGTAGCCCTTTTGCTAGACTGCAAAAACAACATGACCTTTAGCTTATAATTCAGAGTCAAAGTGTGTGCTTCTAAGTATTTACATTACTGATCACATTTTAATTGCTGATTTGGGTTCTTTTGTTTAAGAAGTGACTTCTGTTTGTCTCTTTGAAATTCAAAGGTCATTTATTAATCAACTTTGCATTTGTATTTGTTTTACTCTGCTGTCATGAAAACATGTTGGATGTTCATCTTTTTGTTAACAAGCTTAAGATGTGTGCAAACACTGGTTTTCTTAGTGATATGAAAATACTGACCCATTGTTAAAAGTAACTATTTTGCAGTACTTTGCTAGATCTGGTGATGTTGCTACGCACGCACGCTACAGCCCATGCAGGAAGCAGGGAGCTGGATGCCCGCTAACCCGAGCAAAACCAACAGATGATGGACGGAATGCAGAGCAAATCAAACATTCAACCCCAGTCACAGATCTGGTTTCAGGTTATCACCCTTCGTCAGCCAGGCTAGCTTGAATCTGGTGGCATAGCAAGCACGGGACCCATGTCTGGGCTTACCCTTCCCACTAGGGACACCAAAAGCAAATACAACAGCTGATGGACAGAATGCAGAGCAAATCAAACATTCACACCCAGTCACAGATCTGGATTTAACCCATCAGTTTTTTTGCTTGCCATGCCATTCCAGTTTGGACCCAGCCATATGCAAATCAGTCTTGACCCGGTTCCCCATGGGAACAGTCCAGCCTGAACTGCCAGGCCCAGTCTTCCCTGGACCAGAAAAAAGGCATCCTGAGACCGGTTTCAGGTTATCACCCTTCATCAGCCAGGCTAGTTTGAATCTGGTGGCATAGCAGGCACGGGACCCACGTCTGGGAATACCCTCCCCACTTGGGGCGACAAAAGCCCCAGATGGTGGATGGAATGCAGAGCAAATCAAACAATCACCCCCAGTCACAGATCTGGGTTTAATCCATCAGTTTATTTTGCTTGCCATGCCATTCCAGTTTAGACCCAACTATATGCAAATTAGTTTTGACCTTGTTCCCCATGGGAACAGACCACCCCAAACTCCCCGGACCAGAAAAAAAGAAACCGGGAACCGGTTTCAGAGTATCACCCTTCATCAGCCAGGCTAACTTGAATCGTGGGTATAGCAAGCACGGGACCCACGTCTGGGCATACCCTTCCTACTCGGGGTGACAAAAGCAAAAACAACAGATGATGGATGGAATGCAGAGCAAATCAAACATTCACCCCCAGTCACAGATCTGGGATTAATCCATCATTTGTGTTTGTTTGCTTTTGTCACCATAAGTGCGCCGGGTATGCCCAGATGTGGGTCTCGGGCTCACTGTGCCACTGGATTCAAGCTAGCCTGGCTGATGAAGGGTGATACCCTGAAACCAGTCCCAGGATGCTTGTTTCTGGTCCAGGGAGGACCTGGCCTGGCAGTTCGGGCTGGACTGTTCCTATAGGGAACAGGGTCAAGACTGATTTGCATACGGCTGGGTTCAAACAGGGGTGTCATGGTGAGCAAAAGAATTGATGGATTAAACCCAGATCTGTGACTGGGGGTGAATGTTTGATTGGTTCCGCATTCCGTCCATCATCTATGTTTGTTTGCTTTTGTCGCCATAAGTGCGCCGGGTATGCCCAGACGTGGGTCCCGGACTCACTGTGCTAATGGATTCAAACTAGCCTGCCTAAAAAAGGATTATACTATGAAACTGGTCCCAGAATACTTGTTTCCGGTCCAGGGAGGACCTGGCCTGGCAGTTTGGGCTGGACTGTTCCTATAGGGAACAGGGTCAAGACTGACTTGCATATGGCTGGGTCCAAACTGGGGTAGCATTGTTAGCAAAAGAATTGGTGGATTAAATCCAGATCTGTGACTGGGGATGAATGTTTGATTTGTTCTGCATTCCATCCGTCATTTGTGTTTGTCTTCTTACTAAACCGAAGGCAGCCTGCTAACCCAGGAGCCGGGTACCAGGCTCAGGAACGTTCCAGGAGGGTATTCTGAGGTGAGGAGGATGTACTGAGGGTGTACTGATGTAAGGAGCCTAGGAAGGGCACCCGGAGGGTTATGGTCACGGAGACCCGGAGTTTGAAGGAGGCTACGAGGACACAACACGGAGGCCTTACGACCTTACGACTGACAGGGGTGATCCTCGGACCTGGTTTTACGCTGATTGTGCCCGAGTCAAATTGTGTGAGCTTTTGTGCGTGAGATGCCGGAGTGGTGAATTCAGGAGCTGTTCAGGTAACAGTTCAGGTAACAGTACCAGTTTCAGTATCTGCTGTTCTGCTGTTCTGCTCCGGCCTGCTCCGCTCACACTTGCCCTGTCAGGCTCTTTGCCCCTCCCCCTCATCCCATTATACTGCTATATTGCTATATCGCTTTTTGCTGTCTGCTCTCTGCTGTGGACCTTTCCTAACTACCCCAGGATGAGCTCCGATCCCTCTGTCCATCTGCCCTGTAGTCTTTACCGCTTCCCTTATTGCTGTCACTGCCGGTGCTGCTGTCACTGCCATTTGTTCTTTGTATCTTGTTTCCAATTGACATTCTGGCCTCTGGTGGTAGGCGGGCACATTAATAAATCTACGTTAGCAACATCGATACCAACATTTTTGCCAATATCAACATTAACATAACATCAACATTAACATTAATCAGTCCCAAATACAAAATCTCTGCATTTTTTTGTAAACAAAAACTCCTCCCCGGCTCCCCCCAGGCTGCCCAATAAAATTAACTATAATCTGACATGGTCAGTAAATTGCGGGCATATGCGTATTTAAAGGCCAAACAGGCACAAGCTACTGCTTGGAATGGAGGAGTTTAATTCGTAGCAAGTGTAGTGGACGTAGCGGTCCACTACAGATAGTGAGCCAAGGCCCACTGCGGAAGCGATCCAAGTAGGCTGGGGTGCAGCTTGCCGTGAGGCCTGAGAGCCCCACTTGCGCTAGTACAATTGGTCTTATGGAGATCCATTAAGAGGCTAGTACTCACAGTGGTAGTTGGAGAAGTTTAGGTGCCCTGGTGCTTTGGAGGAATTCTTGGGGAGTGGACAGCTGTCCCCCCGGTCAGGGGTGTAGTCAGCAATTAAGAGGTGGCGGCAAAACTATTCAAAGCCTACAATAATTTACAGCATTCGCCTTCCTTCCCCTCCACTCCCTCCATCCAATCAGTGGTCTTCTGCGTGCTCGTGCCCCTCGATTGTCGAGGTGTGGCAGCGCATTCCAGTTATTTTGTATACCACTCCGATTGAGCACCATCCAAGTCTGCATAGCGATAAAAGTGAATATAAGTGGAAGTCTCAGTCTCTGCCCAAAAGACCTAACCACTCTTCACAAAAAAGTATGCTTTCAAGGAGAGAAAGGACATTACACCCACAGGCAAAAAGAAATAAGAGGAAACAAAAATCACCCAACATGCAATCTGTGAAGTCAAAGCAATAAAAAAATCTAAGGAAGAGAGTTTGATCTTGATTTCCCCTATTGCTAGTATGTTTCAGAAGGGAACAAAACCGCTGCAAAAAATTCGATTTTTTAGCAGAACACATAGAAGCTATTTTTTCCTCCTCCAATGACCAAACATCTCTTTCGCCTCCTATCCCTCCAACAAAAAGTGAATGCAGCATTGTAATTGGGAGGGGGGGGAGGGGAATGCAGTTTCAGATGCAGGTCAAGTGGGCTTAATGATTATCCAAGGCAAATCTAACATTCTTCAAGTTCTAGAAGCTCAAGGTTCATCTCATACTCCAATCTCACTGAAATTAAGTGACGTCACGGGGAGGATCTCGACAAATCCTTACAGAGATCAAGTCTTTATAGAATCTGATGGGGAAGGGCCGGGTACTCCCCGGGTAATTCCAATACTTCACTGGCCGGTAAACGAAACAATTGGGGCTTGATTAATGATTTAGAGCTTTTGATGATAAGATCTCCCTCTCCTCTACCATCCCCTTCTTCCAACAGATCTGAAAACATTTTGCAGCCCAAAGGCCTGATTCCTCTAGAAGTAAACGTCATCATTAAGAAGACTCAATTCATGGTAAACCCTAATACGTCGGGTAGTAACAAGCCAACGGGGGTACCCCAAGCTGCCACAGTAACCAGCATCAAACTGCCTTGCATTCTTCGAAACAGCAGTCATAAGTCCCATCGGGGGCAGTGGGAGTCCAGGTAACGATGGGCAGATATGTTCCCACAATGGCCAAGGTGACTGTTTAACCAGCGTTTAAAAAAATTATATCATAACAGAGTCTGTGGGTAAGCCGCATACAGCATAGATCAATGCAGCCAACAACCAGTCTTATTTATTTTCACAAGGTAATACAGGTTCAAAGGAGAGTGATGCAAGCAGAACATTCCGATCATCTCATTCTTGAAGAGTTCCATGTGGGTCCTTGCGACCAAGATAAAGTCTGGGACATTTATTTTTAAACTTCACAATTAACTCTGGACACACTATCCTATCAATCTACCAAGATGGATGTGCAGGTTGACTTATTAAATATATTGGCACACTTGGTAGCTGGGATTGATAAAAAATTGGCAGACTTAAACACCTTGATCAAAGGTGCCCAGTGCTATGCCGAAACAATAGAGCATGATTTCACCCATGCCCTAATAAATAATAAGTTAGCCTCTCTTCCCAAGGTTATACACACCTTGATGACTGATTTTAAAGCTAATTCAGCCATCTCAAAATGTTATGATGTGGATATTAGACTAAATATGGAGGAGCAGGTGGGTGTTGAAACTAGGGAAGGGGAAGTAGGGGGTATAATATTGGTTGGTGATCAAAAGGATGGTCCTTGTTACCGTAATGAAGGTATTACAGAGTCTCCTGGTATAACAGAGGATGGTGGAAAAAAGGATGATGCTAGTCCAGATAATGAAGGCATTACAGTGCCACTAGCAAATGAGCTATTAGAAGCATGGGGAGGGCCATTCAACCAATCATCTTTGTCCTTCTCTCCTCCTTCCTCTCTGCCTACAAAAACACAACTTCAACAGTTAACCAAATTACCAGAAACCGAAAGGCATAGAAAAATACAAAGGAAAGCTAGAAAAAAGTTGAATGGTCCCCTTGGGTTCAATGATGAAGATAAGATAAATATTCCAATCTCTGCGAGCGTCAATACCGAAAAAGGGGAAAGTGTTAAGAACAATCCAAATAATGGGAGTAGGCTCCTATCGACCAAGGTGTACCCTCTGTTTAACACCCAAAAAGGGGAGTCCTTTACGTTAGGTTCTAGCGTGTCCACCTCTCGTCTAGAGGAGGCTGAGGCCATATCAAATCTCGATAATGTATGTTATGGAGAAGTAGAAGCTCAAGTGCAACATGATGCAGGATGGAATCATCAAAAACAAGAGGTCAACTTTGAACTCATGATAAAAGAAGAACATAGAGGGAATCGTAGAAGGAAGGCACCCGAAAAAGCTTCAGAAATTGTAGCTCCTAAAACTGAAGTTAATGTAGCCAAGAGTAATAGCTTAGTACCTAGAATCATGCCCCCTTCTGTGCCTGAGCCCTAGGGTGGGGGTGGGCCTATAGGGCCCCCTTACAAGCAGACTATGAATGTTTGCTCAGAAATATAACTTGACCTCGGCCACTTGCCACCGTACGGTAGAGAGTCCCACCTACATACTTCTATGAGTGCCCAGCCTGGCCTGCCCCGTGAAGTTGGCCAGGATACTTTAATTGAGGATTACCAGCAGGGCCCAGCTGGGTGTGGAAATACGTTTTTTTTTTCCCCAGATATCGGACCAGGGGTCCACATGACATATTAAATTGTGGGAACGTATTAAAACCCCTGCAAGCTATACCTCTGTAGGAGAACATTCAATCTCCATATATCGATTCTATGGAATTCTTAACTGAGGAAGGGATGGTAAACCCTTCCTACCAAGAATCCACCTTGGTGACATGGTTTTCTCCATTGTCGCCAATAGGGTTCTTAAGGAGAAGAATGTCTTTAATAAATGGGGAATTGAGCTTATAATTCCCAAGGCGAATGGCTATCCGGAACCTTTGTTTTCGGAGAACCACATGGTAGATCCCACAGGAATGAGTAAACCCTTAAAACCCTATTCAATTTTGAGGACTGCAATTGGAAATTTTACGCCGGCTATTTATCATCCAATCAAATACACGCTAGTACATGGACACAGCCCAGGGCAATTAAATGTAGGATGGCTTTCAGCAGCACTTCATAACGGTGCTAGCCCTTGACAAAATTCCTCCCTGTTTAGACTTCCCAAAGTTAATTGTTATTGTAACTCATTAAAAATCTGTTCTTGGAACATAAACGGGATATGTGCTAATAATCAGCAAAAAGAACTAACTCTGTTAAAAGATTTTCAAATTGTGCTTCTACAGGAACCTGGGCAATAAAACCCTTCGCAATAGATGGCTACTTGGGTTTCTTCTCCCCAGCCCACAAGGTGACGAAACATGAAACTACAGCAACTTTATGACAGAGAGGAACAGATAGTAAATCAGGACCATATATGGTCTCTTCCACAACAAGATCTAGGTGCCAGTGGCTAGTGGCAAGGGATACACCACCAAGACTATCACTTTCATCAAAAACCTGGAGGCGTTAGGCCGCAGGATTTTAAACAGGAGATACCAACAGGATACTCCTCCTGCTCCTACCTGTTATGCTTTTGGAAACCAGTCCTTATTTGACTATGCAGTGGCTACTTTGACACTCTTAGCGTTAACTGTTTCTTATTGTATCGTAAGGACAGATTAAGGTGACCATGGCTTGCAAAGTATTGAGATAAATTATAGCGTTCGTAAGCATAAACCAGCTAATTCCTTTTCTAGGAATCTTACCTCAATTAATTACAAGAAACTTCGGTGGTGTGGAGGCTCAATTGAAACCATTAGGGAAGCTTCTGAGGAGCTATTTAACCAAATTAAGTGTGACTCAATAGAAGAACCACTAGATTTCTTTCTGATCCCCGCCCCATAAACCTCACCTTAAAATAACAGCTGTTACTACATTATTAAGGAAAAAGAGGAACCGTTTATTACGATTGGCCAAAAAGCATTCTAATGATCCCTGTATACAAAAAGACCTAAACGTCATAAATAGTAGATATCCCAATCTGATGTGGGAAGAAAAAAAGAAGAGGCAGGATTTTTGGACAAAGGCCCTATTCTTAAGTAAACAAAAGAATTCACAGGCTTTCTGGAAAATGGTTAACAACTTAAACAAGGCACCCTCAATTCTAACAAGTTCCGATATCCCTGAGTCCTTTTGGTATGATTTTCAAACCTGGCATTTTAAGCTATATAAACAACTTAAAGAAGGGGCGTTTTGTACAGGGAGTCCACCTGCGACTTATGCCTCGCATCTAGATATCGAGTCAGCCGGTTATAGGCCAATGGATGAAAATGATCAAATGTTCTCTGTTCCTCAGATAACAAAACTTATTAATAGAAGTAGGCGGGGGGGCTCCAGGCTCAAACGGGATTCCAAACGCTTTATATAAAACCAACCCATGTTTTTGGGCAGAGAGGTTGGTTATGATCTATAACAGTGCTTTGGAGCACAAAATTATCCTAAGCTCCTGGAAGGGTGCCATTATTCACCCAATTTTTAAAGGAGGGGACCGTGCCAAACTGGAGAATCATCATTTATTCACTTTAAATGACTCAGAGGCCAAATATCATGCTGGCTCCCTCTTGGAATATCTTCATATCTGGGCTGTTGAAAAAAACTTTATTCCAGTCAACCAGACAGGCTTTATAAAAAGGGCCTAGAACAACAGTCAACATCCTATCCCTCACTACTATTATAGATAATCTAAACAAAGAAAACAACCTCTGTATGTATGTTTCGTGGATATTAAATCCGTTTTCGATTGTACAGCGTAGCCTGATGTGGGAAAATTTAATTCTTGGGGCATCTCGTCGAAATTATTAAAAGCAGTGCAGATATTGTACACCGATACATGTATTAGAGTAAAAATTGGAGATGGTACCTTTCTATCAAGGAAGGAAGGGACAGAATGAAGTCTCAAACAAGGCTGTGTCCTGGCACCCTATCTTTTCAATCTTTTTATCTGATCTGTCCTATACATTAAATGGGGGTAAACGCGCACTACCCAAAGATTGGGGATCTTTTCATTTCAAACCTGCTTTACTCAGACGATATTGTCCTTCTAAGTTATACGAAAGTTGTATTACAGTGTTTGATAACAAAACTGTGAGACCTTGCTATTCAAATGGCTTAGTTATAAATGAGAAGAAAACAAAAACTATGGAAATAAGCAGTAGAAGACAGAAAGCTCATAAGTGGTACCTACAAGGTCATAAACTCGAACAAGTTAAATTATTAGGATATTTTGGGGTACTATTAGGTCACAGGGGTTATTTTTCCCACCAGAAAACGGATTTAGTAAGAACAGAAAATACATTGCTGCCTGCTTTCCATACCTTATTAAGAGTTCTAGATGGCTTAAGCTACATACCTATAGTGCAAGTGATTGCTGCTAAGCTAATTCCAAGCGTTACCTACAGTAGTGAAGCCCTGAGGGGTAGGGATGCAGTTACCCTGAATGGGATAATTGGGAAAGTTTTTAGATCCCTTTTCCACCTTCCAAAGAAAGCATCTCAGGCCCAAATTAGGCTGGAGTTTGGGTACGTGAATCAAGTCCTTGCAAGACAGGGTGCGTATACAGAAATTTGGAAAAGCGTGCAACTTGCAAACAAAAATGGGTTATGAAAAGCCCTTTGGAAAGAGTCAAAAATGAAACTGAGGTCCCCCTCTCGGTTATATTTAGACCAGTCTTTGGATGCTTTGGGTGCCCGTTTATTATGGGATCAGAGTTTGCTATTGGTTGTCTTTAAAAAACATCAATCGTATGGTGAAGAAAAAGTCCTTGGTTGTGGATAAAAGTCTTCTTGCTGGTAGATCTCATTCATGGACTATAATTACCAAGTACAAATTGTTAAAACACCAGTTGTATCTGGACCTGGGTTGGTCAAAAAAAGTAAAAGATCTTTTTATTAAATATAGATTTGGTCAACTTCCAGGAGGTCAAGATTTTACACAATGGTCTCACTCTGGATCAATCTCACCTTGTTCTTTACGTGGGAGTGGTGTTCGGGATCTTTTACACCGGATCTGTATATGCCAAGGCCTAGGGCAAAAATGCAGAAAGTATCTTAAGGTCTTGTTTACGTAGTTGTCGGCATGCTGTGACAGCCTGTTTTAACTCTTTGGACACTTCCTTGAATGCTAGGTTAGTAAAGTTTTTAAGTCAGGCCTCTAAAAAACTGGAAGCTCGAGAGTGTTGACTTGCTTTAGTTTACAGGGTTTTAGCTGATGAGCTATTGGTATGCTCGGTTTTATATCGTATCAATTAGATTAACATAGGACTGTTTAAGGAAAAAATATTGATCATTTTATAGTTCTATGTATTAATAAAATTGTAATGGAATTTTATGTGGGGTTTTTGAGGGTTGCACAGATTATTACGTTGTGCACTGGTAAATAAATGATATTGGGGAGGTTTCATTATACACTTGTATTGTGATTAAGCACTTTTATGGTCTGTGTAAGGTTTTGATTAACTAAGCACTTTAATAAAAACAAACAGTACTTTGCTGTTTATGTCTTTTATTTTCACCACTCACAATGAAAAATGTTCTGTTTTAAAACACTCTTCTTTGAGGGTTCAGTTTAATTCGGCTAATACAGTCTGGCCAACAAAGGGCCTGACTTTTCAGCTTTTGTACTGTTGTATCCCAAGTGCTTGCTTCCTTATGGTTTTTGTTTTTTCCTTTTCAGAACAGCTTGGAGCAAAACCACAGTTCTTTTTTACCTTTTCAGAACAGCTTGGAGCAAAACGCACAGTTGCCCATTATTACCAAACGCTTCCTCTAAAAAAAAAAAAAAAAAAGCAAGATGTATTGTCTTTGCCATTGCATCTTTAATAAAAAGGTTATAGACTTTGCTAATTCTTGAACTTGGGGGCGACAATTGTTTAACATGCAATACAAGCCTTATTGCACTGTTCATCAATGATGTTCTCTTCTTATCGCAACCTTGAGATTTTACACCATGTGCTTTTCAGCAACTTTGACTCTCCTGCCATCTGCTGGTTTTAAAGTTAATTGGAGATTTTACATTAGAAGAGTCATTTAATTTGGGCTCGCATGGCTTTGACTCTCTACGCATAAGATAGGGCATACCACTCACTGCTCTCATGAGCTGAATATTGGGAAAGCGACAGAGGCAATAAAAAAAATTGAAATGTTAGAATAATCTCCTGCTTTCACTTAGGTTCTGGATAGTAGTTGTAAAGATTGGTAGTGCTCCTTAAATTACTATGGTGGTCATTACAACCCTGGCGGTCGGTGTTAAAGCGGCGGTAAGACCGCCAACAGGCCGGCAAAAAAGAAAATGGAATTACTACCGTGGCGGAAACCGCCAACAAAGACAGCCACTTTAACACTCCAACCGCCACGGCGGTACAAACAAACAGCGAGGCGGTCACCACCAACAGACAGGCGGGAGACAATGTACCGCCCACAGTATCACAACCTACCAATCCGCCACGTTTTCCGGGGCGGATTCACAGCGAACAAAAACACTGCGGAAACAGGACTTGGAAGGGAAAACGCTCACCTCTGCACACCCAACGAGGAACCAGGACGCCATGGGACCAGCGCTCCACATTTTTCCAGCCTTTATCTTCTTGCCCTCTACCAGGAGCACGAACGCCGGCGGCGAAGACCACGGTGAGTACTGCACCTATGACACAGGGGAGGGGGGAGGGAAAAAACAGTGACCGACACATGCAACATGCAACACCCCCACCCCCACCCTCACCCACGACAACACACACACTAATACAGCATGATACATTACAGTTACACCCCCCCAAACCTCCCGGAAGAATGCAAAGACAAAAGGAAATTAGGTGAATGATTGTAATTTATTAAGATTCAGTAGTCAAATAATATACATACACTATTAACAAATATATACACCAAGAGTATTAGTCCAAGGTATTCCACCCTTAAAGTCTATGGACCACTGGGCCCACACTCCACGGGCGAGGCCCACACAAGATACCCGAACATGACGGAGAGAACACTGCAGGGGCATCAGATAGAAATAAAACAGGCACCTCAGGGGGAAGGGAAAGGGTGGGCACCTAAGCCGGTTGAGTGCACAACACCAAATCCACTAGGGGGCCCCATGCCCACTGTTCAATCCTCGGGAGTGCAAAGCGACAGTCTCACAAGTCTCTACAGTGGGTGGGTTGCCCACTGTTCAATCCTGGGGAGTGCAAAGCTAGTCTCACAAGTCTCTATAGTGGGTGGGTTGCCCACTGTTCAATCCTGGGGAGTGCAAAGCCACAGTCTCACAAGTCTCTACAGTGGGTGGGTTGCCCACTGCTATATCCTGGGGAGTGCAAAGCCACAGTCTCTCAAGTCTCTACAGTGGGTGGGTTGCCCACTGTGCAATCCTGGGGAGTGCAAAGTCACAGTCTCACAAGTCTCTACAGTGGGTGGGTTGCCCACTGCTATATCCTGGGGAGTGCAAAGCCACAGTCTCTCAAGTCTCTACAGTGGGTGGGTTGCCCACTGTTCAATCCTGGGGAGTGCAAAGCCACAGTCTCTCAAGTGGATAACAGTCTCTACTGGTTCTGGAGGGGGCTTGGTGCCCAGAGTGCTTCCTCCTGCCAAGGACTGAGGTAGTGGATGTAAATCTCCACTGGTTCTGGAGGGGGCTTGGTGCCCAGAGTGCTTCATCCTGCCAAGGACAGAGGTAGTGAATGTAAATCTCCACTGGTTCTGGAGGGGCCTTGGTGCCCAGAGTGCTTCATCCTGCCAAGGACTGAGGTAGTGGATGTAAATCTCCACTGGTTCTGGAGGGGGCTTGGTGCCCAGAGTGCTTCATCCTGCTTGTGGCGGCCTTAGTAGCGTCAGTGCTTTTGGCGCTCATGGGCCTGAGGTGCTTGTGGCGGCAGTGTCCTTGGCAGTGGTGCTTGTGGCGGCGGTGTCTTTGGCAGCGGTGCTCGTGGCGGCGGTGTCCTTAGCAGTGGTGATTGTGGTGGCGGTGTCCTTGGCAGCGCTTCTGCGGCTGGCAGTCCTGTCTTGGGCAGAGGGGCTGCTGGCGGTCGCCTCCTGGGCAGCGGGGCTGCTGCTGGCGGTCCTGTCTTGGGCAGCGGGGCTGCTGCTGGCGGTCACCTCGTGGGCAGCGGGGCTGCTGCTGGCGGTCCTGTCTGGGGCTGCGGGGCTGCTGCTGGTGGTCCTGTCTGGGCCAGCGGGGCTGCTGCTGGCGGTCGCCTCCTGGGCAGCGGGGCTGATGCTGGCGGTCATGTCTGGGGTAGACGGGCTGCTGCTGGCGGTCCTGTCTGGGGCACCTGGGCTGCTGCTGGCGGTCCTGTCTGGGCCAGCGGGGCTGCTGCTGGCGGTCGCCTCCTGGGCAGCGGGGCTGATACTGGCGGTCCTGTCTGGGCCAGCGGGGCTGCTGCTGGCCGGCTCCTGGGCAGCGGGGCTGATGGCGGTCTTCTCCGCCATGCTGATTGTAGGAAGTTGGCTCTGTATGTGCTATTTCAAAGTAAGGAATAGCATGCACAGAGTCCAAGGGTTCCCCTTAGAGGTAAAATAGTGGTAAAAAGAGATAATACTAATGCTCTATTTTGTGGTAGTGTGGTCGAGCAGTAGGCTTATCCAAGGAGTAGTGTTAAGCATTTGTTGTACATACACATAGACAATAAATGAGGTACACACACTCAGAGACAAATCCAGCCAATAGGTTTTTATATAGAAAAATATCTTTTCTTAGTTTATTTTAAGAACCACAGGTTCAAATTCTACATGTAATAGCTCATTCGAAAGGTATTGCAGGTAAGTACTTTAGGAACTTCAAGTCATCAAAATTGCATGTATACTTTTCAAGTTATTGACAAATAGCTGTTTTAAAAGTGGACACTTAGTGCAATTTTCACAGTTCCTAGGGGAGGTAAGTATTTGTTAGTTTTACCAGGTAAGTAAGACACTTACAGGGTTCAGTTCTTGGTCCAAGGTAGCCCACCGTTGGGGGTTCAGAGCAACCCCAAAGTCACCACACCAGCAGCTCAGGGCCGGTCAGGTGCAGAGTTCAAAGTGGTGCCCAAAACACATAGGCTAGAATGGAGAGAAGGGGGTGCCCCGGTTCCGGTCTGCTTGCAGGTAAGTACCCGCGTCTTCGGAGGGCAGACCAGGGGGGTTTTGTAGGGCACCGGGGGGGACACAAGTCCACACAGAAATTTCACCCTCAGCGGCGCGGGGGCGGCCGGGTGCAGTGTAGAAACAAGCGTCGGGTTCGCAATGTTAGTCTATGAGAGATCTCGGGATCTCTTCAGCGCTGCAGGCAGGCAAGGGGGGGGTTCCTCGGGGAAACCTCCACTTGGGCAAGGGAGAGGGACTCCTGGGGGTCGCTTCTCCAGTGAAAGTCCGGTCCTTCAGGTCCTGGGGGCTGCGGGTGCAGGGTCTCTCCCAGGCGTCGGGACTTTAGATTCAAAGAGTCGCGGTCAGGGGAAGCCTCGGGATTCCCTCTGCAGGCGGCGCTGTGGGGGCTCAGAGGGGACAGGTTTTGGTACTCACAGTATCAGAGTAGTCCTGGGGTCCCTCCTGAGGTGTTGGATCGCCACCAGCCGAGTCGGGGTCGCCGGGTGCAGTGTTGCAAGTCTCACGCTTCTTGCGGGGAGCTTGCAGGGTTCTTTAAAGCTGCTGGAAACAAAGTTGCAGCTTTTCTTGGAGCAGGTCCGCTGTCCTCGGGAGTTTCTTGTCTTTTCGAAGCAGGGGCAGTCCTCAGAGGATGTCGAGGTCGCTGGTCCCTTTGGAAGGCGTCGCTGGAGCAGGATCTTTGGAAGGCAGGAGACAGGCCGGTGAGTTTCTGGAGCCAAGGCAGTTGTCGTCTTCTGGTCTTCCGCTGCAGGGGTTTCAGCTAGGCAGTCCTTCTTCTTGTAGTTGCAGGAATCTAATTTTCTAGGGTTCAGGGTAGCCCTTAAATACTCAATTTAAGGGCGTGTTTAGGTCTGGGGGGTTAGTAGCCAATGGCTACTAGCCCTGAGGGTGGGTACACCCTCTTTGTGCCTCCTCCCAAGGGGAGGGGGTCACAATCCTAACCCTATTGGGGGAATCCTCCATCTGCAAGATGGAGGATTTCTAAAAGTTAGAGTCACCTCAGCTCAGGACACCTTAGGGGCTGTCCTGACTGGCCAGTGACTCCTCCTTGTTATTCTCATTATTTTCTCCGGCCTTGCCGCCAAAAGTGGGGGCCGGGCCGGAGGGGGCGGGCAACTCCACTAGCTGGAGTGTCCTGCTGGGTTGGCACAAAGGAGGTGAGCCTTTGAGGCTCACCGCCAGGTGTGACAATTCCTGCCTGGGAGAGGTGTTAGCATCTCCACCCAGTGCAGGCTTTGTTACTGGCCTCAGAGTGACAAAGGCACTCTCCCCATGGGGCCAGCAACATGTCTCGGTTTGTGGCAGGCTGCTAAAACTAGTCAGTCTACACAGATAGTCGGTTAAGTTTCAGGGGACACCTCTAAGGTGCCCTCTGGGGTGTATTTTACAATAAAATGTACACTGGCATCAGTGTGCATTTATTGTGCTGAGAAGTTTGATACCAAACTTCCCAGTTTTCAGTGTAGCCATTATGGTGCTGTGGAGTTCGTGTAAAACAGACTCCCAGACCATATACTCTTATGGCTACCCTGCACTTACAATGTCTAAGGTTTTGCTTAGACACTGTAGGGGCACAGTGCTCATGCACTGGTACCCTCACCTATGGTATAGTGCACCCTGCCTTAGGGCTGTAAGGCCTGCTAGAGGGGTGTCTTACCTATACTGCATAGGCAGTGAGAGGCTGGCATGGCACCCTGAGGGGAGTGCCATGTCGACTTACTCATTTTGTTCTCACCAGCACACACAGGCTTGTAAGCAGTGTGTCTGTGCTGAGTGAGGGGTCTCTAGGGTGGCATAAGACATGCTGCAGCCCTTAGAGACCTTTCTTGGCATCAGGGCCCTTGGTACTAGAAGTACCAGTTACAAGGGACTTATCTGAATGCCAGGGTGTGCCAATTGTGGATACAATGGTACATTTTAGGTGAAGGAACACTGGTGCTGGGGCCTGGTTAGCAGGGTCCCAGCACACTTCTCAGTCAAGTCAGCATCAGTATCAGGCAAAAAGTGGGGGGTAACTGCAACAGGGAGCCATTTCTTTACACAAGCCCCCCCCAGCCCACAGGCCAGGAGACTCAGCCAACGCTGGAAGAGTCTTCCTAGTCTGTCAGGCGAGGAAGAGTAGAGGAAATGGCTGGTTTGTTGCAGGGCCTACTCTGCCTTACATCCTCCTGTTCAGGTCATTCCCTCTGGGGAACTGACCCACTTCCACAGTGATAGGACCTAGTCTGAACTGCCTCTTGTCTGTGCTTTTTATGTCTTCACCCATTCTCTCTATTTTGAGGTCAGAGGTATCCACCTCTGCTAATCTTATCTTAGCCAAGGTCACCCCTAGCTTACCCAAAGAGGTTACCCAGAGCTGGAGTAACCCCACCATGACCAACAGGGTCAGGGGGCCTAACTTGTTATTTGGCATGGGGTCAGACCACCATGCCAAGGATAGTGCAGCCATAAAGGCTAACACCCAGCAGAGGCCACTGACAGCTGTCAGTGCCCAGAACCACACCTTTAGCTCTTCACCTAAAAGGGAAGGGGCTAAGTTACAGGCTTCTTTGGGTTCAGGTTGCCTGTCTGCTGTATTGGAGTGGGGGGTTACCACATCTTGTAGTGAACACCCTTCTTCCACTCTTTCTTCTGTTAGCTGAGGAGCCACCCACTCAGGTTTAACAGTTGCCTGACTAGCCAGGACTTCTTGTGGGTCAGGTTGGACTTTATCAGGGCCATTTTTGGAGTTCTCCCCTACTGGAGCAGAATCTCCCTGGCTTGCTGTAACCTTGGCTAAAGGTTGTCCACCCTTCCTACTCTGTTTTCTTTTCTTCTTCTTCTGGGGCCTGCTTGCATTTACTGCAGAGGCAGGACTTCCAGAAACCTTGGGAGAGGACTGGCACTGGACCAGTTCCTCTCTTGGGCTCTGACTAACCTCTGGGTAGTCATTTCCAAGGAGACAATCAAGGGGGAGGTCTGTACTGACTACTACCCTTCTCCAGCTAAGAGTGCCACCCACTTCTATGGGCACTAAAGCCACAGGCCTCTTAGTGACCCTGTCTAGGCTAACTCTTACCCTGGCAGTCTCACCTGGGATGTACTGGTTTGAGAGCACCAGCCTGTCATGCACAATAGTGTGACTGGCACAAGTGTCTCTCAGGGCAGTGGTTGGGATTCCATTCACCAGTAGGTGGTGGAAGTGTCTACTTCCCTCTGGAATCTCCAACTCACCTGTTGGGCCCTGTTTCCAGTTGAAGGCTATGAAGACCTCCTCATCTGAGGAGTCATCTCCCATGGCTACACTGGTTACCCCTGGAATTTTGTTCTGGGGTTTGTTTTTGGGACAAGAAGTGTCCTTGGTGTGGTGCCCAGACTGTTTACAGTTGTGGCACCATGCCTTAGTGGCATCCCAGTTCTTACCCTGGTACCCACCTTTGTTTTGGGTTGTGTCTTGGGGCCCACCCACCTGTTCTGGTTTTTGGGGGCCTACAGAGGGCTCTTTTTCTTTGTTTCTAGTGTCACCCACTTTCTCCTGGGGAGGCTTTGTAACCCCTTTCTTTTGGTCACCCCCTGTGGAAGTTTTGGTTACCCTAGTCTTGACCCAGTGGTCTGCCTTCTTTCCCAATTCTTGGGGAGAAATTGGACCTAGGTCTACCAGATACTGATGCAACTTTTCATTGAAGCAGTTACTTAAAATGTGTTCTTTCATAAACAAATTATAAAGCCCAACATAGTCACACACTTCATTTCCAGTTAACCAACCATCTAGTGTTTTTACTGAGTAGTCTACAAAATCAACCCAGGTCTGGCTCGAGGATTTTTGAGCCCCCCTGAATCTAATTCTATACTCCTCAGTGGAGAATCCAAAGCCCTCAATCAGGGTACCCTTCATGAGGTCATAAGATTCTGCATCTTTTCCAGAGAGTGTGAGGAGTCTATCCCTACACTTTCCAGTGAACATTTCCCAAAGGAGAGCACCCCAGTGAGATCTGTTTACTTTTCTGGTTACACAAGCCCTCTCAAAAGCTGTGAACCATTTGGTGATGTCATCACCATCTTCATATTTTGTTACAATCCCTTTGGGGATTTTTAGGATGTCAGGAGAATCTCTGACCCTATTTAAGTTGCTGCCACCATCGATGGGACCTAGGCCCATCTCTTTTCTTTCCCTTTCTATGGCTAGGAGCTGCTTTTCCAAAGCCAATCTTTTGACCATCCTGGCTAACAGGGGGTCATCTTCACTGGAGTTATCCTCAGTGATTTCAGAGGTGTTGGTCTCTCCTGTGAGGGAACCAGCATCTCTGACTATTATTTTTGGAGTCAGGGTTTGAGGGACCCTGTTCTCCCTAGATAGGACTGGTAGGGGGGAATTTTCCTCCAAGTCACTATCCTCTTCCTCTGAGTTGCCACCCTCAGAGGGGTTGGCCTTTTCAAACTCTGCCAAAAGCTCCTGGAGCTGTATTTTGGTAGGTTTGGGGCCCATTGTTATTTTCTTTATTTTACAGAGTGACCTTAGCTCCCTCATCTTAAGATGGAGGTAAGGTGTGGTGTCGAGTTCCACCACAGTCACATCTGTGCTAGACATTTTGCTTCTAAAAGTTGGAATACTTTTTAAGAATCTACAACTGGTTCTAGAATCTAATTCAAACTTTTACAAACTTTTAAACTCTAAAAGAAATGTTAAACAGGATCTAACACAAGGCCCTAGCAGGTCTTTTAAGAATTTAGAAAACTTTTCAAATTGCAAAAATGAATTTCTAATGACAATTTTGGAATTTGTCGTGTGATCAGGTATTGGCTGAGTAGTCCAGCAAATGCAAAGTCTTGTACCCCACCGCTGATCCACCAATGTAGGAAGTTGGCTCTGTATGTGCTATTTCAAAGTAAGGAATAGCATGCACAGAGTCCAAGGGTTCCCCTTAGAGGTAAAATAGTGGTAAAAAGAGATAATACTAATGCTCTATTTTGTGGTAGTGTGGTCGAGCAGTAGGCTTATCCAAGGAGTAGTGTTAAGCATTTGTTGTACATACACATAGACAATAAATGAGGTACACACACTCAGAGACAAATCCAGCCAATAGGTTTTTATATAGAAAAATATCTTTTCTTAGTTTATTTTAAGAACCACAGGTTCAAATTCTACATGTAATAGCTCATTCGAAAGGTATTGCAGGTAAGTACTTTAGGAACTTCAAGTCATCAAAATTGCATGTATACTTTTCAAGTTATTGACAAATAGCTGTTTTAAAAGTGGACACTTAGTGCAATTTTCACAGTTCCTAGGGGAGGTAAGTATTTGTTAGTTTTACCAGGTAAGTAAGACACTTACAGGGTTCAGTTCTTGGTCCAAGGTAGCCCACCGTTGGGGGTTCAGAGCAACCCCAAAGTCACCACACCAGCAGCTCAGGGCCGGTCAGGTGCAGAGTTCAAAGTGGTGCCCAAAACACATAGGCTAGAATGGAGAGAAGGGGGTGCCCCGGTTCCGGTCTGCTTGCAGGTAAGTACCCGCGTCTTCGGAGGGCAGACCAGGGGGGTTTTGTAGGGCACCGGGGGGGACACAAGTCCACACAGAAATTTCACCCTCAGCGGCGCGGGGGCGGCCGGGTGCAGTGTAGAAACAAGCGTCGGGTTCGCAATGTTAGTCTATGAGAGATCTCGGGATCTCTTCAGCGCTGCAGGCAGGCAAGGGGGGGGTTCCTCGGGGAAACCTCCACTTGGGCAAGGGAGAGGGACTCCTGGGGGTCGCTTCTCCAGTGAAAGTCCGGTCCTTCAGGTCCTGGGGGCTGCGGGTGCAGGGTCTCTCCCAGGCGTCGGGACTTTAGATTCAAAGAGTCGCGGTCAGGGGAAGCCTCGGGATTCCCTCTGCAGGCGGCGCTGTGGGGGCTCAGGGGGGACAGGTTTTGGTACTCACAGTATCAGAGTAGTCCTGGGGTCCCTCCTGAGGTGTTGGATCGCCACCAGCCGAGTCGGGGTCGCCGGGTGCAGTGTTGCAAGTCTCACGCTTCTTGCGGGGAGCTTGCAGGGTTCTTTAAAGCTGCTGGAAACAAAGTTGCAGCTTTTCTTGGAGCAGGTCCGCTGTCCTCGGGAGTTTCTTGTCTTTTCGAAGCAGGGGCAGTCCTCAGAGGATGTCGAGGTCGCTGGTCCCTTTGGAAGGCGTCGCTGGAGCAGGATCTTTGGAAGGCAGGAGACAGGCCGGTGAGTTTCTGGAGCCAAGGCAGTTGTCGTCTTCTGGTCTTCCGCTGCAGGGGTTTCAGCTAGGCAGTCCTTCTTCTTGTAGTTGCAGGAATCTAATTTTCTAGGGTTCAGGGTAGCCCTTAAATACTCAATTTAAGGGCGTGTTTAGGTCTGGGGGGTTAGTAGCCAATGGCTACTAGCCCTGAGGGTGGGTACACCCTCTTTGTGCCTCCTCCCAAGGGGAGGGGGTCACAATCCTAACCCTATTGGGGGAATCCTCCATCTGCAAGATGGAGGATTTCTAAAAGTTAGAGTCACCTCAGCTCAGGACACCTTAGGGGCTGTCCTGACTGGCCAGTGACTCCTCCTTGTTATTCTCATTATTTTCTCCGGCCTTGCCGCCAAAAGTGGGGGCCGGGCCGGAGGGGGCGGGCAACTCCACTAGCTGGAGTGTCCTGCTGGGTTGGCACAAAGGAGGTGAGCCTTTGAGGCTCACCGCCAGGTGTGACAATTCCTGCCTGGGAGAGGTGTTAGCATCTCCACCCAGTGCAGGCTTTGTTACTGGCCTCAGAGTGACAAAGGCACTCTCCCCATGGGGCCAGCAACATGTCTCGGTTTGTGGCAGGCTGCTAAAACTAGTCAGTCTACACAGATAGTCGGTTAAGTTTCAGGGGACACCTCTAAGGTGCCCTCTGGGGTGTATTTTACAATAAAATGTACACTGGCATCAGTGTGCATTTATTGTGCTGAGAAGTTTGATACCAAACTTCCCAGTTTTCAGTGTAGCCATTATGGTGCTGTGGAGTTCGTGTAAAACAGACTCCCAGACCATATACTCTTATGGCTACCCTGCACTTACAATGTCTAAGGTTTTGCTTAGACACTGTAGGGGCACAGTGCTCATGCACTGGTACCCTCACCTATGGTATAGTGCACCCTGCCTTAGGGCTGTAAGGCCTGCTAGAGGGGTGTCTTACCTATACTGCATAGGCAGTGAGAGGCTGGCATGGCACCCTGAGGGGAGTGCCATGTCGACTTACTCATTTTGTTCTCACCAGCACACACAGGCTTGTAAGCAGTGTGTCTGTGCTGAGTGAGGGGTCTCTAGGGTGGCATAAGACATGCTGCAGCCCTTAGAGACCTTTCTTGGCATCAGGGCCCTTGGTACTAGAAGTACCAGTTACAAGGGACTTATCTGAATGCCAGGGTGTGCCAATTGTGGATACAATGGTACATTTTAGGTGAAGGAACACTGGTGCTGGGGCCTGGTTAGCAGGGTCCCAGCACACTTCTCAGTCAAGTCAGCATCAGTATCAGGCAAAAAGTGGGGGGTAACTGCAACAGGGAGCCATTTCTTTACACTGATCTTCCCAGACTTGCTGGGTTTCTTGTGCCCCTTCCCCACCTTGGAAGGTGTCGCAGCTGACTCCACACTCCCACCTGTACCCCTGGGAGCGGCTTTGGTGGCTGTTGTCTTCCCCCTCTCCCGCCGGGCGCTGGCCAACTTTTGATGCTTGACAGGTGGGGGACTGTCCGTGCTGTGGCTCCTTGCCACACTGGCTGCCCTGCTGCCTGGTGCACTCCAGAATCCGGTGACAACTGGCACCACTGGTCCCGCCGATGTTGTGGCTGAGGTGATAGGTTGGGACCTGGAGAGTCGGGCCCTAGGAGACTGAAGGGGTGGGAGAGGTGAGGGAAAGAGGTCAAGGGTGGACAGGAAAAGTTTCTTAGGAACACTGGGACGGGTAAATGGAGGGGGTTTGGGAGTGGAGGAAGAGGTTGTGGTTGTAGGCAGTGTACGTTTGGTGACTTGGGTGAAGGTGCATGCGCTGGAGGCTGTCGTGAGGTGGATGGCTGTTGGGTGGGTGTGTGCCTGCATTTGTGTACCTTGGGAGGTGGTGCCACAGACACACTGGGAGAGGACACGGGGGATGTGTGAATGGTAGCGGTGGTGGTAACTGCACGTGAGCGGGGTGTAGTGGTGGGTGTGCTGGTGATGGAAGTAGTGGCTGTAGATGTAGTGCATGCAGGTGTGAGTGGAGACGAGACTGGGAGGGAGGAGGGAGACGAGGAGGAGAGGGACACAGTTGAGGCAGTGGATGTTGCTATGTCTGCATGTGTGTGATGCTTGCGTGAGTGCCTGTGGGATGTGTGGTGCTTATGTTTGCCTGAGCTTCCTTTCTGTGTTGAGGTGTGTGCATGCTGGTCTGATGGATGTGTGTGCATGCTGGTCTGATGGTGTGCTTGGGGTAGGCTGAGGTACAGGGGATTGGGTCTGGGTGGAGTAAGTTGGAGGGGGGAGGTTAGCAACAGGGACAATGGCTGCCATCAGTGCTGAAGCCAGAGTCTGAAAAGCTCGCTGAAGGGCTGTCTGACCAGAATGAATGCCCTCCAGGAATACATTGGTTTGTTGCAACTGCCTCTCTACACCCTGGATGGCATTCAAAATGGTAGACTGCCCAACAGAAAAGGGACCTGAGGAGGTCAATGGCCTCCTCACTGAGGGCAGCAGGGGTGACTGGGGCAGGGGTTGAGGTGCCTGGGGCAAAGGAGATCCCCACCCTCCTGGGTGAGAGGACACGGGAGACATGCTGAGGGGCTGCTGGGAGGGTGGTGCTGGAGGCGAGGTGGCGGCTGCACCTGTAGATGCAGGGGGCACTGATGGGGCTGCCACCACAAGGGAGCTCCCATCAGAGGACGAGTCCGTATCACTGGTGTCAGCTCCTGTCCCCACCGTGGAGCTCCCCTCGCCCTCCGTCCCACTGGTAAATCAGACTCCGTAGTGTCGCCCTCCAGGGCCATGTGGGATGCAGCTCCCTCCTGCTCCGATGCCACTGCTCCTCCGCCTGATGATGCTAATGCACACATGTAAAGGGAGACCACAAAATGGGGGGGGGGAGACAGAAGAAAGACATGTTGAGTGCATGCATTACAGCTACCGTTGGCGGACACGACAGACACAGAATCCCTCTGCACTACGCCGCGCACTTGGGGTACACTATTCAATCCCTGGGACATGCCCTACAAGGCTATGGCCGATATCTGCACACATGGATGTCACAGGAGCCTGACTAGGTGTAGTTGGCAATGTACCCAGGTGGGGTGGGGTGCCACAGGGTCTGCCTGAAAAAGGGGACTTAACTAGCACACTCACCTGTCCTAGGGAAAACCATAGCCCACCTCCCCCACCCAGACACCTCCACTGCGCGCTGAATCAGTAGAATGAGAGTGTACTCACCCCCTTGTGGCTGCTGTGATGCCCTCAAGTGCCCATCCAACTCCGGGTACGCCACCGCCAGGATCCTGAACCTCAGGGGGGTCATGGTGCGACGGGCACCCCCTCCCCACGTTGGGAGGCCATCCCCAGCTGGGCCTCCACCGTCTTCTTGCTCAAGCGGCGAATGTCCTCCCATCTTTTCCGGCAGTGGGTGCTCCGTCTGTGATAGACCCCCAGGATCCGGATGTCCTTGGCGATGGCACGCCAAATATCCTTCTTCTGGTGGGCACTGACCTACAGGAATTGTACAGGGAAAAAGAGAAGTTATTACCAACTGCACCGTCACAGTCATTGGCCCGCATCCCTATCCTTGCCATGTGGCACATGCACTCACCGTTGTTTCATGCACGCATCATTCTCCCCCCCAATCTTTCATCCACACCACTCCACACAGGCATTGCCCATACAGCATGCTCACAGTGTACTTACCTGTTTGTCTGGAGGACCGTAGAGTATGGTGTACTGGGGAGGACCCCATCCACGAGTTTCTCCAACTCCTCTCTGGTGAAGGCAGGGGCCCTTTCCCCAGACGCACGAGCCATTGTCTCTTCCAGACTGAGGTCACAGCAGCACTTGCACTGTAGGTCCTCTCCTGTCGAAGATCAGGTATCGAGTGATTGAACAGAGAGAAAATGGCGGTCACGTCCGCGGCGGTGTGTATCGTCACCGCCGGCGTACATCGTCATTGGCTCCTGGGACCCATAGGGTCCAATGTTAACCAATGCAGAATTGCACCACGGTCTTTGACCGCCTACTGCGACGGTGTACAACACCAGCGCAGTTACCTCACATCCCATAGTCCCACTTTACAGGTCAGGCAGCCACCATTTCAGGGGCCCACATGGCTTTATTTTTAACTGCGTCACACATACTTTGGCCTTGCCTCAACACTCTTACAGGCAAAATTCGGGTTATGAATAGTTTTCTGAGTAAGCTGTGTTTACGTACCGCTGAGTTGGTTGACTCTGTGCTCGCTGTTGTCCTTCATATGCACCGTCCGCTGGGACATGTGAGGAGATGGCAGCATCCTCCGGTGTGCAGACCACTGGTGGACCTGTCAGCAATGGAGGAAAGACATGTAATCATCACCTACAGGCTTGATCGTGCCACAATCCTGGAACTGTGTGCCCAGTTGGAGCCAGACCTGATGTCAGCTATCCGCTATCCCACAGGAATCCCCCCTCAAGTGCAGGTGCTGTCAGTACTCCATTTCCTTGCAAGTGGGTCTTTTCAAACTACAGTGGTCATAGCATCAGGGATGTCCCAGCCTATGTTTTCCAATGTATTGTCCAGAGTGTTGTCTGCCCTGCTGAAACACATGCGGAGCTACATCGTGCTCCCTCAGGTGGAGGATTTGCCTACAGTGAAAGGTGACTTCTATGCTCTGGGACATATCCCCAACATCATAGGTGCCATTGATGGGACACATGTGGCCTTGGTCCCCCTGCAGGAGTGAACAGGTATACAGAAACCGGAAGAGTTACCATTCGATGAATGTGCAGATGGTGTGTTTGGCAGACCAGTACATCTCCCATGTTAATGCCAAATTCCCTGGCTCAGTGCATGACGCTTACATCCTGCAGAATAGCAGCATCCCTTATGTGATGGGGCAACTCCAGAGGCACTGTGTGTGCTATTAGGTGAGCACCTGGAACCAAATCAGTGGGAATAGTTGTCTGGGTCTGGGTCTGGGTATATCTCTACAGGTTAGTGTGTGTCTAACTGTTGTCCCTCGCCATTTGCAGGTGACTCTGGTTACCCCAACCTGTCATGGCTACTGACCCCAGTAAGGAATCCCAGGACAAGGGCAGAGGAACGCTACAATGAGGCACATGGGTGAACTAGGAGTATTATAGAGCGGACCTTCGGCCTCCTGAAGGCCAGGTTCCGGTGCTTCCATATGACAGGTGGTTCCCTATTCTACTCACCAAAGAAGGAGTGCCAGATCATCGTGGCCTGCTGTATGCTTCACAATTTAGCTTTGCGACAATAGGTGCCTTTTCTGCAGGAGGATGGTCCAGATGGAGGTGTTGTGGCAGCTGTGGAGCCTGTGGACAGCGAAGAAGAGGAAGCAGAAGAAGAGGACATTGACAACAGGAACTCTGTGATCCTGCAGTACCTCCAGTGAGACACAGGTAAGAAGACAAACCTGCCTACTACATGTACTTTAACACTACTACCTCTTTACTGTCTGTCCTTTTCACCCAGTGTATGGTCACTGAGTTGTCACTTTCCCTTACGATTTCACAGATGTGGGTCCCAATGTGTGACATCTGCTTTGTTTCCTCATGGACTAGAGCTGTGTGACATAGGCATGTTGACATTACAATTGAAAGAGGATTTTGTCACTGTAATTGCTAATACACTATTTCGAAATCACAGACAGACTCCAGATTGTTTTGTGCTTTAAGGGTGTTCATTTAAGTGCTCAAAATTAGAGGTGTTGTAAAATGGTGAAGGGTGATAATGGAGGAATATCCATGGCAGAGTCCAGTCTATAAGTCTCACAGGTGCATTGTCCAAAGGGGCATAGGAAGTGGAGCTGGGGCGGTTTGAGGATGGACAGGGTGACAAGGTGGGACAAAAGGATGACATTCAGGGCAGTCTCATTTCTTTGCGGGGGTCTTGGCATAGTTCTCTGTCTTTGTCCTGGATCTCTGGGACCATTTGCGGGGTGGTTCTCCCTCTGCAGGGGGTGGGGTGCTGGTGTGGTGGTCCTGTGGCGGTGCCTCCTGTCCACTAGCGCCAGGCTAGTGTCAGGGGCCCCTTGTTGTGCCACAGTGTCCCTCCTGGTGTTGAGGACTTCCTTCAGCACCCCTACAATGATGCCCAGGGTGGACAGAGCTGCTGTCATCACTGTGGGCCTCTTCTGTGAGTGGGGTGGAGATGTCTCTAGGGGATTGAGGCACAGGAACACAGGGGAACTGGGAGGGCTGCTGTGCGACAGGGGGCAGAAATGCCTAGGGAACCCACTCTCCACGAGGCCCTCTCCTCCATCATGGGAGCATACCACCACTCCCAGGAGATGATGGCAATGCTACTGGCCAAGTTTCAGGAGACCCAGCGCCTGCAGGAGGAACAGTATTTGGGCTTCAGGGAGGAACTCAGAACCATCAGACCCGCCCTGGGCACCATCGTAGGGGTGCTGAAGGAGTTACTTAACACCAGGAGGGACACTGTGGCACTCCAAGGGGCCCCTGACACTAGCATGGGCGATGAACTGCCCACCACCTCCCCCGGCGCTAGTGGACAGGAGGCACCACCACAGGACCACCACACCAGCACCCCACCCCCTGCAGACGGAGAACCACCCTGCAAGCGGTCCCTGAGAACCAGGAACAAGACAGAGCATGATGCCAAGACCCCCGTCAAGAAATAAGACCACCCTGATTGTCATCCTACTGTCCCACTGTGTAACCCTGTCCATATTGGAACTGCCCCTGCTCCACTTCCTATTCCCATATGGGCAATGCACCTGTGAGACTAATAGACTGGACTCTGCCATGGACATTCCTCCACCATCACCCCTCACCATTTTACAACCCCCCTCCAATATGCACTGCAATAAACACCCTTGAAGCACAAAACTGATAGCACCTGCACTTGAGGGGGGATCCCTGTGGGATGGCGGATTGCTGACATCAGGTCTGACTCCAACTGGGTACACAGTTCCTGGATTGTGGCACGGTCAAACCTGTAGGTGATGATCAAATGTCGCTCCTTCATTGTCAACAGGTCCACCAGCGGTCAGTACACCGGAGGATTCCGCCATCTCCTCACATGTCCCAGCGGACGGTGCCAAGGAAGGACAACAGTGACCACAGAGTCAAACAACTCAGAGGTATGTACCCACAGTCTACACAGAACACCATTCATACACAGAATCTGGCCTGTATTTGTGTTGTGCGACAAGGCCTAGGTCTGTGTGACGCAGTTGGTAATTAGGCCATGTGGGCCCCTGAAATGGCGGCTGCCTGACCTGTAAAGTGGGACAATGGGATGTGAGGTAACTGCTCTGGCGTTGTACACCATTGCGGCCGGCGATCGCAGACCGCGGCGCAATGCTGCATTGGTTAACATTGGACCCTATGGGTCCCAGGAGCCAATGACAATGTACGCCGTTGGTGATGCTACGCACCGCCGCGGACGTGACCGCCATTTTCTAGCTGTTCAATCACTCGATACCTGATTTTCAACAGGAGAGGACCTACACTGCAAGTGCTGCTGTGACCTCAGTCTGGAAGAGACAATGGCTCGTGCGTCTGGGGAAAGGGCCCCTGCCTTCACTGCAGAGGAGTTGGAGAAGCTCGTGGACGGGGTCCTCCCCCAGTACATGCTACTCTACGGTCCTCCAGACCAACAGGTAAGTACACAGGGAGCACGTTGTATGGGCTATGCCTGTGTGGAGAGGGCTGGTTGTAAGAAGGAAGGGGGCACAGTCCTGCGTGCATGAAGGACTGTGAATGCATGTGCCACATGGCAAGGCTAGGGATGTGGGCCACTCACTTCGACAGTGCAGTTGCTAATGACTTCTCTTCTTCCCCAGTACATTTCATGTAGGTCAGCGCCAACCAGAAGAAGGATATTTGGCGTGCCATTGCCAAGGACGTCCGGACCCTGGGGGTCCACCACAGGCCGAGCACCCACTGCCGTAAAAGATGGGAGGACATTCGCCGCTGGAGCAAGAAGACGGCAGAGGCTCATCTGGGGATGGCCTCCCAATGTGGGAGGGGTGCCCGTCGCACCATGACCCCCCTGATGTTCCGGATCCTGGTTGTGGCCTACCCTGAGTTGGATGGGCGCTTGAGGGCGTCACAGCAGACACAAGGGGGTGAGTACAACATCATTCAGCGGAATTTGCGCGCAGTGAAGGTGTCTGGGTGGGGGAGGAGGGCTGTGGGTTTCCCTAGGCCAGGGCGAGTTCTGTAGGCTAGGCCCCTCCGTAATGCAGGCCATGTGGTCCTCCACCCCACCTCTGTAGAGTGCCAAGTACAGGTATACATGCCCCTGTGTCATCTATGTGTGCAGATGTCGACCATAGCCATGTAGGCCATATCCCAGGAACTGCATCTGTAGAGCCCAACAGCGCGGCGCAGTGCAGGGTGATGCAGTGTCTGTATTGTCCGCCAATGGCAGCGGTAAGCCATGCACTCAACATGTCTTTCTTCTGTCGTCCCCCCCTTTTTGTGGTCTCCCTGTTCTTGTGTGCATCGGCATCATCAGGCGGAGGTACAGTGGCACCGGAGCACGAGGGAGCTGCATCCCACATGGCCATGGAGGGCCACACCACGGACTCGGAATACACCAGTGGGACGGAGGGCGAGGGGAGCTTCACGGCGGTCACAGGATCTGCAACCAGCGACACGGACTCGTCCTCGATGGGAGCTCCCTTGTGGTGGCGGCAAAATCTGTGCCCCCCACTTCTACAGGTACAGCTGCCACCCCCCCTACCAGCACTGGCCTCCGAGCAGCCCCTCAGCCTTTGCCCCGTGCCCGTTCACCCAGGAGGGTGGGCATCACCTTCGCCCCAGGCACCTCAGCCCCTGTCACCTCTGCTGCACTCAGTGAGGAGGCCATTGACCTCCTCAGGTCCCTCACTGTTGGGCAGTCTACCATTTTGAATGCCATCCAGGGTGTAGAAAGGGAATTGCAACACACAAATGCATTTCTGGAGGGCATTCATTCTGGTCAGGCTGCCCTTCATCGAGCCCTGCAAACTCTGGCCTCAGCACTGATGGCAGCCATTGTCCCTGTGTCTAGCCTCCCCCCTTTCAACTTCCTTCACCCAGACCCAGACACAATCCCCTGTACCCCACCCTATCCCAAGCACACCATAAGACCAGCTGCACACACCTCACCACACAAGGGAAGCTCAGGCAAACATAAGAACCACACATCCCACAGGCACTCACGCAAGCATCACACACATACAGACACACCAACATCCACTGCCTCCACTGTGTCCCCCTCCTCCTCGTCTCCCTCCTCCCTCCCAGTCTTGTCTACACTCTCACCTGCATGCACTACCACTACAGCCACTATGTCCCGCACCAGCACACCCACCACCACACCCCGCTCACGTAAACTCACCACCCCCACTACCATTTACACGTCCCCTGTGTCCTCTCCCAGTGTGTCTGTGATGCCCCCTCCCAAAGTACACAAACGCAGGCACACACCCACCCAACATACATCCACCTCACGACAGCCTCCAGCGCATGCACCTGCACCCAAAGCCACAAAAGTTACACCTCCTACAACCACCTCCTCTTCCTCCACTCCCAAACCCCCTCCAGCTACCCGTCCCAGTGTTCCTAAGTAATGTTTCCTGACCACGCTTGACCTCTTTCCCACCCCCCCTCCAATTCATAGGTCCTGTACTAGCACCTCAGCCAAAAAATCACCGGGAGCAGTGTTGTCTGTTGTTACAGGTATGTGGAGTGCACCGGGCACCAGGGCAGCCAGTGTGACACAGAGCCACAGCGCAGCCAGTCCCCCCCCTGTGAAGCACCAGAAGTTGGACAGTGCCCGGCGGGAGAGGGGGAAGACTCCAGCCAGCAAAGCGGCTCTCAAGGGTCTCGGGGGGAGTGTCGACTCAGCTGTGACTCCTCCCAAGGTGGGGAAGGGGCAGAAGAAATCGCCAAAGTCTGGGAGGAGCAGCACGGCGGAGAAGACCGCCATCATCCCCGCTGCCCAGGAGACCACCGCCAGCCCAATCGTCACTGGCCAGGAGGCCACCGCCAGAATCAGTGCCCAGGAGGGCAGCCCGATCGTCGCTGGCCAGGAGGCCACCACCAGAGTCAGTGTTCAGGAGGGCAGCCCGATCGTCACTGGCCAGGAGGCCACCGCCAGAGTCACTGCCCAGGAGGCTACCGCCAGCCACAGCCCAGCTGCCCAGGAGGGCCCTGGCAGCCACAGCCCAGCTGCCCAATGAAGGACCGCCAGCCCCAGCCCAGCTGGGCAATGAAGGACCGCCATGGCAAGCTCCGCTGAACGGGGCAAGCACCGCTGAACAGGTCAGAAACTGCAAACTCAAGCACCGCTGAACAGGGCAAAGACCTCCATGCAAGCTCCGCTGAACAGGGCAAGCACCGCTGAACAGGGCAAACACCGCCAAGTCAAGCACCGATGAACAGGGCAAGCACCGCTGAACAGGTCAGAAACTGCAAACTCAAGCACCGCTGAACAGGGCAAAGACCCCCATGGCAAGCTCCGCTGAACAGGGCAAGCACCGCTGAACAGGGCAAGCACTGCCAAGTCAAGCACCGCTGAACAGGGCAAGCACCACTGAACAGGGCAAGCACCGCCAAGTCAAGCACCGCCAAACGGGGCAAGGACCGCCAACTCAAGCACCGCTTGCCCATGAGCATCAGGGGCAGTGATGCAACTGGGACCGTCACGGGGTGAGTGATGCACTCTGGGCACCAGTCCCCCTCCAGAACCAGTGGAGACTTGCATCCACTACCTCTGTCCTTGACAGGATGAAGCACTCTGGGCACCAGTCCCCCTCCAGAACCAGTGGAGACATGCATCCACTCCGTCTGTCCTGCACAGGATGAAGCACTCTGGGCACCAGTCCCCCTCCAGAACCAGTGGAGACATGCATCCACTCCGTCTGTCCTGCACAAGATGGAGCCATGCATACACTCCGTCTGTCCTGCACAGGATGAAGCACTCTGGGCACCAGTCCCCCTCCAGAACCAGTGGAGACATGCATCCACTCCGTCTGTCCTGCACAGGATGAAGCACTCTGGGCACCACTCCCCCTCCTGAACCAGTGGAGACATGAATCCACTCCATCTGTCCTGCACAGGATGAAGCACTCTGGGCACCAGTCCCCCTCCAGAACCAGTGGAGACTGTTATCCACTTCAGAGACTGTGGCTTTGCACTCCCTAGGATGGTACGGTGGGCAACCCACCCACTGTAGAGACTTGAGAGACTGTGGCTTTGCACTCCCCAGGATGGTACAGTGGGCAACCCACCCACTGTAGAGACTTGAGAGACTGTGGCTTTGCACTCCCCAGGATGGTACAGTCTGCAAACCACCCACTGTAGAGACTTGAGAGGCTGTGGCTTTGCACTCCCCAGGATACATCAATGGGCATGGAGCCCCCTTGTGGATCTGGCGTGGTGCACTCATCCGGCTGAGGTTCCCCCCCTTCCCTTCCCCCTGAGGTGCCTGTTGTATTTCTATCTGATGCCCAAGCAGTGTTCTCTCCGTTTTGATCAGGTATCTAGTGTGGGCCTCGCCCTTGCATTTTGGGCCCAGTGGTCCACAGACAATGACTTGTGCATTACCTACACTACTAAACATGGTGTATATTTTGTTTAATGTGTATATATATATATATATATATATATATATATATATATATATGAATATATTTGGTTACTGTATTTTTATATATTACAATGGTTCCACTCATTTCCTTTTATCTTTGCATTCTTCCGGGGGGGTTGGGGGTTGTTATTGTAATGTTTGGATATGCATTGGTGTGTGTGTTGTAGTGGGTGAGGGTCGGGGTGGGGGTGTTGCGTGTGTGTGTCCCTGTCTTTTGCCTCCCCCTCCCCTATGTCGTAGGTGCAGTACTCTCCGTTGTCTTTGCCGCTGGCGTTGATGATCGTCGTATAGGAGCAGGAAGACTAGTGCAGGAAGAATATGGAGTTCAGGCTCCATGGTGCCCTCCTTCCTCGTGGAGTGTGTAGAGGTGAGTGTTTTCCCTTTGAAATGGCTGTTTCCGCCGTGTTTTTATCCGCGGTGAATCCGTCCCGGAAAAGGTGGCGGATTGGTAGGTTGTGATACTGTGGGCGGTACTTTGTCTCCCGCCTGTCTGTTGGCGGTGACCGCCGTGCTGTTTGTCTGTACCGCCGTGGCAGTCGGACTGTTAAAGTGGCTGTCTTTGTTGGCGGTTTCCACCACCGTCATAATTCCCATTTTTTTACCGCCGGCCTGTTGACGGTCTTACCGCCGCTTTAACACCGTCCGCCAGGGTTGTAATGACCCCCATAATCTGTTACTAATAGTTTACAATAGTTAAAATCATTAACGAATTAATTTCATTGAAACTGTTAAACAGATGCACATTTAAATAAACATATCACCTTAATTCATACTTAATTTATAACTATCCCAGATAAAATCCTAAAAAATAAAAATCATCTTTTGCAATAATATTCTCCCTACGTAGAGAGAGCTACCACATCAGGTAAAGAATCAAGATTTCCCGTGTTGCTACTACACGTTAACCAGTAGCCTCCTTAGATCTCACAATCCAGGCACTATGCAGAAAACCGGCACCTGAAAACATTACCTTTCCGGTAGTGTCACTTAACAACACACGTAATGACTCCCTATAGTTTTTAATTCCAAGATTTCAGCACAGTGTAGCAATCCATTTTGTCCTCAGTTTTAAATACCTCGGGCAAACAAATAAGAAATGGGCTAAAGATTCAGTTTCTGCTGGGCAGAAAGGGCAGGAACTGGTCACACCACTATGTTTCCGTTTCCCCCATCTAGAGGTAAAGGAATTCAGTGGCAAATTCTCAATCTAAATTTTATAAACATATTCTTTGCCTGTGCCGAGTATATGTTATCCATGTAATGTTCAAATTTAGGCAGGCATTTATGGTTGAGGAATTGGTCTGTTCTGCTGCCCGTTAGTTGCGCTTGCCAAATTCCAGTTAATACTGCTCCCCAATATAACTTTTTTACAAGGAATGCCACATTTCTTTATATTCAGCAGGCATCTCCATAGCTCCTCCATTTTAATCTGGTGGCACAAGTCCTTTATATAGTTGAGCCACGGTATTGATGCCCATCTATCAAAAGATAATAGTTCCATCATTACCATCCTATATGATCCCAGATGGGCAGAAGACCACAGGCGCACTCAATATAGAAGAGGTTTCAAACCAATTACACAGTGTATTGGGCTTAATCCTAAATCAAATCTAAGGGGAGTAAGTGGGGTGCTGGAGTGAAGTCAAATATTTCCAGCAAAGAGATTGAAACCTAAAAACTTGGTCAACTGTGCTAACCCCTTTATGGAAGCCAGCCTGCCAATCAGCAAGAATATGATGCTCATCAATCCATGAGTGCAACCTTGTCAGTACCTATTTACAGAAACTCTTTTGACTGACATCAATTAAATTTATTAGTCTATGGTTCCCAGGAAGATCACGATCTCCCTTTTTGTAAATTGGCACAATTGTTGCTCCCCTCCACGTGGAGGGGATGCCTTCTCCCTTCAAGATGGCATTACAAATCACCTGGAATGCCATCAGGTCCCGGCACTTTCCCCTTATTTGGGGTCCGCAGGGCCATAGAAGTTTCTTCCAAAGTAAATTCTGCCAAGTTACAACTAAAAGGGTCATGTTTACTATGCATTATAGGCCCAGCAATGGTCCTAGTGGCCATTTCTGGAGTCTTCCCGGTAGTTCTTGCCTCATACAATCCTTTAAACTGAGTCATCCATTCCTCAGGCTGGATGGTTGGTTCGCAGTCAAAAACAGAGGGATCTTTCCTACCTGGCACTAGCCTCCAGAATAACTTAGTATCCCTGTCATGGAGGGCATCAATGAATCTTACCCATTGCTTGCCTTCCCAGTTCGTTTTGGCATCTCTCAAAGTTCTTTTATAAACGCACTTAGCACCCTGTATCTCTTCTTTGTGCCCCTTATCCAATGCATTCAGGAGCTGCAATTTCGCAAATCTACAGAACGTGGAAAACCACCTAGGGTTACTTGCAGTAGCCACCCCTCTACTTCTCAGCACAGTAAACAAGGGTCTCAGCTTATCCATCAGATCACAATGCAATTGGACAAAATTCAACACTGTAGGATATTCGAACTACAAAGGAGACAGACTCTCTATGACCCTAGTATAGATTGTGGACTGGACCTTGACATTATTTGCCACCTCCTCCCACCTTAAGTTCCTCTTGTTATTTACTACTCTGATGTTATTACCCTCTACCCATGAGGACAGGCCACAATCTTTAAAAAGAGACGCTGTGAAGGTCGCTGGTGGTCACTATCAGCTCTGGGGGTCACTACCATGTCCACCAAGAATGGCCAAAGACTTTGGTCCAAGAAAATATAATCAAGATGGCTCGCACAAACTCCTCTCCTAAATGTGGGCATTGCCCGTACACCTGATCTTGTATTTCCATTGACCTGTTTTAGCCCCATACTAATAATCAGGTCCTCAAGGTGGACTGCTACCCCCATAGCTCTAGGTGTCTCTTCCTGAACTGGGTTTGTTCTACCCATGTGTCTATCACAATGATAGATGGTTGACAAATTGTCTTCATTAGTTCTCAACTAAGCATTACAGTCCCCAGCAACATTAACCAGCACATTCCCGGGGAGTTTAGCTAATATATCTGCAAGTTGGTTCACAACTTGGTCACTGTCGCAATTATAGTCGCTTAGGGGGGCAGGTCTAATATAGACATTTATAATGGCTATACATTTCATTCCCAATTAGGTCTCAATCTTGAGCTCTACTATCAATATGCCCATACTATTACACGGGATTTCTTTTGCTCTCAAAAATAACCCTTGGTTGAGCCAAACTACAAGGCATCCTGCAGCACGTCCTGAGGATGAAGGTACCGCTTGTTTTTGAAAAGTTAAATATCCCACTCTCTCTAGTATTCCTGGGGCCCAGGTCTCTTGCATCATAATAATATGGTGTAAATCTATAAAATGACACCACTCCGGGTTATTTAACTTTGTTCTCCTACCCGCCACGTTCCACGAGAGAAGGCTGACTGGTTCAGCATCACACATTCCAAGTCCCCTTTTTCCGCCTGGTCTAGGTCCAACTGATCTCTCCTCTAGAACTCTAGGTCCCCCTGTGAGAGCTCCATGATTGGATTTGCACCCTACCTCTCTATTAACTAGCGGCCAATCCAATTTAATATTTATCAGCTCTTCACTAATTGCAGCAGATGGGTCCCCGGTTGATGGTTGTAACACCTCCTGTCAATCAACATCTGTGGTATGCCCAGTACATTCCGAGCTTACAGGTGTTGGGAGATGGGGGGGGGGGGCTCTAGTATATAATGCATTTCTAGAGTTTGTAGAGGCCTGAGGGACTAATGATGTAATCCTTATTTGGGACGTCATGTGTGGTCTAAATCTTTGCTTGAACGATAAAAGGCCAACCACAAGCTCTTGATTGGCTCATTTCAGCCCAATGAAATCCTGACCCAAGTCTATGCTTTTGATTCCCATGGCATATCTTATATCCTCTCTTATTACTGATCTGCAGCACCTTGTTTGCTTAATCCAGTGGATCATTTTATTTGTAAGTGAATCTTGAGTTTCTCTTTTGTCTGCAGACAGTTCGGGACATTCACCAAGAACAGATCATACTGCATTCCTAGTTTATTATTCCAGGGAGATCTGACACCCATTCTTTCTCTCCTACTAGATTGGGGCTACTACTATATGCAGTGGGGGGTGCTCGAAGTCCCATATGGGGAATATCCTTCCGGGGCTTAGGTTTAGATACATTACTTTGCGTCTTTCCACATTCTGTATTATCATGCTTTCCAACGGAAGGAATGGGAGGTATAGGTTTCTGGGCAAGGTCTACCAATGAGGAAGGAGATTTGAGCTTTGCGACCATGGCCATCAGACAATCCAATTTATCTTCCAACCTTTTACTTAATGAGCTTTAACCTCTCAAGTGTGCTAGATACACCACCAAAGGGACTTCTTTCTTGCTGCCATCATCGTCATCAGCACTATTAGGGTTAACCCTATCTTCAGAAGTACATTCAAGATCTTTAAGTGGCGCGTAACGATTAGAACTTTCAACAGATGGTGCCACTAAGGGATTACTGTCCTGCAAGGGATGGGAATAATTCATCAAAGAAGTTGCAACTAGTCCATCCTCCATATGACCTCTCGAATGATTTCTCCTACTAGTTTCATGGGCCTGGGCGTGTTGACCAACTTTTTTGAAGTAGTTTTTAATACCTTTATCAGCAGCCTTAGTTCCCCCCCCCCCCATCAATAACTTTGTTTTTCGGAGCAAGGAGACTTTCTACTTCTTCAATGAAAATATCAATTTCAATCAGGGTACAATTCTCAGCCGAATGCCTAGGGAGCTTTTTCCTGGCCCCTCTCAATCCCGAATTTTTATCAGAAGCTTTCCTCTTGCCCATTCTTATACACTATTAGGTAGTGTTACTAAATTTGAAAAATAAAACAAATTAAAAGGAAAAAAGCAAGACAGAGCCATAAAAATTGGAAAAATCAAGGGGGGTGGCCCTGCCTGGCTTCTTCAGGCCACTGACGGGCCAAGGATGGGCCAAGGATGGGCCTGCCCTTGGCCCGGGCTTCACCCACGCGCGTCCCATGCATCAGGAGGAAGAGACTAGTTTTATGCACCTCTGGGCGCGGTGGAAGTGTCAGGAGCGACTTCCTGTCGCAAAGAATGCAGGGATATGAAGTTCTGGCCCCCCGGTCCTTCTGCCGAGCGTCCCATGCAGCAGGAGGAAAAGTCTACTTTTATGCACCTCCGGGTGCAGTGGAAGTGTCAGGAATGACTTCCTGTCGCAAAGAATGCAGGGATATGGAGTTCTGCCCCCCCGGTCCTTCTGCCGAGCGTCCCGTGCAGCGGGAGGGAGAGTCTAGTTTTATGCACCTCTGGGCGCAGTGGAAGTGTCAGGAGCGACTTCCTGTCGCAAATAATGCAGGAATATGGAGTTCTCGCCCCCCGGTCCTTCTGTCGCGCTTCCCCCGAGGAGAGGTTTAACTACCAACATTTCAACAAGAGCATCTATGAGAAACATTCTGCCAAGGTCACATTTCTCATTAATTCTGTTCTCTCTGGAACAGGGAAATAATAAAGACGAGACCCAGCCTGCTAAAGGGCAGGCTGCAGAATGAAAAAAATGCAAGCAATATCAGGAAGGTGTATCCCCTGTAAAGCTCTTATTTTTGGAAATATTTTAGTGCTAAAGTAGACATTAGCTAGGACTATAACAGAAGGGAATTCTATCAATGATTGCCAGATAGTCTGCCGTCAATTTTCAAATTATTTACCTGTTGTGCCTTCATAATAATCAGCAAAACGTTTAAATCTGCAATTAGACTGTTACACATATTCTGCATTAAAATGGGGCTTTGATACCTGATAAAAAAACCTTTAAAAATATGACAGTGTGGTTGTCCTATGCGCCTGTGTGTGCATCTTTTGAGGGAAATGTACCAGCAAGCCACTATAAACATAAATATATTACTGGCAATCTCTAGCAGGATCTGGTTGTTGCCCAATATGCATTATTCCTAGGTAATTTGTGGGAGAAGCATGGTTCATACCCTGTCCATTCCATCCACTCTCCCCAATAAATTGGTACTTACCTAAGGGCCAAAGATAATCTACTGGACCATGGTTACAGAGCAAAAACCTATCAACAACTGAAGGTCAGCCAGGTGACTGATGACATACACCTAGAGCTGGCAAAAAGCAGTTTGTCAAACTCAATACTTTTTTAACCCAAGTGTAAGGGACTGCCATGATTAATTGGGAGGAATGAAGCATGGAGAAGCGGCTTATTTTTAATGTTTTTGTGGACTGTGGGAACTTGACAGAATCCAAAGAATTCAGCAAAACAAGCATCTAGGTACTTATGTTTCTGTCATGTATTAAGCTCAATGGTTTCATTAGGTCAGCTGAAAACATTTTATTTGTGGAATATACTGAGCAGAGGACATCATTTATAAGCCTATACACGAAACACTCACAACATACACCAACACACACCAGAGAGCAGGAAAAATAGGAACTAAATATCAGGTCAGAAATGTCTGATGAATAATATGGAAGATGTTTTATCCTTACCAAGAAGGCTTACAAAAACACTAATCTCAAATGCTCCTATTTTTGATTTTGCATTACCTCTTATTAACACGACTGAAGATAAAGAAATTTAATAACTCTTAGTCTGGATACACTAACACAGCCTTGCCAAGGTCTTTAGCATAGATTAGCCATCTTTAACCCTTCAAAGGTTTTACATTTGAACCTAGTCACTTTATTAGTTCTCAAAATCCACCAGTGAAGCAATGCTCACAGCTGTAGCCGGTCCAGATTTCACAAGGTCAGATACCCTTACCCACTTTCATAACGGCAAATACCTCTGAGTGGGACAAGCCTGTTTTTCTTGCTTGCATTGACCGTCCTACAAATACAAATGTAGATTGCACTGCACTATCCCCTGTGATCGATTTCTCATAGGAATGGAGTACTGTTACATCATTCTGACGAGTCATATTCCATTTCACCAGACATGTCATTAAGGTGTTCTTAACAGCAAAGTTCCCTTACAGATAGTAGAGTCAATGTGGTGGCCAGTCCTGGCTTTCCAAGTAAAGTTGTCAGTTGAACTAACCTCCATACATTTCCTTATTTAATCCCAGGTTAACCAAATTCATCCCCATCTCTTCCTTTCGGAACCCAAAACACCCTCAGATTGTTGCGACGCTGGTGATTTTCCAAGTCTTCAACTTTAGATTGTACCAGCTCCAGGCAACTCTTCTGGCTCCCAATTGTCTTGACTGCGACTGTGCCGCTGTGACCTGGCCACCCGCTGCGGGAGCTCAGCGACTTCAGTTGCAAGAACAGTAACCTTCCCAGCCACCTTCTCCAGGAATTGCAGACATTCTTGATTATCCAATCTTACCTGGATGTAATGCTACAGAGCCTTTGAGCGCTGAATCTGCATAAACTGTAAGATTGTGGCCAGTGAGGGCTCTGACTCTGGCACCGCCAACTGAGCAGGGCATTGACTGATGCTCCAGAATGCCCTGTAAATTCAGTACCGGGTGGGTCCTGAACTTGTTCCTGGGTCGGGCTCTGGTCGGGGTCAGATGAATTCTGGCATTTGGGGTGCTGGGGCACAATGTGACCTTGGGGGGGTTGGGTTCTCTCTACTACCCTTCTAGGAACCAGCTTGCACCTCCTCAATACTTGGCCTGTTGCTCTCCCTGGTAAGTTGCCTAGTAGCTTACACAACCACCCCCCTGTAGCCAGGATCCAGAAGTTGATGGTCTATATTGGTTGTAGCCGGCCTTGCTGTATGGGGCCCTCTAAAGCCAACTACCTCATCACCAGCCCCCACACTCACAGTGTACACAGTCCCCGTCTCATCCACAGTTTTATTGTTCTCAGAAGTATCTCTAAAGGACTCAGACATGAGTCCATGTCTGTCCCTCATCACTAGTCAGCAGTGTGTGAGTTGCAGTGAGAACAATGTCTGTCTGCAGCTCCAATACATTGTTACCTTGTTTTATGATCACCAGTTCATTTGCTACATTGTTGCAGTCGACCCGGGAGCAGAAGCCTACAGATCAAGAAAATCATCCCCAGCTCTGATTGCCTCTATTAACATTCTGGAGACTGGTGACTCAGCAAGCCCTCCCTGTTGTTCTTCTCCACTTCCCTGGAGCAGACTCACCACCATGACTGATTGAATAAGCTTCTTTACTGGGCGGCCCACGTGGGAGTCTGTCACCTTCTCGATTGCAGGCTGTAGGCTTTCAGCATTACTTGGAGCACCTCCCATTACTTGTCCTGAGGCTGCCGATATAACTGAGCTGCGCCCGCGCCCCTCCCCCCCTAGATGCGCCAGACCGAGTAAGCCTGATGACGCAAGGGAGGGCTATGTGCTGCTGGAAAAGCTGCATGGATGTCAAGCTGCACATGCTATGATCGAGTAACTGCCACATTCGTTCAGGCTCACTCATGCACCTATGCCTGGCAGAATCCTCATCTACAGTAGGTAGCAGGTCGCAGTGGTCAGAGCGATGGACACCAAGAAAGTGCTCACAGCGGCAGCACAGTCCCCTATTTCTGTGGCAGCTATGGCAAATCAATAATTATGTAGAAAAAGCAGCGACAACAGAATTGCATAATTCCAGCAAGCTGCCTATGAAGTTCACAGCAACAGCAGCACCACTAAATCTTTGAGATGATGGGAAGATGACTGCAGCACCAACAAAATATTGAGACAACATATTAAAATGATACAATGTTAATAATTAAAATGATACAATAATAACTGTTAAAATGATACAATAATAAATATACCTGTCAACCGCTACACTCATGCCTCATGGCAGATCAATGACAAACACAAAAATATCAGAACAACTCACTCGTCCAGCTCTTAGCAAATGCATCAGCATAGAGCCAGAAGAAGGGAGAATAGCATGCTTAGTGAAGAGCATGAATGGACTGTGAGTGACTATACCTCCTCTTGGTATCGGCTTGTGCACAACGCTTTGATGGTGTAATTGTGATCTGCAGTGCTGGTGCCCCATGCAGCCCCTTGCACTAGCGTGCTCCTTTTCATTGTCACAGGTCTTTATCTAGTTACTACTAAGAACCAAAGCAGTCTCTGTAGGTGCAGGCGTTAGCTGATGGCTGCACAAAGTTATCCTGGATGTTCTTCTGTGGGATGTAGTCACAGCTGTAGATACAACTCAAATGCGTCCAGTATCACAGAGTTGTCCCAAATGTAAAAATGTTCAGAGGTGACAGGCAGGATTTGAAGCATGTGTCCTCAGTCAACACAGAACACAAGCTGCCCATATGAGATTGCCACTGTATACTGTCCAAATGACAAAGATTATCAGCTGGACTTCACATCATGTAAATGAGGCATAAATGTAAAACATGACAGAATGGAAATCATGCCCCAGGGAGACATAGAAAAAAAACAGAATGGTAAAGTAGTCTTAATTTTGCCTCTTTCTCCCCACTCAATATGTTTCCTTCTTTAACTTTCATAAAGTTCTATCCACCTAAAGCATGTCAATAGAAATAACCTGTCTGAAATTGGGCCATTAATTTGGGAGATAGTGACCCTGACCAATTTAATAAACAGTCTGGTTGGTCCAAAACACAGTTTTTTCAGAATCTTTGCTCAACCTCTGTTACCTTTATCACAAGCAGCAGGTATCCCCAGATAACTGCTTGCTAAGTTCAAGCAGTACCAACAATACTAAAGTCGAGAAAACAACATAATAAAATTACCATACCAATTTAGAAAAATAGAGAAAACAATCATGAGTAAAATGGCACAAAAAAATAAATGAAATCATATAAAGGAATTAGTGGTATGAATTCTTAAAGTTTTTGGACAAAAAGCGCAATTGAAAAACAACAGTACTTGGATGACGGGGTTGAGGTGCAATTTCAGGCTGATAGTGATGGAAATGAGGTCAGATACACCTGGTGGGTCATCTCAGTCAAACTTTTACTTTAGGATTTAGGGCCTGATTTGGAAAATGTGATGGAGTACACTGTCCACCAAACCTATGATTCCCATGCTCTATTTAAAGTCAGGTGGACCATCATGTTTCAGCTGCCGTTGTTTCCGGTAGCTCCGTCACCTGAAACCTTACACTGGCAACCCAATGGGCGTGGATATGTCAATGTAATTACATCACACCGCCCACCCTATTTAGAGCGAATGGTCTAATGTAGTTTTTTTTTTGCTTTTCGGTACAGGCAGTAAAACCCTGGTGGTCTCGAAGAGAATAACTGAAAAATGACCCCTCACACTGTGGGAGAAAACTCCTATTCTGCTACAATCATTATTGTTTTTTTACATGACTACATTCACACTTTGGGAGTTTTTTTGGGTGAAAGATTTGCTGAGCGGCCTCATGAAATATGGCAGCCGCTTACCAAACATTCAATGGCTTGAAAATGTCAGGCAGTACTTGGCAGACAGTGAACTCCTCGCCAATGTCTAAGTCAAGCCCTTACTCTCTTAAATGGGAATCAAAATTCTTCACCAGGCCAAAGTCCACAGCTAGGGCCAGAGAAAGTCCCTCAAAGGTAGATATGTCATCCCTGAGCTCCTGCTAATGCGACAGGGTTTTGGCAGCAAAAGCTCCAATGCTTGTCAGGGTAAAAAGGGAAATATGCTTATGCACAGTAAAACTCAATACTGCACAATACAACAAAATTTATCAGATACTCAAAAGTTAATTGAATTAGATTACTATCTCTCAGGGAGAATGCCTACAGGCTACCCTTTCACCTCACTTATTCTAAGGTCTGCTAGTGAAGGTATCAACAAAGGTGCAGCGCTCACCCTCCAGGTGTCTTAATCGGCACTCAGTCTTTCAAAGTGTCTCACTCACAGTTCAGATCCACCGTAGCCCTCACATCATCCTGCTGCTTCTCAGACTGGGTCCTACAGCAGTAGAGAAAGGTGTGAACTCCGCAGGTGCATTAGATCGCTGCTCTGCTCCTTCTGAGAAGGCATAGGACACATGGCACTGTTCAAAAGCAGCAGGTGGTCTGACTGACTTCAGTCAGCAATGGTTGTATGATTAAACCACGCATGGCTAAACAACATGGTCAGAAACATGATCACATCTTTACCACACATGCCTTTAAAACACATTTCTTTGTAAACAAATTTCTTTGTAAAAGCATGCCTAGTAAAGGTATATGTGTTAAACATATGTGTAGTTCAGCCATACAACCCTCTCCCTTAAGTTAAAAATGTACCCTGCCATCCCACCTGTCCTGAGGCTTAAAACTATCCCCTAAAAACCTCCCCCCAAAACCAAAACCTAAGCCCCTCCCAGCCCTAAGCCCTAAAGCCTAAACCCTTCCCACTGCAAAAACAAGTACCCCGACCGCCCGAAACCCTGGGCCTTGAAAAAAAAAAGAAACTACCCCGAAAGTCCCTACCCGTCCTGAGGTCTAAAACTTTCCAACAAACAAAAAGCAAAATAACCCCACCACTTCTCGCCCACCCTAAGTCCTAAAACATTCCCCTGCCCCGAAAAGCTTAACCCCCTCAAACCCTGGCACGAGACCCTTTCCTCCCTGAGACCTAAAAACTTCCCCCACCCCTAAAATCTAAAGTACCCCAACACACCCACCCTGAGGCCTAAAACTGCCCCTTCCACCCCCACCTTCAGCCCTCTACCAACACCCTGCCTTAAAACTACCCAGGCTTTCCCCCAGCCTAACCCTTGCAATCAGTTTGGGAACACTTTGGCAGTGCTGCAAATCCTCTGCTTCGGCAATAGTGTCCTGTTGAGCTAGGAACAGACCAGCCATGCTTTCTAGAGTCAGTCCAATAGACCCACAGAAGAGGGGTTAAATGCTCTTGCCTATGCCATTAGTCAGTTCCTCATGCAGGGAGGTCTCACTCCACCCCCTTTCTTTCAGACAGGTTTTGCAGGTGCTCGAAACAGAGAGACAGTTCTTCTTCCAGGTCAGACACCAGGTGATATCTCTTTACCTCTGGGTTCTGGCTGTCAGGCAGACATCAGCTCTGGTTATGGAATAGTCTTGTGGATGTTCTGTGGAGTACTCCCTCCTTAGTCAAAGAGAACTTCAGGCTGGAATAAGTAGGTTAACAGCTCCCAATTCTTTACAGGTAGACTGGGGATATGTTGCACTTTCTCTGCTAGTTTGTGTCGGTTTTCCTTTCATGTGTCCTTCTCAGGATTTATTCCAGGCTAGGTGCCCTGGTTGATTGGAGTATGAGCCCTGGTCAAGAAGTAACCACAATCCTAGTCATGGTAAGGCACAGCAAATCCTAAAATAACCGGTGCTCATCCTCTGGTAGCTTGGCAAAGAGGCAGTCAGGCTTAAGTTAAGAGGCAATGTGTAATTTGCCAGTAAAACAATGAAAGCATCCCACACAAAGATTCCATACCAGATTAGAAAAATAGAACCTATTTTAATAGATAAAAGAAGACTAAAACAACAAAACTCCAATAAGTAGGACTTGAGGTATGAATTTGTAAAGAATAAACTGAAGAAAAGCACTTAGAAACAAGAAGCGTCAACCAAGGATATCTGGTTGCACTGGACTGGGACATAGTCAAAAGTTCAGGCTGACCACGGTGGAGTGCAGGCCAGCTGCAAGAACCCTGAGGGCCCACTGAATAAAAGTACCTTACTCCTGGTTGCATCGACATCGAAGATGTGGGGAGCAGGCTAAAGCGATGCATCACTGTTTATCCCCGTACTGGCACCAATGCATCAATCCTTCTCATGAACTAGCGAAGATGCCTCATTTTTCGCAATGCATCAGGTCCGAGATGTAGAGGTCCTGAAGGTGATGCGCCGAGGTCGAACTGGGCTGGAGAGGTGATGCGTTGACTCCGATCCAAGCAAGAGGGCAAGTATGCCATTTCCGATCCACGAATCAGGAGTGATACGCTGCTGATCTGCACAGCAGCGACAATGCGTTGTTTCAGCTACAACCAAATACCTCAGGCCAATTTCCAAGAGTTGAGGGCTCAGTGGCACCACTTGGCAAGGCGGACTCACAGATGGCAGAGTCCAGGTGTAGATGTAGGTGGGTTAGACAGCTTTAATGTCCCTGAGACTTCAAAGAGGAAACCAGTCAGCAGGCCCTTGGAGTCACTCTGGGTTCTGGGTTGGAGAGAAGCAGGTCCAGTCTTTCTCACTCCCAGGCAAGAGAGCAGCAGACAGCAGGCCAGCAGAGCAAAGCAGGAGTCTAGCAGAGTAGCAGCCCAGCAGAGTGGAAGTCCTTCTTCCTGGCAGAATATCCACATGTCCAAAGTGTAGTGAGTTGGTGGTGTCAGAGGTCTAGTGATAATACCCAGTTTGGCCTTTGAAGTGGGGGAATCTTCAAAGACAGGCCTTTGAAGTGCACAGAGATCTTGCCCTTTCTGTTCTGGCTCCAGACTTAAAGGAGGGTGTTATGCAATCCTTTGTGTGGGGACAGGACACAGCCTATCCAGGTGTAAGTGTGAGGCTGTGCCCAGCTCCTCCCTCCCATCCTGCCCAGGATTGCCCATCAGGATCTGGATGGCCCATCAGGTCACACCTAAGCTCCCATTGTGTGTGAGGAATACACAAGCTCAGCTGACACCCCACCCCAGACGTGATCAGAGACAAGGAATACACACCAAATGGCTAAAGTAAAAAAAATGCCAACTTTCTAAAAGTGGCATTTTCAGAATTACAATTTAAAATCCAACTTCACCATTAGTTGTGATAGAACCCAACAGGCAGAAAAACCAGACAGGGTAAAATGTTGAAATCATGACAAACAATGACACCTTTTCTTACATTCACCATTCACAATTTCTCCTATTAATTCCCTCTGATGTATAGATGCAGTGATGGGGAACACATTACATACACCAACCTATGTTTCCTTGGAGACAAGAATCTCTGGCTTGACTGTCCATCCCTAACACAAAACAAATCTAACATGTCAAATCTTGAGGTCCCAACATCCACAAACCCACATCCCCATAGACAGACATGCCAGATTAACAGAAAATGTGTTGGTAATCTAGAGTGATCACATCATCTCATGTAAGATCGACCTCTCAGTCCAATGAACAGCAATAAAGGTGACCCAGAACAACAATAACAGCAACAACTGCAAAAAACAAACTTCACATTACCGGAATCTCATATTGTCATGACCTCACCCAATAACCACTAGTGACTGCTTCTCACCACTGGCTCCACGACGGCATATACAAAATTATACCTCTGAAGAAAAATACTAGGCCCAAACTTCATAAAAGATCACTTTGGATCAATAATATAAAGAAACTTAAAAATAAGGGCCATATATATGGCCTGGTTTCTGTCACTCTTGCACCACACAATGTAGTTCAAGAGAAACGCAACCCTAAAGTGAGATTTATGAAGCCACGCAAGGCCACCTAGCAGGGGCCCTGTGTGACTTCATATATCTCAAGTAATGTGACGCAGCACTGATTGCTGCGTTACATTACTCTGCGCCAGTGGGGTGCAACAGTTTCCATGGGTGTTGCGTGAGAGTTCATAACTCAACATCCATGGATTTTGACGCATTCCCAGACTTACAAGAATGTGTAAACCTGGGAATGTGTCAAAAAAATAAGCTGCCCCACGAAAGGCGCAACAATGAGAAATATTGTTATTTCTCCTTGTTTTTCCTCTTTCTATGTGTGCTGCAAAATGAGTAAAAGGCCTCTCAAGATTAATTTTGTGCAGGAAGGTGGCCCTTCCTGCACAAAAACAATCCTGCATGCAACACAGGCACCCTTGCACCATGGTGCAAGGGTGCCTGTGTTGGCACTAGGCTGCCAAAAGGGCACCAGAGCAGAGGGAAAGGACAAGAATGTGTTGTATTGGACAATTAGGAAGTATTCTTGCCCTTTCCTTGTGACACAGGGCAGTGCTGCAAGGTGTTTTGCTGCGCTGCCCTGCGCCGCAAAGCCCATAAGTTCTGTGGTTCACAAAGCAAAGGGAGTAAATCAGTACAGACAATAAAATCCCCCTAATACTCCACAATAGGGGTACAACTCAGTAGTCAAAGTTTGCTGCTCTATATGAATAAAAAAAGCAGAATGCCCCTGAATGAAGTACTTTCCTGGACCAGCAATCCTTTTTACCTAAAATGAAGATCTCCCACATCAGAAGCCTCTCTTTTTCTTCAGTGGGATACTTTTACTTTCATGTGTAGTCTCTGAACCACAATTACTCTGTAGTTTGGGGGCACTGCAGCTTCCCCATAGCCTGCCACTGGTGAGAGCCATCCAGGTTACAACTGAAGGTGACAACGTCTGCAGCTCCTTCCGGTTCTATCACCAAGTCCCCTCTGTAAGCAGAGCTCAGGTCAACAGGTCCTTTCCTGTTTTCCAAGGCCCACCTCAGATTTATGTTGCTGTGAAGTTCACCATGAGGATAGTGAGTATAACTTATGCCCCACTACTTTCTGGCCTTTTAACTCTGCTTGAAATAGGTTCCCTTGTGAACTGGAAAGTGAACTCTACACAAATCGAAACTTGGGCCTGAAACCCACTCATTGGGCAGGGTAGAGTGTCACAAGAGCAGTCAGAATCCTGAAACAGTCCTTTTAAGTGCACCGGGAAGATGTACACTACAGAGGGCTTTAAACTGAACCTTCTGCTTAATACATAGCCAATGCAGTTTCTGAAGCAGTTGAATGGTGTGTCCAAAATGAGCAGGCAAGCCTCTATATTTTGGATCATCTGAGCCTCATGAAACAAAAATTGGGGAATTCCATGTAGAGGGAGCTTATGCGTGCTGTGAGTACCAGATGCTTGATGCCCAGACATAACCATTGGAGAATCTTTCTCAAATGTCTCAGGATGACCCATCAAAAGAATATTGGGCTGTCAAAGACAAGTGGTCGTCGATCTTCACTCCCAGGCCCTTCACCAGTATGGAAGAAGCCAGTAGAGGGCCCATCTCAGCCAGCCAGTAAGCATGCAACAATACATTATTACTACATTAACTATAGGGATCTCTGTCTTGTCTGCATGAAGTTTAAGTTTAATTTTTTCAATCCACTTCCAAATAAATCTCATAGTTTGCTGAAATGGTAAGTGAGATGAAAGATTAATATCCAGGTGCCTAATAATTGGATATTTCCAGCATACATATGACATAATACCCCATTCTGCAAAGCACTCGCCAAAAGGTAGGCATAGATGTTGAATATGTATGGAGAAAGTGAGGCTCCCTAGACTACCCCATGGTTGAAAGGGCTCTTTTGTGCTGAGTAAGATTCTAACTTTACTGCCCGACTTGAGTATAACAAAGAGATTTAAACCAGATGACAATAGATCCCCCCAATGCCTGCTGCATTGATACAGTCCAATAGGATGGAATCATCAACCATGTCAAAAGCAGCAGAAAAGTCTATAAGAACCAAGGCATTAATGTAGCGGCATATAATTCTACCATAAAGTCATTCAGAAGGAAAATAAGGACAGGCCTAGTTCTATTGGCTGGACAGAATCTAACCTGAAATTGTTGGCCTGGAGGAATCTGCACAGCAGCTGCATTACATGTATTTCCAAAACGTTCGTTTAAAGATTGGGAAAAAATTCTTCAGATTAGTAGAGTCTATCCTTGTTTTTTTTTTTTAATCAGGGAAGAACATTGTATCTTTTTTAGATGGGTAAATACACCAGACAATAAAGAGGAATTTAGTGGAGTCAACAGAGGCCACTTAATCACATGAAAAAGTTGTAAAAATTATGTACGTGGGAGAGGTTTGAACCTGCTATTGGTGTTCAGTTGTTCTTTTTATGGTTATTAATATTTTTACTCACTCCTCTCATTGCCTAAAATAATGTGGAGAAAGATGTGAATTGTTGGTAGCTTGATGTATACTAGTCAATTTAAATGCCAATTATATTTAATATTGCAAACAAATATGTACTTGGCATGGATCAAGGGGTGAGTTACACTTAGCACAAAGTATGGACTCCGTCAGCTCCCTTTCAAATAGATCAAATAGTTCTTCCACGGATGTCAAACATGATTTATAACATTAGTTGTCACCAGGATTACGCCTAAGTCAAGTTCTTTCCTAAGTAGCATTAAAAATGATTTAAACAGTCACAAAGCTATTGAGATGAAACGCTTTCCAACTGATTTAAATAGTCCATCATTTGAAAAGGCTTTTTAATGGCATTTGCATTGGAACAGAAGGTTTGTTTCATTTTTAAAAGATTAACTGCTTCTATAGAGTTAAATTCATGAGACTGATGGGATCTTCAACTACATTTCAAACTATGAAGTTTAATTTTAGCATCTCTTAATACCCCAGAATACCAGAGGGCTGATTTACTGCGGCTATGAAAACCATTTTTGTTTGATGGCTTTACGTAACTAGGTATTGAAAAGAGCACAGTGGTCTTATGCCTAGTGAAGGGGGTAATACAGGGTCATTTTTAGGACAGTAATCTAGGACCAACACCCACACCCACACCCACAAGCCACGAAAAAATATAGGGGGTCATTCCAACCCTGGCGGTCGGTGTTAAAGCCGGGGCCAAACCGCCAACAGGCAGGCGGTTAAAAAAATGGAATTCTGACCCAGGCGGGAACCGCCAACAGAGACCGCCACTTTAACACTCCGACCGCCACGGCGGGACAAACAAACAGCGCGGCGGTCACCGCCAACAGACAGGCGGGAGACAATGAGGGTCATTCCAAGTTTGGCGGGCGGCAGTTGCCGCCCGCCAAACTTACGCCGCCACTTGGCCGCTCCGCGGTCAAAAGACCGCGGAGGCCATTCTGACTTTCCCGCTGGGCCGGCGGGCGCCCGCCAAGGGAGCGCCCGCCGGCCCAGCGGGAAAGGCCCTGCAACACAGAAGTGTTGCCGGGGTGCGACGGGTGCAGTTGCACCCGTCGCGATTTTCACTGTCTGCTATGCAGACAGTGAAAATCATGCTGGGGCCCTGTTAGGGGGACCCTGCACTGCCCATGCCAGTGGCATGGGCAGTGCAGGGGCCCCACGACACCCGTTCCCGCCATCCTGTTCCTGGCGGTAAAAACCACCAGGAACAGGCTGGCGGGAAGGGGGTCGGAATCCCCATGGCGGCGCTGCTTGCAGCGCCGCCATGGAGGTTCAGCCCAGCCAGGGGAAATCCGTCGGGAAACCGCCGGATCCCCTTTTCTGATCGCGGCTTTACCGCTGTGGTCAGAATGGGCAACCAGCCAACGGTGCTTCTGTTGCCCGCGGCCCTGGCGGTCTTGGACCGCCAGGGTCGGAATGAGGGCCAATGTAGCGCCCACCCTATCACAACTCACCAATCCGCCACCTTTTCCGGGGCGGGAGCCCCGCCGATAAAAACACGGCGGAAACAGACATTACGAACGGAAAACGCTCACCTCTACACACTCCACGAGGAATCTGGACAGCATGGAACCCGAACTACACATCCTACCAGCTATTGTATTCCTGCTCCTCTACCAGGAGCACGAACACCGGCGCAGAAGACAACGGTGAGTACCGCACCTACGACACAGGGGAGGGGGGAGGGAAAAAATTACGGGCACACACAAACGCGACACACCCACCCTCACCCTCACCCACAAATACATACACATCAATGCAGAGCAACAACTCAGAGAGACACCACCCAAACCCCCCGGAAGAATGCAAAGACAAAAGGAAATGATCATGAAATTGAAGTATATTGTACGGCTAAGTAAAAAATTATTTCGAACATCTATAACTATATATACATATGTAAATTGTCCTGTCCAAATTGGGTTTCAGCCATTGTACGTGGGCCAATGGGCCTCAACACATGGGCATAGCCCACACAGGAGACCCGAATCCATTGGAGAGAACACTGCAGGGGCATCAGCTATCAAAACTACAGGCACCTCAGGGGGAAGGGAAGGGGAGGCACCTCAGCCACATGAGTGCACGACGCCAGATCTACGAGGGGCCTCCATGGCCACTGTCTCATCCTGGGGAGTGCAAAGCCACAGTCTCACAAGTCTCTACAGTGGGTGGCTTGCCCACTGTGCCATCCTGGGGAGTGCAAAGCCACAGTCTCACAAGTCTCTACAGTGGGTGGCTTGCCCACTGTGCCATCCTGGGGAGTGCAAAGCCACAGTCTCACAAGTCTCTACAGTGGGTGGCTTGCCCACTGTGCCATCCTGGGGAGTGCAAAGCCACAGTCTCTCAAGTGGATTATAGACTCCACTGGTACTGGAGGAGGCATGGTGCCCAGAGTGCTTCGTGCAGCCCTGCCCGACACAGACCCGGGCCTGCCCCTTCTGCCAATGGGCCCGCTTGACTTGAAGGGCCCTGTTCAGCGGTGCAGAGACGGCGGTGCCCAGCGGAGCGCTGCTTGAGATGAAGTGCCCAGCGGAGCAGTGCTTGAGATGAAGGGCCCAGCGGAGCGGTGCTTGACTTGAAGGGCCCAGCGGAGCGGTGCTTGAGATGAAGGGCCCAGCGGAGTGGTGCTTGACTTGAAGGGCCCAACGGAGCGGTGCTTGAGATGAAGGGCCCAGCGGAGCGGTGCTTGAGATGAAGGGCCCAGCGGAGCGGTGCTTGACTTAAAGGGCCCAGCGGAGCGGTGCTTGAGATGAAGGGCCCAGCGGAGCGGTGCAGAGACGGCGGTGCCCAGCGGAGCGGTGCTTGAGATGAAGGGCCCAGCGGAGCGGTGCTTGAGATGAAGGGCCCAGCGGAGCGGTGCTTGAGATGAAGGGCCCAGCGGAGCGGTGCTTGACTTGAAGGGCCCAGCAGAGCGGTGCTTGAGATGAAGGGCCCAGCGGAGCGGTGCAGAGACGGCGGTGCCCAGCGGAGCGGTGCTTGAGATGAAGGGCCCAGCAGAGCGGTGCTTGACTTGAAGGGCCCAGCGGAGCGGTGCTTGAGATGAAGGGCCCAGCGGAGCGGTGCTTGAGATGAAGGGCCCAGCGGAGCGGTGCTTGAGACGGCGGTGGCCTGTTCAGCGGTGCTTGACCTGAAGGGCCCTGTTCAGCGGTCCTTGAGACGGCGGTGCCCTGTTCAGCGGTGCTTGACTTGAAGGGTCCTGTTCAGCGGTCCTTGAGACGGCGGTGCCCTGTTCAGCGGTGCTTGACTTGAAGGGCCCTGTTCAGCGGTCCTTGAGACGGCAGTGCCCTGTTCAGCGGTGCTTGACTTGAAGGGCCCTGTTCAGAGGTCCTTGAGACGGCGGTGTCCTGTTCAGCGGTGCTTGACTTGAAGGGCCCTGTTCAGCGGTTCTTGACATGTGTCTCCAGGGCACCAGATCCGGCCATGATATGGAGTTCACTCGCCACCCGACATGTGGCTGCCGGGCCCTTCGTGCACATCTGTCTTCTCGCTTGCGGGGCCCTCCTGTGCTGGCGTCCCGGGCCCGTGGGTGTCCTCCTTCACACCTGGAATGGGGCTGGTGGGGCCCTCCTGGGCAGCTCGCCTGCTGCCGGACTTGTCGGGCGTGCTGCCCTTGCCATCCTTCCCTGTTCCTCTGTGGCCCTTTCCTCCCTTTGTCGGTGTGCCAGGTGGCACCCCACTTCCTGACGGTGCCAGGGTAGTGCCTTTGGAGGCCGCCGTCTCTGGCCACTCGCACCGGGCCTTGCCTTTCTTTGTTTTTTTCCCAGGGGGTGGGGTGGCTGTCCCTTTACTGCTAGCCGAAGTAGCTGCCCTTGAAGGTGGTGGACTCCAATATCCTTGGACTATGGTCCTTGTAGGTCCAGGGGTTGTGGTGGCTGAGGTGCTGATTGGACTCTTATGAGATGGAGGGGGTGGGTCAGGTGATGGGAAGAGGTTAATTTTGGACAGGAAAAACTTTTTAGGAGCAGTGGGAAGGGTAGGTGCAGTGGGTATGGGAGTGGAGGAAGAGGATGTGGTTGTAGGAGAGTGAAGTCTGGTGTCTTTGGGTGCAGGTGCTTGTGCTGGAGGCTGTCGTGAGGTGGATGGCTGTTGGGTGGGTGGCTGCCTGCGTTTGTGTAGTTTGGAAGAGGGGGTGACAGACACACTGGGAGAGGACACAGGGGACGTGTAAATGGCAGTGGGGGTGGTGACTGCACGTGTGCGGAGTGTTCTGGTGGGTGTGATGGTGATGGACGTAGTGGCTGATGATGTTGTGCATGCAAGTGTGAGTGGAGACGTCACAGGGAGGGAGGAGGGAGACGAGGAGGAGGGGGACACAGAGGAGGCAGTGGCTGTTGGCATGTCTGTATGTGGCTGTTGCTTGTGTGAATGCTTGTGTGATGTGTGGTGCTTATGTCTGGATGAGCTGCCCTTGGGTGTTGAGGTGTGTGCAGGCTGGTCTGTAGGTGTGTCTGGGATAGGCAGAGGAACAGGGGAGTGGGACTGGGTTGAGGAAGTTGGAGGAGGGAGGCAGGAGACAGGGACAATGGCTGCCGTCAGTGCTGAGGCCAGAGCGTTGAACGATCGCTGATGGGCAGCCTGACCCGAATGAATGCCCTCCAGGTATGCATTACTCCGGTGCACCTCCCTTTCGACACCATGGCATTCAAAAGGGTAGACTGCCCAACAATGAGCGTCCTGAGGAGGTCAATGACCTCCTCACTGAGGGCAGCAGGGGTAACTGGGGCAGGGCCTGAGGTGCCTGGGGCGAAGGAGATGCCCACCTTCCTGTGTGAGCGGGCACGGGGCGAACGCTGAGGGGCTGCAGGGAGGGCGGAGCTGGTGCGCTGGGTGGCGGCTGTACCTGTTGTTGCGGTGGGCACGGATGTTGCCGCCACCACAAGGGAGCTCCCTTCCGAGGACGTGTCTGTGTCGCTGGTGTCTCCACGTGTCCCCGTTGTGGAGCTCCCCTCGCCCTCCGTCTCACTGGTGAACTCCGAGTCGGTTGCATGGCCCTCCAGGGCCTTGTGAGATGCAGCTCCCTCGTGCTCCGATGCCACTTCTCCTCTGCCTGATGATGCTAATGCATACATGAACAGGAAGACCAACAAAAAAGGGGGGGGGGAGAAATAAAGACATGTTGAGTGCATGCATTGGCGACACAGTTGGCGGAGAGGACAGACACAGAAGCCCCCTGCACTACGCCGTGCACTTGGGGTACACTACTCAATCAGTGGTACTTGGCCTACAAGCCTATGGACGACAACTGCACACATAGGTGACACAGGGCCATGAATAGCTGTACTTGGCACCCTACAGAGGTGGGGGGCGGGGGCACAGGACTATGCCTTACGGAGGGGACTAGCCTACAGAAATCGCCCTGGCCTAGGGATACCCACAGCCCTCCTCCCCCACCCAGACACCTCCACTGCGCGCTAAGATAGCAGAATGTGCTTGTACTCACCCCCTTGTGTCTGCTGTGATGTCCTCACGCGCCCATCCAAATCGGGGTAGGCCACCGCCAGGATCCGGGACATCAGGGGCGTCAATTGACGAGTGGCACCCCTCCTACTTTGAGAGGCCATCCCCAGCAGAGCCTCTGCGGTCTTCCTGCTCCAGCGGCAGATGTCCTCCCACCTCTTGCGGCAGTGGGTGCCCCGTCTGTTGTGGACCCCCAGGGTCCGGACGTCCTTGGCGATGGCACGCCAAATGTCGATTTTCTGAGGGGCGCTGACCAATGTGACATGTACAGGGGGAGAAAATAAAATATCATCATTTTCTGCATGCTCGATGTGAGTGGCCCACCATCCCCACCCTTGCCATGTGGCACATGCTGTCATCTGTCGTTTGATGCATGCCTCATTCGCTCCCCTCCCCACCATCGTTCATTCACCCCACTCAACCCAGGCATTGGCCACAAAGCATGGTCCCAGTGTATTTACCTGTTGGTCTGGAGGACCGTAGAGTAGCGCATACTGGGGGAGGACCCCATCCACAAGTTTCTCCAATTCTTCAGAAGTGAAGGCAGGGGCCCTTTCCCCAGTCGCAGCAGCCATTGTCTCTTCCAGACCGAGGTCACAGCAGCACTTGCAGTATAGGTCCTCTCCTGTGGATGATCAGGTCTCGAGTGATCAAGCAGCTAGAAAATGGCGGTCACGCCCGCGGCGGTGCGTACCGCGACCGCCGGCGCACATCGTCATTGGCTCCTGAAACCCATAGGGTTCAATGTTAACCCATGCAGCTTTGCACCGCGGTCTTCGACCGCCTACCGCCACGGTGTGCCACGCCAGCACATTTACCTCACATCCGATTGTCGCACTTCACAGGTCAGGCAGCCACCATTTCAAGGGCCCACATGGCTTAATTTCTACTGCGTCACACATGCCTAGGCCTTGCATCGACACTCATACAAGCCATTCACTGCATAGAGAATCCTGTACTGTGCAAGCTGTGGGAACTTATCTGTGGGTTGATTGACTCTGTGCTCGCTGTTGTCCTTCCTAGGCACCGTCCGCTGGGACTTGCGAGGAGATGGAGGAATCTTCCTGTGTACAGACCGCTGGTGGACCTGTCGACAATGGAAGAAAGACATGTCATATTGAAATACAGGCTTGACCGAGCCACTATACAGGAACTGTGTGCCCAGCTGGAGCCAGACCTGATGTCACCCATCCGCCAACCCACAGGGATTCCCCCTCTAGTGCAGGTTCTGTCAGTACTCCATTTTTTGGCAAGTGGGTCATTTCAATCAACAGTGGCCATTTCATCAGGGATGTCTCAGCCTATGTTTTCAAAGGTGTTGTCCAGAGTGTTGTCTGCCCTGATGAAATACATGCGGAGCTACATTGTTTTCCCTGAGGTGGGCGATTTGGCTACAGTGAAGTGTGATTTCTATGCGCTTGGACATATTCCCAACATCATTGGTGCAATTGATGGGACACATGTGGCTTTGGTCCCCCCCAGCAGGAGTGAACAGGTGTACAGGAACAGAAAAAGTTATCATTCGATGAATGTCCAGGTGGTCTGTTTGGCTGACCAGTACATCTCCCATGTAAATGCCAAGTTCCCTGGGTCAGTGCATGACGCGTACATCATGCGAAATAGCAGCATCCCTTTATGTGATGGAACAACTACAGAGACACCGTGTGTGGCTAATTGGTGACTCTGGTTACCCCAACCTGTCGTGGCTACTGACCCCAGTGAGGAATCCCAGGACGAGGGCAGAGGAACAGTACAATGAGGCCCATGGGCGGACTAGGAGGGTGATCGAACGCACCTTCGGCCTCCTGAAGGCCAGGTTTAGGTGCCTGCATATGACAGGTGGATCCCTAATGTACTCACCAAAGAAGGTGTGTCATATCATCGTGGCCTGCTGTATGCTTCACAACCTGGCTTTGCGACGCCAGGTGCCTTTCCTGCAGGAGGATGGTCCAGATGTTGGTGTTGTAGCAGCTGTGGAGCCTGTGGAGAGTGAAGAGGAGGAAGACGACGAGGACGACACAGACAACAGGGACACAGTAATACAGCAGTATTTTCAATAACACATAGGTAAGAATCAACCCCGGCATTTTACATTTACTTACAGTCTCTTGCCTCTCTACTGTCTGTCCTTTTCACCCAGTGTATGCTAACTGAGTTGTGACTCTCCCTTCCAATTTCAGAGATGTGGGCCCCACTGCGTGACCTCTGCTTTGTTAGCCCATGGACTACAGCTGTGTGACAGTGGTATGTTGTCATCACAATGTAACTAGACATTTTGGCACGGTTGTGTCTAATACATTTGTTCAAAATACAGGCAGACTCAAGATTATTTTAGTGCAATAAGTGTTTTTATTAAAGTGCTCAATTTAGGGACATGGTTGAAAATCAGTGATGGGTGATGGTGGAGGAATGTCCAGGGCAGAGTCCAGATTTTCAGTCTCACAGGTGCATTGTCCATATGCCTGTGGAAGGTGGAGCAGGGGCAGTTTAAGGTTGGACAGGGTGACAATGTGGGACAGTGGGATAACATCAGGGGATATCCTTTCCTGGCGGGGGTCTTGGCATCCTACTCTGTCTTCTTCCTTGATCTCAGGCCCGCTTGCGGGGTGGTTCTCCTTCTGCAGGGGGTGGGGTTCTGGTGGCCTGTTGTTCTTGTGTGGGGGCCTCCTGTCCACTAGCGCCGGCGGAGGTGGTAGCCTGTTCGTGGTCCATGCTAGTGACACGGGCCCTTTGTGGTGCCACATGGTCCCGCAATGTCGTGACAATCTGGTTGAGAGCCACGACGATGGTGCCCATTGCGGAAGTAATGTTTCTGAGTTCTTCCCTGAACCCCATAAACTGTTCCTCCTGCAGTACCTGGATCTCCTGGAACCTGGCCAGTACCGTTGCCATCGTCTCCTGGGAGTGGTGGTATGCTCTCATGATGGAGGAGAGGGCCTCGTGGAGAGTGGGTTCCCTGGACCTGTCCCCCCCCTGTCGCACAGCAGCCCTCCCAGTTCCCCTGTGTTCCTGGGCCTCCGTCCCCTGGACCGTGTGCCCACTACCACTGCCCCCAGGTCCCTGTTGTTGTTGGGGTGGTGGGTTAACCTGGCTGCCCTGTAGTGGTGGACACACCGCTGATTGACGTATCCTGGAGACAGAGGCATGGGCCCACTGGGTGGGAGCTGTGCTGGTGTTCCCAGAGGGGGGTAGGTCTGCTGTGGCCTGTGGCTGTGTGAGGGGAACCGACTGTCCCGAGGTCCCCGATGGGCCGGGCTGGTCATCTGGGTCCAGGGAGACAGAGCTGCTGTCATCACTGGGGGCCTCTTCTGGAGGTGGGATGGACATTTCTGGACCCTCCTGGGCGGTGTGGTGGCGTTCGAGTCCTGCAGGGGTATAAGAGTATGGTTATTGCTTCTGTGTGTGCCATATCGTGCAATGGGGGTGTGTCCGTGTACCCCAGTGCTGGCATTCCCTTGTGGGGGATGTTGTGACAGTGGCTTGTGGGGGAGATGGGTATGTGCAGTGGGCATGCTTAGGTGATGGGTGTCCATGGTTTGTGGTGGCATGCAGGGTTTGGTGTTGGGATGGGTGGGTTGTGATGGTGAGACATAAGCAAGGAGGATATGTGATGGGGTGGGGTGGAGGGTGGGGGTATGAGTTGGCATGTTGGTGGGCGGGGGGGATGAAGTAGTTAATGGTTTGACTTACCAGAGTCCATTCCTCCAGCTACTCCTGCGAGGCCCTCAGGATGCAGGATGTTCAAGACTTGCTCCTCCCATGCTGTAAATTCTGGGGGTTGAGGTGGGGGTCCGCCGCCAGTCTTCTGTACCGCAATGTTGTGCCTGGATACCATGGAATGCACCTTCCCCCGTAGGTCGTTCCACCGCTTCCTGATGTCGTCCCGATTTCGTGGATGCTGTCCCACAGCGTTGACCCTGTCCACTATTCTTTGCCATAGCTCCATCTTCCTGGCAATGCTGGTGTGCTGCACCTGTGTCCCGAAGAGCTGGGGCTCTACCCGAACTATTTCCTCCACCATGACCCTGAGTTCAGCGTCTGAAAACCTGGGGTGTCTTGGGGGTGCCATGGGTGGTGTGGAAGAGGTGTGGGGTGGTGTTTGCGGTGATGAGTGTGGTGAGTGTGGTGGTGTGTGGTGTTTTGTTCGTGGATATTGTGTGGGTGATGGTGTAGTGTGCCTCTGTGTGATGGTGTTCTCTGTTCTGTGCTGTCTCTCTCTGGGCTTCGTCTCTGATTTGTGGTCGTAGGGGTTTGTGGGTGATGTGAGTGTGTGTTTTATAGTTAATTGGGTGTGTGGGAGTGTTGTGTGTATGTGTATCAGGTGTGTCTATTTCAAATTGTCCAATGTGGTTGTGTTTTGTAAGTGTGTGTGTATTTTGAGCGCGGCGGTGTGTACCGCCAATGGAATACCGCGGCTGAAAGACCGCCGTGTGGATTCGTGGGTCGGAATGGCATGGGCGTATTTCTGTTGGCGTGACGTGGAGGTTTGGTCATCGCCAGTTTTTCGCTGGCCGTTGGTGTGGCGGACTTTTGTGGATGTCCGGTTTTTGGCGGTTTGGCTGTTGCGGGTCAGAATGACCGTGGCGGTTTACCGCGGCGGTGTTGTGGCGGTCTTCTGACCGACTGTAAGCGCCTTTTACCGCCGAGGTCAGAATGACCCCCATAGGGATCATCCTAGATGAAAAGCTTAAGATGACGGCTCAAGTTAACACAGTCTGCACCTACTGCTTACATGTCCTACGCATACTGCAAAAAACTTCAAACGGTTGCCCAGAACATCACATGGGCTGTGGCACAAGCACTTATCGCCAGCATGGCCTATGGCGGCACTCCGTACACCAGAATCTCCAATCAGCTCCTACACAGAATCCAGACCTTCCTGAACAATGCTGCAAGACTCATACTCGACTCACACCACATCATACCACACCTCAGGCACCACACAACATTAGACCACACCTAAGGAGGTTTAAATGGCTCCCCATTCACAAGTGCTGCCACATCAAACTTCTCATAAATGCAGACAAAGACCTACACAATAAAGGACCAAAATACCTGAACATACGCTCAGACTATCACCAACCCACCAGACACCTATGCCTTGTCTCACTCGCACACATTCCTAGCATCCACAAAAGCAACACTGAAGGTCGCTCATTCTCTTACATCACACCCAAGACATAGAACTACCTTCATCAACACATCAGAGCCTCCTTCTCATTTCTTGAGTTCCACAAGAAGCTGAGGACCTGGCTTTTCATTTAAGCACCTTGGAGACCACAAACTACACGCCTGCCTAAGTGCCTAGATACTTTCGCTGGTGATTAGTGAGCTATACACTTCAAGATCACATAACATAATCAGTTCAAAAATGTCTAAAGGGAAGTTACTTGAGTATCCTTTTGGGCAGTATGGAAGGACATTAGCATAGTGCAATTATTTAAGTTTAGAAAGAATAGCAAGTTCTTAGAATATGCTACATTTGTAACAAACTGATATGAAATTGTTACATTTTCTTTAAAAATAATTGCCATCAACTTTTAGAATTTTTTATTTGAAAAAGGATTTATAACCCTTCAGGAGGTCATTATTCACATCAAATGCAGAACTGTGTGTGAGTCACATTTCTGACGGGACTAACACATCTAGATTATTATACTAATGAAGCTAACTTATATTGAGTGCCTAAGAAGTGAGTGAATATTTAAATAGGTCAATTTTAAACTAGACTTATCATACAAGATGGCGAACATACAGGCGCAAATAATACTCTGCGCAGTGTTATTTTAAATACACCCTCAGAAAAAATTGACATTAAAGCTTGATTAGGCAATTCCCACTGAAGAATTACTAAAAGGGGTGAAGTCACATGTGTGTGCCAGGTAATGTCATTGAAGTCATTCAATTTACCTTCACATCACTTTGGAGGATGACAAAGTTTTCATGAGTGTAATGTCCCAACCCCATTTCCCCACCACCAGCTGAAGTCTATGGGAAATATCTGGTTTGCTAGAAGGTTGAACAAAACATTTCAAAGCAAGAGACACTCCCCAAAATAAGGTCAGTTGCAAGGTTTCTTGCCACTCATTTAGTTCAGCTATGATCTAATAAGGTAATTTAATTGAACATGTGTGACTATATGGTTTAAACCGCCTTGTAGTACATATTGTAGTGTGTCACATGACACACATGACGATTAGGCCTTGGCAGAAATGCGATTATGCCGGAGTAATCAGAGTAATTTTAGTAATTCCATTTTACTTTTTTGACACAGAATTAATGATTATTATATGATTACTCCTGTTTGGGTAATCAACAATAATTTGGGGGAAAAAATCCTCCAGCGAGAACACACTTAGCAAGCACCAGACCTCTTGTGCTCACTATTACTGTTCTGCTGCAATTTAGCACTGTTTCTTAGAAATGGCACGAAATGCAGAATTACTCTTCCCGCATAATTCAAGCGTCATTTTAGGTTAATCCACACAATTACGCTACAAAGAATTACGCAAATTACAGCCACTCCTAGTAATGATGTACTGCATGTTATCGCAGGGATTTATGAAAGAACTGGCCAAGGCTGTGCACTGATACCGCTCATCCCTCTCCTAATCACTGTGTGGTCGTTCTGTTTGTTGTTGGGCGTAACATGCCTTGCTGCACACCCTTACACATATAACCTTTAAATTAAAAAGAAATAACTCAGTAAGAGGCCACTGCCAGGAGTGCTACTTTTAAAGTGTACTTTTTGTCCATATTGCCGCAATACAGAAGTTTGGGTTTCAAAGGATAAGGGACAGAATTTAGAGCATAACTTTTATATGGACCTTGAACTGAAGCTCAGCCTTAATAATGGCGACATCACATCTCTTTCTAGCTTTATTTGAGAAAATGTGCTTTCAGTTGCTGCATTACTTCTTGGCCAGAAGCACAAAAGCCATTTTTTGTAATTGGGGACTTCAGGCAGCACCTTTGAAAAAGTAAGTAACCATTCCTTGCCATATGGTAAATCTGTGCCTGCGATTAAACTGTATTGACTGAAAAGGCGTCCAAATTGCAGAAGATGTGAAGGCTAATTAATGGCTATGTACAGTGGTTGAGGTTGTAGTTAGTAATGGGTCTCACCCTTATTTAATGGGACTCAGATAAATCAAACCACCTTTCCAAGTAGGCTATACAATACTAAACTAAACTTTAAAAAAAAAAAACATTTGGAATGCCAATGACTACAGAAGACGGAGGGGAATTAATACATTTTCGTACTAGAAAATGAATAACTGTTTTACCATCGGATTGTTCCAGTTCATTCTGAGGAGGCTGGTTGGAGCTACTGTGGCACTCAAATCCTTCTCAAGCTGCAAAATAGGAATACAAAATATGTAATATGTTGCAAGCAAAGACAAGTACATGTCCCCCAGTTACACCGTGTCCTCCCCACTTCCAAATCCGAGAAAATCGAATTGAAATGCTCCTGTTTTGTCTTGTCCCAGGCTAGTTCAATTAGGTGTAATACCTACACAGGACTGCAAGATTCCACCCATGGCTAGAAACAAGGTTGGCCAGTTCATTGGACGCGTGCCTGAATGAAGGGGAAATTAATTAATTTATTTCAGTACCTGTAAAATAGAATGGGAATGTCAATAATTTACATTTGCATTGTCACCACAAATCTGCTCTGCAATTGTGGAAGCAGTCTTTGCAGCACCTGCAAACCAGAAGTGAAATCGCAAGTATCTCTAGAAAGGTTAATGTAATTTAATGTTGCCCTTGTTGGAAGAATTGCTGTTGAGAAATATCCATGTTTTGCATCACCATCTGCTTCAAACGCGGAAAAAGTACCAAGCACATTTTTGTTAAAACACAGTGCCTTCATAAAGCCGGACGAGGCTTCATTGCAATTGATATGTCTGAGTCAGTGATTCTTTGTGGATTGAACAATCCAAAGTGCAGTAGGAGATATGATGATTCACATCATTTCACCTCTGGTGTTGTTAACTCAGTTTAAAAAGAATTCATGTAAGTTAAAATATTAAGCACAGAACGACTCTACATATTAAGAAATAATTAAAGCAATGGTACTGCCTAATCAATGCCAATGGTTGATTTATTTGACTGGGTTCAGCATTTCAGACCAAAATAATTAGCATAGAAGGCCATGAACAGTAATCAGACTGTGGAGTGGATGCAAACTGATGTGAGTGTTGCACATTGAGAGAATTCTGCCTTAGTAAACAATGCTGTATACTTTAAATAGTGTAAAAAAGGTAATCAGTAGGTACCGTCGAAGAGGCCACACATCACATAGGTGCCTTGGAAGGAGCCAACCTGGAGTAAGGGATGGATGGGTTAGGTGGGTTAAGGAGGTAAACTGTTAAAAGCAGAATCATATCTGATCTTTTAGATGATTAACCAAATCTGTGCATCTAGGAACAATGAATAGAGCTCAAAGAAGGAAGCTAATATAGTCAGTATCTCCGGATTGAAGGATGACAACTCCCTAAGTGAACAGCAATTAATAACTGATTTCCAGTGAAAAAGGAAGGCTGATTGAAGGTCTATTAAAGTTAGGACTAGTAGATTACTGTACTGGTGATAGAGATGGTGGGTCAGTTTGCTGTCAATGAAGAAGTCTAAAAATGGAGTACCAGTAATCATGTGCAGCTCCTCCACTACAGTGGAGAAGCGTCGCTCCCACCACGCCAGCGGCAGCAGCTGCAAATCCTTTACCCAAAAATTATAATAAACTATGTTTATTATTGTTTTGTGGTAAAAGGGTCGGGCCGCAGGCTGTGACGAGCCCTATGAGGAAGTGCACAGCACTCCCCCTCCCTGCGCATGTATGTTTGGTCGGTCGTCTCGGGCCAGCCAAACACACATGCGCAGTAGGCTCTCTCCAGCCCAGCACTGTGTTGCCAGGCTTGAGAGAGCAGGCACAGGCTCCTGGTCTGCCTGGGAGCACCTTGGCTGGGCGCTCTGAGCCAATCCTAACACTGTTCTGAGCAGCATCAGGGTTGGCTGCAGGGCAGACTTGGAGTCTGCGCCTGTAGCCTATCTGCAGGAGAAAAGTGCAACTGGAGCGATTTCCAGCTTCTATATGTGGCAATGCAACTTGGTGCTTTACCTTAAGATGCTATTGAGGCTCCCACTGCCACACTAGCTGCCAATACCCCTTCTACTTCCAAATTCTCTGTTCCGGATTTACCAGGAGAGCCTATATTTAACCCATCTCATCTGAGGTAGGATACCTAACCCACAACACTGGTTCTCCCTTCCTCATGTCAAATTTGTCGGCAGCAGTTCCTCTGCTGCTCTAGAGTTCAGCTAGGGGCACCGCCCACTCTGAATGCTTCTACCCGTCTGAGGTCCATATCAGGGAAGATGATATTGACAAGGAAACCCCTCTATTGAGACTACACCTTCAAGTGATGACTAGAGATGCGATTTTCTCCCCAGAAACAAATTACAAAGTTCTCTCTTCTGCCTGGTACCCTTCTCACATCCTAGCTCTCCAAGGAAACTCCAATGCTTGAATGGTTGGGCTGAGGCACTGGACCTCCCATGCTGTGTATCTGAGGAGTGAGGAGGTGGGAGTGCAAGAATACAGCACCATGCTTATGCAGGTGGCTTAACTTGCACTGGCAATCTCAGTTGAAACGAGGAGCCACTGGGACTGGATCCAGGAAGAGTAGCATACACGCTTGCTGTGCCAAAAGCGTTCTACTGGGAAATCAGCTCAGCACTTAGTGAGGCACCCATCCTGGATTGGGCTTCCCCTTTGTGTTCTATGCAGTCTGAGGATGAAATACAGGCCCAGATTTATACTCTGTTTGCGCTGAATTAGTGTCTTTTTTTTACGCTAATTCAGAGCAAACTCAACGCCATATTTATATTTTGATGCTAGACCCGTCTAGCGTCAAAATATTGGGGTTAACGTAATTTTTCGGATGCGTGAAACCTCCTTGCATCAATGAAATGCACGGTAGGTGTTCCTGTCCAAAAAATGACTCAAACACGCCAGCGCAGTATTTATCCACCTGGACAAAAAAGACGCACGGCTGGGAGGCGGACCCAAAAAATGACATTAACACTGAATTGCGTCAAAATTTAACACCTGGGTCAGGGCAGGCGGTAAAATGAGGCAAAGACACTACTACATAAGGAGAACACACAGAAGCAACATTACCAATCCACAGGAAAGGATGGAGGTGATAGTGATCCAGCTTGCAAGACGGCACAGAGGCCAGCAACAACTTCAGCAATCACCAGCATGACAACCCTGCCCACAAAGGCAATGCAGAAGGCAGGAGAGGGTCTTGAGAAAGAGGGCAACCATCCTTGGCCGTAGGGACCTGGACATTATTAGGCACAGACTCGACCAGCAAGTCTTACTACACTTGCTGCACCACATTGAGCCACAAATTACAGCCAGCCTGCAGACCCCAGACAACATACCACCCATGACAAAGCTGCTAGCTGTCCTGCACATGCTGGCAAATGGTTCCTTCCAAACAGCAGGTGCACTGGTTGCTGGTGTCTCACAGCCGTCATTCTCTGCATTCCTGCCAAAGCTGTTAGATGCTATCATCTCCCTGACACCCGCCACATCAGCTTCCCCAACACCCAGCAAAAGCAGCAGGAGAACAAACAGGATTTCTATCAAATTAATGGCTTCCCGCATGTGCTCAGTGAGATTAACTGCACCCATTTCCGGCTCGTACCACCTGCAGCAACAGAGCACTTATACCAGAATCACAAGCATACACATTCCATTAATGTGCAGGGCATAGTGGACCACTGGGGACTATTCATAAACAGTTTGGCCAAGTATCCTGGGAGTGTCCATGACACCTATACATTCTGGCACAGCAGGATCAATGAACAATTCCAGGATGGACAATTTGGAAATGGCCTACTTGTGGTTAAGTCAACAAATCTAGCAATATACACACAACACACCAAGCCTGTCGGCCACACAAGAAATACACCACTACAGTAACACATGGCCAGGGTAACACACATGTGCAGGTAACAACACGTATGCACCATGCTACAGTACAGCACAATCAGTGAACACCACAAATACATACACCCACGTGTACGTAACACACCCACACCTTGACAGGCACACCAAGTGAAGGTCTGGTGCAGACATGTACCGTTTGCTAACAGTATAACTACACAGACCACTACAAGTGCCCACAGGTTGCCTACTACGTACACTTCACACACAGTACAACAAACAAAGAATAGCACAGACATGACAGTGGCATACACCATGCCCATGTCATGAAAGTTCCATATAGCACAGATCCCTCAAGTCATGCCGTGCAAATCACTACCAGATAACTTGTGCCTATGTCAACTACATCTTATCAACACATACCTGACTTACCTGTAGTGTGCAGAGATATCTTCCCGACACATTGGCTTACACACATAGGAATACAAGATCAATGCCCATCAGATACCATGTGCCAGATGTGTGATAAGTGGTACCACACCTACTGTGGTGCCACCTCACATGCAACACTAACTGACTCACAGCACTATCATGTTTGTACCAGATACAATACATGGCTCAACATGGGGCTGAGTCACTGTCAGACAGTGCAGATCATGGGTGTTATAGGGGGATCGAGTAGGAGAAAACAGGACATCACTGACCTCACATGCACTGTGCCAAGGGACACCATTTTGTTAGTAAAGGTAAGCAATGGTTATTCTATAAACATTCAATAAATATTAACACGAAACAAGACAAAAATGTTTACATATTACAAACATTATTAACAAAAAACCAACTCGTTGAGTTATGGCGATTACACAAAAAAGGTTATGTGCCCCTCGTTCGTTCTTTATCTTGTGATCACTAACAAAAAAATCAAGTTGTGATCCACTGAAACACAATGGCTGAGGACCTAAGCTGCACCCAGCTGACAGATACCTGCCTATTTATTGCAAACGGTATTATATGGTGCATATCTCATTTCTTATTACATTGACTTATAAGCCCTCAGTCTCGCATATGTTGGGTCGACGCGTTTCGGCCTATCCAAAATTGGCCTCATCAGGACTCAAGGAGGGCAGCACCGCCTCTCTAATTCTGTTGGCAGTCGGGCTATGTACGATCCTCATCGCGTATGTTATTCAGCACGTTATTCAATTCAAAGAAGCTTTATTGCGGCTACAAGAGCCAAAAAAGCGCGAGCAGTAATAAATACAAATAAATGCACATGATAAAATAAAATTGCAGGTAAATATGGTGATAAAAGGGAATGAAATATAAATAAAAATTAAAATGGAATAAAAATGAGATAGAATAAAATGGAATGAAATTAGAAAAAATGAAATGAAGTGAAATGCACTCTGCAGGATGTTAGGACAGTCTTATTTGGAGTCTTTGTCCAGGAGAGTTTTCCCTCTAATAAGCCAACTAGCTCCGAGGAATTTGGCGATAGCGATCACTAGCGTTGGCCTGGTGTCTGATCTAAGGATTCGCAGAGCTAGCGCAGAGCAGCGTGCTCCCAGTAGTCTGCATGCCGGGGCCAGCCATTTCCTACGGGGGGCAGTATACGCGGGGCATGCAAAAAGGAGGTGAGGGAGATTCTCCACGGGGGCTTTGCAAGCAGGGCATGCGGTGGATTCGTTGTGTGACCAGCTGCTGGTGAAAAGTCTTAATGGGAGTGTTCCAATGCGGAGCTGGAAGTACAGTTTCCTTTCCCTTGGGGCCGTGATTAGGTCCCAAAAAGTTTCGTACTTGCATGACTCTTTTAGGTTGGCAAAGTCACAAGATAATGTAGTGTGGAGTGCAGCCCGAGTGTCTTCGTTGTTGGCCCTTTGCCAGTAAAGTTTCTTTAGTTCGCTTTTCGAGGGAAAGACTGACGTGGCTGGTGAGTTCCAGAGATCATCGAGCCCGATAGAGTGGAGTAAATCCTTGATGGATCGTAGCTAGGGGATTCTGTGCAGGTGGTCGGCTTTTAGGATGACCTGTAGAGCTTCGGTGAAGATGACAAGTTCCGGAGTGGTCCAGAGACGCCGCCAGTACAGCAGAGGTCGCAGGCGGGCTTTGTGACCAATGCGTTTGATGCCGAGGTCCTTGAAAAGAGGGAACAGTGGGGTGCTTAGCGGAAGGGACACAAGGTTTCTTAAGAAGTTGTTTTCAGCGGTGGTTAGGTCTTGGGTTTTGGTATAACCCCAAAGTTCAGCCCCGTAGAGCGCTGAGGAAACTGCCTGGGCTTCGTATAATTGTAATGCTGGGCGAATTGGTTTTGTGTGTGAGAGGTGGAAGTTTTTTAGTAGAGCCCCAGTTGTTTGTCTTAATTTAAGGGCTTGTTTTCCTATGTGTGGCTTCCAGGACATGTTGTCAGTGAGTGTTATGCCCAGGTAGCTGAAAATGCCCACCTTCTCGAGTGAGGAGCCCTCTAGAGTAAATTTCCCTTTGAAAGATCTGTGGGGATTAAGGGTCATTAGTTTGGTTTTCGTTGCGTTGATTTCGAGTCCCTGGGATGAACAGAAATGCTCGAAGCACGCAAGGAGTTTCCTTAGACCACTAGGGGTCTTAGATATCAAGAGAGTGTCATCGGCAAAGAGTAAGACTGGGATTTTTTGTGTGCCAAGTGAAGGTGCGTCAGCCTGCAGTCTGAGGAGGGAGGGGACAATTTCGTTGATGTACAGGGAAAAGAGGGTCGGGGCAAGTACGCAACCTTGCCGCACACCCCTAGAGACGTGGATTCTATCGGTAAGTTGGCCCTTGTTGCCCCACCTGACTTGTGCGTAGTTGTCCTCGTGGAGTCGTATCAAAATGGCAAGGATGTGTTCCGGGATTCCCATCCGAGAGAGAGTGACCCACAGTTTGTTGCGAGGTACTAGGTCAAAAGCAGATTTGAGATCCACGAAAGCTACATAAAGGCTGCCTTTACCGATGAACACTGTTTTCCAATATAATAATAGGAATCTGAGGGCTTGATCAGTGGTGGAAATCTTCTTTCGGAAACCGGCTTGGAGGGGGCTAAGGATATCGTGGTCAATTATCCATTCTTCTATCTTCCCTAGGAGGCAGTGGCAGAAGACTTTTTGGACACAGTCAATTAGACTAATGGGTCTATAGTTACAGGGAAGAGATCTGTCGCCCTTTTTAAAGATTGGAATAACAATGGCCGCTTTCCAAGAGTCGGGAATTGGCGCCCCGGATGCTATTGCGTTAGCTAGAATGGTGAGATATCTTGACCAGGATGCTAGGTCTGTTGAGAATAGGTCTGCTGGGACGCAGTCTGAACCAGGGGCCCTGCCGCGTTTTAGAGTGCTTAGAGAGTAAGTTATATCACTTTGGGAGAACAACAGGGGTGCTGCGGTGGTTGGTGCTAACGAGTGAAATAGGAGGGGGCCCGTACAAACAGAGGTGGGGCTATCATGATCAGGGGAGTACAGACTACTAAAGTGGGCTATCCAGTCTCTTGGGGCAATATTGGTTGTGATGTCCAAACCACTGGTTTCTGGGCCTCGCGCTGCCAGGGACCAGAACAGACTATAATTTCTCTCGCGCACAGCGTCGCTGAGTGATGTCCACCATTTGCTATCTTGATCACGCTTGGCTATGCATATTGCAGATTTATAGGACTTCCTAGCTACGCGGATGGCGATGGGGTCCTTGGATTTAATGGCTTGAACTAGGCGCTTGTTTAGGGACCGGCACGTTTTGTTGAACCAGCGGTGCCTGGCTTTGGGTCGTTTGTCGTCGTGGGCTGGGGGTGCTGAGAAGTGGGTTGCGATATCCCTAAAGCAGGAGGTGTGGATTGAGCTAATTTCCTGGTGGGGTGTTGCAGAACCTGCCTCTAGGTCCCTTAGTGTGGATTTTAGGGTGTTGTTGGCAGCATTTATGAGTGCGGGCCGGGCCACAATATTGACCCATTTTAGGTGTCTTTTGTTGTTGGCCAGGTTAATACCCTCGGGTGCTACTGCTGCGGGGTTAGACGTGGCTGGGAGGTTACCTAGGGCTAATGTGTGGACAGAAAGAGGGTTGTGATCACTTTCGGTCCTTTCGATGATTGTCATATCGATGACTAGAGGCCATAATCTTATATCGAATAGGCAATAATCGATTCTGCTGGTGTGGTTCGTTTTGTTGTATGTGTGACTACCGTTGGTGTCTGAATTAGTTCTGCCATTTAGCGCCCTGAGTCCAAACTCCATGGTCAATGATTTTACCTGAATCGCAACCGACGTCCACCTTTTGATGGGTGCAATGGACAGGGCGGGGATAGACCAGACTTGATCTTCCTCGCGGGTGGACCTGAGATCGTCCCAGTCAAGGGGTTCGAATGTGACGTTGAAGTCCCCAGCCACAATGGTTTTATGATGGCGGGGATAATTTTGTAAGAGGGCTACGAGGGCGCAGAGGGTTTTGGAGACTTGACCCCCCCTGACCCCTCGAGCGTAGATATTAAAGATGTTCACTACAGAGTCAGGCCCAAAGGATAGACGAAGGCCTAACAGGTCGGGAGAGGCGGTAGGTAGCTGTGATATATGGCAGCTAAGTGATGTTTTGATCCAGATGGTCAGACCCCCTGAGGGCCTGCCTCTCGTGCTGGCCACAGCGGGGATGTGGAAATTTGAGTAGCCTGTTCGGAAGAGTGGGTCGAGTGACCATGTTTCCTGTAGGAGACATATGTCGTGTTCGTCAATAAATGAGGAGAAGGATGGAAGGGGAAGAATAGATTTCAGACCTGCCACGTTCCATGAGACAAGTCGTACCCCAGATTGTGACTGAGTTGTCCTACCTAAATGCCCGGGGTTTTTGAGGTTGGCTGTCAGGGGTTGGTTTGGCAGATGTGGCTGGGGGAGCAGGGATGGGTTGATGCCAATGTTTGCCCGTGAGGTTTGTGGTGGTTGGTGATGTTCCTCTGTTGGAACAGGCCTGGTCCTGATCAAGGAGATGCTTGCGGGCCTAGACAGCAGCTCTAGGTTTGGTGGGCAATGTGCCTGCAAGATGGGTGGAGCATCGTTGTCATGATTGCTCGGTGAGCCGGAAATGGTCGCGGTATCATGGGTAGGGGGGTGAATACATGGACAGACAGTGGTGGGGTAAAAGGAGGATCTGGGGGTGATGGATGTTGGAAGGCTGCAAGGTTTGCCTGCATAGATTTTAGGTGGGGCTGTGAGTCAATCATGTTTACCAAGAGGGGATAGGTTTTCTGCCGGGTGGTAACTCGGGCGTTCCTCGTGGAGCGTGGGTGACCTGGGCTGTTTAAACTGGATGCGTGAGTGTGCAGGTGGGCTTGTTCTTGCGTCTAGGGCCACCAGATTGTTCGCCATGGTCCTGTTCTTGAGTGTCAGTTTTAGGATATCAAAGTGAGTTCCCGGGTCTGGCACGTTATTCAGCACATGCGATGAGGATCGTCCCTCGCCCGCTTCTGATGAAATGATATACTCGCTTCTCCGTCCCGTGTGGAAAGATAGGGATTTGATTTCCCCAAATCGCGGCACTAAGAACTGAGAAATGCACCATATAATACCCATTGCAGACCCCTTCCACGCACAGTGATGCGAGGGAAGGGGATGTATTTATATGGTGACCTTAAGCCACAAAAAGTGGATTATCACCACCTTGTCACAACAGCACAATGCTTAGTGCTTAAAAGTGACGCTCCTGTGGCACTTGGGGCCTAAGATGTGCCCCTTAGTTCCAAAGGATTGTTCCTGTACATCATGGCTGCAGTCTACAGCCCTATGCCCCACCTGCATGTCACATGAAGGGAAGCCCAGTTGGCACAATTGGCTGCATCATATCTTCTAAGTGTGATGTCTATCCTTTTTGTAACTTGACACCCTCTTTTCGTTATCTACCCTCCCTATGCATCCATTTGCATGGTGAGGCCTTCCAATGTGTATTGCTGTGCTCATGCCACAGCACCACACATGGCAAATTACACCTGTCACAGTCTTACATGTTTCACATACACCCATGCTGTGCTTAGACCAAGCACCACCCCAGGGATGGCATTGCCAGGACACTATGCTCTTGTTACCATTGATGGCTCCTCATGTTGTTGTTTGTGTGTTGTGTGCTACATTGCATGGTACTCATGGGCCTGTCAGAGTTCAGTTTCATCTTCTGTCTGTGTAGATGTGTTTGCCTGCCTTACTAAACACCTATGTCCTCCCCCTCAATGCAGCCCTCCTTGCACTATGATACATGAGTGCATAATGGTGATAGTACAGCTCATTTGGCACAAGCACAGGGTTGGACCCAGGGATGAGCAGCATGGGTATGACATTTCGTCTGTGTACATCATTCTGTATGTGACAGTGCCTGATGGTAAATGAGTCTATGGACATAGCCAGTTAACAGGAGTTGTACTTAGGTCAGGGCTTGAAGCAGGTTAGAGGTGATTCTGCTGGTAGTCCTACTGGTCCCTCATTTCAAGTGCATCAGTCCTATGGGCACCTGACTGTCATTGTGTATTTGACCGCCCCCAACAGCACAGGTGGTAGTGGCAACTGTTATAAATGTGGACTTCCCCATAGGCAAATGGCCTGGACATGGCAGGTTTCCAGCAGCTTACGGATGGGCTATGCCATCTGTCCTGTGACATCAGACCAGTATTACGTTCAACACTACCCTCCAGGTCTGATTCCGTATTTCCACCAGCCTCTGCATGGCGGTGAAACCCCCATGCAATGGTTGTTGGTGATGTGGTGTGGTGTGGCCCTGGGTGCCCTGCACAGCCCATGCACTTGGCATGGGCAGTGCAGGGGGTCTCGTGCCCAGGCCCTTTGTCATTTCCACTGCCTGATTTGCAGGGCTGAGTACAGTGTGTCCTGTTACACCCAATGCAGCCCAAAAGTGGCACTGAGTCTATTTGATCTATCAAGAATGTTGTGCTAAGTGCCCCACAGAGCTACCATAAGCAGACAGATTTCCAGCCACCATCCCAACATGTGACTCATACTGTCAAGCACAAATGGTACACTGCACTGGCAGTCTTACCAACACCGGACTTGCCCATGCACCATCCCCCGCCCGTTTATGTAGAATTATACACCATTATGTTTACAGTCATACCCCATGTGTTGTATGTGTGTGTTTATTTCCTCATTCCCATGTGTCTGACATGGTTGTGTCAGAGTAGTTGTGGTCTCAGCCTGTGACTATTGTGACCGACTGTTTGCTATCTGTGGTACATATTTTCTGTAGTGACACATTTCAGTTCAGCATCAAGATGTGTGGTTCAACAGTACTTCAGTTTGGTTGGTCTGGGTAGTGGCATGTTACTAATGATACAGGTCCAGCCTGCTATTCCCCCAGAGCCTGTTCAGTTCATTGTTCCATGCACCCAGGGGACACCCTGACTGCATGATGGAGGGATGGCTGCCTCATGTGGATGTGTTGTCTATGTGCGGTGTAGTGGTGCTACCGGCACATGCCTGGGTACTGTTGGGACAGTTGCAATGATTTGTGTGCTGTGAGATGCAGCACACATGCATTTAGGCAATGAGGCAAGGCAGTTGCAAGATGTTACTGCAAGGGACACCAGTATGATGTAACCCCAGGAATGGTATTGACTGACTACCTGGTCTCTGAGGTCTTGGTCGTGTTGGTGGTGTTGATATGACTACATGCAAGGGCTATTGTGGTGTCACAACCCGTGGCACAGTGATTATATATGCCATTCATCCAATGTGCTGCATATGTACATGTAGGTATTTAGGCCTGGTGTTCAACGTATGTCCAGGTTGTATATGTGTCATGGTGCATGGCACTACCAAGGCGTAGGTACATTTGTAGATTACGTCGGCATGGTGAAACTTGCTTAATGTGCACTGTGTCACTCTGCACAACTTTGACATGCATTTTAGGAGTCCTATATGCCTCCCCCTTTTTGCACTTGACATTTTAGCATAAATTTCCCCCATGCAACTTACCCTGCATTTGTGGTGTTTCCTGGTAGTCTGCGCTGTCCTGTGATTCCTGTGATGATTTCCTCTAAGATGACTGCTGCAACCATCTCTTCCATCTCGTTCAAGTCCTCTTGTGGTGATTGACTCCCACCTCCAGTTTGCAGTGCTGCCTTACTGTTCCATGCCATATTTTCCTTCGCTTGCCGTCATGCCAGCGTTTCCTGTACTCAGTTACAGTTCTCCTGACCTCTGCCACACGTTTGATCTTATCCACTATCAGCTGCCAGATTGCCTCTTTCCTTCCAATTGGCAATTTAGAGGTGAGGAAGAGATGATTTTGATGCTCCGTCACCTCTCCTTTACCAGTATTTCATGCACCTCTGCACTGAAACAACACTTACCCTTTTTCTTCTCCTTCCCCTGGGTCTTGTCTGTGTCCTCCTGGCTGTTTTCTGGTTGAATGGGGTCTCCCTAGTGTCTCTCCTGGCTTCCTGGCTCCATTTTGCCTCTCCTTTGCACTGTTTTTCTCTGTTAGTGTCTGGTTTTGGTGCTATTGTGGGCAAACATGGTGCATTTCCGTTTTGCGATGTGTTTACATGTCGCAAACCGGATTAGGGTCCTTTTTCCTCCGTTAATGTAATTTTGTCTTACAACAAGGCTCAATGGTTAACGTCTGAAAAAATTATTCTAACCTATTTTTAGCCCCACCAAGCATCATTGTATAAATATGATGCCTATATGATGTTATAAAATGGCGCTAGTCAGTGCTAACCTTTTTGACGCAAAAGTGCGTTAGCGCAGTTTTGTGTCAAAAAGTATAAATCTGGCCCATACTTTTTCTGACTTAGAGAGTCCTGGCGAAGCCACTGGAATGGGGCAAGAAATAAAACCCAAGATAAAATAATTAGGGAAGCACATTTGAGAGCTAAGATTTAAACTGAAACGTCAGGATATTTAGAGAAAGCAACAAAACTCTTTACCCAAGAGATAACAAGGTGATGAAATGATTGCCACTATGATTCTAAAACACAGACCGTGTAATTTGTTTTAAAAATTGATGTTTCAGGGGAGGAGCGGAGTCAGGTGGTGCAAGATGACTAAGCTTTACTGAGCTTCTGAGCTGCCGCAGTTTCTCTTTTTTTTGGTGCCAGCTCAAGGACCTGGAGTTGGAATGGTCCTCACCTGCTATGTGCTGGAGATGAAACGGTTGCAGCGGCAGCATTGGGAAGGCCCAGGTGTAAGTGATGGCTGGTGCTGAATGGGGTACCTTACACACCTATTTTGACTTGGGTGTGGCTGCTCCAATTTCATAGAGTTGTGAAGAAGACCAGTATAACTTGGACTGACCTTAATTGAAGAAATCCATCGACCCAGACTGGAAGTGGTGGGGCATGAGGTGGAAGATCCCCATATCCAGAGTGGCTACTCTAGGAGGCGCATAATGGGTCTTGACCTCTTTCTTGAACGCAGAGAATTATATTTAGAGACTTTGTTATCATGAAGAAACTATCCAAAATAGTGACTGAAAACTTGTTAACACCCCAGGTGAAAAACAGGTACAGAGAAACAGAGATCATAGGGAAGATTATTAGAGGATATGCTCCAGGTCCAGATCTATATGATGGATACAGTGGTGATTATGAAGAAGATGGCGGAGGAGTGTAGTATCAGTAGTCTTCAAAAGCCACAGCGGACAAAGTGATTTTCGTAGATGTAATTCACACGGTACACGGAACCAAAAGAAGGATGTCTAATAGCAGGCTCTTCTCATCGGCTCTTTTCTCCCGTCCAATATTCCATAAAGCTAAGGACCCAATTACACATTCTCCATCTGAATTAAGAGCACAGAGAAGCCACTACAGTGTTCTATATTCTAGATTAATAGGATAGAGATACCACTACTGTGAAGTACATCATATGTAAATTAATCACAAATATACAGCACATCCCATTTAAAAAAAAAAACACACAAACATTTTTTTTTTAAAAACAATACAAATATAGTCATTGAACTTAGCAGGAATAACCATTTTTCTTTCTACTCAAACGATTGTGATTGCATGCATTACTGGAATTGTGAACAGTACTCTTTGCTTGTTGATTTTCACTAACACCCTCTTCAAGTTGCATGTTATCAGTAACACTGTTATTGATTGATGTCAATGTTTCCATTGTTCACTTGTATATGATGCAAATCGTAGGTACTAACTTTTACATCATAAAAAAAATCCTTCATCTCAACTTATAGCTTCATAGTGCTAAGCAATATCTCCTGTCCTGGTTTAAGTGTAACCACTGCACTCTTATTCCACCGTCCTTTTCCTTCAACAGCACAGCACTATCAAGTACTTTTATAACGTGTGCAGGAGAAGAATACACAGACTCACCTTTATGAACTCTTACTGGTTTCTTAACAATAACCCAGTCTCCTACAGAAAACTGTTTACATTTTGTTCTATAAACCTTGTCGTGGTAGATTTTATCTTTAACTTGTTTTTGAATTTTTTTATCCTTAACACGCAATTTGGCATCTCAAAAGGTCTGAGTAATGTGCAACCAGCTCTTCCTGTCATCAAATAGAAAGGTGAAAAGCCAGTAACTGAATGTAAAATATTATTGTAGCTGGAAACCTTTTCCCTTAAACATTGAGTGAAAGATAATGTGGATACTATAGCCATTTGAATACCTTCTTTTAGAAATCTGTTGATACGCTCCACCAAACCATTCAAAGGACTATAGAGAGGGTTTTTTTTTTCATTTTTTATGCCAGATCTTTCCACGAACATGGCCATTTTCTTAAAATTCAACTGAGTGCCATTATCTGAAACTAAAATTTGTGTCATCTTTCAACTGAGAACTCTTTCTAGGCAGTTTATCACACTATGGCCAATATTTCTGAGAAAATGATGGAGAGTGATGCTGCGCCAAAATTGGCAGCGCTGTGCTTTTTCATTTTCAAAATGCAGGGATGTTCTGTATTTAAATTAATATTACTCACCCCTGTGTTGTCCCCTGCGCTGGTGCTAAACTGAGCTGCCAGCGCCAAGACAGGCATCCTTGCAGCATCATGCAAGGATGTCAGCGTTTAGGGGTGTGATTGTTTATGTGCGGGAAGGTGTCCCTTTGTGCACATAAACAATCACTAATAGCGATTTGGCACTTCTATGTGTGCTGCAGAATTTAGCACAAACAGAAGTGCTAAAGCGTCATTTTGAAATGATTGAATATGTGCAGGAAGGGACACCTTCCTGCACATAAACAATCATTTCTGGCATTTTGCTCTTTCTATGCTTGTTGCAGAATGCAGCACGCATAGAAAAATCAAAAAACGAGGAAGAATAAAAGTATTCCTCCTCGTTGTGCCTTGCTAACGCCACCCCTGGGGGATTTTGGTGCTGCCTCAGGTTTATGAAATCTCGTAAATCTGAGGCAGCGTCAAAATGCAATAGGTGTTGCGTTGGAGGGGCCCATATTTACAAGGAGGCGTAACGCCATATGGAGCATAGGTTAGAGCCACTGGACCGTCATGTAAAGTGACGATCCAATTGTGCTAGGAGCTCTTAAATATTGCCTGTCTGTCGTGAGGCGTGCAACAAATTCATAATGTTTTACATAATAATCAGTAAGGACTAATAACGCATGCTTTTCTCCAGACAATAAAATAGACCAGAAAAATCAAGCCCCCTTCAGCAATTTGAATTGAATTCATATCTTCTTTAGACATTTTCCAATGTTTAACTGAGCTGGAAAATTCCATACATTTATCAACGAAACCATCAACGTCTGAATCCATACCTCGCCACCAGTAATGTTCCCTTAACAATTTTGTAGTAGAAGTTGCGCCAGGATGACCTTCATGAGCTAATTTCAATAGTTTACGTATCAATATACTATTTGGTATAAACACATCATGCCTAATAAGCACATTATTTTCCAATGTTAAGTCATCAGCTACCTGAAAATAATTTCTCAAGAGTTTTTTTAAATTCCTAATTGGTGGCCAACAATTAACAACATGTTTAACCTTCTTCAAAATGTAAGATTTTTCATATGTTTCAAACCGTTCACTTTCAGGCACTGACCAATCCAAACATGCTACAGCATCAACCATAGCTGCAACGCATTCTTGTTCATTAATGTCAGATGTTTCTTCAAAATCCTTCACTGGTAACCTAGAAAAACAATCAGTTCTCTACTTTAACCTTCCTGCAATATCTCTCACAACAAAATTATATTCTTGTAATCATGAAATCAGTCTGATAAGCAGAGAAGATGCCTTTGTCGTTTCTCTACCACAATCATGCATCATAAACAACAAATGGTTATGATCTGCTAAAGAATTTCTAACATTTATTATCACAAATAACTCTTCAGTTTCGCCACTGCCTGTACACGAGCCAACACTTCTCTTTTTATCATGCTGTAATGTTTCTCTGCATCTTTCAAACCTCTTGAGATAAAGGCAATGGTATATTATTTTCTATCCAAGACGACTAAAAACCCTACCCAGTCCTATGGCATTTGCATCAACTGTGATATTCCTACCACTTGGTTCATATGGCCTGAGTGCAGGTGCTTTCAAAATAGCATCCTTGAACTCCTTAATATCTTAATCTGTGCCCCACTGAAATGTCACACGCTTCATCCATAGTCTCCACAAAGGTTTAGCAATGATGGCATAGCCTTGAATAAGTCAAGCATATTATTTACTAATACCTACAATTGACCTTAATTTATCTTTATTCTTTGGAATATGTACTTCTATGAAAGCTCTTTGCAGAGCATCCTCAGGTGTGATACCATAAGATGATACATTATGTCCTTAGTATTCTATCTAGGTTTGTTAGAATTTACATTTTGATTTACTTACTGTCATACTCTGTTTTCTTGTAGCTCCACAACTGAGTTTAAAATTTGATTGTGCTCATTCACATATTTAGCATGAATCAGGATATCATCTTGAAATGTTTGAACTCCATGAATTCTATTAAAAAAAATCCGCAATTTTTGAAACATGATGGCAGCTGAAGCCAGCCCTAATGGTGAACGTAAATACATATAAGCCCCAAATGGTGTTACAAACATAGTAAGATATTTGGACTCACCAGACAATTTAATCTGGTGATATGCAAGTTTTAGGTCAATGATAGAAAAATACTTGGAACCACTCACCGCAGCCAACAGTTCCTGTATCTTAGGAAGAGGGTGACAATGTCCTGCAATATTTTTGATCAGTGACATCAAATCTGCACACAATCCAATATCACCCTATTTCTCTTAGTGATTGTTGGAAATGGCCCTTTTTGAAGGGACAACCCTAAATCGTTTGCCTGTTTACCTCACATTTTTGCTGTTTCTTTTTGTTGGCCAAAGAACTTTGAGCACATTACCACCTTTTGACCAGTGCTAAAATGCATGTGCTCCTCCCCTAAACATGGTAACATTGGTGTATACACAATTGGCATATTTAATTTACTTGTAAGCCCTGTGGAAAGTGGTATACCATATACACAGAAAATGTAAATTAAATGCTGCTGGTCGGCCTGCAGCACTGAGTGTGCCACCTACACAAGTAGTTTTTCAAACCTGTCTATGCCCTGCCAATGCCACTTTGACATTGCATTTAAAACCTCTTGCCAAGCCTTAAACTCCCCTTTTATTATGGATATGTCACTCCTAAGGTGGGTCCTAGATAGCCCATAGAGCAGGGTGCTATGTAAGTAAAAGGAAGGAAATGTACTTTTAAGTTGTGCATGTACTGGTAGTGAAAAACTGCCAAAGTCATTTTACACTACTGTAAAGTCTACACCTCTCAAAGGCCAGCATTGGGAATTCCTTCAATACTTTTAATCTGTAATTCCTGTCTCCAATATATGTTTGGGTAGGTGAAAGCTACATTTTTTGTATTCTCTCTAGACAACCACAAACACTGGAAGGTTATGTGTGTCTGAGCACTTATCCTCATTCATCTGCATTCTGATGGGCCTTCCTGGGCAGGAAGGATGGAGGGGAGCTGACACTTACACTTGAATAGGGAAGTGCCTGTCCCCACACAAAGGGCCGATTCCCCCCTACTGATAGTCTGGAGGCTAAGAAGAAAGGATCTCTGTGCACTTCAAAGACCCTTCTTTGACATCACATCTACTTCAAATGCACATTTGGGCAGAAGAACTGGGGCTGTGACCCTACCAAATCAGTACACTATTGGACTGGGAAGAACTCTGGCTGGAGGAAGGACTCCTGTGCTGCAAGGAGTGCTACACTGTTGGACTGCTTTCCAAGAAGGACTGCTCTCTGCCTTGATGAGTTACCCTGCTGCGTGTTGATCTCTGCCTAGTGGCTTCAAGGACTTGCTGGCTTGCCCCTTGTTCTCCTGCAGTCTCAGGGACATCAAAGACTGCCCACAGCTAAACTTTTCTGTTGGACTCAGCCATCTGTTAGTCCTACCCTTGCTTGAGTTGTGACCTCAGACATGGGTTCTGCAGCTGTTTTCCTACAAAACTGACGCATTGTCACCTTTGTGGCGATTGGAACCGATGCACTGCCCCTTGACACTAACTCAGAGGCTGTTCGATGACAGCAGTTCTACAGCCTGTGCGGCCTGACAACGATGCTTTGTGTGGCTTGATGACGACTAATTGCCTTCACCTCAACGGAGTTCACACTGATACGGGTTCCAACTGTGAGGCTTGGCACTGACTCATTGACCCAAATGTGCGGATCACAACTGATGCATCACCTTCACATAGCTTCTCGATTACAATGCTTTGCTCCATCCAAGGTATTCGTTCAGCAGGCTCTGTGTAAGTCCTGTAGCTAGCAGGTCGTCCATTACAGTTGGCCTGAACTTTGGATTTACCCAGGTCTAGTGCGACCTCAAGTAACCTTACAGTGCTATTGACTTCTAAGCACTATTTATGGTTTATTCTTTAAAAATTCATATCTCAACTTCTACTTATTGAATATTTGTAATTGTGGTATCATTGTATTCAGATAGTTATTCTTTATTTTCCTAAAGATGTGTGAAGTATTTTTGTGGTGTTTTCACTGTGTTAGTGTGAGTGTGTGTGTGTTGCATAAATATTTCACACTTTGCCACTTTAGATAAGCCCGCCTGCTCTGTGCTGAGCTACCAGAGAATGAGCACAGGTTATCTTGAAGTGTGTATCTAGCTTGCCCGGACTAGGAGTTCCTACTTGTACAGGGTGCATATTCTGATAGCCAGAAACCTCAGTTATAACAGTGGTTACAACAGTTGAAACCCATTCTGAAGAATCAGGTGGTTCAATGATACCATCCTTATATACAGCAGTAAGCAATTCTTTCAATTCTCCTCTAATTGATATTGGTACATGTTGAACCTTATGTGCTACATGTATGGCATTCTCCTTCAATTTAATATGATGTTCAAATATATTCACACATTATACCTGGGACAAATAGAACAAATTCAGAAGGGTCTCTGTTCTCCTCTCCTCCCAACTGACGCTGGGACAATACTTTTACAAGATCCTAACTTGCAAGCTGTAATGAGTGGCGGGGGACAGGAAGATTGTAACAGGAATGCTATTTGAAGATGTACACTTCATAATTCATTGTCAGTGTATGATGTTATGTGTTCAATCTCTTTTTATGGCTTGCTTGGGTTTAATAAAAAGATTCTTAGAAAGAAAACCTTTCACACATCCAATACATTCAGCAAACATGTCTTCATGGTTTTCTAAAACCTTGTTAACACACTGAAATTCCCATCATCTATATTTAAAACAGGTATCTTCCCAAATACAATGGGTTTAGATGAGTGTGGGTTAAGTATAATCCCCAACTTCCCCAGATCTTGCCAACCTACAATAGCTCTTCCTCTCTGTCATATCAATCTTTGCTCTTATTGCATGACCTTTGAACTATAACAAATCATTAAAATGCCCTAGCATATTGATGTCAAATTCCCCAAAAGTGTTGGGATTGACATCAGACTCCAACAGTTTAATATGAATTATTCCTAATGGTCCTCTGAGATTTCCTGGTTTAGTATCCACTGTAAGTATAATATTCACACATATTTATGCATGAAAGTCTTGGACTGAATTTATCATGACATTACTGGTCAGTGTACTACTTTTATACTGTGCTCCAAAGTGACGAATTTTATGGCACTTTAAACATTTCTTCCCCGAAGCAGAACACCCTGAATAATTACCCACATCAGCTTTCGAACCACAACTATAGCAAACAGTGGCCAAGATTTAAGCAGGCCTAGCACCTCCTTGCGTCACACTAGCGTCATTTTATTTTACGCTACTGTGGCCCAACGAGGTCAAAATCACCACGCCATATTTACAAAGTTGCGCCAATTTGTAACCCCTGCACCTGGCAAAATGTATGCAAGGGCGTGTTCCTGCTGTTAGAGGGGACCCAAAAATGGCGCATAGAAATCCAGAAGAATTCTTTGCACCATTTTTTGTGGCGTTTTTAACGCCTGCACAGAGCAGGCATTAAAAGGAGGCAAACCATTATTTATTATGGGCCTCAATGTACTTTGCAGGATTAGCGTAAAAATTTTTGGCGCTAATCCTGCAAAGCCCCAAACTGGCATCAAACATTTTGACGCTAGTTCCCTTACTCCCGCCAGGGTGCACCATATCTGAAATACGGCGCACACATGGTGGAGTTAGGGGGGCACTAAGGGGCACAAGAAAAATGGCACTGCATTGGATGCAGCTCCATTTTTCTTAAATCAGCCCCAGTGTTTCTTTTCAAATTGTATTTGTTATACAGATTTGTCCTGAGAAATCAGAGTTTGTAGATCACTGTTCTTTTTTCCCTCACTTTTCCTATCATGTATGACACAGATCGATGAAGTATGCAACCCCTCAGAAGACAGCATTCTAGCAGAAACAATTGACCATTCAATAGCTTTAGTTGTATCAATGACCTAATTTAAGGTTGGATTCCTACACGTTAAATGTCTCTCCTGTGTTTTTTAGAGTAACATTGAAAAACAAATTGATCCTTTATCTACGTGCCAATCATATCACCAAATTCACATGAAGCTGCTTGAACGCGTAATCTAGCAATCTACTCCTCGGCTGTTTCACGTTCAAATTGCTTTCGCATAAAAAACATATCTTTCCACCATTACGCCTGGTTCCACTGTAAATAGCCTTTCCATTCTTCTAACTGCTTCCTCATATAAATTTAGCAGAACAATGGCGAGGGTTCTAACACAGGCACTTTGTCAAAGGCTTCTTGACCTGCATTGCCTAAAACTCCAAATAGGGGAAGGTTTCTGAAGACAGGCCCCCGTAAGCAATCCTGTGGTGTGGCATCACCTCTCCACACATGCCCAACACCCTCCTGCACAGCATGTTGGGATAATCCAAAATGGTGTCATCAAGGTCCTACTGGTCACATCAGCTCCTGGGATCTTAGCTCCACCCCTCGCTGACATCTCTGCTAGGGACTTGCACACTAGAATTTCAAAGGTGGCTCCCCCGGTGGTTTGGCTCATGTTGTCTGGGCACTCACCTTTGTCCAGTGGGCTTAGCCAGTCTCATCCCTGGTGCAGTGTGACAGTAGGTTGATTGATACAGAGCATTCTGTCCCATCCCCTTTCCTCTTCAGGAGCAAAGAGAAGTAGTGCTAATTGCTCTCTTTGTGTAAGGTGGCCTTTGTTCCTGCTGTTGGAGAAAATGTAATTAATGGACACAACAGGGTGACAAGAGGCCTGAGCTCTGATCCTGAGATGAGTCAGAAAAATATGAAACTCTGAATGAACCACAACATGTACAGTTATCATTTTGGAAGTTGCATATTTGGGGGCATATTTAAGAGCCCCTAGCACCATCGGAGTTTCACTTTTCGGCGCTAAGCCACTTTTTGTGGCTTGACACCACCTTGTAAATACGACCCCTTAATACACAGCACATTGTGCTGAAGGGGCCTGCACTGGTGTAAGGAAATGCCTCCTTGGCATGGTTACCCCCTGACTTTTTGCCTTTGCTGATGCTATGTTTTGAATTGAAAGTGTGCTGGGGCCTGCTAACCAGGCCCCAGCACCAGTGTTCTTTCCCTAACCTGTACTTTTGTATCCACAATTGGCACACCCAGGCATCCAGGTAAGTCCCTTGTAACTGGTACCTCTGGTACCAAGGGCCCTGATGCCAAGGAAGGTTTCTAAGGGCTGCAGCATATCTTATGCCACCCTGGGGACCCCTCACTCAGCACAGACACACTGCTTGCCAGCTTGTGTGTGCTGGTGAGGACAAAACGAGTAAGTCGACATGGCACTCCCCTCAGGGTGCCATGCCAACCTCACACTGTCTATGCAGTATAGATAAGTCACCCCTCTAGCAGGCCTTACAGCCCTAAGGCAGGGTGCACTATACCATAGGTGAGGGCACCAGTGCATGAGCACTGTGCCCCTACAGTGTCTAAGCAAAACCTTAGACATTGTAAGTGCAGGGTAGCCATAAGAGTATATGGTCTGGGAGTCTGTCAAACACGAACTCCACAGCACCATAATGGCTACACTGAAAACTGGGAAGTTTGGTATCAAACTTCTCAGCACAATAAATGCACACTGATGCCAGTGTACATTTTATTGTAAGATACACCCCAGAGGGCACCTTAGAGGTGCCCCCTGAAACTTTAACCAACTACCTGTGTAGGCTGACTGGTTCTAGCAGCCTGCCACACTCGAGACATGTTGCTGGCCCCATGGGGAGAGTGCCTTTGTCACTCTGAGGCCAGTAACAAAGCCTGCACTGGGTGGAGATGCTAACACCTCCCCCAGGCAGGAGCTGTAACACCTGGCGGTGAGCCTCAAAGGCTCACCCCCTTTGACCCAGCACCGCAGGGCACTCCAGCTAGTGGAGTTGCCCGCCCCCTCCGGCCACGGCCCCACTTTTGGCGGCAAGGCCGGAGGAAATAATGAGAATAACAAGGAGGAGTCACTGGCCAGTCAGGACAGCCCCTAAGGTGTCCTGAGCTGAAGTGACTCTAACTTTTAGAAATCCTCCATCTTGCAGATGGAGGATTCCCCCAATAGGGATAGGATTGTGACCCCCTCCCCTTGGGAGGAGGCACAAAGAGGGTGTACCCACCCTCAGGGCTAGTAGCCATTGGCTACTAACCCCCCAGACCTAAACACGCCCTTAAATTTAGTATTTAAGGGCTCCCCTGAACCTAAGAATTTAGATTCCTGCAACTACAAGAAGAAGAGGACTGCTGAGCTGAAAGAACCCTGCAGAAGAAGAAAGAAGACACCAACTGCTTTGGCCCCAGTCCTACCGGCCTGTCGCCTGCCTTCTAAAGAAACCTGCTACAGCGACGCTTTCCCCAGGACCAGCGACCTCTGAACCCTCAGAGGACTGCCCTGCTTCAAGAGGAACAAGAAACTCCCGAGGACAGCGGCCCTGTTCCAAAAAGACTGCAACTTTGTTTCAGAGGAGCAGATTTAAAGACCCCTGCAATCCCCGCAAGAAGCGTGAGACTTGCAACACTGCACCCGGCGACCCCGACTCGACTGGTGAAGAAACAACGCTTCAGGGAGGACCCTCTGGTGACTCCAAGACTGAGTAACCAAAGTTGTCCCCCCTAAGCCCCCACAGTGACGCCTGCAGAGGGAATCCCCAGGCTCCCCCTGACCGCGACTGCCTGACTCTGAAATCCCGACGCCTGGAAAAGACCCTGCACCCGCAGCCCCCAGGACCTGAAGGATCGGAACTCCAGTGCAGGAGTGACCCCCAGGAGGCCCTCTCCCTTGCCCAGGTGGTGGCTACCCCGAGGACCCCCCCCCTTGCCTGCCTCCACCGCTGAAGAGACCCCTTAGTCTCCCATTGAAAACCATTACAAACCCGACGCGTGTTTGCACACTGCACCCGGCTGCCCCCGCGCTGCTGAGGGTGTACTTTTTGTGTGGACTTGTGCCCCCCCGGTGCCCTACAAAACCCCCCCGGTCTGCCCTCCGAAGACGTGGGCACTTACCTGCTGGCAGACTGGAACCGGGGCACCCCCCTTCTCCATTGAAGCCTATGTGTTTTGGGCACCTCTTTGACCTCTGCACCTGACCGGCCCTGAGCTGCTGGTGTGGTAACTTTGGGGTTGCTCTGAACCCCCAACGGTGGGCTACCTTGGACCCAAATCTGAACCCTGTAGGTGGGTTACTTACCTGCAAGAACTAACAATACTTTACCTCCCCCAGGAACTGTGAAAATTGCACTGTGTCCACTTTTAAAACAGCTATTTGTGTTTTATGTGAAAAGTATATATGCTACTGTAATTATTCAAAGTTCCTAAAGTACTTACCTGCAATACCTTTCAAATGAGATATTACATGTAGAATTTGAACCTGTGGTTCTTAAAATAAACTAAGAAAAGATATTTTTCTATACAAAAACCTATTGGCTGGAATTGTCTCTGAGTGTGTGTTTTATTGCCTGTGTGTATGTACTACAAATGCTTAACACTACTCCTTTGATAAGCCTACTGCTCGACCACACTACCACAAAATAGAGCATTAGTATTATCTCTTTTTGCCACTATCTTACCTCTAAGGGGAACCCTTAGACTCTGTGCATGCTATTCCTTGCTTTGAAATAGCACTGTACATAGTACAGAGGATGAAGATAGTGACTTGGAGGAAAATTCCCCCCTACCAGTCCTATTTAGGGAGAACAGGGCCTCTCAAGCCCTGTCTCCAAACATAATAGTCAGAGATGCTGTTTCCCTCACAGGAGGGACCAACAACTCTGAAATCACTGAGGATAACTCCAGTAAAGAGGACATCCAGTTAGCCAGGATGGCCAAAAGATTGGCTTTGGAAAGACAAATCCTAGCCATAGAAAGGGAAAGACAAGAGATGGGCCTAGGACCCATCAATGGTGGCAGCAACATTACTAGGGTCAGAGATTCTCCTGACATGTTAAAAATCCCTAAAGGGATTGTGACTAAATATGAAGATGGTGATGACATCACCAAATGGTTCACAGCTTTTGAGAGGGCTTGTGTAACCAGAAAAGTGAACAAATCTCACTGGGGTGCTCTCCTTTGGGAAATGTTCACAGGAAAGTGTAGGGATAGACTCCTCATACTCTCTGGAAAAGATGCAGAATCTTATGACCTCATGAAGGGTACCCTGATTGAGGGCTTTGGATTCTCCACTGAAGAGTATAGGATTAGATTCAGGGGGGCTCAAAAATCTTCGAGCCAGACCTGGGTTGACTTTGTACACTACTCAGTAAAAGCACTAGATGGTTGGATTCAAGGCAGTGGTGTAAGTAATTGTGATGGGCTGTACAATTTATTTGTGAAAGAACACCTATTAAGTAATTGTTTCAATGATAAACTGCATCAGCATCTGGTAGACCTAGGACCAATTTCCCCCCAAGAATTGGGAAAGAAGGCGGACCATTGGGTCAAGACTAGGGTGTCCAAGACTTCCACAGGGGGTGACCAAAAGAAAGGGGTCACAAAACCTCCCCAGGGGAAGGGTGGTGAGACAGCCAAAAACAAAAATAGTAAAGAGTATTCTACAGGCCCCCAAAAACCTGCACAGGAGGGTGGGCCCAGAGCCTCTTCACAAAACTATTTGGGTACAAGGGCAAAAACTTTGATCCCAAAAAGGCCTGGTGTCGTAGCTGTAATCAGCCTGGACACCAAACTGGAGACAAGGCCTGTCCCAAGAAAACAACCACTTCTAACTCCACTCCAGCTAACACTGGAATGGCTAGTCTCCAAGTGGGATCAACAGTGTGCCCAGATCAAATCAGGTGTCACACTGAAGCTACATTAGTCTCTGAGGGTGGGGTGGATTTAGCCACACTGGCTGCCTGGCCTCCTAACATGCAAAAATACAGGCAGCAGCTCTTAATTAATGGGACAAGTGTAGAGGGCCTGAGGGATACAGGTGCCAGTGTCCCTATGGTGACAGAGAAACTGGTTTCCCCTGGCCAATACCTGGCTGGACAAACTTATCCAGTCACCAACGCTGACAATCAGACTAAAGTACATCCCATGGCAATGGTAACTTTAGAGTGGGGAGGGGTCAATGGCCTGAAACAGGTGGTGGTCTCCTCAAATATCCCAGTAGACTGTTTGCTTGGAAATGACCTGGAGTCCTCAGCATGGGCTGAGGTAGAACTGAAAACCCATGCAGCCATGCTGGGTATCCCTGAACTGGTGTGTGTCAAGACAAGGGCACAATGCAAGGCACAGGGTGAAAAAGTAGAGCTGGAGTCTGGAAGAAAGGCCCAGCCTACCAAGAGAAAAGGAAAGTCAGCTGGGAAACCAGCTGCAACACAACAAGAAAAAGAGAACCTCTCTTCTCAGGAAGAAGTTCTGCCCTCTGAGGGAACTGAGCCTATGGAGCTGGAACCTTATCAGGTTGAGCTCTTAGGCCCAGGGGGACCCTCAAGGGAAGAGTTGTGTAAGGGACAAGAAACCTGTCCCTCTCTTGAAGGCCTTAGGCAGCAAGCTGCTGAAGAGTCCAAAGGCAAGAAAAATGGAACACATAGGGTCTATTGGGAAGATGGACTCCTGTACACTGAGGCAAGAGATCCCAAACCTGGTGCCACTAGGAGAGTGGTAGTGCCTCAGGGTTTCAGAGAGTTTATCCTGACCTTAGCCCATGATATTCCTCTTGCTGGGCATTTGGGACAAACCAAGACGTGGGAGAGGTTAGTCAACCACTTCTACTGGCCCAAAATGTCCCAGAAGGTTAAGGAGTTTTGCCTCTCCTGCCCCACCTGTCAGGCCAGTGGTAAGACAGGTGGGCACCCAAAGGCCCCCCTCATTCCACTTCCAGTGGTGGGGGTCCCCTTTGAAAGAGTGGGTGTGGACATAATTGGTCCACTAGAACCTCCCACAGCCTCAGGAAATATGTACATCCTAGTAGTAGTGGATCATGCTACTAGGTATCCTGAAGCTATTCCCCTTAGGTTGACTACTGCCCCTGCAGTAGCCAAGGCCCTCATTGGTATCTTTACCAGAGTGGGCTTCCCTAAGGAGGTGGTGTCTGACAGAGGTACCAACTTCATGTCAGCATACCTAAAACACATGTGGAATGAGTGTGGAGTGACTTATAAGTTCACTACACCATATCATCCACAAACTAATGGCCTTGTTGAGAGATTCAACAAGACATTAAAGGGCATGATCATGGGGCTCCCAGAAAAACTCAAAAGGAGATGGGATGTCCTCTTGCCATGTCTGCTTTTCGCTTACAGAGAGGTGCCTCAGAAGGGAGTAGGGTTCTCACCCTTTGAACTTCTGTTTGGCCACCCTGTAAGGGGACCACTTGCTCTTGTTAAAGAAGGCTGGGAGAGACCTCTTCATGAGCCTAAACAAGACATAGTGGACTATGTACTTGGCCTTCGCTCAAGGATGGCAGAGTACATGGAAAAGGCAAGTAAAAACCTTGAGGCCAGCCAACAACTCCAGAAGTTGCGGTATGACCAAAAGGCTGCACTGGTTGAATTTCAACCAGGGCAGAAAGTCTGGGTTCTGGAGCCTGTGGCTCCCAGGGCACTTCAGGACAAATGGAGTGGCCCTTACCCAGTACTAGAGAGGAAGAGTCAGGTCACCTACTTGGTAGACCTGGGCACTAGCAGGAGCCCCAAGAGGGTGATCCATGTGAACCGCCTTAAGCTCTTCCACGACAGGGCTGATGTAAATCTGTTGATGGTAACAGATGAGGACCAGGAAGCTGAGAGTGAGCCTCTCCCTGATCTCCTCTCATCAGACCCTAAAGATGGCTCAGTAGATGGAGTGATCTACTCAGACACCCTCTCTAGCCAACAACAATCTGACTGTAGGAAGGTCCTGCAGCAATTTGCTGAACTCTTTTCCCTAACCCCTGGTCAGACACACCTGTGTACCCATGATGTGGACACAGGAGACAGCATGCCTGTCAAAAACAAAATATTTAGGCAGTCTGATCAAGTTAAGGAAAGCATCAAGGTGGAAGTCCACAAAATGCTGGAATTGGGAGTAATAGAGCACTTTGACAGCCCCTGGGCTAGCCCAGTGGTCTTAGTCCCCAAACCTCACACCAAAGATGGAAAGAGAGAGATGAGGTTTTGTGTGGACTACAGAGGTCTCAACTCTGTCACCAAGACAGATGCCCATCCCATTCCTAGAGCTGATGAGCTAATAGACAAATTAGGGGCTGCCAAATTCTTAAGTACCTTTGACTTAACAGCAGGGTACTGGCAAATCAAAATGGCCCCTGGAGCAAAAGAAAAGACAGCATTCTCCACACCTGATGGGCATTATCAGTTCACTGTTATGCCCTTTGGTTTAAAGAATGCCCCTGCCCCCTTCCAAAGGTTGGTGAATCAAGTCCTTGCTGGGTTGGAATCCTTTAGTGCAGCTTATCTTGATGATATTGTTGTCTTCAGCTCCACCTGGCAGGATCACCTGGTCCACCTGAAGAAGGTTTTGAAGGCTCTGCAATCTGCAGGCCTCTCTATCAAGGCATCCAAATGCCAGATAGGGCAGGGAACTGTGGTTTACTTGGGACACCTTGTAGGTGGAGGCCAAGTTCAGCCACTCCAGCCTAAGATCCAGACTATTCTGGACTGGGCAGCTCCAAAAACCCAGACTCAAGTCAGGGCATTCCTTGGCTTGACTGGGTACTATAGGAGGTTTGTGAAGGGATATGGATCCATTGTGACAGCCCTCACAGAACTCACCTCCAAGAAAATGCCCAAGAAGGTAAACTGGACTGTAGAATGCCAACAGGCCTTTGACACCCTGAAGCAAGCTATGTGCACAGCACCAGTTCTAAAAGCTCCAGATTACTCCAAGCAATTCATTGTGCAAACAGATGCCTCTGAACATGGGATAGGGGCAGTTTTGTCCCAAACAAATGATGATGGCCTTGACCAGCCTGTTGCTTTCATTAGCAGGAGGTTACTCCCCAGGGAGCAGCGTTGGAGTGCCATTGAGAGGGAGGCCTTTGCTGTGGTTTGGTCCCTGAAGAGACCATACCTTTTTGGTACTCACTTCCTAGTTCAAACTGACCACAGACCTCTCAGATGGCTGATGCAAATGAAAGGTGAAAATCCAAAACTGTTGAGGTGGTCCATCTCCCTACAGGGAATGGACTTTATAGTGGAACACAGACCTGGGACTGCCCATGCCAATGCAGATGGCCTTTCCAGGTTCTTCCACTTAGAAAATGAAGACTCTCTTGGGAAAGGTTAGTCTCATCCTCTTTCGTATGGGGGGGGGGGGTTGTGTAAGGAAATGCCTCCTTGGCATGGTTACCCCCTGACTTTTTGCCTTTGCTGATTCTATGTTTTGAATTGAAAGTGTGCTGAGGCCTGCTAACCAGGCCCCAGCACCAGTGTTCTTTCCCTAACCTGTACTTTTGATTCCACAATTGGCACACCCTGGCATCCAGATAAGTCCCTTGTAACTGGTACCCCTGGTACCAAGGGCCCTGATGCCAGGGAAGGTCTCTAAGGGCTGCAGCATGTCTTATGCCACCCTAGAGACCCCTCACTCAGCACAGACACACTGCTTACCAGCTTGTGTGTGCTGGTGAGAACAAAATGAGTAAGTCGACATGGCACTCCCCTCAGGGTGCCATGCCAGCCTCTCACTGCCTATGCAGTATAGGTAAGACACCCCTCTAGCAGGCCTTACAGCCCTAAGGCAGGGTGCACTATACCATAGGTGAGGGCACCAGTGCATGAGCACTGTGCCCCTACAGTGTCTAAGCAAAACCTTAGACATTGTAAGTGCAGGGTAGCCATAAGAGTATATGGTCTGGGAGTCTGTCAAACACGAACTCCACAGCACCATAATGGCTACACTGAAAACTGGGAAGTTTGGTATCAAACTTCTCAGCACAATAAATGCACACTGATGCCAGTGTACATTTTGTTGTAAAATACACCCCAGAGGGCACCTTAGAGGTGCCCCCTGAAACCTAACCGACTATCTGTGTAGGCTGACTGGTTCCAGCAGCCTGCCACACTAGAGACATGTTGTTGGCCCCATGGGGAGAGTGCCTTTGTCACTCTGAGGCCAGTAACAAAGCCTGCACTGGGTGGAGATGCTAACACCTCCCCCAGGCAGGAGCCTTAACACCTGGCGGTGAGCCTCAAAGGTTCACCCCTTTGTCACAGCACCGCAGGACACTCCAGCTAGTGGAGTTGCCCGCCCCCTCCGGCCACGGCCCCCACTTTTGGCGGCAAGGCTGGAGGAAACAAAGAAAACAACAAGGAGGAGTCACTGACCAGTCAGGACAGCCCCTAAGGTGTCCTGAGCTGAAGTGACTCTAACTTTTAGAAATCCTCCATCTTGCAGATGGAGGATTCCCCCAATAGGATTAGGGATGTGACCCCCTCCCCTTGGGAGGAGGCACAAAGAGGGTGTACTCACCCTCAGGGCTAGTAGCCATTGGCTACTAACCCCCCAGACCTAAACACGCCCTTAAATTTAGTATTTAAGGGCTTCCCTGAACCTAAGAATTTAGATTCCTGCAACTTACCTGAAGAAGAAGACTGCTGAGCTGAAAAACCCCTGCAGAGGAAGAACAGAAGACACCAACTGCTTTGGCCCCAGTCCTACCGGCCTGTCTCCTGCCTTCCAAAAGAAACCTGCTCCAGCGACGCTTTCCAAGGGACCAGCGACCTCTGAATCCTCTGAGGACTGCCCTGCTTCAAGAAAGACTAGAAACTCCCGAGGACAGCGGCACTGCTCCAAAAGAACTGCAACTTTGTTTCAAGGAGCAGATTTAAAGACCCCTGCAACTCCCCGCAAGAAGCGTGAGACTTGCAACACTGCACCCGGCGACCCCGACTCGACTGGTGGAGAAACAACGCTTCAGGGAGGACCCTCCGGCGACTCTACGACTGTGAGTAACCAAAGTTGTCCCCCCTGAGCCCCACAGCGACGCCTGCAGAGGGAATCCCCAGGCTCCCCCTGACCGCGACTGCCTGAAACTCCATTTCCCGGCGGCTGGAAAAGACCCTGCACCCGCAGCCCCCAGCACCTAAAGGAACGGAACTCCTGTGCAGGAGTGACCCCCAGGAGGCCCTCTCCCTTGCCGAGGTGGTGGCTACCCCGAGGAGCCCCCCCCCTTGCCTGCCTGCATCGCTGAAGAGACCCCTTGGTCTCTCATTGAAAACCATGGAAAACCCCGACGCGTGTTTGCACACTGCACCCGGCCGCCCCCGCGCTGCTGAGGGTGTACTTTTTGTGCTGACTTGTGTCCCCCCCGGTGCCCTACAAAACCCCCCTGGTCTGCCCTCCGAAGACGTGGGTACTTACCTGCTGGCAGACTGGAACCGGGGCACCCCCTTCTCTCCGTTGAAGCCTATGTGTTTTGGGCATCTCTTTGACCTTTGCACCTGACCGGCCCTGAGCTGCTGGTGTGATAACTTTGGGGTTGCTCTGAACCCCCAACGGTGGGCTACCTTGGACCAAAAACTGAAACCTGTAAGTGACTTACTTACCTGTTCAAACTAACAATAACTTACCTCCCCCAGGAACTGTGAAAATTGCACTGTCCACTTTTAAAACAGCTTATTGTGTTTTATGTAAAAATTATACATGCTAATGAAATGATTCAAAGTTCCTAAAGTACTTACCTGCAATACCTTTCAAATGAGATATTACATGTAAAATTTGAACCTGTGGTTCTTAAAATAAACTAAGAAAATATATTTTTCTATAACAAAACCTATTGGCTGGATTTGTCTCCGAGTGTGTGTTCCTCATTTATTGCCTGTGTGTATGTACAACAAATGCTTAACACTACTCCTTTGATAAGCCTACTGCTCGACCAGACTACCACAAAATAGAGCATTAGTATTATCTCTTTTTGCCACTATCTTACCTCTAAGGGGAACCCTTGGACTCTGTGCATGCTATTCCTTACTTTGAAATAGCACATACAGAGCCAACTTCCTACAGTGGCATATCTGGGTCTGAGGGCACGTTTGCAAAGGTGCAGCTGGGCTGCAGTGTTAGGGGTGCTGGTTTCCTGTGTGTCCTCTGGCAGTGCCACCAGTCCAGTGGTTGCTGCTGATATAGGAGGCAGGGCAGTGTCCTGGCTAGTGGTAGGGGCTTGCAGGTGGGTGGAGAACTCAGGCTGGCTGTGGTACTGGTACTGCAGCACCCCTGCAATGGAGGCCATGGTGGTATTGAGCTGTTTCCATTGCTCCATGGCCTCCTGGTGGTGTGCTATCTGCAGCCTCTGATTCTGCTCCAGAATTGCCAGTATCTGGCCCATCCTGTCCTGGGTATGGTGGTATGCTCCCAGGGCCTCAGATATCCCCTCCTTGTCTGCAGCATCCATCTTTTGGCCATCCCCCTGGGCCACTGATGCCCTCCCACTGGCCCTAGCCCCCCGTGCCTGTGTCCCCTGCACAGGTCTGGCAGTCCCACTTGCATTTGGCCCTTCATCATCCTGCCTGTTGGTGGGGGGAGACTCTGGCTTGTACATGTGGGCAACCAGTCCGTGACCGGGAGACACTGATGTGGGGTCGTTTGGCCAGAGCTGATGATGGTGGCTGGGTGGTAGGGGTGTCAGTGGTATCCTGGGTGGGGCTCTGGAGGGTGACAGTCCAGGACTGTGTGATGGTCCAGGGAGTTCCTCTATTTCCAGACATCCCTCTGCACTCTCCTGAGTGGGGCCTCTGTCTTCAGGTGGAGGGCTGGCACTCGTTGACATCTCCGTCTGAGTAGCATGGGTGGTGGTGCCTGTATGTAGGGGAATAGACAGGTGGGTGTCTGGTACTTTATCAGCAATTGCTGCACTGCTCTGCACTATTTGATGGTTATATTCCCCTGTCGTTGCATGCAAGATCCCTTCGTGTACATTTAGTTGCATTTTATGTGGGGGGTGGAGGTGTATTGTGGGTGCTGTAGTGACACGGATTCCATGTAGGGGTTAGGTGACTGTGCACAGGGTGCTGGATGGAGATCTGTTTGTGGGATTGTGGGCATGCAGGGAACTTGGATGTGGGTGTTGTGGACTGGGTAGGAGATGGGGTCCTGGTGGTAGTGTGAGGGATGGGGTGATACATGCATTATAGGTGGGGTGACTGTTAAGGTATTGTAGTTGACTTACCCAATTCCAGTCCTCCAGTGGGTCCGATGAGGCTCTCCGGGTGTAGGATAGCCAGGACCTTCTCCTCCCAGTCGTTGTATTCATGTAAACAACATTTATTAATGTTGTTTACATGTTGATGAGGGGGAAGTTAAATCTAATCTGAAGGATTTCTTAACAAGTACCATATCAAGTATAGTAGGGGGGGACCACCACCAGTCTACTGTACAGCGATGTTGTGCCTAGATGCCATTGACTAAACCTTCCCGCGCAGGTCGTTCCATCTCTTCCGGACTTCATCCCTTGTGCGTGGATGGTTTCCCACTATGTTGACCCTGTTGACTATCCTCTGCCATAGCTCCATCCTTCTGGCCACGGGCGTCTTCTGCACCTGTGCCCTGAATAGTTGTGGCTCGACCCAGAGTATTTCGTCCACCATGGTCCTTAGCTCCTTGTCTGTGAAGCGGTGGTGCTTAGGGAGCGCCATGGTGTGTGTTGTGGGTGTATTAGTGAGGGCACTGTTGTGTGGTTGTGTGTGTGGCTTGTGATTGTGTTTGGGGTATGTATGTGTTTTTGTGGTGTATTTGTGTGTGATGTTGGGTTCAGTGTATGCTTGTTGTGTTGTCAATATCAGTCGTGCTATTGGTGATGCAAAGGATTGTGGGGTGTGTATGAGTGTAAAAGTTGTGATCCTCATAGTTATGGAAGCAACTTCCTTAATAATAGTGGCACGTGTCTGTTTCCGCTGCTGAAGAATGTAGGCCACCTTCAAACATGTTTCCCACCCCTGTTGTGGTGTATATTAAGCTTACGGACAACCCTCAGATCTGATATATATATATATATATCTAGCCCACAACAAGTGGAACTCTGACCTAACTGAGTGCCACACTTCAAACTTCAACAAGAGAAGGAATAAAAAAAAAAATAATCATCAATCAATCAATCAGAATTTGTAGAGCGTGGCACTGTCACCATGGGGTTATATGGGCATTGGGGGGCGAGGTATCTGTCGAACAGCCAGGTCTTGAGTTTCTTCCTGAATTCCACCAGAGAGGATTCTGTTCGGAGGGAGAGGAGCAGGTTGTTGCAGACTTTAGCTGCCATGTAGGAGAAGGAGTCTGACTGCCGAGTTCTATATTGTATGGAGTCTTTTGAGAAGCAAGGAGGAGATGCCAACGTAGAGTGTGTTGCTGTAGTTGAGGCGGCTGGTGATGAATGCAGAGGGTGTAGAAGCAGAAGTTGGTGACTGCATTGATATGCCACTTCATGGGCAGTTCGCTGTTGAGGATAATGCCAAGGCTGCATGTGTGGTCTGGTGGTGCGGTAGTGGGTCTGAGTTTGGATGGCCACCAACTATGGTCCCATATAAATGTGTCTCTTCCAAAGATTAACACTTCTGTTTTGTCGGTGTTGATTGTGAAAAAGTTTGAGTTCATGCAGTCAGCAATGTTGGGCATGGCATTGTGAAAGTTTGTTCTGGTGGTGGAGGGATTTTCAGTGAGCGAGAAGATGAGCTGAGTATTATCTGCGTAGGAGATCATGTTGAGTCTGTGGGCTCTGACCATGTAGGCCAAGTGGGTCATGTAGGTGTTGAACAGCGTAGGGCTGAGGGATGATCCTAATGGTACATCACATATGATGTTCTTGGGTTCGGAGGTGAAGGGAGGCAACCAGGCGCTCTGGTGTGGAGTCTGTTGATGAAGGTGTGGTGAGAAACGGTGTCAAATGCAGCTGATAGGTTGAAGAGGATCAGGGCAGCTGGGGGAGGAGGGACGCGGCTTTAAAAAGTTTGAAGAACACTGGTGTAGAGTTTAGTGGGTTTGCACTAGTGGAGTTGGTAGTGTGTGGTGTGGAGAGGGGTGGAATTGTGTGGCATTGGGTTGCATTGTGTTGCTTGCAGTGTTGTGGCATAGAGTGAACTCATATTATGTGGTGTGGAGTGCAGTGACCTGTGGAGTAGTGTGGCACTTGAGTGTAGTGGAGTAGAATTGTGTGGTGTGGAGTTGCATTTAGTGGAGTGTAGACATACTGGAACATGCAGACAAAGATGGTAATATGAGAACACTTGAAAAAATAGAAATAATGTACTGATCAGGAAAATAAATATTCTGGCCATAGAGATAGAGGAGTGCACCATGCAAGAAAGAGGACTACATGTTGTAATTTGAATAGGAACATCAATGCACTAGCAGCAGGAGAAAGAGAAAACTGCAGACTTAAAGGTAAAGAGTTTGAAAAAGACACACACACACCACAAAAAAGACATAACCGACAACAAGCTTCAAGTAACAATGCCAAGGAGCCGAATTGAACAGTGAAAAGGGCAACTCATGGCAAAAAACATGCTCGGAGACAGTGGGTGTAGGAGGCTGGCCCAGTGTGTGGGGGTCACTTACAGTGTACCACCCTATACTGGGTCCAGGCAACCTTTATTGTAGGGTGTCAGACAGTGTACCAGGTAGCCAAGGCCTATGGAGGTAGTGGTGCTCCTCAGCTTAGGCCTACCCAGGAGGAGTTTAAAGCACTTGCAACACCAACCCAGTCACCCAATCACTTCCCACAAGAAGAGACACCACACAGGATTACCAAAATAAAGGGACTTTATTACAGGTACGTACAATAGACTAGCAAGTATATATACATCCCAGAAAGATTGTAGTGACAGAAAAAATACATGTTAGAATCTTAGAAAAGCAGAGAACTGTATAGGGGCCATAACGGGGAACCAAACCATATACTAAAATAGTGGTATAAGAGAAGTGTTGCCCAACCAGAGAGGGGGATCACCAGAGAAATGCTGAGGGAGTGTAGGAACACCAAGGTAGATTTAGAGACAGTACCTAGCGGTCAGGAGCAGAGAGGTAAGTAGGAGCAAGATCTGATAGGACTGTATAGGAACCTCCTGGTTAGAGAAAGAAGAAAGGACACCTGAAAACCCCAGATGTTGAAGGGGAGACTTACCCCATCAGTGAAGACCCACCAGGACACTGTACCCTACCAAGGAGGCCTGTAGCAGAAGTACCAAGTGTAATCGGAAACACTCTTGCAGACTCAGATGGGCTTCAGGAAAACCGGTTGCTATGGAGGATGGACAGGTCACCCAGAAGGAGTCCCGGAATAAGAGAGGACAGTGTCCAAACCACAGGGTAGTGGCCAGTTGGGCAAGGAAGCAGAGCTCTCCCTTGTGGAGTCACAGTCCTGATGAAGTTGTGGAGACAGAATTCCTGCAGGCGAGGTCCAGATGGTGACAAGAAGTCCCAGAAGGTGCCTTCAATCTGTCGCTCAAACACACTGAAGAGGATCCACTGTTTAGTAGCCACCAAGGCCATCAACAAGCCTTGGCAGTTGCAAGAGGAGGTAAGGAAAAACTGCAATGATCGAGGGGAACACCACAGTTCCAGGGGCTCTACCCTTGAGAGGGAGTCGCAGCCAGCCCACAGGAAGACGAGGAGCCAGCAGCAATGAACGGAGCCCTCATGAGTGACACACTGGCGACGAGCACAGGAGACACCATGAGGCCAGACAGCACACAACAAGACAAAGTCCCACAGCGCAGAGAATGCAGCTAGGAGCCTGTGCATGCAGCAGAAGAGTGCAGAGGATCGGGGTTTCGTGGAGCCTGAAGCACCGGTGGAGCATGAGCTAACAAGTCTTGGTACAGACAACAGAAGTGGTGCACAGAGGTTCTATCCCAGTGGCAGAACAAGGGACTACCTTCTTCCTCTTGGTGCAATCATCGGGTAGGGCCTAGGGGATATCACAGAACCAACTCCTGTGTTTCAGAGACTTCAGGGTTCTGGATGGGAGAAGACTCCAGCAGCCAGTCATTGTTACCTGAGGTGCCTGCAAGTGCAGAGGAGTGTCTCCTCCACTTCAAAGAAGATTCCTTTGTGCTTCTTTGGTGTAGCTGAAGTCAGGACGACCCCAGGGGATGCAAAGCCATAGAGATGTTGCAGATTGCAGACAGGAGCCGGGATGCACTGTTTCAAAGAGACGTCTTCTCCTATTATGCAGACTTGTCTGGTTCCTGCATTGCCCAGCAGCGGTTCCAAAGGACCAGAAGCTGAAGAGTGTTGCAGAAAGTTCCTTCCTGGTACTTACAAGACGAATCTGAGGAACCACCCACATGGGAGTCCCTGAAATAGCCCAATAAGGGGGTTTGGCCACTCTGTGGTGACCACCATCCAGGAGGGGTCACCTACATCAGCTACCTGCCCTGAACTCTAGAATGCTCACAGGGCCCTCTGCACATCTTGAGTCCAAGATAGAAGAATCAAGTGGCCACCTGAAGGAAGTCTGGGGGCACCACCTCTGGGGTAGAGGTGGCGAGGGGAGTCTACACTTCCCTGTCCTTTGTCCAGTTTTGTGCAAGAGCAGGGACCAGTGGTCCCTGAACTGGCCCACACCGGGTTATGCAGGAAGAGCACCAAGTACGCTCTTCAAAGCAGTCTGGTGGCGCAGAGGGCCACCACACCCTAGCCCAGTAACACATAATTTATAAGGAGAGGAGATCACATCTCCTCTCAAGCAGGAAATACATTGTTGTTCTGCCATCCTTCTGCATGCACTGGTGAAGCAACAGGAAGACAGAATTGTGTCTGAGGGACTCCAGCAGCGCAGGCTGCCAGCAGACCCTGAAATGGAAGTCTGCGGAATCCTTCTAAGGACCCCCAGAGTAACTGGAATTATACCACCAGTGCCATATTTGATATTGGGCTATGATTTCAACATGTGTAACATCAAACATGATTAGGTTCAGAGTTATCACAGCTACTGGTTATTGACGGTGGCCAGTACATGCTAAAAGTATTTCTCCACACTTACAAAGCCTAGTGCAATGGAACTAGAGCTTGAAGGGGCACCTCTACTCGTGCAGGGGTGCCCACACACACAGGCTCCTGCACCCTGCCCTTGGGGATGCAAAGGCCTACCATAGGGGTGACTTACAGTGGCCTGATGCAGTGACTACCTTTGAATACCTGAGAAAAGGTGTCTTGCACTATTTCACACAGGCTGCAAATGACAGGCCTACAGGTACAATTTGTATGGATTCACATGGGTGGCATAAATACCTGCTAAAGCCCACGGGAGACCCCTGGTATACCAATGCCCTGGGTACCTGAGTACCATATTACTAGGGACTTATAGGGGTACACCAGTAACCAATTGGGGAATGAGAAGTGCCAAGGAACCTAAATTTAGGAGACAGAGCACAATCACTGGGGTCCTGGCTAATCACAGTCCAAACAAACTGACACCAGGTATAAAGTGGGGGTAACCATGACAAAAAGTTGGGGCTTTCCTACAGTGACGAAGAGAAAGACCCTACACAAGAACAAATAACAAGACCTCAACACAACCAGCAATAACAGGCAAGGTCAGGCAACCAAGGATGAAAATAGGCCCCCCTTCCTGTGTGAAGACTATTACATAAATGAAAACCCAGTAACAGGGCCAGGCTTAGCTAATACTAAAATCCTAAGAGGGTTAACTGCAAGAAATACATCCCTGAAAGGGTGAGCTATGCAAAAATGAAATATACTGTCACGTGGTGTGAATGAACTGTCAGACAGCGGGAGCATTGATAAGTACAGACAGCAGCTCAGCTATATGAGTAATAATAGATGCAAGTGTAGCAACTCCCAACAATTTCAAGTCTCAGAGGAGTACATCTGGATTGACTGTAATAGATAGGACTGAGGTAAATCAAGGTAGACTGGTCCAAGGCGGACTGGACGGATACATGGGGAAGGGTAGAGTGGAGTAGATTGGGGCAGTTGTAGTGTGGTAGTTTGGATGGATTAGAGTACACTATATAGGAAAAGAGTGGGGTAGATTGGAGTACAGAGGAGTGGGGTATAATGGGGTAGATTGGAGTGGGATAGTTTGAAGTGGGTTAGATTGGAGTGGAGTAGTGTAGATTGGAGTGGAGAAGAGTTGGGTATAGTGGAGCAGATTGAACTGAAGTAGATTGGAGTGGATTATATTGCGCTAGACTGGAGTGCAGAAGATTGGGGCGGAGTGGGTTAGATTGCACTGTAGCATGGTAGATTTTGAGAGTGACTGATTGAAGTGAAGTGCAGTGGGGTAAATTGAAGTTGAATGCAGTGTGATAAAGGGGAGTAGAGTGGGGTGGGCTAAATTGTAGTGGAGTCCAGTGAGGTACAGTGGACTGGAGTAGAGTGGGTGTACATTAACGTGAAGTGGGGTATACTGGAGTAGAGTAGATTGGGTGTATTAGAGAGTATAGTAGATCAGAATGGAAGGCTGGAGTGGAGTGGAATAGAAGTGGAGTGGGGGTATATTGAAGTGGAGTGGGGTAGATTGGGTTGGAGTTAGATTGCAGTGGAGTGGGGTAGAGTGGAGAGGTGTGGAGTAGAGTGGTGTGGAGAGCTGTGTCATAGAAAGTCTTATAGGTGAGTGTCTTGGAGTGGAGTAGCATGGAGGGGAGTAGGATGACATAGAGTGGAGCAGAGTGTTGTAGAGTTACTGTAAAAGCCTCGGACCCACCACCTCCCTGGGGCTATGCATAATAACTAAGGGGTGGGGGCTGGTGCAGCCCCCGCCCTGTGTCCTGGAGACTACCATCTCCGCAGGCTACAAGTAAAATATTATACTGGGGATAAGTAGAACTTGCGCCCTCATCATGCACTGCTAACTACCTCAGATATTACATCACTCATGACATCTTTTATAACACCACTGATAATGTCACTTTACTCTTTGCTGTCAAATTGCTGATAAGATAGGAGTGCATGGCAAAGGGGGCGAGTTATAGTTAACTTAGGGTAGCTTTGTACATTTAATATGTGAGCCTAATGAGAATGTCCCTGTAACCTTTGGTGTTTTTGTATCATTATATGTTATTATTCTAGAATTATATGTTAGTATAAAATGTTTTATATTGATATATATGTCTACTATGTTATCTATACATGTTATTATATATACCTTAAATTAAATATGTAATTATATATTATTAATGTAATTAACTTACAGAAAAGTTACCGTGAACAAATATAAATGATATTTTACACCCAGGGATTCATGAAAATTTACATTTTCCTTTCACTGATGCAAACCTCGCCTAACTATAACGTCCCTATGTCTCTGTAGGTTTTATTTTTTAAGGGAATTATGTATATATAAATATAAATATAAATATATATATATATAAAATATGTTATTAGTCAAACATATAGATTGATGGACAATTGAGTTGAAAGGACAGCTTAATTTATTATTTACATGTACAATATTACAGTATACAAATACATTTAAACATTGCTTGAAACAGTATTGCAGTGTCTCTTCACACTTTGCATAACATTGCGTTCGGGTAGGCACCAACAGACGCACAAGCACAAACATACGGGCAGCAGCGGTATTTCTAAGCTTCCCTCTGACGTGGGGGAGACACAGACAGAGAGGGATGCGGAGACAGTTAGAACACTGGTCAAACCTACATGCGTACTGAGGTGCTCGTCACGGCCAGTGGTTCCACCCCTTCTACTATACAACGATAATAAACTTGGTTGTATTGTAGAAGTTTGGCAGCTGCTGCTGCTGGCGTGAGGGCGAAGCTTCTCTGCCCAAAAGGAGGAGCCACCCCTGGGTTTCTTTAGCATCAAGAAGCTTTGACAGCAGTGTACTCTACAAAACCTGCCAATAAGAACATACTTAGCAATATAGTTAAATAGTACAGTGTTTCACCCTACTAAAATCATGGTTGGTAGGCAAAAGTATATAAGAGATTATGGGGGTCATTACAACATTGGCAGTAAAAGGTGCTTACCGCCGTGCAGAAGACCGCCAATACACCGCCGCGCCCGCGGAATCCTACCACAGGTATTATGACACACATCTCGGAATCCGCCGAAATTCAGACACCCACACAAGTCCGCTACACCAAAGGTCAGTGATAAACTGGCGAAAACAAAACCTCCACCTCCACGCGAACAGAAACACGGCCATGCTATTACGACCCACGAATCCACGCGGTATTCCATTGGCGGTACACACCGCTGCGCTCAAAATACACACATATATCCAAAACACCGCCACATTGGACAATTACAAATACACACACCTGATACACATTCAAACAACACTCCCACACACCCAACACAATATAAAACACACACCCGCATCACCCACAAACCCTTATGACCAGAAATTTAGACGAAGGCCAGAGAGACAGCACAGCAAAGACGACCCCACCATACAGAGGCACACAACACCATCACCCACACAACATCCACGCACAAAACACCACACACCACTACACATCACCACACACATCAACACTCACACCGCCCCACACATCACACACACCACCCCATGGCACGCCAAAGACACCCCCGCTTTTCCGAGGAGGAGCTCCGGGTCATGGTGGAGGAAATTGTCTGGGTAGAGCCACGGCTATTTGGCTCACAGGTGCAGCACACATCCATAGCCAGGAAGATGGAGCTATGGCGCAGAATAGTGGACAGGGTCAACGATGTGGGACACCACCCAAGAAATCGGGAGGACATCAGAAAGAGGTGGAACCACCTACGGGGGAAGGTGCGTTCAACGGTCTCCAGGCACAACATCACGGTTCAGCGGACTGGCGGCGGACCCCCACCTCCTCCCCCACAACTAACAACATGGGAGGAGCAAGTCTTGACCATCATGCATCATAGGGCCTCGGAGGAGTCGGTGGAGGAATGGACACTGGTAAGTCAATTCTTAACTATCATATCCCCCACCCTACCTGCATGCTATCACACACCCCCACCCTCACACCCTCCCCTATCACCCAAACTCCTCACTAATGTACTAATAACACAAACTACACATCCCAACACCAAACTCTGCATGACACAACTAAGCATGGACACCCATCACAAAAGCATGCCCACTGCACATACCCATAACAACCCACTAACCATCATCACACAAGCCCCCACACAGGAATGCTTGCACTGGGGTACACGCACACCCACCCATTACACACCATCACTCACACACATGCAATAATCATGCTCTTATGCCCCTGAAGGACCGTCACCACACCGGAGGGTCCAGACAACTCCACTCCACCCACAGAGGAGGCCCACAGTGACGATAGCAGCTCTGCCCTACTGGAGCCTGATGACCAGCCCGGACCATCGTGGGCCTCGGGACAGTCGGTTCCCCTTACACAGGCACAGCCCAACACTGACCTTCCACCCTCTGGTAACACCAGCACAGCACCCAAACCTCCCTACCCAGGACAGGTCAATCAGCTGTGTGTCCACCACTACAGGGAACCCAGGATAAGCCACCACCCCAACAACAACAGGGACCTGGGGGCAGTGGGCACACGGTCCAGGGGACGGAGGCACAGGAACACAGGGGAACTGGGAGGGCTGCTGTGCGACAGGGGGCGGACAGGCCAAGGGAACCTACTCTCCACAAGGCCCTATCCTCCATCATGGGAGCATACCACCACTCCCAGGAGACGATGGCGACGGTCCTGGTCAAGTTTCAGGAGACCCAGCGCCTGCAGGAGGAACAGTATTTGGGGTTCAGGGAGGAGCTTAGGACCATCAGCTTCGCCTTGGGCACCATCGTAGGGGTGCTGAAGGACATACAGCAGACCATGAGGGACACCGTGGCACTCCAAGGGGCCCCTGACACTATCATGGACGATGAACTGCCCACCACCTCCGCCGGCGCTAGTGGACACGACGCCCCGCCACAGGACCACCACACCAGCACCCCACCCCCTGCAGACAGACAACCACCACGCAAGCGGTCCCTGAGATCCAGGAACAGGACAGAGCAAGATGGCAAGACCACCGCCAGGAAATAAGACCACCCTGATTGTCCCCCCACTGTCCCACTTTGTTACCCTGTCCATACTTAAACTGCCCAAGCTCCACTTCCTATGCCCATATGGGCAGTGCACCTGTGAGACTAATAGACTGGACTCTGCCATGGACATTCCTCCGCCATCACCCATCACCATTTTACAACCCCCTCCATTTTTTAGCACTTCAATAAACACCCTTGAAACACAAAACAATCTGGAGTCAGTCTATGAATTGGTAAAATGTAATATCTATGACAGCGTCAAAAAGAGGTATTAGTTGTAAAGGCAACATACCAATGTCACACATCACATGTCCCTCAAGGATGCATGCAGATGACACACGTCGGTAACCACACCTATGAAACCGTAATGGAAAGAAACAACTCAGTTACCAAATAATCCCATGAAATTACACACAGGATAGAGGAGGACGTGTGACAGTGAATGTAATGGTAAAAATGAAAATGTTCTCACCTGTGTGTCACTGGAAATATTGCTGTATGACTGACTCCCTGTTGTCGTTGTCTTCTTCCTCAGCTTCCTCCTCATCACTGTCCACAGGCTCCACAGCTGCCACAACACCGTCATCTGGACCATCCTCCTGCAGAAAAGGCACCTGGCGTCGCAAAGCAAGATTGTGAAGCATCGAGCAGGCGATGATGATCTGGCACACCTTCTTCGGTGAGTAGAATAGTGAACCACCTGTCATATGGAGGCACCTGAACCTGGCCTTAAGGAGGCCTGAAGGTGCGTTCAATCACCCTCCTAGTTCGCCCATGGGCCTCATTATAGCGTTCCTCTGCCCTGGTCCCGGGATTCCTCACCTCGGTCAAGAGCCATGACAGGTTGGGGTAACCAGAGTCCCCTAATAGCCACACACGGTGCCTCTGGAGTTGACCCATCATATCAGGGATGCTGCTATTCCGCAGGATGTAGGCGTCATGCACTGAGCCAGGGAACATAGCATTAACCTGGGAGATGTACTGGTCTGCCAAACAGACCATCTGTACATTCATCGAATGATAACTCTTCCTGTTCCTGTACACCTGTTCACTCCTGTGGGGGGGGACCAAAGCTACATGGGTCCCATCAATGGCACCTATGACGTTGGGGATATGTCCAAGGGCATAGAAGTCACCTTTCACTGTAGCCAAATCTTCCACCTCAGGGAAAATGATGTATCTCCTTACGTGTTTCAGCAGGGCAGACAACACTCTGGACAACACGTTGGAAAACATAGGCTGGGACATCCCTGATGCCATGGCCACTGTTGTCTGAAATGACCCACTTGCAAGGAAATGGAGCACTGACAGCACCTGCACGTCAGGGGGGATTCCAGTGGGATGGCGGATTGGTGACATGAGGTCTGGCTCCAACTGGGTACATAGTTCCTGGATTGTGACACGGTCAAACCTGTAGGTGACGATTAAATGTCGCTCCTCCATTGTCAACAGGTCCACCAGCGGTTGGTACACCGGAGGATTCCGCCATCTTCTCAAATGTCCCAGCTGATGGCGCCTAGGAAGGACAACAGCGACGATCAAGTCAATTTTTTTCAAGGTATGTACCCACAGTTACACAGAAGACGACACCAAACACAAAACCCTTCCTGTATGTGTGTTGAGTGTAGGCCTAGCTATGTGTGACGCAGAAGTAAATGAAGCCATGTGGGACCCTGAAATGGCGGCTGCCTGACCTCTAAACTGGGACAATGGGATTGTGGGGTAACTGCGTTGGCGTTGCACACCGTCGCGGTAGGCGGTCGTAGACCGCGGCGCAATGCTGCATTGGTTAACATAGGACCCTATGGGTCCCAGAAGCCAATGAACAGGTGCGCCGGCGGTGATGATACGCACCACAGCGGACGTCACAGCGGCGGACATGACCACCATTTTCTATCCGTTCAATCACTAGATTCCTGATCTTCGACAGGAGAGGACCTACACTGCAAGTGCTGCTGTGACCTCGGTCTGGAAGAGACGATGGCTGCTGCGTCTGGGGAAAGGGCCCCTGCCTTCACTGCTCAGGAGTTGGAGAAACTGGTAGACGGGGTCCTCCCCCAGTACACGCTACTCTCCGGTCCTCCAGACCAACAGGTTAGTACACATGGAGCACGTTGTATGGGCTAGGCCTGGGTGGAGAGGGCTGGTTGTAAGAGGGAAGGGGGCAGAGTTCAGGGAACATGAATGCATGTGAATGAATGGGCCACATGGCTAGAGTAGTGAGGGGGGCCACTCACATCGACGGTGCAGTTGGTAATGACTTCTCTTCTTCCCTTGTGCATGTCATGTAGGTCAGCGCCCACCAGAAGAAGGACATTTGGCGTGCCATCGCCAAGGACGTCCGGACCCTGGGGGTCCACCAGAGACGGGGCACCCACTGCCGGAAAAGATGGGAGGACATTCGCCGCTGGAGCAAGAAGATGGCAGAGGCTCAGCTGGGGATGGCCTCCCAACGTGGGAGGGGTGCCCGTCGCCCCATGACCCCCCTGATGTTCAGGATCCTGGCGGTGGCATACCCGGAGTTGGATGGGCGCTTGAGGGCATCACAGCAGACATAAGGGGGTGAGTACAACATAATTCAGTGGACTTTGCGCGCAGTGGAGGGGTCTGGGTGGGGGAGGAGGCCTGTGGGTGTACCTAGGCCAGGCAGAAAAACGTAGACTAGGCCCCTTCGTAATGCAGGCCATGTGGCACTCCACCCCACCGCAGTAGAGTACCAAGTACAGGTATAGATGCCCCTGTGGCATCCATGTGTGCAGATGTCCACCATAGCCATGTAGGCCAGATCCCAGAGATTGCATCTGCAGAGGCCAGGAGCACGGCGTAGTGCAGGGGGCTGCTGTGTCTGTATTGTCTGCCAACGGTAGCGGTATGCCATGCACTCACCCTGTCTTTCTTCTGTCTTCCCCCCTCCCCTTTTTGTGCTCTCCCTGTTCTTTTGTGCATCAGCATCATCAGGTGGAGGTACAGTGGCACCGGAGCACGAGGGAGCTGCATCCCACATGGCCATGGAGGGCCACACCACGGACTCAGAATGCACCAGTGAGACAGAGGGCGAGGGGAGCTTCACGTCGGCCACCGGATCACCAAGCAGCGACACGGACTCGTCCGCCGATGGGAGCTCCCTTGTGGTGGCGGCACCATCTGTACGCCCTACTTCTACAGGTACAGCCGCCACCTCCCCTACCAGCACCACCCTCCCAGCAGCCCCTCAGTGTTCGCCCCGTGCCCGCTCACCCAGGAGGGTGGGCATCACCTTCGCCCCAGGCATCTCAGGCCCTGCCCCAGTCACCCCTGCTGCCCTCAGTGAGGAGGTCATTGACCTCCTCAGATCACTCACTGTTGGACAGTCTACCATTGTGAATGCCATCCATGGTGTAGAAAGGGAGTTGCAACACGGTAATGCATTCCTGGAGGGCATTCATTCTGGTCAGGCTGTCCTTCAGCGAATCCTGCAATCTCTGGCCTCAGCACTGATGGCAGCCATTGTCCCTGTGTCTAGCCTCCCCCCTCCAACTTCCTCCACCCAGACCCAATCCCCTGTACCCCAGCTCATCCCAAGCACACCTACAGACCAGCATGCACACAAGTCAACACACAAGGGAAGCTCAGGCAAACATAGGCACCACACAACCCACAGACACACACACAAGCATCACCCACATGCAGACACAGCAACATCCACTGCCTCCACTGTGTCCCCCTCCTCCTCTTCTCCCTCCTCCCTCCCAGTGTCGTCTACTCTCTCACCTGCATGCACTACATCTACAGGCACCAGGACTAGCACCAGAACACCCAGCACCACAACCCGCTCACCTGCACTCACCACCTCCACTCCCATTTACACATCCCCTGTGTCCTCTCCCAATGTGTCTGTGACGCCACCCTCCCAAAGTACACAAACGCGGGCACCCACACACCCAACATCCATCCACCTCACGACAGCCTCCAGTACCTGCACCTGCACCCAAAACACCTAAAGTGACACATCCTACAACCACCTCCTCTTCCTCCACTCCCAGGCCCCCTCAAACTACCCATCCCACTGTTCATCAGAAACTGTCCCTCTGTAAAGTTGAGCTTTTTGCCCCCACCTCCAATTCATCAGTCCCGTCGTAGCGCCTCAGCCAAAAAGTCTCCAATATCAGTGGTGCCTGTTCAAGGTGTGTAGAGTGCACCGGCCACCAGGGCAGGCAGGGTGACCCGGAGCCAAGGCACTGGCAGCCCACCCCCTGTAAAGGCTCTGAAATTGGAAAGTGGCCGACGGGACCCTGTGAAGACTCCTGGAGGAAAAACAACTCACAGGGGTCCCAGGGGGATGGCAGAGTCAGCTGTGACTCCTCCAAAGGTGGGGAAGGGCCAGAGGAAGCCTGCACAGCCTGGTGTGAGCATCACGGTGGAGAAGGGCAGCATCCTTCACGGCGGTCGGGACGCCACCGCCAGCACCGTCGTCACTGGTCCGGAGACCACCGCCAGAGTCATTGCCCAGGAGGGCCCAAGTATCGTCACTGGTCAAGAGACCACCGCCAGAGTCATTGCCCAGGAGGGCCCAAGTATCGTCACTGGTCAGGAGACCACCGCCGGAGTCAGTGCCCAGGAGGGCCCAAGTATCGTCACTGGTCAGGAGACCACCGCCAGAGTCATTGCCCAGGAGGGCCCAAGTATCGTCACTGGTCAGGAGACCACTGCCACCGCCGGAGTCAGTGCCCAGGAGGGCCCAAGTATCGTCACTGGTCAGGAGACCACCGCCAGAGTCATTGCCCAGGAGGGCCCAAGTATCGTCACTGGTCAGGAGACCACCGCCACTGCCGGAGTCAGTGCCCAGGAGGGCCCAAGTATCGTCACTGGTCAGGAGACCACCGCCGGAGTCAGTGCCCAGGAGGGCCCAAGTATCGTCACTGGTCAGGAGACCACCGCCAGAGTCAGTGCCCAGGAGGGCCACGGATGCCACAGCCCCGCTGGGCTATGAGGGAACGTCATGCCACACACCAATGCCCGTTCCAGAACCGCCATGGCAAAGCACCACTGAACAGTCCAGAGCCCGCCATGGCAAAGCACCGCTGAACAGTCCAGAGACCGCCATGGCAAAGCACCGCTGAACAGTCCAGAACCGCCATGGCTAAGCACCGCTGGACAGTCCAGAGACCGCCATGGCAAAGCACCACTGAACGGTCCAGAGACCGCCATGGCTAAGCACTGCTGAACAGACCAGAACCGCCATGGCAAAGCACCGCTGAACGGACGAGAGGCCGCCATGGCTAAGCACCGCTGAACAGTCCAGAACCGCCATGGCTAAGCAACGCTGAACAGTCCAGAACCACCATGGCAAAGCACCACTGAACAGTCCAGAGACCGCCATGGCAAAGCACCGCTGAACAGTCCAGAACCGCCATGGCTAAGCACCGCTGAACAGTCCAGAACCGCCATGGCTAAGCACCGCTGAACAGTCCAGAGACCGCCATGGCAAAGCACCGCTGAACAGTCCAGAACCGCCATGGCTAAGCACCGCTGAACAGTCCAGACACCGCCATGGCAAAGCACCGCTGAACAGGGCATGCACCGGGAAGAATGAAAAGACCGCCACATCAAGCATCGTCATCCCATGTGCAGCTGGGGCAGTGACTGGACAGGAACTTTCACGGGGAGACCAATCCAGTCTGGGCACCAGTCCCCCTCCAGAGCCAGTGGAGGCTGTTATCTACTTGTGAAACTGTGGCTTTGCACTCCCCAGGATGGTCCAGTGGGCAACCCACCCACTGTAGAGTTTTGAGAGACTGTGGCTTTGCACTCCCCAGGATGGTACAGTGGGCAACCCACCCACTGTAGAGTTTTGAGAGACTGTGGCTTTGCACTCCCCAGGATGGTACAGTGGGCAACCCACCCACTGTAGAGTTTTGAGAGACTGTGGCTTTGCAATCCCCTGGATGGTACAGTGGGCAACCCACCCACTGTAGAGACTTGAGAGACTGTGGCTTTGCACTCCCCAGGATGGTACAGTGGGCAACCCACCCACTGTAGAGTTTTGAGAGACTGTGGCTTTGCACTCCCCAGGATGGTACAGTGGGCAACCCACCCACTGTAGAGTTTTGAGAGACTGTGGCTTTGCAATCCCCAGGATGGTACAGTGGGCAACCCACCCACTGTAGAGTTTTGAGAGACTGTGGCTTTGCACTCCCCAGGATGGTCCAGTGGGCAACCCACCCACTGTAGAGTTTTGAGAGACTGTGGCTTTGCCCTCCCCAGGATGGTACAGTGAGCAACCCACCCACTGTAGAGTTTTGAGAGACTGTGGCTTTGCAATCCCCTGGATGGTACAGTGGGCAACCCACCCACTGTAGAGACTTGAGAGACTGTGGCTTTGCACTCCCCAGGATACATCAATGGGCATGGAGCCCCGTCGTGGATCTGGCTTTGCACTCATCCGGCTGAGGTGCCCCCCCCCTTCCCTTCCCCCTGAGGTGCCTGTTGTATTTCTATCTGATGCCGCGGTGTTCTCTCCGATTGTGGACAGGTATCTATTATGGGCCTCGCCCATGCATTTTTGGACTAGTGGTGCACGGACATTGATATGTGCATATCTGCACTACTTCTCGTAATGTATATATTTTTGAATGATTTTATGATATATCTGTATATTTTTGAAACATGTATATTGATACATTACAATGTTTGAACTGATTTCGTTTTGTCTTTGCATTCTTCCGGGGGGATTGTGGGTTGTTACTGTGATTTTTGTAAATGCATTGGTGTGTGTGTTGTAATTTGCGCGGGTGGGGGTGGGGGTGTTTCGTGTGTCTCCCCCTAACTTTTGCCTCCCCCCTCCCCTATGTCGTAGGTGCAGTACTCACCGTTGTCTTCGCCCGCGCCGGCGTTGCTCTTCGTAGATGAGTAGGAATACAAGGGGCGGTAGAATTTGTAATTCCGGCTCCATGGAGTCCTTCCTCGTGGGATGTGTTAAGGTGAGCGTTTTCCCATTGCAGTAACTGTTTCCGCCGTGTTTTTATCCACGGTGAATCCACCCCGGAAAAGGTGGCGGATTGGTAGGTTGTGATACTATGGGCGGTACATTGTCTTCCGCCTGTCTGTTGGCGGTGACCGCCGCGCTGCTTGTCTGTACCGCCGTGGCGGTCGGTGTGTTACAGTGGCTGTCTTTGTTGGCGGCTTCCGCCAGGGTCATAATTCCCTTTTTTTGTCCGTGGGGCTGTTTTCGGTATTGCCGCACCTTTAACACCGTCCGCCAGGGTTGTAATGACCCCCTATGTCTGACACTATGGAGCACACAGTAAAAGAGCTAAGTAGCAGGCCCTGGGTGTCACAGGAATGGATGCACACTATGAGTTCTATATTTCAGACAACCAGTAACCACAGTAACCAGAACAAGTTTTACTTAAGTGTTTTCTCCCTACTGACCGCTACTACAGTTCATTGTCTAGAATAACTGAGAGGTTGTTCACCTGGTAGATAGGAATAGACCATGGAAATGACAAATAGTGTGTCATCACAAAACAACTGTACAATCATCAGACTTCACAAATAGGTTTGAGACTCCTATTGCTGTGAAGCTGCAGCAGAGTTTGCATGTCTCATTTAAAATGGCATTAAAGGCAGGCTCAAAAAAGAAGAGGAGCATTGGCAATAGACATCTGTCTATGTAGACATTACATAGAGGTGAGAAATTAGAAAACCTTTATTGGTAATCCAAACCAATGGCATTGCCTGTGATATGACAGATAGCAACTACATGGCCCCTGTGTACTATAAAATTAAAGAGTCATCGGAGACCCGTTGTGGGGTGAGAGCAATTTGCGAAGCTTGATGGCTTTACATGATTGACCATCACCACTGGGGAAGACTCAGCAGATAATGAAGGCTGTCATTGAAAAAACCTGCTTCTTTGTGGGAGTAATTTGAAATCATAAAAAAAATATCTTCAGAGCATATATCCTCTTGGTAAGTATAATAGGGCATTAGCAGTCTTAAGTCAGCTGTGCCTGCAGCAGAGACTAGAAACGCTGCCTATAATGTGTGACAGAAGAGCAGTTATTACCCATCAGAAATCAAAAAAGGCAAGATGGGTGCCTGATTATTCACTTCCTGCAGCTGAGAATCTTTCACAAACATCTGATGCCCTTCCATCCTTTGTTATATATGACATCCACTTGCCTGTAGAAAGAGTTGCAAACTGAAACTGTGGTTTGTATGTGGATGGCCTCCCTGGAACTGCAGGGCTGACTGAAGCCTTCTCCACACTGTAACTATTCACTGCCACATTAATCAAAGGCGGCCGAGACAGCGGAAAGCTATGGCTGCTGTCCCCGGAACACAACAGTCAGGGCAGAAAATTTTGTGGGATATTTGGGGACAATGGTCAGCTGGAGGGCAATCTTGCTAGATGCTGCTGCACACATCTAGAATTGCTCATAAAGCCTAGACTTGCACCGCGGCACAGACTGCTCGGGACTCTGTTGCTTTACATGTGATAGGAGGGGCGGACTAGCCTGGAACCACAATGGTGACTGATGCCAGAGAACTGGGTCTAGTGCATGGATAACTCACAAACATTTTCCCAGGGGCCACAAAGTATGGTCTGTGGTGAGTCCTAGGGCCACATTGATTCTAGCAGGATAGGATTGGGGCTTTGTGAGTGGTTAAGTGGTGCAGAAGAATTTATTTGCTTCTTTTCCTTTACTCCAGTTAACTTGTAAATTGAAGCTTCCTCATTTACTTAACACATTTCTGAATGTTAGTGCTTTCAGAAATAAACAGCAGTGTTGCTGTTAATCTGGGGGCCACATGAGAAGGTTAGGAGGGCCGCAGGTGGTCCCTGGGCCGTACTTTCAGTATCACTGGTCTAGTGGATACAGTGAGTTAGGGTTCCATGCATATAGCTGGGTCTATGCATGTTGAGCCTGTGACCAAAGCTGTCCCTTTTGCCACAAACCCACCAGCACTTTTTAATATTAATTTTAACTATCTGACGGATATACCTGCTTTTGTTCCACCTTTACTCTGGACAAAAACAACCCTTGCATGGTTTTAGGGCAGAACATAATACCTCAGGCAGATTGTGTGGTGAATTTTGTGCATTCTTTCATCACACACACACACACACCTGCTTTTTGCCATCTGATGTCAGGAACTACACACAGCAGTATAATCTGGCTGGTGCCATAACGGCCCCATAGCTCACACAGCACAGTGTACTGCACATAAAAAGATAATTTGATAAACCGCGTATGCTCATAATTCTCACTGACACCTATGTACAACCTTGCGCAGGTAAAGGAAAAGCCTAAGCAAAGTAACTTGCCTTTGCTCAAAGTACGAATATAGGGACAGAGGGTGGCGACTCCTGTGCCTTCACAGGAGGGATCCGAGGCCAGTTATGAAGATTGAAATCACCCCACCTAGAAATTAAGTGAAGACTGAATGACGATTGTAAAACTCACTAATTGGCAAATTGATATGGCCACATGACCAAAAGGTTAAATAAGCATGGCACTAGACTAGAGTCAGGGGAATGCTGAATCTCAGATGTAGACGAAGATGCAGCCAAATCCTCTGAAACCTTGGTTCACGTAGACATGTTTCGCGTCGTAATAAGGCCCAAAACAAGGACCTCAGCAGGCCACCATCCCTGTGACTTTAGCGTTTCCTAATGGGTTGCAAATTGCGACCTACCTCGTGAATATTAATGAGGTAGGTCAATTTGCAAGCCATTGGCAATCGCTTAATGAAACTCATGGAGCTTCATACATTCAAAACAGCGATTACCTAATTGTGATTCACAGAAAAATTCAATTAGGTAATCACTATTCAGATAAATTATACATCTCGCCCTGAATCTTTGAAGTTTGATTTTGTGGGTTCTGGTTCCTTGAAAGAATGACTGTCACAGCAGGCATGACTCAAAAGCTGATTGGCCCACAACACAATTCATGGGAGTGACTAGAGTTCACACCTGGATTTCAGCCACAGTGGTATGTGCATCAAAAGGTTAATCCCAGGCTCCCAGCCCTACTCTTTACGCATCCCTTATCAGCTCCATTTCCTGCCTGGATGTGCCCAGGCCCTTCCTTGTGAAGTACCACTGAATCAAGGAACAACCATTTGAAGTGTAAACAGTCTCTTCCTCCTTTCCTCCGGTGTCTGTCCCACCCACCTCACAGGAATGTAGCAATACACAAATCTGTCTGGGGGTCCCTCTACTCCCCATGTCTTTACCAGGCAGGCCTGGGCTTCCGAAAATGGAACATAGGGCCCTCAATGTAATGTGCCATTGCAGGTATACTTGTACACAGTATACATTTGTTATACAGTTTCTACTAAGATAATAGGACTGCACACTTAGGATGGCAGAAATTCAGATTGTGGGAAACTGAGTCCGTCCACACCATCAGTAATTGTCGGCCTAAAACCTGGCCTAGGTCAGAGTGCCTCACCCAATGCTCTAAACCTACTGGGATGGAAGGTGATTATGGAAATGTGAACATGACACTCTGTCTCCCCAGGGAAATCATGGAAACACATCTCACCCTTTTGTGATGTTGCTCATACATGCCAAGGAGGAACACAAAGAGATGCAAGACAAGTTTTCAATACATTTACTGAAACAATCACAATCTGGCATAAAGAGAGTGAGCTGCGATAATTAGGAAGATGAAACAAACCAAAGTAAGCAGCATTACAAACAAGGTAAAGAAAATTAACAATCCAACCATGGTCATCAAGGTTCTAGATGTTCTGGAGGTCAGTACCTTTAAAGATATTTGTGTTTTGACCATGACTCCACTTTGCACTTAGCCTAGCAGCACACTGTCACATTAGTGACCACCAGCTTCATTCTGCCTATTGAATTTATTTTAGCATTAGCCACCACGATAAAAGCTGCAAGTATTTTTCTATGCCCACGTTATACAATATGCTTTTTGCTCATTTTTTATTCTGCTTGTTCTTTCGCAACAAGGGCGTAGGGTCATAAGAATGTACTAGGATGATGTTTATGGTACAGCAGGAAACGGTTTTGTTTTGAGAGAGGGCACCTTGGGATGTTGGCCAAATCTGAGGTGTTCCTTTCAAAACTGACCTGAACTAGCCGGCATTTCTGAATAACAAGGGGGGGCTAGAAATCTCCTCTCTGGCTTGTTTAATGTACATAAGAGACCCAGGATTGACGGTGGGGAGATTCAGAGACTTCGGTCAGGATTAAGACATCAAATGCCTGACATCCCATGAGGGTAGATCTCTCTTTTTCTCCTAACAGCCGATCCTGGAGTCTACGGTTTGAAGCTACTGAGATAAAGATGAAGGAGTTCTGTCCCATGGTAATGAATTTTTACTAATTATTTGCTTTGTATTGTGTATGATTATATATATATATACATATATATATATATATATATATATATATGTACCTTTGCATGCATATATTTGCTGTTTATAGACTGATGATTTCTTTGTACATGTTCTCACTTTATTGTTGCGTACATTTTAAAGGTGCACTTTCGGCTTTACTACCTTCCTTTACGAGCCTTCCAGAGTGATTTAATAAATGTCTTCTTTAGGCTAAGAGATGCATTCCAGAGATTCTTTTGACTCTTTTCAGTGTGTGTGTATTTTGGCTGGGTCAGCAGTACAGCAAAACACTACCTAACCCTAAATATCCACTCAGAGCCTAGCAGGTGTACCCTTCTGTCTGGCCTACTCTAAGGGATTAGTCCCCAACCCCATACTTGAAGACAGTGTCAGGAGTCTGCCTGCAGTGTGGATGGCAATCCTCTCAGGATGCTGATAGATTAGCAACAGCAAAGCTGCATGTCAAACACAGCATTCAATTGGTAGTGGCTGGAACGCACTCTGCCCCTTCCTGGTCAGTGCACTGTTATTATAATAAAGCCATACTGTATTGGAAGTACAGCGATGATGCAATGCTGTGTCTCGATGTTAGAAACTGTATCCTGAATGGGCAACATAAGAACTAGAATAATGCGTACAGTGTTCCTAACTTTGAACAGAAAGTACTGGTTACATGTTCTGCAAAGGCTAACTAAACAAGCAACTTGTGGCACATTTTGCTAGAAGAATATCATGCAAGAAATGCGTGTAAATGTCATTGCTGTAAGCAGCTTAACTAAAACAAATAAAATATGAAATGTAAAATGAAACTAATAACACGGAAAACCAACTTTGGTCCAAGAGGTCAAGACACATTTACAGCACACAATCTCCAGTAGTTACCTCCATGCATTGTTCCACTACAAACACACAAGCATTCAGCACACATTTCCAGCCTGTGTGCACTGCCCAGTACTATAGTTTTTCTTTATTGTACCAGGGTGTGCTATTTACAAACACAAACACTGCCAGTGCACATGCTTACCATGTGCGTGCTGCACAACACTTGACCCTTCATGTATTGTACTTTACGCAAGAAAACACACACTCAACACATAATTTAATTGCGCACGCACTGCACAGCACTACATCTTTCATGTCATGTATTCCTCACAGGCATACATAAACTCAGAAAATGCACTAATACCACATGTACTACACAGTACTGCTCTATCCCCGTACTGTACCCTTCCGAGGTACATATACATCCAGAGCAGAGTCACCACTCCTGGGCTGAGCAGCACTCCACATCTACCTGATGTAGGCAAAGGGTGAGTTACGCACACAGCGGCTTAACATTCAAAAAGGAGAGTGAGCCTGTACACCTCACTACAGTGCCACATGGTACAAAGGACCAGTTTACTACTACTGACCACTACACGTGTGCTGCAACGTCTGCGGTTGTGCTGATTAACCCCTGGTGAAGCTGGTAGCCTTAAACCACTATGAGGGTCGCACTATGAGTGCCCCCGCCAGACCAACAAGACTGCAGGCCGTGAGACAGGCTTATGTTATAGCACACATGTATGAACCATGTTTATCTATGACAAAAAAGAAACAGGAGTGAGGATCCAGACAACTGAACAGTAGGGCACTCAGGGCAGGGATACATATCTTTAACCATGCAGAGGACTTTTCTGTTGCAACAAATGTCAATTCCAGTGACGCTGAGTGAAGGTTTGTTCAGGTATGGCTGATCCACTGGGACATATCCATACTCATTACCCCAATTATGTGCCGGTCTTTCTATTGTTGAGATTAGGTGGATCTCTAGTTAAGCATCAGCACACGTAAAATACATGGCCTCCAACATTAAGCTGGTACTATAACTTTTCAAGTGTGAAGCAGCTTAAAGGAATATGAACAAGTATCAGCTGTGAGTGATCTGTTTATATACCATGGCCCCAGGTGTGTCCCAAACTATGTTACCATCAGAGTTATTATTAAGACTAGGGATGGGGCTTTACAATTGATAGTTGGGGATATTTGTGTGGGTGTAGGTGTTTGTGTTTGCTAATTTTATTCATTATGTGTTTGTATAACCAGCTGTCTGATCTACTACACCAAGGGACACAACAGCACACATGTATTTTCCAAAGCATAGTATCTGTTACAGGTATTATTGATGTTAAGGCCTTACAAGGCACTGAAAATGCCAGATTAGTCTTGCCGTATCTTGAAAGGCATTGTATCAACATTCCTGTTTTACAAGAGGCACAGCTTGACCCCACCATTATCCATACCTTTGCTTCTTACTAAGGCTCCTTTTAATACTTTCCATCATTTAGCACATATTCCTGAGTAGTGGCTGTCCCTATAAGACAAGCATAAGGCTAAGCCACATAAAGTATATTCAAACCCCATGACAGAATAGCAAGTAACAAGAGCTTCCTTTGATACTCTGTACTTTGATTAACATCTATGCCCCAATACAAACTTCCTGGATTTTTTGTTGCCAATGTGTGCAGACAAGCAGACTATTCTAACATGTACAAAATAAACACCAATGTGCCATCTGCGTGCAATGCATAAATACATATCGCAATATTCCAAACAAGAGCTAATTAAAAATGATAACTAATGTCTACAAAGGTCGACGCACAGTAGCTGACAGCCTTAAAAAGGGCCTGATGACTTCAATATGACCTTATATCCAACATCATACTGCATTGTTAAGACACTATGCTCATGAACCCAGAACAAGGAAAATATTGCTTCACATGATCGGGTGTGTTCGGCCTGCTAGATACCTGGTGTGTGCACAGAGGGCAGCAACAATCCTTTCTATACTTCTCCACATTCCAGAAATCACAATCAAGAATAGATTATTTTTATTCTAGCTTCCTCTCGTGTTAGTTATTGAAAATTTTACATTTGCCACACACAGCAACAGACCACTCACTAGTGAGTCTGAATACTGAAATACATTTTGTCATGCTATGCTCACGATAGTGTTGTTCCCACTCTTAAATACTACTTGACACACTATTCAATACAGACTTAAGAACATTCATCAACAAATATTTTGACAATAATGTTTGCTTAGTTTCCCAATATTCAGCAAAGTGGGAGGCATTTAAACATGTATGGAAACTCTTGATCACTAAACAAGCGGAGCAAGCAGTTGTCCAATTTGGACTCTTACTCCCTAGTGAGACTGCTGGTTTAGGGATGACAGCACTTTTGTTTGCAGGCGACTGAGTCACTACTATAACAAGTCACTACTGTCAGACCAACACTCCCGGCTCACAAGCAGTACCTCACTGAAACTCAGACAGTAAAGGTGGCTTCTGGCAGCCTTATACAGTGACTCTAGATTAGACCTATCAAAAGCCGTGGTGGAACGGAAGTTACCCTTTTCTCGCGTTAGCAATAAGTCACACACAGGCATTGAAGGAGATGCAATAAAATGTTCAATAGGTTTATTGAAAATATTGCAATCTGAGATAAAATGCATGGGCTGCAATGATTAGGATACTAAACAGGAATAAAAGCTACATTTTGAAGTTGAGAGTTGTGAAAACGAAAACCCCCACCATCTTACAATAAACATGATATAAAATTCCTAACCAAGAAAGCCTAATTCTCTACCCTAGTGAGAAGCTAGGTATGATAAATCTAATCTGCCAGTACCATGTCCTTGAGAAGCACCCCCAACCCTTGTTACCTTGGAATGAAGTCTCTAGGTCAGACTCTGTGGTGACACAAAAGCTGAGTTCTGCAGCAAGGTGCTGTGCAGCCTAAATAGCATCTGGAAGGAACACTTGTATTGACCTTGTCCTTGTGAGATGTATTTATACAGATCATGTAGGATCCCTGAGGCAGGTATGTTCCTAAACAACTGATAATAAGGCAGCCTTATTGTTGGCACTTGCAAAACCAATCCCTAACAAGTGAGCCTGATGTCACTATCACGTAAGTGGGAAAAGGACATGATGGCAATACCTACGTATATATCACTGATCATGACGCTGATAATGACGCCTTCTCAGAATGGTACTAATAATGAAAATCAAAACATTTCTTATAACATGTAAGCACATGGTGAAAGGTAAAAGAAATAATAAAATAAAGGAAATAAAACAGAGCAAGCTACATAGGTAAAAGGTCACTGGGTGACAGGGGCACAGGACTGCAAGCCAAAGACTAAGCTGACTCCAGTATCCCGAGGGGAAACTAAAAATGGATTCACCATACCCTCTGATTGCCAAAACAAGGATGTTTTTACCGCCAGGAACAGGATGGCGGGAACGGGTGTCGTGGGGCCCCTAGGGCCGGCGGGCGATCTTCTGGAGATCGCCCACCGGCCCAGCGGGAAAGTCAAAATGACCCCGTGGTCATTTGACCGCGGTGCGGTCTTCTGGCGGTTTCCGCCCAGCGGGCGGCACCCGCCGCCCACCAGGCTCAGAATGAGGGCCATAATGTCATCCATGACAAGCAAGGCAGACCAAATACGACCCAAATTTCTAAAAGGCAATTTGGTGTTACATTTTATACTTTTAAACTTTTGAAAAAGTCAATGGCCGAATTCATTCAACAATAATCATAGTCTTGAAGAGTGTCTCCGAACTCAACAAATGGGAGTGCGTCCAGAAAGGACTCCACATCAGCAGATGTTAAATTGATCACAGGATTGGCAGACAGATCTACGGAGCAGAAGTGCGCAGATGTCTCAAGCGGAGGATCACCCACGTAGACAGCAACATCCACAGTGCCAGTTGTCATTGGACCCAAACAGTTCACAAGTGGTAGCTCATAAGTGGCCTAGCAAATCAACCTCAGTCTCATGGGGCATGACCGTGAATGAACCCTCATCGGGAACATCAGCAGTTTCTTGTCCACAGGAGTCACTGGCTGAAATGCTGAATAGCAAGACAGACCGAAGGTAGACACTCCAAGAGGCACCAAGTACAATGAAAGACAGGTTGCACTCACCACAGGACAGGTCAGAATGTCAATGACCAATCATGCTCCAATGCCTCAGCAATGGATCACCAAAAAAAATGCATTATGTGATCACAACGCAGATGGGCTGGTGATATCTCCATCACGTTGCTTAGCTGAGAATGCACAACCACTGTGTATCAAGAACAGCAGCAGCAGAATTCCGCCAATCAGTCCTAAAGTTACAGGAAATCCTCCAAACACACTTGAAAAGAGTGAATGGATAGCTGAATGAATGACTCAGAAGACGGTCTGGAAGGTAGCAACAAATCCAGACCCAACAGCCTTAAAGAAGCATACAATCCCTGAAGTGCTTGAGGTGCTGAGAATTCTGCAGACCAGCTCTCCCAAGTGCTTGGGGAAGTTGGTATTTAATAAGGATTGTATCTTGGCTGATGGTCTAGCTATCTGGAGAGTGTACCTCTCCTTGGCCAATGTCAACGCCACTTTGTTTGGAACAGTGTGCCTTTTACATTAGTAGTATCAATGTGAGGCCACATTTATGCTACTCTTATCTCTTGTTGAGGGGAGGGGATAAAACATGTCCACAACAAGTTACAATTTGAGAGACTGAAATTGTGTAGGCAATTCCTGGTCTCATTCCACAGCAACTCTGATAACTCAGGACCTCTTAACTTCCATTCAAAAGATTATGAAATGCTGGATGAATCTAAGGGACAGGAGTACCCTTCAAAAAGTATGCAAAGTTCGCAACCTCTGCATTGTAGAAACTGTGAAGTTACGCCTGCGTGCAAATCACCGTCTCACATTCATTTCTGCTCAGAAAGACCTCTGTTTCGCCGTTGTATTTAAAAGGCAACTCCCACTCTGCCTTTATATAGCTATCTCCTAGCTGCCTACAGCAAAATGTTTCAAACATTTTATGAAACAAAAGATGGAAATTGGCAGACTTATAATGCCATGTACCAGCCACGCTATTGATGGCGTCTCTGCTACAGTGAAAAGCAGCTTTTCTAACTTTTCAATGTTAAGCATGGTGTGACTTGCTTTCTTTTTAGCCATTATCTGTTACTCCCTGGACAAATAAAAGCAGCAAACAAGTCACTACTGTTTATGTATTTACATGGGACACGGCCAATTTTCGGAATCTGGAATGTCCAACCCAACAGAATGATGGAACGCAGCTGACTTTGCCCATGTTGTAAAAGGGACGTCATTCTGAATGATGTCAATTGCAGATGACACAATATTATTGAGTGTATATATTCTGTTGGACAGAGTATTCATGCCATTATCGACAAGAGCTAAAGCCTTTTCCATATTTGCCTTATCTATCTGCCATAAACGTGAAGCTGCTTCCATTTGCGGAAGCTTTTAGATCTCAATTTATATGGCATACAGGAATCATTTAGAGTGGGGTTTTCTTGGACCTAGGAAGAAATCCTGCAAGTCTACTTCCTCTGATAGGAGACTAAGATGTTCTTTAACTGCTAAGGGGTTAGTGCGTAATCATTGTTGGCACAGTTTTCCCACACTGTATGTAGTAACTGTTAGACTTGGCATCCTTAGCGTGGTCTCCCCTAACTTTTTGCCTCTGTTCCTCAGGTTGTTGATGTGTGCTGGACTCTGCTTTTGCTATTTTTGATACTCTGGGCACTTTGCCACGGCTATCCAGTGCTAACGTGCAAGTGCTCCTATGTAAAAATGTATGTGACACTTGGCTTTCCATGATTGGCATAATTGATTTACTAGTAAGTCCCTAGTACAGTGAACTAGAGGTGCCCAGGGCCTGTAAATCAAATGCTACTAGTGGGCCTGCATCACTGGTTGTGCCACACACATTAGTAGCCCTGTAAACATGTCTCAGACCTGCCACTGCAGTGTCTTTGTGTGCAGTTTTAAACTGCCAATTCAACTTGGCAAGTGTATCCACTTGCCAGGCCTAAACCTTCCCTTTTCTTACATGTAAGGCACCGCTAAGGTGGGGTCTAGGTAGCCCAATGGGCAGGGTGCAGTGTATGTTTAAGGTAGGACATATACAAATGTGTTTTATATGTCCTGACAGTGAAATACTGCCAAATTTGGTTTTCAATGTGCAAGGCTTATCTCTCTCACAGGTTAACAAGGGGAGGCTGCCTTTAAATATTATTAAAGTGCAGATTCCCTTTGGGAGCAGATAGATGTGGAGTTTGGGGTCTCTGAGCTCACACTTTAAAAATACAGCTTGTAGTAAAGTTTGTTTTTAGATTGTGTGTTCGAAAATGCCACTTTTAGAAAGTAGGCATTTTCTTGCTTAAACCATTCTGTGACTCTGCTTGTTTGTGGATTCCCTGTCTGGGTCAGTTTGACAGTTGGGCTGTTTGCACCTCTCCTCTAGACAGTGACACAAAGGGAGCTGGGGTGTAACCTGCATATCCCTGATGAGCCATCTGTGCTGGGAGGGAGGGGAGTGGTCACTCACACCTGAAAGGGCTGTGCCTGCCCTCACAAAATGCAGTCCCGAAACCCCTGGTGTGTGCCTGGGGCCTGGCCTGGGCAAGGCAGGATCTTACAAACAAGAGAGACTTTCCTCTGAAGTTTTCCTACTTCAAAGGCAGAAGGGGGTATAAGCAGTGGAACCAAACCCCCTGAAAATTAGATCATTTCTGGAAACAAGAGGAACCTCTGCTGCAGAGAAGAGCTGAAGAGAAGTGCTGCCCCTGCTTGTGACTGTGCTTTGTTGGATTTTCCTGCTGTTGCTGCTTCTGCTTGTGAAAGGGGTTAAAGACTGGACTTTGGTGTGCATTCCTGCTTGAGAAGAATCTCCAATGGCTTGAACTGAGCTTGCCTCCTGTTGTTGAAGTCTCACGGACATCAAAGACTTACCCTGCCAGCACCTGGACTCTCTGCTAAGAGTCCTGCTTTGCCAAGTCTTGCCCTATCCAGTCCCTGGGCCCTTGAAAGGTTAAGTTGGCAAGAACTGAAAATCCACGTACAGACCTCCGTACAGGGAAATTTTTGATGCACCTTCCGCAACGCTGCTGATAAACATCAAGTCGCCGGCTTTGCGGTTAAAATCGCCGCTCCACCTGCATCACGGCTGGGAGATCGATACATCGGGGCTCAAGAAACAACGCACAACACCCACTTATGGAGGCTGATAACGACACAAACCCCACGCAGTACGGGTTTCTGATATTGTGTGACCGGATTCTCTACGCATCGTCCCTGGGTGTCCAAGTCAAACTGACTCTGCGCAGATCTGAGGTGCCCCTTCCGGAAATCGACGCATCGCTCTCTTGCAAGGGAGAAAAACAATGCATCGCTGATCCGACTGGAGAAGGATATGACACACTGCCTCACTTGCGAGTAAGGAATGGACGCATCGCTACCTTTTTCCGATGCACGCTTGCCTGTGCGGCTTTATTATTGACACTACCCAGCTACCTTGTGCATTAACAGCATTCTCACTGTTTTCTAAGGATTAAGACTCTTATTCTTTTGAAAATTCATATCTTGACTTGCGTATATTGGATTTTTTGTTGTTTTGGTTTTGTTTGATTTAGATAAATATTTCCTATTTTTCTAATCTGGTGTGGTGTCCATTTTGTAGTGTTTTCACTGTATTACTGTGTGTGTTGGCACACATACTTTACGCATTGCTGCCTGCTCGTGCCAAGCTACCAAGGGTGTGAGCAGGAGTTAACGGAGTGTGATTCTCCTTTACCCCAACTACAGTGAGGGTCCTTGCTTGGACAGGGGGGGTAACCGGACTGCCAACCAAAGACCCCATTTCTAACAGTAACTATACCAGAGTATTGACCCGAGACATAGCAAGGGTCTGGCCGGCTAATCCTAAAACCCCCTGAGGAATTAACAAAACATGCCTGACACCCATTTGTGTAGACTGGCCACAATAACCACCCACCGGGACTTGAAAGTGTGGAATTCAAGGTACCATTCTGGAACCAAGTATTCAGTTCTTCCTCTGTGACATTGAGGAATATTTGTCAATTTGTGAATTTGGCTGGTGGGGGGAAACTGGGTGCATTAATTCTTTTATTTTTGCTAACCCTAAGCAGGACGTCTGTTGAACTGTGTCATTAAAAAATATCTTTTGTACAGGAATAAGGCATGCCCTAAACAAAGCTTTCCTACCCTGAATTTGCCAATCTTGTGTTCCTCAAAAACTTGTCACTTCAATAGTGCACTTCCAGTATTCATAACCTTCAGGAGCAAGTCGGGAAACAAAGAATTTAAAATGATTAATTTGGTGTTGCTTTAGCAAAATATTGCGCACTTCAGAAGGTGGTAATTTAAAATAATACGATTCTGCATTTATAGTGCCATGCCCAGAAAAATATGCAAATTTGTCTACATATGTTTTGGGGCTCCCCACAGGTGGAGTTGAATAGTGCTCCACTGTGTGTAATTAAATGCTGCTCTAAGTCTATTAGCTCATTGCAGAAAGTAATATCTTCAATGATGATAACAGAATATTTCCCCATAATTCGCTGTGTTCATATACACATCTTCACTTTCAAATACAGTGTAATCCTGCAGTTCAGCAAGCATAGAATCAACTGTTTTAAAATCCCAGTCATCAGAAACAACACCAGGTGTAATTACATTAATCATTGAAATCTTAAATAAGTATGGAATTTGGATAACCTCAGTAGGCCCATTTTTATCAAATGGTACCTTGGAGAAATTCTTGTGTATGAAGTTTTGGGTCAAAGATGTAGTACACATCAGTGGCAGTCAGGGAGGTTGCACCTTGAATCCAACATTGATGTAATGCTTTAGCGTTAGGAATGCTTGCTTTTGTGACAGCCTCTAAGGCCGGCACTGGGGTAACAACAATAATGACTTTCCCTTGGGCAAGTGGCCTCTCCTTTATGACAGCCATCTGTACAGGACTCAGACTTTTTTCTGTGGGTGCAAAGTGCTGTTCTGCATTTGAGTACAAGTGTGATTTGTATGCTATGGGTACCATGTCACCCTCATTAAAGGTGATACAGGTGAAACCGATGGCACCAGAAATTGTTCTAATGACCAAATATGTAATGTTACGTGTGTGTAAATGTTTCACTTCTAGCATGTCTTGCTGCAACCCTCTAAGGACGCGTGTGTTCCACTGTTTGCTTGAGAAATCCTGTCAAAGTAAATCATAGAGAGGTTTGATGTGTTGAGCATAATCTGGAATGTAAGTTCTGCCAAATTTAAAGAAACCAAGTAGTGAGTGCAGTTTCTTCATCGTGTTTGGGGGGGGGTTGAAGTTGAGCTAAAAAGTGCAGGGCCAGGCTCTTGCCTTCATTTGATAGTTATATATCCCAAAAACAGGACACTGAGAAAGGCTATTTTAGTTTTCTTAAAAGTGAATCTGTAGCCAAGGGCTGCGAATCCTAAAACGATCCGATCGACCCTGGCAAGATGAATTCTGAGGTTGTCACCTGTGTGATAGATGCAATCCACATAGGACAACGCCTCGGGATCAATATCATGCCATATTGATGTTTCACTGGCAAAAAAACAACCCTGGGCTGTTCTTACAGCCCTATGGCAAATGGCAAAAACATTTTTGGGAGCCAAATGAGAATGCACTCAGGTCCCAACTATCATGAGCTACGTTTTGGCAGGAAAAAAACGATGGAAATATCCATGGTTGTTTTATATTTTTGTGCACTATGTTGTTAATTAGTGCTGTGTGCATTTTTGTGTGTAGCTGTTTAAACATCTATAATCTAAGACTATTCTATATGAATGGTCTGGTTTTGCAACAGGAAATATTGGGTTATTCACTGCAGAGATGCAGGGCTCCATTACTGCCTGGTACTCCAGTTGAGTGAGAATCTCTCTCACTGAAGCTTTAGCCTCATGTTTAACAGGATACCGGGGCTGAGGCTGGGGAGTAGACCTAATAAGTATTACATAGCAGGGGGAATCCTTATCCCACCCTACATGGTTACAGTATAGCGCGGGTGCAAGCCCAGTCGTCAGCGTAGGCTTCTTTTACCGCCTTCGGAAGAAGATCTAAGGCAAAATTACATCTTCCCTATGTGGGAGCAAGCAGACATATCTAGGTGGCCAGTCTCTTACTGCCAATAGGATATATCACAATTGAGTTATTCCCCAAAAATTACACTAATAGTGAGCTCTGTGTCTCCATTAATTTGGATATTTAAATGGGAGAAAGCACCTGTCCACAGTCTCTACTACAAGGAAGTCATTAGTTGCTGCCACATCCAAATGATCTTTCAGACTCTGACAACATATTGTGACTTCTGCCATGCTGTCCGTCAGGGTCACTGCCCATGTCTTGCTCCTCAGCAATGTTCTCAAGTTTGCTGGCATGTTTTATTGAAATTGCTGCCACCTTCTTCTTTAATTGCGGCTTTTGTTGTACGGATTTGTCTTTTTTCTTGTCTGAAGACCGCTGTTAGTCTTTCTTCTTTTTCATTAGTCAGTGCATTTCTCTGCCAGGCTCACCCTCTCACTCCGTCTATCCAGCGTGTCCTGAAAGGAACGAGAGGGACATGTATCAGTATATCTGTAAGGAGTCTTTAAAATTTCTCTATTTCTGAGATTTTCTCTCCTTTCGGAGCTCTCCACATGCGGAGTGTCTGTTCTCTGACTTCTGTGTTTATTTTGCTTTTGTTTACCGCCACATTTTTTTAGAACCCTCTTGTGCTTGTTTAGTACCGTCCTTAGGGGTGGTACTCTGAATTTCAGGCTTCTTTGGTTTGACTCGCAAACTATCCCGTCCTATACTAGCATAGGTTTCAGAAATAATTTTTGGTAGTTGACGCTCCTGTTCCTGTTGTGGAATTTCCCAGAGCCGCTGGTGTATAACCAACGCTATGGCTTCCCCTTTAACGTCACTTAGTACTATTGAGGAAACTGTGTCAAAGTTAAACCTCAGTTTCACCACCAAATCTAGGGCTGGAGCAGTTGCGTGTTCATTTTGAATTTGTTTTAACACTTCTAGTAAGTTGCCAAATGTTGGGGTACCATGCGTTGTAGTATAAATTGCAGCGAAGCCTGTACCCCGTGTGTTGCAGTCATCCAATGAGGGAACCATTCTGAATAGCAAGCACATTGTGAGAATTCTGTGTTTATCTTGGGGTCCCATATGGGGAAAACACTTCTTCCATCCAGCTGGTTCGTTTTTGTGCTATCCAGAACAGAATCTTCTCACGCTCCGTGGGTACTTTTCCTATGTTAGAAAGTACTATTTTGGGTTAATCCCAGTAACGGCCAATTGGTGAAAGGCTGGTGCAGCCTGTGCTGTGGCAGTATTCAAAGTCCACATAGTGAATTGTATCAGCCATCTGTAAAGGGCTACTAGCTCATTATAAAGTGCACATACAGCAGCTATTTGCATTGCCTGTACGGCAAACATGGCCACGTTGGTCCATCATTACTTAAGGAACCTAATCTCACGTGTTGTATTACAAGTGGTAGGGTGCCATTGAACAAGTTTTGATGATAGGAAAGCAGTATCTCTAAATACCGGTAGGCCCGGTACCGTTGCAGTACGTTTGCTATTTTGTATGTGTGAAATGTATGTGTTGTGTTGTCTTCCTCAGGAAAAGTAACCCAGGATTAGAATGTTTCTGTTTGGTAAGCTTCATGAGCTTCCACGACAAATGTGACTTCCCCGCCTTCATCTATTAAGCCATGGGCTACTAGATGTTATGTTAATACATGTCTGACATTTTCTGGAATGTTTATGGCATTAGCCATATTAAATAATGGGTACAGAGAAGGAACACCAAAGGGGGACTGGGTCACTCCTACAGCAAGTTGCAACTGTCAGCCCAAACCTCCCTGCTCACAAGCAGTACTTCACTGAAACTCAGACAGTAGAGATAATTTCTGGCAGTCTTATGCATGGACTTTAAAAAAGGCCTCTCAGGGAAGTCGTAGTGGAATGGAAGTTACCCTTTTCTCTCATTAGCAATAAGTCTCAGTCACACACAGGCATTGAAGGAGATGCAGGAACTTTTTCAATAGGTTTATTGAAAAGACTGCAATCTGAGATAAAATGCATGTGCTGCAATGATTAGGATAATAAACAGGAATAATAATAAAATTGTGAAGATGAGAGTTGTGGATATGAAACCCCCCACCATCTTATAATAAACATGAGATATAAATTCCTAACCAAGATAGCCTAATTCTCTACCCTAGTGAGAGCTAGGTATGATGAACCTAATCTGCCAGTACCATGTCCAAAAGAAGAGCCCCCCAACCCTTGTTACCTTGGAATGAGGGTTCTAGGTCAGACTCCGTGGTGACCCAAAGGCTGAGTTCTGCAGGAAGGTGAGGTGCAGCATAGATGGCATCTGGAAGGAAACCCTTTAATGAGCTTGTCTGTGTGAGATGTATGTTATAGATCATGTAGGATCCCTGGTGCAGGTATGTTACTAAACAACTGATAATGTGGCAGGCTTGTTGTCGGCAATTGCATAAACAATCCCTAACAAGTGCCCATGATGTTCCTATCACACGTAAGTGGGAAAGGGACATGATGACAATACCTAAGTATATCACTGATCATGAACTGATAATGATGCCTTCTCAGAATGGCCCTGATAACGAAAATCAAAACATTTCTTATAAATTGTAAGCACATGGCAAAAGCTAAAATAAATAATAAAATAAATGAAATAAAACAGAGCAAGATAAATAAGTAAAAGGTCACTAAGTGATGGAGGCACAGGTCTGCAAGCCAGAGGCTAAGATGACTCCTGTGTCCCAAGGGGAAACTAAAAAACTAATTAACCACACAAGAGTCCATCACCATTCAACTTCATCAACTATCACATACATTGAAATGTTTGGAGAGAAGATATGCAGGTGGACACTCGGAAATCACATAGACAGACATAAGTAAACATGTTTTTTCCTGGAGGCAGTTGACTGTGAATTAAAGCAAAGGTAAGCATAAGGTGGTGGGCAACTAAGGACAGAATTAGAGAACGGGCAGCACCATGGCCTGGGTTCTTAGGTAGGCAGCATAACACATCAGACAAGACACTTCAGAAACAAGATGGGACCCTAGGTACAACTAGCACAGATAGTGTGAATAATCCTGTATGCCCATATCCAATCATTAAGTTCCTTCTCCCAACTTTTACCACTCCCAGTGGTAATTTAAACACTCCCCATAATTACTCTGTTGAAACCTTCAACAATACCATTACCAAAGAGATAATATGACGATGTATGTTTTGATTTTATGCCATTCCTTTCCAAAAACTACTTACCATAGTCAGAAACAAACTTAGGACCCTTATCACTCAACAAAACTTTAGGTATTCCTTCCCAGAGAAAAACTCTGCACTAGAATCAAACTTAGGCAATACTTCTATTTCTGGCCACTTAGAAAACATATCTACAAATACAATCACAAACCTCGGTGCACCATACAAGTCCAAGATCGGACCCAAAATATCAACAGCAAGAAACTCCAAAGGACCTTCCAGACACTTAACCAGACATAGTGATGGTCGCAGCACCTTGAGACTCTTGTCAGCGCTTGCACATTTTGCACGCTCATGTACAAATCTTTCCACCTCCAAATCAATCTCAGGCCACCAACATGTAGTCTTAGCTCTCAACTTGTACATTACCACACCTAAGTGACCATTTTTAAATGTATCAAACCCACAATTTTACCTCTAGTTTTCTCTAGTGGAATATTGATTTCACCCCCAACACAAAACCACGATCATTCACAGAAAGCTTATTTCTTACCTCCCAAAATTTCATAGTCCTCACCCAGTTCACTCGTCTTCAGCCACCCAACACAAACTTCCCGACTTCAACCAGGACAGGGTAATTGTCATATTCCACATTTTATTTATCTTCCAATATTGCTCCGGGATCCAAACCCTCATCACCTAAAATTACTAATCAGTACTCTTCTCACTCATTGCTCACACACTCATCAAAAGGTACAGGTGATCTGCTGAGAAAGTCAGCAACTATATTCTGCATTCCCAGAACATATTCAATAACATAACTAAAATCAAGTAGCCTCAATGACATTCTGGCAGTGTGCGGAGTAGCCAACAAGGTCCCTGAAGTAGTCAAAACCTCAGAAAGTGGCTTGTGATCTGAATGCAGGGTAAATTCCAAACCCTACACATGCTGTCTAAACTTTCCATTGCCAACACACACGCAACCATCTGTCGCTCTCTATAAAAGAAAACTTCTCTTCCACTGCAGTAAGAGACCTAGAAGCAAAAGAAAAAGTATATACCACATTATTCTTCTATATCTACGAAAGGACCGCTCCTAAACTCATGCAAAGTGCAAAGAAGGATTGAAGCCCTGCAAGGGAATAGCATTGCAAGTTCTCCCTTAATGGATTAAAATTCATTTTGCAATTCACCATTCCAGTAGAACACTTCCTGGTGTTTCAATAACTATCTCAACCCATATGCTTTACTTGTGACATTCTTCACAAACTTCAAGTAGAATTTGCAAGTCCCATCAATGATTCGACTTCAACTGTGTTGGTGGGAAATGATGTTTCCTTTATCAAATTCAAGTTCCCCTTTTTTTGGTTTAAACCCAGTACCACTGGCTTCATGGCCAATGTACACCACATATTCCATCATCAATCTGCACTTTTTTGATTTCGTTGTCAGCCCCCTTTCTCTCAACACACTCACAATCTTCCTCAATATGGTATCATGCTCCACTCTAGGTTTGCTAGTATATTGTCCTGAAAATAAACAACTTCTTAAACTTGACTGAAAAGCTGACACATCAACCTCTGGAACACTATTACTTCAAAAGCCAGAACCCAAGAAACACCCAAAAGAAGTCATAAAGGCAGTTCTGTTTCAACTGTCAGGATGCAAAACTATTTGGCGGTGTGCAAAAATCAGGTCTATGGTAGGAAAACAATTAATTCTTTAGTCTCTGCTAGCACCTCATTAATTATTGGCAAAGGGAACTTATCAACAATACTCCTGTAAAGGTCCCTCAAATCGGTACACAGTCTGGCCTGTTCACTCACCTAATGTGCTATCACTAAGGGAAGCAACCATTCTGTAGTATTAATTGCCTCAATAATCTAGTTTCTTAACAATTTATCCAACTCAGATCAGACTTCCTTTATACCACTGAATGGTATGTTCCTGACCTTGGGGCACACAGACATGGCGCCCTTCTTCAAAACAATTTTATGACTGAACCCTTTCAGCTTCTTAACACGCCCCAAAACACCTTGGGAACTCCTTCTCAATTTGAGCACCCATGTCTGTGTCTTCACCTTCAAGCAGCTGACAGACTCTTTCCTTCTGTGCTCCAGGGTCATATCCAGCCCCTTCAGATCCTTCCAACCAAGCACAGATGGCCCATACTCAGCCACATAAAGTTTACACCTGACATCTACATTTAAACTCAAACAAGTCTCTAAATCCCAGGACTGGAACTTCCTCCTCTGTGTAACTAACTAATCTTATATCTTGAGGAAGCAACCTTTCCCCTAAACCCTCTCTGAATTTGCCATCCCAAAACAACATGTTCACAATGGTGTACGACGAACCAGAGTCCACCACATTTATTCATTTCCACACCACAAATAGTCACATCACTAACAGATTTCTTTTTACTAACATCATTATTCAAAACCATATGTTCCAAGGCCGTTAGACACTAAGAAGCAAGATTTTCATCCACTCCAGACGGTTCTGGATCAGAATGTTCCAAAACACACTTTACAGGGCTCTCCTTTTTCTTGCACACTTTAGAAAAATGCCCCACAGTTAGCACTTTTGCTTAAAGGGTGGTCAATTCTTATCCCTAGCAAGATGTTCCGGATTATAACATCTAAAACATTTATGTATCTTATTGCTGTTTCACAACTCTTGCGCAGCATCCACCCTGTGGCTTGCAATCTTTTTCGATGTCATAGATCCTGGCTTGGATGTTACCTTGAACACAACTGAATTACCCCCAGTTTGAATTTGGTGGATCCCACTATTCTTTTTTTTTTTTAATACATTTTTTTAAAATAATTTTGATTGGAAGTAAAGAAGGTCACATTTTGGTCTGATAAAAAGTCATCGTCCACTACCAGGACCCATATGGGTGCATTCAGAACAGTTTTAAACTTACACACTGGAGACAGTAATATCAGTGCTTCACACATCTACAGCATGCCACCTCCCAGTGCCCCACACCACTTGCCACAGATTTCGCAATACTGGGCAGGTCATCCCCCAGGCTTCGTACACTGGTTTTTCTTCCTGGGCACATCAGTCCAATCTGCGTCTCCATTGTGATTTAGTCGGTGACTGTGAGTCCTTCCATTGAGCTGCTATGTCCGCTTAGCAATCAGCATAGATACCACTATTATTAATAGCAGCTTTGGCACACCGTTTAGATGGTTCTGGATAGTTCTGCTTTCTTCGCAACCACTACACCTTCCTTTAAGGTATTATCACCAATTACCCACAATCTTTCAGGAAAGTTGTTTTCCTTTGTGTGCATGATAATCTGGTTCCTTAACTCCTCATGCAAAGTCCCACATCTGCAGGGAATAGCTAACTTCTTCAAGGCTGCCACATAATCATCCACAGATACAAATGTACACTATCTATGCTGGAAGAAATTAAATCTGTCAATTGCCACACACACAGTTGAAAATAACTGTCAAGGTTTTTCTAGGCATGTTTGTAAACATCTGCATCCCCTGCCAGTCAAACTTTCTTTTCTATTTTGCCATATAATCGTAAAGCTTCTGGGCCTAAACCATGTAAGAGATGTTGTTCTTCGTTAATGGAGAGAATTTCCTCCTTAGTGCCATCCTTAATAGTAGGCACCAAGTTCAAGAAATATTCCATCCATTCTGGCTACCGCATGGAAGGATCACCTAAGATAAAAAGGAAGGGCTGAGCAAGATTAAGAGTAAAAATCTGTGCAGAAGCAAACATGCTGAACTGTCGACACAAAACCCAAACCAGTAATCACTGGAAGAAGCCTCCATTTGTCACCACAATCAAACTTTCCAATAGGAGAATCCTGAATTGTTCCTTGTACCAGTTTGTTCTTGTTCCCGTATATTCAGAAAAAGCCAACCCTAAAATGGCTGCCATGTATCACCAGCATCAGGCGCACCAGTTGCTAGAATGCACACATGCTGGATGAGAGCTCACACCCCTCAGGTGCAGCTCTTTTCTTAACAATAAGAGGCACACGCTTACCATCACATGCGGCTCTCACCAGACCAATTCCTGAACCGAAATTCTCAGCCCAAAGCACGGTCAAGAGCAGATCTCCGGAAATGAGCTACAGCATAGCAGGAGAGCTGGAAAAGAGCAAGCCTATCTCAGGGGGTCTCATCATCGCAGACAACCATTAGTGTGGCAGATGCTCATAGTTTTACAAACTAATTCTGGTCACTGGCAAAGCAATGGTTCGGATCCCTTCCTCGTCTCCAATGTAAAGTAAGCAGACTCCTGCGAGGTTGGCAGATAAGCTTTTATTGCAGTTTGCAACACGTGACCAGTCTTGGCTCCAATCTCCAGCAAAAGAATAATTATACAGCTATTCAAACCCTAACCTTACACCCAACATTCCAAACCACAGCCCTCGTGCAGAACCAAACACTATGGCAACGTACCACAACTATCCCACACCTGTTAGCAGTTTATGATGAAGCACTAGAAAAGGCAACTTCGCTCCCATCTATTAATGAAGCAATCATACCAACGCTCTCTAAACTAGATGAAGTGACGTGCACATCTTACAGACACCTTTCCTTATTTAACCTTAACAGAAAAATCCTTACTGAGGTAATTGCTGCTACTCATGGATAAACTTTTACTCCTGGACCTGGTTGGATTTGTGCCCAACTGATGCACAACTAGGCACTTTACAATGCTCCATCAAATAAAATCAGACACACATAGCTGCCAAGTGTTGGCTTATGTGTGACATTTGGTAGTTTTCAGCGTCCTTGTGTGTGAGATATCAATGCCTTATGTGTGAAACTTGGGGCAACACTTTATCATGAGAAGGTCCACATAACAAGGGCATGTTTAGAAATCACCACATTTTTTGCAATGTAATAGTTTAGAAGAACAAGTTACTTACCTTCGGTAACGCTTTTTCTGGTGGATACACTAGCTACCTGTGGATTTCTCACCTTATGAATTCATCCTTGCGCCAGCATCCGACGGAAAGTCTTCTTCCCAGCTGTCCATGTCGACGAGGATGTCATAATAGCACAGCTCCACGTGACTCCGTCTGACGTCACCGTGCCAATAAGAGGTCCTCGTCGGCGTGCTGATGTCAGTTTCACCCCATTTTTTAGGTGCCTTTGAGGCGAACAGGTGAGAACCGACCCATAAAAAACTTAAAAAATACATATACACAAGAACACTTCCCATAATTGCATATATTCACATGAAATATAAATATCAAATTACACACATATATACATATATATATATATAAACCTTTGCAACTATATCTGTGCAATCAGGCAGGCAACGGGGAGGCGGGAGGGACTGTGAGGAATCCACAGGTAGCTAGTGTATCCACCAGAAAAAGCGTTACCGAAGGTAAGTAACTTGTTCTTCTGATGGATACAACTACCTGTGGATTCCTCACCTTATGAATAGAGTCCCAAAGCCGTACCGCACTCGGTGGTGGGTGCCCGCCTGATTACACCAAGAAATTCTGCAATACCGAGCATGCAAAATGGCCGTCCCTCCTCACCTCAGAATCCAAACAGTAATGTTTTGCGAAGGTATGGAGGGACGCCCAAGTTGCCGCCTTACAAATGTCCACTATTGGAACCCTTCTTGCCAGGGCCGAAGTGGCCGACTTAGCCCTGGTGGAATGGGCCCTGATACCCTCAGGGGGAACTTTCTTCGCCAGTGAGTAGCAAACTTTTATACAAAGGATGACCCACCTGGAGCTAGTTCGCTTCTGGACCGCTCTGCTCTTCCGCTGTCCAACATACCCCACGAACAGCTGATCCTCCAAACGAAAGTCTTTTGTTCTCTCCAAGTAGAAACTAAGAGCCCTTTTAGGGGTCCAACCGATGGAGTCTCTCTTCATCTGTAGAGGGGTGTGGAGGAGGGTAGAAAGAGGGAAGGGTAATAGTCTGTCCCATATGAAAAGGAGTGACAACTTTTGGTAGGAAAGCTGCCCTGGTTTTCAGCACCACTTTATCAGGGAAAAACATGGTAAAGGGAGGTTTAATAGAAAGGGCTTGAAGCTCCCCAACCCTTCTAGCTGAGGTAATTGCAATCCAGAAGACAGTCTTAAGGACTAAATATCTTAACGGGCATGAATGCCTGGGTTCGAAAGGCGAACCCATCAGAAATGTCAAAACCAGATTTAAATCCCACTGAGGCATGTGAAAGGGCGTGGGAGGAAACTTATTAACTAAGCCCTTAATGAACCTATTTACAATCGGAGATTTGAATAAAGAAGGCTGGTCCGGAAGGCAAAGAAAAGCCGACAGAGCCGCTAAATAGCCCTTAACTGTAGCTACCGCACAGCCTTTCTTAGCTATATCAAGAGCAAACAAAAGAACATCTGAAAGGTGGGCCTTTAAGGGATCTTTTTGATTCTCTCCGCACCAAACCACAAATTTTGCCCACCTACCGGCATAAATGGATTTAGTGGAGTGTCGCCTGGATGATAGAATAACATCCACTACATCCAGTGGAAAAGAAAAGGAACTCAGGTTGCCCCGTTCAATCTCCAGGCATGAAGGTGCAGGCTCTGGAGGAGGGGGTGTAGAACCTGCCCCTGCGACTGTGAGAGGAGGTCTGCCCTGAGTGGGAGACGGAGCGGAGGGCACTGAGAGAGTTGAAGAAGGTCTGTGTACCACACCCTTCTCGGCCAGTCCGGTGCCACCAAGATGACTTGGGCCTGGTCTTGACGAACCTTCCTCAGAACTCAAGGAATCAAGGGTATGGGGGGAAACGCATAAAGCAACTGGCCGCTCCAGGACATCTGAAACGCATCCCCCAACGCTCCCTGCATCGGATACTGGAGGCTGCAGAACAACGGACAGTGCGCGTTCTCCCGAATGGCGAATAGATCCACCTGAGGTGAACCCCACATCCCGAAGATGTAGAGGACCAGGTCCGGATGGAGATGCCACTCGTGTTCTACTGAGTAGTGACGACTGAGACCGTCCGCGCGTACATTCAGAACTCCGGCCAAATGATTTACTATTAAGCAAATCTGATGGTCCTGAACCCAGGACCAGAGTCGCAGAGCCTCTCTGCAGAGAAGGTAAGACCCTACCCCTCCCTGCTTGTTTATGTACCACATCGCGGTAGTGTTGTCCATCAGGACCTGAACTGACTGACTGCAAAGGGAAGGGAGGAAGGCCTTGAGCGCCAAACGTATTGCCCGCAATTCCAACAGATTGATGTGCAACATCTGTTCCGCTGGAGACCAATGACCCTTGGTCTCCAGGTCCCCCAGATGAGCTCCCCACCCTAGAGTGGAAGCATCCAATACCACTGTGGCCACTGGCGGTGGTAGCGAAAACGATTTTCCTTGGGAAAGGTTGCCGTCCACCATCCACCAATGAAGATCCGCTGCAGTGTCCCTGGAGATCCTTATTGAATCCCCGAGATCTCCTTTGTGCTGGAACCACTGCCTGCGGAGGCACCACTGAAGAGCCCTCATATGCCAGCATGCAAGAGGTGACCAACAGAACGCAAGAAGCAAACAGACCGAGCAGGCGTAAGACTTTGAGGACTGGAACAGCCGCTCCATTCTGAAACATTAGAATCAGCGCCTGAATGTCCCGAATCCACTGAGGCGGGGGGTAGGCCCGAAACAATGTTGTGTCCAGTACTGCCCCTATGAACAGGAGGCATTGTGAGGGCTCCAGTTGAGATTTGGGTACGTTACCGAAAAACCCAGATCGAACAACAACTGGGTTGTCATCCGCAGATGAGACAGCACAAGCTCTGGAGACTTGGCTTTGATTAACCAATCGTCCAGGTAGGGAAATACCGCTACTCCCTTCCTTCTGAGATGTGCTGCAACCACTGCCATCACCTTCGTAAAAACTTGAGGTGCTGAAGTAAGTCCAAACGGAAGGACCGCAAACTGGTAGTGTTGTGACCCCACCACAAACCGGAGATACTTCCTGTGCGACTTGAGTATCAGAATATGAAAGTACGCATCCTGCAAGTCGACAGACACCATCCAGTCTCCTTCGTTCAAAGCCAATAGCACCTGCGCTAGGGTCAGCATTTTGAATTTCTCCTGTTTGAGAAACAAATTCAAAATCCTCAAGTCCAGGATCGGTCTTAGACGACCGTCCGTTTTGGGGATCAGGAAATATTTTGAATAACAACCTTGACCCCTTTCCTGTACCGGCACCAACTCTATTGCGCCCTTTGATAACATGGCCAGAACTTCCTGTTGTAACAACAGAAGATGGTCTTCTGAACAAAATGAAGGACGGGGGGGTAAAGGGAGGAGGGGACTCCTGAAAGGGGAGAGCATATCCTTTTTCCACAATCTTTAATACCCAAGAGTCCGTTGTTATCGACTACCACTTGCGGAGAAAAAGACTCAGCCTTCCCCCTACATGAGAGGTATCCTCTGAACATCCTGCAGTAGATCTCTGACCATCTCCTTAGCAGAGTCTATAAGGGCGTGGACATACCTGCCCAGCACACAGGTAGAATTTACAGCCTTGAGCGCCATGCTGCACGATGAAAAGATCTTCTTAGAAGACTGCTCCATCCTCTTGGACTCCCTATCAGTTGGGACCACAGGGAATGTTCCAGGAGCAGACTTTGCGGAGCAAGACGCCTGGACTACCAAACTTTCAGGAGTCGGATGGCGTGACAGGAAACCCGGATCCCTGGGTGCACCCCTATGTCTCCTCGCTATTGGCCTGTTCACCGCTGGAGTCGTAACCGGCTTTCTCCACAGGTCCAGAATGGGCTCTATCAACGCCTCGTTGAAGGGCAGTAAAGGATCGGCAGTGGACGTAGAGGGGTGCAACACATCAGTCAACAGGTTGGTTTTCACCTCCGCCACAGACAAAGGCAAGTCTAAAAACTCTGCTGCTTTTCTGATCACTGTATGAAAAGATGCTGCCTCCTCTGTAAACTCCCCCGGAGATGCAATGTCCCATTCCAGGGAAGTATCCAGGCCACTTGCAGACCCCAAGCCTTGGTACTCATCCAAAGGCCCAATCTCACCCTCTTCTAACTGTCTGTACTCTTCCTCCTCCAGGAGTCGTAATACCTTTCTCCGGGACCTTAGGCCTGATTCCAAAGTCGGCGTTGATAATGAATTTACTGACGCCGAAGACTTCGAATCCCAGTAGGGCACAGGAAGAGATGGATGACTCCTAGCATCACCCGTCGCCGGCATCGGCGTCGACACGGACTCCAATGAAGTCTTCTGCGGAGCCGGCCGGGAAGGCGACAACATCGACGCCGAATGACGTGGCAATGGCGTTGGCTGACGCGATGATGGAGCCACAGACCCAGCTGGTGAAGATCTTCCACGAGGAGACATCCTCGGCGCCGATCCAACACCTTCAGCAGGGCAAAATGGCATAAACGGAGCCGCCTTAAACAGCGCCGGGAAGCCCAAGTCAAACACCAATGGCCCGTGGGACCCCCCGGTGAACCAGCAGGAACCATGGACTGGAAAACGGTCAATTTGTGCGTACCGAGCTTCCGTGCTCGTGAGGGCTCGGCTGGAGTAAGCGACCGGCGTCCACTGCTGGTGGCTCTGTTCCTGCAGCAGCACTGCTCCTAGCACAAAGGGGCTGCCATCTACTACTACTTCAGTTCTCCTCTGTGGGTGAAAATAAGCCATCACTGCAGTGTCTAGTAGGGCTGCCTTCACGGCCCGGAAAACTTTGTCCTCTTCCGGATCCCACTCCCACGGAATGTTGGTCTTCATGAGTCGCCGGAGGGGATCGGAGAGCGTGGCAAGATTAGGGATGAACCTCCCGCAGTAGGTCGCCATCTCAAGGAAGCTCCTGACCTCTGTGGCGTTGCGGGGTATTGACGCTCCTCTTAGCGCTTCCACCTTCTTTGGGTCGACTCTCAGCCCCTCCCTCGAGAAAATGTAGCCACAAAAATCAACGGCATTAGCCCCGCCTCTGACAATCGTGCTGACCGTGACTTCTATTGCTCCTCTGAATGGAAGCGGCTCCACGCCACCGTTCACGTATCTTAGTGCAGCACGGTTTAAGCTCTGGTGGAGGAGATAGTCTGTTGTATTGCTCGACGTCCATAACATTGACCGATGCTCCGGTGTCAATGAGTGCTGATATTGGCGTGTTGTTCACCGTTAAGGTGCACATGGGAGGAGGCCGCCGCCTCTGATCCCGTCTTTCAGCAAAAGAGACCACAAATATTTCCTCTTCGTCCTCATCGACATACTGGGTGATGTCCGGGCGTCGGTCTGCCGCTGCCACGGTTGCCGCCAGTCCGTCATCCAGCGCCAACCGCTACACCATGGCCCTTCGCACGGGAGTGGTTCCAGTACGAGGTCGCCTGCCTTGGCAGAACTTGGCGAAGTGGTTGGGTTTGATGCATCTGGAGCAGTTCTTGCCTCTTGCCGGGCATGCACCTGGCGTGCGGTGTTCACTGCCGCACCCCTTTTTCCTCCATCCGGGCCTGCTGAGCCCGACGGGGCGAGCTTTGGCGACAGGAGACAGCGGCCACCTGGTCTTCTTTTACAGGGTCCAGTTTGGCTGAGTGTGGAGCGAAGGATGACCGTGCCAGGGCGGCAGTCATGTCTTCGGCACGGCTGCTAGATAGTTCATGCGATCGCGCTAGGATGAGGATGTCATCCAGCGAGATACCTGGCTGTCGTAGGATCAGCTTTCTCAGCGCTGTCGAACGACATCCCTGGATTATCTGCGACCGGATTTCTTCGTGTTGATTGATGCCTGTGAAGGTCTTTGCCAGCTTGCGCCGAAGCACGTAGAACATGTCTACCAACCCGGTGTCGGTCTGCTGGGATTGCCGCAACTTGAACTTTTCGTAATCAGGGTTGAGCTGCGGGTCAAAGTACTTGTTGAGTGCTTCTACCAACGTGTCGAAGTCGTCGTCATCCCCAGTGTCCGGCAGCGTTTCGAACAGATAATAGAGCTCATCTCCCCTGAAGTGCAGCATCAGACATTTGCACCGCACCATCTGTCTCACGTGTGCCTCGGAAGTAGTGTCGTAGCCTTCCAAGCCAGTGGCGCCATCGGGGCGCGGCTGTGGCGGGGTCCATCAGCTGGCTGAATGGTGGCAGCGCCGTGACGGATGAGTGGGATCCATGGTGGTGGACTGGGCGGTGGGCGTTGGCATCTGGCGGGGAGCTCATGACCACGCATGGGAATTAGCCGCAGTTCCCTTCGTGCGCCTGGTGTGGATGAGGAGTGGAGCGACGAGAGTAAGGGTACCTCCTTCCCTCGTCCTGAGGGATGCAGCTTCTTGGGCAGCGTAGACACCCCGCCTCGAGTCCACTGAGTGGGGGTGGCAGCCTTGATGTCTTGCTCCAGCGCAGTCTGCCCCTGACAGCAGGACAGCCTCTGGTCAAACACCTCTGCAGGGCTGGCAGTGAGAGGGGCAGGTACTGGTCCTTGCACTCCAGCACACGGTGATAGGCAAACTGAGAGGAGGGGGGGGGCAGACTCACTCTTTGCTGTGCCGTGGAGATGAGTGTGTCCTCCAGTCTCTTCAAGGAAGAAGCAGCCAGGACACCCAGCAGACTGAGCCAAACGTGCGTGTTGTGGAGGGCCTTGAGATCTCCTGAGGCCTGCCGGCCTGGTTCCTGCGCTGGGCCCCGAGGGCACTGGGGCCGTGGAGCAGGATAAAGGAAAAAAAGTTCTGCTCCGGTGTAGCGGGCGCAGGTGAGGGGAGTGAGTGGGCACCGCCTCGTCGCCAAATGTAGAGGGCACAGTCCGGTATAATTTCACGGCCTGTCGCCCGCGTGTCTCAGGAGCCGCAATAAAACACGCACACGCGCGCTCTGTAGTTCAAGCGCAGAAAAGACCTCGCGGCCCCGCCTCGGTTTATTTTTAAGCCCCTCGCTCTGGACTCCGTACTTCGTCACGGAGTTGGGCATTGCGCACAAGTAGCGCCCGGGAGGCTCCTTACAACGTTGTGAGAGCGGTGGATGAAGTTCCTGGTGAAACTTATTCTATCCTGTAGTGTACGAATGTGATGGGTCCTTGTCTGGTGGCAGTAAATTGTTGTGAGTGAAGAAATGTGTTGGATTTCTGTGTGGGAAAGTCCAGGGATCTGCAGGCAGCCACAATTTTCCTACCACCTAGCGTTCTTCTAAGGCTCCAGAGAAGAACGTTCCCTCACCTGTTTGGGTGTGCAAGTGACCATGACAAGGGAGGGCCCAAAATGTAATGATGAGAGATCAAAATTACCTATCACAAAACCAGCTGGTTTTGTAAGATGTTCACCTGTGTCTTTGGTCTTGGGCTCCGTCGCCATATAAGGGAAGCTACCAAACCCAGAAATTTTCAAAAAATAGACACCGGGGCAGTCCATGGAGATGTGGCGTCTGTGGATCCCACAAACGTAGCTTACCCAAAATACCCCGCAAAGGTGATACAGTCATTAGAAACACTGTTTTTCCTTTCTTCTCCTTTATGTAAACTACAAAAATGTGCAGGGATCCACAAAAACCCTACCACCCTTTCTTGCTCTACTTGGCCTGATAAAAACACAACTCCTCTTGTTTGCCTGTGTATAGTCTCTGCATTACGAACAGCTAACTCCAGGTTCACCAGCAGCCCTCATGCAAGGACTACCAGACCCTTGTGTGATCCATTCCTGTCACAGGCAGTAAGCCCAGGCACGCATATGGGATAGCGTTTTTAATCGGTGCAACTTGGGGAACGGTAGGCAGTAAGACGTTTATGGATCCATGCAGATTTCTGTAGTTTAATTCACAGTAATTGCAAGGAATAAGTGCTTTTATTCAATGTTATACCTTTGCATGGTATTCTGTGTTGAAATACTTTGTGGAAACCATGCAAGCCACCCCTCTGTGCACTCCCCTGGGTATCTATTCTTTAGAACTGACTGGGTTTTGTAGGGTGTCCATAAATGGTTTTAGATCCCAGGCTTAATTAGCACACTCACCTCAGTTATCCTTATTGTTACAGTACCTTTTGGGGCCTTCTCTGTTGCAGTCACTTGGCCTACCGGCACAAGCAAGGTACCATTGACTTTGGGGAATGTTGGGTGGAAGGACGTTTGTGTCTCCCCTCAGATTTCAGAACTTTGCATCACTGAAATGTGATCAACATGTTATTTCAGACAAATTTCGAAGTGTGCAAAGGATTTTTCAATATATTCAATTCTACTCTATTCCTCTCTCTTCTCCACTATAACCTGCACTATGCTCCTGCCATATGACAGTCCATTTACATCACTTGATGCTTGTTGTAGTTTCTGTCTTGGCTTGTGTGTGTTTCTTTCTCACACTTCACCTTTTAGTCTGCAAATTGTTACTCTCCTGCTGCTACTGCATTGACTTAATAGTGTTGTATTCAAGTTCTAACGTGTAGTCCTTTTGAGGTCAAGCATAGCAGTGTGCAAGTGCTGCTTTTCTGACGTGGTGTCATCTATTTGGGCTTTTAGCCATGCCCATCACTATTGCTCGTTCATAGTTATTTGTTATCAATGGTAAATGCTTTACGATTGTCCCTCCTCGTGGCGGTTTGGTAACTGCCTTGGACATCGACCTTGTATTACTTTTCATTTCCAATTTATAGGGCAAGAAAAGTACGGTTAGGAGTTTACAATGCTAATAGCTCTACCTCAAGCAAATGTGAGACCAATTGCATTGGAAATGTGTAGGAAGTTGGCTCTGTATATACTATCTCAAAGTAAGAGAGAGTGTGCACAGAGTCCAAGGGTTCCCCTTAGAGGTTGATAGTGGCAGTAATAGATAATACTAATGCTCTATTTGTGGTAGTGTGGTCGAGCAGTAGGCTTATCAGAGGGTAGTGTTAAGCATTTGTTGTATACACACACAGGCAATAAATGAGAACACACACTCAAACTCCAGGCCAATAGGTTTTTATATAGAAAAATATTATTTTCTTAATTTATTTTAGAACCACAAGATTCAGAATCCAAGTAAATACATAAATTGTATGGTACTTGGCATAGGTAAATATTGAACTTTGGAGTAAAACAGTAATGGACACAGTTTTGGCAAAAATGGTAATAAGCTATTTTAAAAGTGGACACAGTGCAAAAATCAACAGTTCCTGGGGGAGGTAAGTACAAGTTAGTTTAGCAGGTAAGTAAAGCATGTACAAGTTCAGTCTTCGGGGCATAGGCAGCCCACGGTTGGGGGTTCAAGTCAACCCAGAACCAGCAACACAGGACTGGTCAGGTGCAGAGGTCAAAGTAGGGCCCAAATAACATAGGTGCCTATGGAGACTAGGGGTGCTCTGGTTCCAGTCTGCTAGAAGGTAAGTACCTGCGTCCTCGGGGAGCAGACCAGGGGGGTTTTGTAGAGCACTGGGGGGGGGGGGGGGGGGGGGGGGGGGTCACGAACAGGCACACAAAATACACCCTCAGCGGCACAGAGGCGGCTGGGTGAAGTTTGCAAAGTAGGTGTTGGGTTTTGCATTGAAAGCAATGGAGGGGGGGTGTGGTCTGGCCGTCGAAGAAAATGGCCGCCTGAGAAAAGATCTCCGAGCGCCAGGCAGGTCAAGGTGGCAAACAGAGGGTCTTCCCGCTGCGATCCTGACCCCTAGTGTGGCCTCCCGGCTGGCGGAGGGAGGTGGCCTCCGGAGGGGCGAAGTTGTGGGACCCGAGCGACAGCAGACGCGTCCGGAGACACGAGAGCAAATGCGGCCTCCGAGCTTCCGCGGAGCCGGGGACTAAGATGCGGTGCCACACGGGCCCGGGGGCCGTCACGAGGGAGGCGCCCGGATCGGCCCTCTTCCGCCTCGCCTCCCCGGGTGCTGGAGCGCCGCACTGCCCCCTCATGCGGATGGAGGGAGAGGGGACCCCGAGGAGGATGGACCACTGAGGAACCTAGGCCTGAGGACAACCACGACGACCACGGCGGAAAGGAAAAGAAGCAATATCACACGAGGACTAAATAGTGCCTGAAGGAGACCGCACGCTGAGACCCCTCAAATAACATTATCTAACGACACCACCAGCAGCAAACAAAGGACATACTACTCCCCCCCCCTCCCCCCCCCCCCTGTTTATGATCTAGCGCGCAAAGAATAAGAACCTCCACGACACCCAGAGGGGAGGCAGAGGAAAAGGGAGAAGGAAGACAAAAGGGAGACAGAGAAAGGATCTCAAAGAGCAACAGAGGGACAAAGATTTCTCACATAAGGAACGATAAAGAAGCAAAGAAGGGGGAGGAAAGCCGGAATAGGAAGAAGAAGGAAGAGTAGAACAACACGTGTCGCACTACGCAACCCGATCCTCCAACCAAACAGTCAATTGCCCTCCCACAAACAAGAACCATGATACTGGGTACCACAATAAGAGACTGATCTAAAATAAAACATAGACAAGATACCCCCCTGTTGCACGCTGCATCACACTCAAATTCATTGATCTCTATTCAGCTTTATATCAATGGACCTCTATCAGAAACTGAGCATATTCTAATCCTCTATAGATCACGCTCTAAAGCTTAGCAGACCACAGCAGATCCTATACCCCAAGGTCTGACCCATCCTTGGAAATCAAGGAAACTTTCCGTGGACCTACAAGTGCTAGCTCTTAAAATAATATCTCCTAATTGATTTCCACCCCTTGAGAACAATGCCCAACGACAAGACCGCAAGTAAACATTCTCGTCAACTGCTATTCTCGGATGCCATTGCTCAACCCAAAGCTATGACGGCACAAACGGCATCACAGGGGCATACATCTCCCCCGGTAGATCAACCCGCACTACACGCCACAGACAGTATACTGCAAAAGATTGCCTCAGTTGGACGACACCTGGAGGCAATGGACTTAAAAATAACAGACTTAACTTTAGCATCCTCCTCAATCCGCGCTGATATAGCAGGCTTCAGAGAAACAGCAAATAACCTAGATCAGCGCCTGTCGGCAGTAGAAGACCATATAGCGACAACCCCTGATCAGGAAGAAGAACTAAAGTCGCTCAGAGCTAAACTTACTGAACTGGAGGACCGAAGTCGTAGAGACAATGTACGCTTTTTTGGCATACCGGAACAAAAAGAAGGATCAGATATCAAAACCTCTCTTACCTCCCTGCTGACCAACCACTTGGGCATAGAGTTTTCACCACCTCCAGAATTTCAGAGGGTGCACAGAAAAGGGCCTTCACACAAAGCGTCTGCAAATAAACCACGCCCTATCATCGCATGTTTCCTGCGCCATGAACAAGCCCGCCAGGTCATCTCAACAGCTAAAGCATGACAACCGATATCACTGGATGGACACGAAATCAGAGTGGCAGCAGACTTCTCGAGGTTAACAAATGACAGAAGAAGAGCATTTCTTGCCCTACGTCCGCAATTGAGATCTCTAGACATCAAGTATGGTCTTTTTGAACCAGCACGTATGTGGATCACACATCACAGCACATCCAGAGACTTCACTGACCCGAGGACCTCAGCGCTTATCTACATAGTGTGACCCCGCAATCTATGGACACCGCCCCGGCCGTCCGGAGCTCCCCAGCGCCGCATACAGAAACTGCTATTAGTCTGCCAACTCCATGGCCCCAGACTCAACGTCCCCCTTTGCAAAAAAGAGGCCGAGGATATGATCGGTCCCCAAAGACACAGGAATCCCGGGAGCACATCCTGCAAGCAGTGATTGATCACACTCAAGACACGGGCAGAGACAAATCCCGCTCCCCCCTGAAACCACCATCAGAAGATCAACATACTGAACACTAAACCCACAGTAAGACAGCTGCCCCGGAGATCCGGACCCGCTTCTAAAACATCTACTCTTCACCATGGGACAGATAAGTGACATGCCCATTCACCACATCTGCTGCTCACCCAATAGGGGAGTGGGGACCTACTAAAAACACATTTATCAAATGCTGATTGCCACAATGTAATACATAGAGATACTTGTAGAACAGCACAGCTAACTCTCAGGCATATAACAACCGCACTGAAGAGAGTAATCAGACTAACACAACTCGGTGTCATGGCGGCTCCAAGACTACCACAAGGGGCATGCTCCCGGACGAACACTCAAAATACAACACCGCAGGCCATCATAAGATACTAAGAATTCTCATATTCTGAGGGGGGATCCCTGAATGGGTGTAGACTGACTTATGCACGGAGGGCACCATCTGTGCCCTTCAAAGCATTTCCAGAGGCTGGGGGAGCCTACTCCTCCCCAGCCCTTCACACCTATTTCCAAAGGGAGAGTGTAACACCCTCTCTCAGAAGAAATTCTTTGTTCTACCTTCCTGGGACTGGGCTGCCCAGACCCCAGGAGGGCAGAAACCTGTCTGAGGGTTGGCAGCAGCAGTAGCTGCAGAGAAAACCCCAGAGAGCTAGTTTGGCAGTACCTGGGGTCCATGCTGGAGCCCCGGGGATGCATGGCATTGGAACCCCAATACCAGATTTGGCATGGGGGGGGGGGGGGGGGGGACGGGACGGGACAATTCCATGATCTTAAACATGTTACATGGCCATATTCAGAGTTACCATTGTGAAGCTACATATAGGTATTGACCTATATGTAGTGCACACGTGTAATGGTGTCTCCGCACTCACAAAGTCCAGGGAAATTGCCCTGAGCACTTAGTACCTTTGCACCTAACCTTCACTAAGTGAACGCTAGACATATAGGTGACTTATAAGTTACTTAAGTGCAGTGTAAAATGGCTGTGACATAACGTGTGCGTTTTTCACTCAGACTGCAGTGGCAGCCTGTGTAAAGGTTTGTCTGAGCTCCCTATGGGTGGCAAAAGAAATGCTGCAGCACATAGGGATCTCCTGGAACCCCAATACCCTGGGTACCTAGGTACCATATACTAGGGGATTATAAGGGTGTTTCAGTGTGCCAATTAGAATTGGTGAAAATGGTCACTAGCCTGCAGTGACAATTTTAAAGCAGAGAGAGCATAAACACCGAGGTTCTGATTAGCAGAGCCTCAGTGATACAGTTGGGCACCACACAGAGAACACACATTCAGGCCACAGCTATGAGCACTGGGGTCCTGGCTAGCAGGATCCCAGTGAGACAGGCAAAAAAAACTAACTGACATACATGTAAAAATGGGGGTAACATGCCAGGCAAGATGGTACTTTCCTACAAGGACACACAGCGAAGTTCACCCTTTGCACTCTTTTAAGGCAGAAGCAGCAACTGCAGGCCAGTCCAGCAAAGCAACACAGCAAAGGGACAGTACTCCTCTAGCTCTTCAGCTATTCTCCTTGGCAGAGGTTCCTCTTAACTCCAGAAAGATTCTAAAAGTCTGGAGTTTTGGGTCTTCTTATGCCCTGTTCTGCCTTTGAAGTTGGCAAACTTGAAAGCAAAGGCTCAAGTGTTTGCAAGATCCTTCCTTGTCCAGGCTAGGCCCCAGGCGCACACCAGGGGGGACAGAGACTGCATTGTGTGAGGGCAGGCACAGCCCTTTCAGGTGTGAACGACCAGACTTCCCTCCCCTGTAGCTCAGGTGGCTCATCAGGACATGCAGGATACACCCCACCCCTTTTTGTGTCAATGTCTAGAGAGGGGCAAAACAGCTCCAAATGTCAAACTGACCTAAACAGACAATCTACAAAGAGGCAGAGGCACAAAATGGTTCAAGCAAGAAAATTCCTACTTTCTAAAAGTGGCTTTTTCAAATAGACATTTTAAAAACCAACTTCACTAAAAGATGCATTATTAAATTGTGAGTTCAGAGACTCTAAACTCCAACTTTTTATCTGCTCTCAACAGGAATCTGCGCTTTAAGGATACTTAAAGGCAGCCCCCATGTTAACCTATGAGAGGGATCGGCGTTGCACAGTGAAAACCAAATTTTGTCAGTATTTCACTTAGGACACATAAAACACACTAGTATATGTCCTACCTTAAATATACACTGCACCCTGCCCTTAGGGCCTACTTGACATAGTATAAGGGAAGGTTTTGCCTGGCAAGTGGGAATACTTGCAAAGTCAAATTGACAGTTTAAAACTGCACACACAGACACTGCAGTGGCAGGTCTGAGCCATGTTTACAGGGCTACTAATGTAGGTGGCACAACCAGTCCTGTAGGCCCATTAGTAGCATTTGATTTACAGGCCCTGGACACCACTAGTGCACTTCACTAGGGACTTAACAGTAAGTCAAATATGCCAATCATGGATAAACCAATCAACAGTACAATTTACACAAAGAGCACTTGCACTTTAGCACTGTTTTAGCAGTGGTAAAGTGCCCAGAGTCCTAAAGCAAACAAAGACTGGTCAGAACAATTAGGAGGAAAGAGGCAAAAAGACTGGGGGTGATCCTGCAGAAAAGGCTAGGTGCAACAGTAATCCTGAGGGAACAGCAAATACATTTAAAATTAAGAAGTATTCCACATAACCAATCAAACTGACAGTTCATAACAGTCTACTGTCGATGTTTATGCCCCCATTTTCTTCTTGTGAAGAAAGCCGTCAGTTCTTTCATGTTCGCTCCTATTCAGGAAAGGCAGTTCCTAGAAGAGAAAAGACAACGCAACTCTTTCTTTCACAATGAATAGGACTGTGTAAAGCAACCAATTTAGTCTAATAGCAATGTCACATAATATTCTCCAATACAGTCCTCAAATGCCTGATAACAGCAAAATACTTCTACCATAGGAAAGTCACAATTGTGTTCTCCATCACCTTTGTCATCATGAGAACAGAAGCCTCCTGCTGTGGGCTGGGGTGATAATCATTGCTTGCCAGTGTCCTTGCTAGAAAGCTAGGAACCTGTACATTCTATTTCAGGACCACAGTTGAATATTAGGATAGCTGCAGATTTTTAACCTTAGAATCAACAGGCAAGTATTAGCATTCATTGTGGTTGATGGAAAAGGACAATAACAGTCCCTACTCACCTGGCCTAACTGGCAGTAGTGATTGATAAATGTGTGCAGGGATTCCAATGTTGCTGCCTGGCAGCGATCCAGTTACAGAACTGTGTAGGCTAACGTAGGGATTGCAGCTTTAGATTTGTGAATATGAACCACGAAGCAATCTGTTTTCCAAAAAACTTCAACGTGTTACTATGCTAGCGGTGCTTACTTAATTGAACAAGTTACTGCACCTACCTGTAATATACTTGATGATCACACTGTTGCTATATGCTGTGATCTTGGGCAAATATTTGACGCCGCCTTCGTTTTCGTCATCACCACTATTGAGAGCAGGTTAAAACATTAGAAGTTCCGTATTTCTGCCACACAAATATTTTGTTTAATGTAGGAAGTTGGCTCTGTATATACTATCTCAAAGTGAGAGATCGTGTGCACAGAGTCCAAGGGTTCCCCGTATAGGTAAGATAGTGGCAAAATCAGATAATTCTAATGCTCTAGTTTGTGGTAGTGTGGTCGAGCAGTAGGCTTATCAGAGGGTAGTGTTAAGCATTTGTTGTACACAAACAGGCAATAAATGAGGAACACACACTCAAAGACATAACTCCAGGCCAATAGATTTTATATAGAAAAATATATTTTCTTAATTTATTTTAGAACCACAAGATTTGAAGTAAATACATAAAATGCAAAGTACTCCATATAGGTAAGTAAGGAACTTTGAATTAGAGCAGTAACATACACTGTTTTAGTTAAAATGGCAATAAGCTATTTTAAAAGTGGACACAGTGCAAAAGTCAACAGTCGGGGGTTCAAGGCAACCCCAAAGTCACTGCACCAGCAACACAGGGCCAGTCAGGTGCAGAGGTCAAAGGAGGGCCCAAAACACAGGCGCCTATGAAGAACAGGGGTGCTCAGGTTCCAGTCTGCCAACAGGTAAGTACCTATGTTTTCGGAGGGCAGACCAGGAGGGTTTTGTAGAGGGGGTGGGTTGTGGGGACACAAGTAGGCACACCCTCAGCAGCTCAGGGGCGGCCGGTGCAGTGTGCTTAGCAGGTGTCGGGTGGTTTTCAATCCGAATCAATGGAGGGACCCGGGAGGGGGTGGGGTGGTCACTCTAGCAGCGCAGGTAGGGCACAGGGGAGCTTCTCGGGCCAGCCACAACTGGGCTAGGCAGAGGGTCGCCTGATGGTCACTTCTGCACTGGAGTTCGGTTCCTTCTGGTCCTGGGGGCTGCGGGTGCAGTGCTTGGTCCAGGCGTTGGGTTCTTTGTTCCAGGCAGTTGCGGTCAGGGGGATCCTCTGAATCCTCTCTGCATGCTTTGCTGTGGGGGTCATCTCAGGTTACTCACGAGGTCGCAGTCGCCTGGGAGGCCTCCCTGCAGGGTTGGTTCTCTGGAGCTAGAGCCGGGGGCGTCGGGTGCAGAGTGTGAAGTCTCACGCTTCCGGCGGGAAGAGTGAAGTCTTTGAAAGTTGCTTCTTTGTTGCAAAGTCGTTGCTGTTTTTGAACAGTGCCGCTGTTAACAGGAGTTTCTTGGTCCTTCGGGTTCAGGGCAGTCTTCTGACGCATTCGACAGGGACCAGCGACCTCGGAAGCCTCAGTGTGCAGGTTCTTTGATTCTTGAGACAGGCTGGTAGGGCTGGGGGCCAAGTCAGTTGTCGTCTCCGTCATCTCTGCAGGGCTTTCAGGTCAGCAGTCCTTCTTCTTCGTGTAGGTTGCAGGAATCTGATTTCCTGGGTTCTGGGTCGCCCGTAAATAGTACATTTAGGGGTGTGTTTAGGTCAGGAGGGCAGTAGTCAATGGCTACTGTCCTGGAGGGTGGCTACACCCTCTTTGTGCCTCCTCCCTGAACGGGGGGGGGGGGGGGGCCTCCCTATTCCTATTGGGGGAATACTCCAAACTCAAGATGGAGGATTTCTAAAGGCAGAGGTCACCTCAGCTCATGGAACCTTAGGGGCTGTCCTGACTGGTAGGTGACTCCTCGTTTTTCTCATTACCTCCTCTGGACTTGCCGACAAAAGTGGGGGCTGTGTCCAGGGGGCAGGCATCTCCACTAGCTGTAGTGCCCTGGGGCATTGTAACACAAATCATGAGCCTTTGAGGCTCACTGCTAGGTGTTACAGTTTCTGCAGGGCGGTGTTAAGCACCTCCACCCAGTGCAGGCTTTGTTTCTTGCCTCAGAAAGCACAAAGGCTCTCACCCCAGGGGGGTCAGAAACTCGTCTCAGTGGCAGGCTGGCACACACATCAGTCAGTCCTGCACTGAAGGATAGGGTAAAATACAGGGGAGCTGTGGAGTTTGTTTTGACAAATTCCCAGACAAAACACTTAATATGGGCACACTGTACCTAGAATGTCTAAGAATAGACTGAGACACTGAAGGGGCATACTGCTCACGTAGCTATGCCCTCACCTGTGGTATAGTGCACCCTGCCTTAGGGCTGTAAGGCCTGCTAGAGGGGGTGACTTACCTATGCCACAGGCAGTATTTTGTGTGCATGGCATCCTGAGGGGGATGCCATGTTGATTTTGCCTTTTTCTCCCCACCAAACACACACAATCTCCAATGGCAATGTGCATGTGTTAGGTGAGGAGTCACAACACATGCTGCGGCCCTTAGGGACCTTCCCTGGTCTCAGGGCCCTTGGGACCAGGGGTACCAGTTGCAAGGGACTTACCTAGGTGCCAGGGTTGTACCAATTGTGGAAACAATGGTACATTTTTAGTGAAAGAACACTGGTGCTGAGGTCTGGTTAGCAGGGTCCCAGCACACTTCAGTCAAGTCAGCATCAATACCAGGCAAAAAGTGGGGGGTAACTGCAACAGGGAGCCATTTTCCTACAGGGTTCATCCAGGTTTCAGTGAGGAAGGCGATGTCTGGGGAGGTTGATGTGAGCAGGTCACAGAGTTCGAAGGCGTGCTTGTGGACGGAGCGGGTGTTGAGGAGGATGCAGCTAAGGCGGTTGGCGTTGTGGTGCTTGGTGGCTTGAGCACAGGTGAAGTGTACAAGTGGCAGAAAAAAGGTCCGTGGGTGTGCCTGGCAGGGGCCTGGATGCAGGCGGTGGTGTGGCTGGGGTTGAGCGTGAGGAGTTCTGAAGTGGTGTATTGGCGCCTGGCTGTGTGGGGGGCGCGAGGGGCAGGGGGGCTGGCGCTGGGCACGGTCCAGGCACAGACGGGCTTGCCTCTGGCGCGCCTGCGGCTGGCATTAAGGAGGAGAGGTGGGAGGTGGTGGCAAATGGGGGCAGGAACCGGGGAGAAGGAGAGAACAGAACCAGAAGGCAATAAAAACAGGAAATAAAACAGGCAAAAAAAAATGAAGGCAAAGAAGGCAATAAAACAGAAAAGAGGCACAGAAAAACAAACGCACTAATATAGATTACAAGAGACACACACACAATACTTACGTCAACCACTAGACACCAAGGATGAGGCGCAGGCGGTGGTGGAGGGCCTTGTACTCGTGGCAGCGGCGAGGGAGGGGTCGAGAGCACGACGGCAGTCTGGTGGAGGTGCTCGGCATGCAGAGTGGTGCCTGGTCTCAAGGCTTTCAGGGAGTGGTCCCTAAATCTGCTTGCGGCCCAGCAGTAGACAGCATCCAGCTCAACTCCTCAGAGGTCCCGGTCAAGGAGAAGGTTTGCAGGACTGCTCCAAAAACCCCAAGTCCACTTCTCCCCACTCAAGGCCCTCTGGAATTTTGGGTCCACAAAAACAAAAAAGAAGTCTAAAAGGAAGTCAACTCTGTCTCGTCCATCGGCTGACGTGAGAACTTCAGTACATCGTAGTTCCAGGCAACATTCCACAGCATTGATGCCATGTCTGACTCACCTTTTCCAGGAGCTGGAGCTTCCCCCCTTTCTGGTAAAAGACTTTAGAGAGGATCTAATGGGGTCTCATGTATCCAAGTCTGGAACGGTGCCTGACGTACCCATGCAACATTCTCTGGTGCCTGTCACGACGCTGATGCCCCCCCGGCACCCACCCTATTCTGATTCCAGACGGTCCGCAGCCAGAACAGTGTTACTCGCCACCGATTCCACCACCCGTTGTGGCCAGATCGTTCCCTGAGCATTATTTTCAACAGCCAGGCATGAAAGAAGATTGTGAGGGGGGTCACTGGACCCTTTAGAACACCAGTTATTGAGATCTATGGATTGGTATGAGGAACTAGGAGAGGCCAGTGGACTAGAGACCTCTTCCGATACTGGCTTGCTCTTCCCCCACTGTGGCTAGGGAGGAAGTAGCTTCGTATACAATGGTTGTGCGTAGTGCAGCGGCGGTCCTTGACTTCAGACTGCCTTCAGCTGCAGTCAAGGCTAACCCCTTCAGCTTAGGGTTTCCACTTCTGAACCCCTCCTGCCCTTCAATGAGTCACTTACTGTTGTTCTGCTGGGAACCTGGCCAGAGGCAAGCACAGGGGCTCCTGTGAACAAGATGATTACACACCACGATTGTCCTGCACCGTGCAACCCTTGTATCCTCATTTAACACTCCACCCCTGACAAGTTGTGCAGGAAGCTGGCTTTCTATATAGTGTACTAAAAGTAGTACACTGGGCAGAAAGTTCATCGAATCCCCAGTTGGTTTGCAGAGGCCAAAGTAGATAACTCTAATGCTCTATCTGTGGTAGTGTGGGCGAGCAGTTAGGCTTATCAAGCATTGTCAAGCATTTTTTGCACACAGAGACAATAAATGAGACACACTTAATGAATAAATCTGAGACCAATTAAAAAAAAAAAAAAAAAAAAAACATTTGCTTTTTTACATGATTAGAACCCCCCCCCCAAAAAAAAACTATATATATATATATATTCTCCCCCCCCCCCCCCGGTATGTAAAAATACTTTTCTATTACAATAATAGACATTGTGCAATTTTCGGAGTCTTCAATATTAACCTACGGGAGGAAAAAAAGGTAAGTACTTGACTTACAGTCCCAGTGTTTTAGACTAGCACTGCGCAAGAATCATGTTGGTAGAAAACGTGCACCCACTGCAGCACGTGGACAGCTGGGTGCAGAGCTCAAGTGAGAGTCAGTGCCCAATATTAATCAATGGAGTCTGGAGGGGATGAAGACGCGCTGTTCCCAGGTAAGTAAAAGCAATGTCAGACATTTGTCTCTGTGGGTTGATGTAGACACTGGGTTTAGGGGTGTGGAAAACTTGAAGGGGGAGGAGGAGTGGGGGAACAAGGCAGCACCAAACATACAACCTCAGTGGCAAAGGGGCGGTCCGGCTCCCAATGCTATCCAAAGGAGACTGGGTATCTGCTGAAGAGCTACTTACAAGTGACTAGAGGGAGGTCATGGGTCGATCTGCTGCAGTTGAGTTAAGTACTGGTGGGGAAGGGGGGTGGCACAAGGTAGCACCAAACCTTCACCCTCAGTGGCAATGGTGTGGCGAGGAGCAAAGTGCCAACACACGGTCTGGCTCCAATGTTATTCAAGGGAGGAGATGACTTCCAGTAACAGGCTGCAGGCTCTGGCCAGGAGCCCAGAAAGAGGTCAACCCACAGCTGCTTAGGTAAGTTGAGATGCCAGGGGTTGTAGGGACATCAATGGTCCTGCTCCCCAAAGTCCAAGGACTCCGAGTGCAGGTGTGCTTTCTTCTGGGGGCACATTATTTGAAGGTGTCATACAGACTAGTAGGACTGGGACCAAGTCTGTTGTCTTCAGACTTCTATGCTGGGAGACTTGCGTGTTGTCCAGCTCTTCTTAGGTCAACTTAAATCATGAGTTCTAGAGTTCATGGTTGCACTCAAATATTAAATTTTGCGGCATTTCAGGGGTACCAGGTGGTAGTCAAGGGCTGCTCACCTTTAGGGCGACTACACTGCGTCCTATGACAAATTCCTTTGGGAAGTGTGAATAACACAAACCTGATTGGCCTAATTCCTTCCATCCAAGAGGGAGGAATCTGAAAGAAGTGTCCACTTCAGCTCGTCCACTTTAGGGGTGGGCCTTGCCTGAAGTGGGAACTCCTCCTAAGCTGCCCAATTGTCCTGCCTCCAAAAGTGGGTCAGGACTGGGGGAAGGAGGGGGTCACCCAGGCTTGGGGGAACAGCCTCCTCCTCTACTTGGAGAGGCCTGGGTCGTATTTCGAAGACAGCAAGGACTTTGAAGCTCCCCACCCTAGAAAGTCCATCCGGCCTGGATGAGGTGTTATCACCTCCACACAGAGCAGGCCTTTGTTTTGTTCCCTCAAGAGCGTTCTCTCTCACCATAGGGGGCCATAACTCTGTCTAAGGTGTTGCACTGTTGTTGCAAGTGTTGATGCTAGCTTTGATTAGCAGTGTGCTGGGATCCTGCCAACCAGGCCCCAGCAAGTGTTCTTTCCCTAAAACTGTACCTTTGTTTCCACCATTGGCACAGCCCTGGCACACAGTTAAGTCCCTTGTAAAAGGTACTCCTGGTACCAAGGGCCCTGTGGCCAGGGAAGGTCACCAAGGGATGCAGCACATATTATGCCACCCTCAGGGACCCCTCACTCAGAGCATGCACACTGCTCTGCAGACAGTCGACATAGTAAGACACCCCTCTAGCAGGCCATACATCCCTAAGGCAGGGTGCACTATACAATAGGGGAGGGAATAGCTGCATGAGCACTATGCCCCTACAGTGTCTAAGTCAATTCTTAGACATTAAGTGCAGGGTAGCCATACTGAGTATATTGTCTGGGAGTCTGTCATTGCGAACTCCACAGCGCCATAATGGCTACACTGAATACTGGGAAGTTTGGTGTCAAACTTCTCAGCACAATAAATCCACACTGATGCTAGTGTGGGATTTGAGAAATACACACAGAGGGCATATTATAGATTCCCTCTGAATGTTAGCTCAACTACTAGTGCAAGGCTGACCGGTCTGTGCCAGCCCGCCACTTCCAGATGACCACAAGGGGTGAGTGCCTTGTACACTCTGGTCAGAAACTAAGCCTGTCCTGGGTGGAGGTGCTTCACATCTCCCTCTGCAGGAACTGTAAACACCTGGCGGTGAACCTCAAGCCTGGTGTTGCAATGTCCCAGGGCACTCCAGCTAGTAGACACGGCCGGTACAGTGAAACGTAGTAATTCGCCCTATTCTAGACCTACTAATCGTCAATCTCTTCCTCAAGAAGGAGAAGTTAAAGATGCTCACGTTGGCTCAGGTCTTGTCTGCCCAAGACCAAGACAGGTTGGTAGCACTGGACTCTTGGGATGCATACTTTTTTACATTCCTATCCTGCCTGCCCACAGACGTTACCTGTGGTTTATGGTAGCACCTCAGGTGTTCACCAAGGTGATAGCGGCTGTCGCAGCTCATCTGCACAGGTCAGGGGTTTCAGTCCACCCCTACCTAGATGACTGCCTGTTGTAGGCATCTTGCCCCAGACTGTCCTCTCCCACTTACAGACTACGGCAGGCCTCCATGCAGTCACTGGAGTTCACTATAAACATACAAAAGTCACACCTGACTCCCTCTCAAATACTCGTTCATCAGAGGTGTGCTGGACACAGTGCAGTTTCGGCCTAATCCTCCTGAGCAGCACGTCCAGGATATTCAGGTTATTATACCAATGTTTTGGCCTCTATCTTGAGTTCGGTGAGACTGACTGAGGCTGCTGGGCCCCATGCATCCTGCTGATAAATCATGGAAGAAGGCTTATGTGGTCTCTGCAGTGAGACCTGAAGTTCCAGTAGGTGCAGCATCAGGGGAATCTCTTGTATGTGGTCCGGATCTCGGAGGGAACTGCTTAAGACCTGCAGTGGTGGATTATGAACTATGATTGGCTCAAAGGCAGACTCTTCTCCCTTCACCAAACAGACCTCACAGTAGTGATAGATCCGCCACTTCTGGGATGGGGCGGCCATCTCAGATAGATGGAGATCAGAGGACTCTAGTGCCTGGCAGAATCCGGACTCCACATCAATTTCCTGGAGCTCCAGGCAATCCGGCTAGCATTTAAAGCACATTTTCCCTCTGTAAAGGGGAAGTTAGTGCAGGTGTTCATGGACAACACCACCGCCATGTGGCACTGCAACAAGCAAGGCAGGGTGGGGTCATGGAACATTTGTCAAAAGGCCCTGCGTCTCTGAACATGGCTGGAACAGTAGGGCATAACCCTGGTGGTTGAACAATTGGCAGGTTCCCCGAAAGCCATGGCAGACAACTCGGCCATTGATGCCTAGCGGATTATGAGTGACATCTCCATTCAGAGGTGGCGCAAGAACTCTTTCTGCAATGGGGAAAGCCATGGTTAGAGCTGTTCATCTTCAAACAGAACGCGCAATAACAGTATTGCGCATTGGAGTTTGCAAGACCGCAATCATTCAGCGATGCAAGCGGAGATCAGGCCTTCTGTATGTCTTTGTGCCCATTTCACTTCTGACCAGATGTTTCAAGAAGATCATGGACGACCAGACACAAGTAATCCATGTGGCTCCAGACTGCACAGAGTCTGGTATCCTGAGCTTCTGAAAATGAGCATCCATCCTCCGATTGGCCGGTTACTGCTCAAAAAGCATGTTTTTAGGTGCTTTCTGAAAGTTAGTAGGTCCTGGGTCTTGCATAGGTTGGTGGGGAGGGAGTTCCAGGTCTTGGTGGCGAGGTGGAAGAAGGATCTGCGGCCGGAGGTGGTGCATTGGATGCGGGGGGACTGTGGCGAGGTCGGCGGAGCGGAGTTGGCGAGTAGGTGTGTGGAATTTTACTCCTCTGTTGAGGTAGGCCGGTCCGGTGTCGTGGAGGGCCTTGTGAGCGTGGACGAGGACATTGAAAATGATCCTTTTGTTGATGGGAAACCAGTGTAGTGATCTGAAGTGGGTGGATATGTGTTTGTGGCAGGGGAGGTTGAGGAGGAGTCGTTCGGCTGCGTTCTGGATTCGCTTGAGTTTTCTTTGAAGTTTGGCTGTGGGCCCAGCATAGAGGGCGTTGCCGTAGTCCAGTCTGCTGCGGATGAGGGCATGGGTGACTGTTTTTCTTGTTTCTAGAGGTATCCATTTGAAAGTCTTGCGTAGCATGCGAAGGGTGTTGAAGCAGGAGGATGATTTGGCGTTGATTCACTGTGTCATGGAGAGGGATGAGTCCAGTATGATGCGAAGGTTGCGTGCATGGGTGGTGGGTGCTGGGGTTGGTGGGCCACCAGGAGGGCTATCAGTCTGCTTTATCTACTTTTCAGAGGCGGGGTTGAGACAGGTTTCAGTGAGGAAGATGACACCCACAGTGAGGGATGAAGATAGAGTCCCAGACCTCGGTGGCGTGTTTAACTATTGAAAGTGCATTGAGTAGGATACACTGCAAAAAACCCACTTTACCACACTATACATGCATCATAATTTCCTAACACGTTCAAGCAAACACTCCCTTTAACACACTTGAACCACAAGAATAGGATATTCAAACACAGAGATAACATACCTAAGAACATAGGGAAGCTAGACGACCGGGAAAGTTTTGAAAGCAATTCTAAGAAACCTGCACATTTGCAAGAACGAAATTGAGTAGGGCTGCTGAAGGAATACAATTTTGCTCTCAGCAAAAAACAAATGGAACTGAAAGTTTGACAAATTGAAGCCCTCACGCCAAGTTAAGAAATCAATTTTTCACATGCATGAGGTAGGGGTCCTAGCACTGACCCTGGTCCAGACACGGACAGGCTTCCCTTCAGCACACCAGTGGTGCACCAGCACTACACATCCGCTGTGCGGCCTCCATTAAGTAGGTCCTCGGAGGAGTGCTAGGAGGCGGTGGACGAGGCTAGACAGGAGGTGAGAAAGCAGGCAAAAATGGGGGACAAAAGGAATAAACTGAAATTGGATTGGTTAGTGTGAACTGAGTGGCCTGGAATGGATTGAGTTGAAGTGGATTAAGGTGGATTGGATTTGGTCAGAATGGAGCAGGGAAGATTGATTTGGATTGGTGCAGATTATTTGGGCATGTAATTTTGGATAGAAGCGGGCAGATTGTTGATGAGCTAATTCAGTTTCATAGAAGAGGGCATATACAAACCATTGCATGCCTGCACACGGAGTGTTTCTGCTTTATTAACTGGTCTGTCCACAGGTAGACAAACAGCTAAAGTCATAGCCTGTCCATATGCCATACTCAGCTCAATGCTGGGAAGAGTATGCACTCTTGCACTTACCAGAGGCTCCAATGTGTTGATGTCCTTTATTTTGTTGCCACTCAGGTTAAAACGTATAAGGCATGCCATCTGCTCTGCCAAGACTTCAAGACCCCTGGAGGTCCCATTATCACTTAGTTCCAACTAGTAAATAAAAAATACACCACAGTATAACAGCCCTGCTACATCCACATTACAGAAATAAAAAGTTGCAGGTACTTGTAAATTGCAAATTAGGATAACCTAACATTTCAACGCAAATTATACAGGTTAGCACTGCAGAACCCATATGCCATTACAGGCGTTGCATCACCCATCACCGAAAACCTAATGTTCATTGTACCCCTGTATTTACATTCTGCAGGTTGGGGAGTATGGAGAGGTCCGCTACTGACACCAGATTAATGTTAATCATGCTGAGGAACTCCAATTTTTCAAAGTCTGAAGTGAGCTATGTGATATTTCTGTCATCTTTGAACAGTTGTCCAGCACCAGGCGTTTAACCCGATTGCGTTTTTTTTTTGGAGGGGTGGAGCTGGCAGAAAAGATAAAAGAGAACATACCCTGAATGCCCCTAACTTTACTCACATCGGTAGCTGGTTAAATTAATTGCTGGCCAAATGTACTCTGGTAATTCATTGAGAGGAACGCGCAGGGGGCGAGCGCATACACGGGTCTAACATAAATTGCCATGAGCAATAGGGTAAAACAATATGGAATTGATGGACACAGTAAACAACCGGACACCCCAGGTGAGGTGCAAATGATTAAAGCAGTCCCGGCATTATGCAGATAACACTTTTTTTTTTTTTTTAGTAGAAAAATAATTATTGCATTCTTAAAAAAGGTAACAGAACTTAACTGCAATGTTTAAATAAATCTAGACATATTTAAACATTGCACACTTAATAGATTAATTGTAAAAAAAAAAAAAAAATGGGGGAGGGGGGCTGATTAGCTGTCGGAGAGAGAGTGCATGTGCTGCCCAGGCGTGACCGGAAAATGGGGAGAAAGCAGTGAAAATGAGGCAGAAAGCACTAAGAAAACAAGGGGAAAGGAGGGAGAAAGCTGTGAAAACAAGGCAGAAAGCAGTAGGAAGCATTAGAAACATGGGGAGAGGTGGTCTAGGACCTGCCTAGAATGTGTTCACTGAATCTACTACCTACAGGGTAGTCTCAGACTTTTCTGCCATTTTGTGTATTCCTAACAGGTGTTTTAAAACCATGCTCCATTTTTTCCAGAAAAAAAAAAACAGCTTGGTAGGTACTGTTCATAATGAAGGCTGTGGGTTACATCCATGCACAATGAATTATGCTATTTTACAGCTGTGATATGCTTATGCATATAGATTTGCTGTATTTTCCACATAATCTATTATCAGCAGCATAATCCACAGATTTCATTTTAAAAATGTTGCTTCTAACACAAACGATTTGCAAGTTACCTAAAAAGCAGCAACACATCTTGCTGCACAGTATATGGCCCTTTTAATGCTTAAGTTAAAAAAAAAAAAAAAAAAATGCATTACACCACATAATCTACTTTTCTTTCCTCATAATTTACTCAGCGCTGCAGCATTTTTTGGCCCTCCACTGCCACATATCTCCCGTGGCCCTGGTTATATCAGAACACCACATAGCAGACAACACATTAACAAAAGTGCTGCCTTGATTAAACAAACGGTGCGCGGACAGTGCTTAATGTGAGCTTGTTGTTTCCGGTGCTGAACACCAGCACTTATTTTTCAGGGCCAGGGCTTAAACTTTTGCCTCAAGCATTTGCTGCGAGCAAAAGACACACGTGGGAAAGACGGAGGAAGGGAAAAACGAAAAAGCGCCACAAAGGGAGAAAGTAGAAAAACTGCGAGAGTGAGCCGAAGGGGCAGGGAGAGGCTTTATATGGATTGAAGAGGCCCGATATGGCTTCAGGATTACACTGCCTCACTATTCAGTGCTGGCAGATTTAATTACAGCAGCCTCGTGTTTTAAAGACGGGCTTTGAGCACCAGCACCTCTTTGTTACAAATTAAGCACTGTGCGTGGATGGTAGTTTAGGGCAGGTGAGAGGGTTAACGGTATCTACAGTTACAGCATATGGTAGCTGGAGTAAAATGTAGTCCCGGGCTGGATGGGAAAGGGCATTGTGGTGGCTGCGAGGGCCGATTGCCCCAGAGGAGGGCTAATGCCCCGCAAAGCACAATGTTTGGTTCAGTGCTAATGTAATGAGCTCGTTCATCAGACTTAAAAGTGTTAAGAGTGGAGCATCACATGCATGAACAGGAAGTCCAAGTCCCAGTGCTGTTTCCCTGCATCGACCAACTGCAGACTGAAATGGATAAAGGCTACATCCGATCAGGAAATGCTTGCAAACTCTGAAAATGCTGCCTGCGTCTCCCTTTATACTAGTTTTCACGTAGCAAAAGGGGCTGTAGTGTGCCCTTCGGAAAGTAAATGCACTTTTTTTTTTACTAGTTTTAATGCCATCGCCATCTGCTGGCTTCTAGTACTGTTAACAGCTTTTTCTCTATCACTTATAAAAAAGTCCCACAGTACCATAATAAATCATATTACTGCTTAGGCGATCCTTATTTGTTAAGAAAGGCCCTCATTTTTAGTGCAAGCAGCAGGGTTCCTTGTGCGACAGGGTCTCTCCACTGTATGCAGCCTAAGGCGGTTGACTGGAAGGTTCTAGTTGCAGCAACATATGCGTAGCATTAATGAGCAATTCAGCAGTCACGTTCTCCCCCCATGAAAATGAAAACCCCAAGAGGTCTGTCTCACCGAAGAAGATGGCGCCGTCTATTCCTTGGAATCGTGAGGCCTTCGGCTGCTGATGCTCCCACTGGGAGAGAAGGACGACGAGCCTGGTCAGTGGTCCGCAACGACCGAGAACCCTGGCCGGGTCCTGGTCAGGATCTAGCGGTAATGGAGGCCGAAGGCAGGCAGGCCCAGGAGGCTCTCCTCTGTGGCATCCTCCCGCCGCTCCGTTGTTCTCATCCCCACGCCGTCCGTCTGTTTGTACCCTAGCAGGCGGAGCAGCAGGGGCGGGCGGGAGGATGTCGCAGAGGAGAGCCTTCTGGAGTGAAAAGGGGCTTCTGCTATGATGGCAGAAAATGTCCAGGACCTAACTTCTGCGGCATCCTCCCGTACGCCCCCGCTGCTCCGTCGTCCGCATGCCCGCCCCAGATGGCTCACCTCTGCGGCATCCGCACGCCCGCTGCTTCTCCTCCCCTTCGTTCGTCAGTTTGTGCCCTATTTGCGGTGCGTGCGGATGCCGCAGGGCAGTCTCCTGGGGTGAGACGGAGTTCTGTTTTGAGAGCAATTCCTCTGCAGGACCCGTCCGTTGCGGGGCAGCCTCCTGGGGTGAGACGGGGTTCTACAGGCGGACTATTGGGGATGGCGCGCCTGAAATGGCTGAAAGTGCGCATGCGCACAATTTTGCATGTGCGCATGGCATAAACCGCAAGAGGACTATTGTGGATAGCGCGTATGAAATGTCTGAAAGTGCGCATGCGTACAATGTTACGCATGCGCACAAAGTACCTGCGCACTTCCACGGACGGGATCCTGGCACATACGGTACACCGGATGTGGATCTGGCCTTCGTTTCCGGTTCCGTGAAGGCTTATAAATCATATTTGATTATCGGGAAGGTCTCGGGATCTTCAGATATGGTGTGGCGAGGCACCATGTCGTGAGCCTTTACTTTAAACACCGCGACCCAGAGTCTTGGTGAGAGCGTAGTTATGCTCCACTCGGTGGAGGTTCTCTAGTGGCTTACTTCTGTTTTTTTTTTTTGTACTCGTTGTATTAAAGGTCTCAGTCGGAAAGCGTTTGTGTAATCGAGACGAGCCGGGCGTCACAGTGCGGAGCCGGTGTTTAGTCTGACATGTCATTCGGCCAGATGATTGACTCTTAGTCTCCTGTCTAAAAAAAAGTGTTGTTGAAAAGTACTCCAACAGCTCAGTCGGTTTTCCAAAGGTGGTGTATTTTTTTTATTTATTTTTGTTTGTTTTTAACACATTGGTTTCGAGATGACCTTCCCAAGAACGCAACTACATAATACCATTTGCAGGAATGTATATGTAGAGACTTAACTTGTTCGCGTGGACATTCCATTCAGCACGTAGATAAACTGCATTTTTATTAGCTCATTGCCGTTGCTTGCACACATTTTGTGATATGTTCCGCCAGCCTGTTACAAAAACAAAGGAATAGGAAGACTTTTCTGTTTTTACACTTGACCCAGTGGCACGTCCCTAAAGTCCTTTCTCCCCAACCCACTCGCCTAACGTTTCTATTTTATTTTTTTGTCCCGTTTATTTCGTCGCGCAATAAAGGTCTGTGGTTATTGTGGCTGCCGTCTTCCATCCCGCGTGGGGGGAGGCTCCGAACAAGGTTTTAGATGGCTATATATATATATGTGTGTGTTTTTTTTTTTTTTTTTTTTTTTTTATCTTGCTCAAGTAGTTAATTACTGGAATAACGCCACATGGAGGTCTTTTCACTTATTGGCAACGCACCACGTTCTTATCTTTCTAGAAGATACATTCAATGCCTTTTTATGGTGCATTGCCAACACTGATGCATATGATCAACTCTTCATGTCTCCTCAAGAAGAGGAAAATAAATGATGGCTGAAATACTGATTTGATACTTTTCAGTTTCTAAACACAGTAATGGGCCTGGTTGCATAGAGATCCAATCAATGTGTTTGGAGTCGAGCAGTTTTGCCTTAGTGTTAAAGGAGTGTGGGATCGGTATCTTTGTTACTAGTTTCAAGAATGATCCTTATTTCATGACTACGTCTGTTCCAGTGTACATAGTGTTTTGTACTGTAGCATGGCAAAGGCAGGGTCTGTGAAGATAAGATGATGGAATTGAGACTTTTGTGTTCATCTTATTCTGTTTTGCTCCTGGGCTAATTCACAGAAGCTTTAATACAATAAAAGAGCAAATCCTCACTTTAGTAGAACTCTACATATTCAATTTCAATAGAAGTGATGTTCAGATTTACAAACTAGGTTTGGAGCCCCCCCCCCTCCCAACTCAATAAGTTAATTACACGATTCTTAGGGGGTAGCTGTTGGTTAGCCTTTTACAATACAGAGCCTGAGCACTTTGTCTGTGGACCTGAAGCAGTTTCTCTTATCATGCTGCTAAAAGGTATAATTGGAAACGTAATTCCTGAGGCAGCACCCCCACAAATACAATGTATTTTTCCCCGAAGTGATGGTGGTCCTGTTCACGCCCACCTTTGTCTTTTTTTGTTTCTTTCTTTGCCCCCAGGACTTGGTTTACTCAGGGGCATTAAACTACCAAAGCGTGGTACAGTGTTTTTTTTTTAAAATAGATTTTTATGAGCGGAGTTGCAGATCCACCATGTTTCCACTTTAAACTTTAAAAAATGCTTTTTAGCCGGGGGGCTCTTTTGCTGAAGCAGTCACAAGATGGCTGACAACGCTCAACAGCTTCTGTTGTTAAAGTGTTATTAGCCAATCAGATCTCTGCATGAGATCGGCACGGGTCATGAAATCTTTACGTCCCTAGATATACACATTTTTTCCCCCTTAATTTCTCAAGAACTGCCCAACAGTATTACACCAAAATAAAAAGTTTAAAAAACTCTTTATGGACCAGGGCCTAACTTCCTGCTAAACTTGGTGTAATTCTGTCCAGTAGTTTTAGCACAAGTGCTATTCAAAATCCCTATGGAAAAATGAATGGGGAAAAACGTGTTTTGGGGAATCCCCCCCCCCCCCCCCCCAAAAATAAAATGATAAAATAGTTTATAGTTTCAGAATTCAAAAAGGGTCTTTCCGCCGCATGTGGAACCTTTTTACTTTAATACAGCTGTAATTCTTCCCTCTACCCTGACAACAATGCTAATAGTGAACTAAGAGGCAAGTCAGATGTTAATTGCGCTATGTGGATGGCCTGGGTTCTTCATATAATTGAGCAACATTCTATATCATTAAATTAAACCCAGGAGAAGGTTTTGTACAGTGCACACCCTGAAGCCATATATTTCGAAGTCCTTATGCGCAAGTGAACTAGAGCAATTGCTTAGGAGCAAATCGTTTGGATAAGTGGGGAAGCTGGGAATATTCCCAGGTTTTCGTGTTTCATATTGTGCAACTCAGCCACTAAATGTATATGCTTTGCTTTCCCCCCCCCCCCCCACCTGCACCTTACTCCTGCCTCCCAAAATCTGACTGCGGCCCTGCTGACATCAATATGGCCCTCAATCACATCACAGACCAAACTTTTCGACCCCTGGGAAAATGTTTGAGTACTCATGCCATATATGGATGTTAAACTGTTTATGATGAAATGAAACCTATGCCCAGACCATGTGAAGCATAAAAATGACAGAATAAAGATGTAATAATGTCTCATAATCTGCCTTTTCTTGCCCCTAATTTTAGTCCATTCTGCTGCATAATTTGCTTCTTTATAATTCCAGGTGCCCTGCAATAAAGAATGGCACTACGCTAATCGTCCCACCTTTCAAAAGAACCTGCATAGGTAGAAGCTCTTTGGTGTGAACCGGCAGGCTGTGGAGTACCTTATCCCGTGCTCAGTTTGTAAAAATGAGCTGTACGCACAATTTTTCTTTTTAGGAGGTGTAGGGGAGTAGTCTCCCACACTGTCACTTTTTGGGATCAAGAAAAATTAAAAAAGAAATACCAGATGGTGAACTTTGTGTTGCATACAAGGTTTGCTGTCACCAGTGGTAATCTGGTCTTTCACTTTCCCTAAATAGTCTTAAAAAAAATGGTGGCAATGTGTATTTCTTTTGGGAAGTATATTTAAATTGGCAACTTATCTTCTAAGTATTACAGGTAGTATATTGTAAAAGAAGTGCCAGGGTTCAAAGGTTTTTACCCACTAGACTTGTTCTCAGAATGAAAGCTGCTTTCAGACCCTGGACCCCCAAAGTTCTGAACTTGGACACAGAACAAGTCAGGATTCTGCTTGTGTGTACTGTGGTAGAGGTTGTAGAGAGAACAAAAACAAAAAAAGAAAGAGCTGGATGGGCAGTTGTAGATAGAGTGGGTACCTACAAATTTAGCCTACATTTTTGGTTCACTGTTCATTTCTTGTTTAATGTTTCCCTTACCCTGCCCATGCATCAAATCCTTTTGCAGACTGCTGGGCCTGCTGTTCCTTAGCTCTGGGTCTCAGGGTCTAGCCTACTCTGCAAACTGTTCACAGCTACACCCTATGAGTATTTGAGTGCACTATACAGTATGGTTATGAGACCCTACTGTGCAGTACCCTCGCAAGAATAAGTTACATGCCTCATAAGATACGAGACACCAATTAAAAATAGATTTGGTTTTTATACTTTTTAAAATTATTTTTATTTAGAAGGACCTTAAGCATCAAAATTGACCAGAGCGTTCTGGAGAAGCAGATTTTACAAGTAATAACTTTTTTTTTTTTAACTGCCAACAAAGTTTTTGTAAACTTTTGAAAAGTTTGTAAAACTTAGCTTGTCAACTCCAGGCCAACTTTGGTGACCTGATTCGGCAGGAAAGGATACTTTGAACAGTTAACGAGCCATTGGAGCATTGTAACCCAACAAAATTAAGAAACATGACCAATAACTTATAAACAGACACTTTAACAAACACTATAAACTGTGTTTGAGACTAAAATGTCCACTGATACATTAGAATGTACACTAGAATTTCTAGGATGTAGTCCACTAGTCAGGTCACCATTCACTAAGACACACACTACTTTTAAGTGTTTGCATGCTTTGGTGGATCAAAGCATGCAGATATGCACCATTGATTTGAGATATACATGTTCAATAATGGTGACTTATAGGTGGAAGGTTTTTTATCTAGTGTAAATACATTACGTTTAGTTGATTATGTATTTAAATTGATAGGTAATTCCAGAATCTAAAAACTTATCAGCCATAAGTCCTGATAAGGCAATAAATCATGCAGGCAGAAACATGTCGACACCAGTATTGTTAGAGCCAAACTCATAAATGGACAGTACCTGAAGCTGATACTTGAGCAGTTGAATAACCTGATACACTTGATATGTGTTCTTGTGAATGGCGACCTGACTAGTAGATTATATATTGGAAATTCTAATGTATAACCACCAACCTATCGAAACTGTGACTTCAATAGGTTGTGATGCCATGAACAAATATGATATTGTATGGACAACAAAACTTACTTATGAAGATTGATGGCTGTTTATACCCATATTGAAGCATGTTTGTGTTAAAATAAATGCAAAATTGAATACAGAGTACACAATTGCTGAACTTTGCAACTTGCAGTATTTAAAAAGGTGATTAATTCATTTCTTCATATGCAAATTTATTGTTGCGTCTCAAAACAGTTTGCGGTGATTGCCTTTGTGGTGAAGTGAGGCAGAGGTTTGGGTCTCAAAGTCCTCTATTACAGAAGCCAGCCAGCTGATGGGCTACTGGTCAGTCTGCCCTGCGGTCGGGGCAAAATCTGTTGGTGGAGGCTAATGTTCCATGGGTACAAGGAGTCCGGTCCTGGGTAATATTCCTGGGGTCCACAGACACCGGTTATCTTGGATTTGTCCTCTGGGTGCCCGATGACTGGTAGCAGCAAAACTTCTGCAGTGACTACTAACTTTGCAACTCTGGCAACTTTGGCTTTGTGTTCCTGGAACTGGTTGCATGAGATCAGGCTACTGATCCTTGGAGTTACTGCTGAGTTGGTCGGGATTCAACTCTTCCAGGAGCTGTAGGCACAGTCCAATCTTAGCTAGTCCGAAGTGCAGCAGGGGCAGTCCTGCCACACTCACAGCCTTTGTTTACAACTGTACTCAAAGGTAATCATGGTGAATGCACGAACATCACCCATGGTTGTCTTTCACTGCATCATAACACCTGAACAAAGCCAAATAAACTGTGGTCCATGAAGGAGAGACACGAAAGGAAAAAAAGTTTGCTCGCAGTCAAGCGCATCAACCATTATCCACGTAACAGGGTTAATGGCCAAAGCGGAAACAAAATCCAAACTGGATTATGCCAATAGCCTCTACCATGGATCATCTCTATCTGTTTTGAAAAAACTACAACGTATCCAGAATTCCGCAGCCAGGCTACTACTACATATAAAGCCGCAAGCCCACATCTCCCCTGCCTTGAGAGCACTACACTGGTTACCCGTTGCCAGAAGATGCACTTTCAAACTGCTTTGTATCACCCACAAAGCTATACATGGAACGGGACCGCTTTTTATCAGAAAGAAAATTACCAAATACATCCAACAAAGAACCCTCCGCTCAAGACTGGCACTCCGCCTTAGAACACCACCATACAAGAAAAAGACTGTAGGTGGTACATCCTTCTCCGTCCAAGCAGCCAAACTATGGAATTCATTACCCCCAACTATAAGAGCCACAGATAACTCTCTTGTTTTCAGAAAACTACTCAAGAGTTGGCTCTTTTCTTCATAACCACCTTTTTCAAACAACTATGAACTGCATATGCCTATGTGGATACATATTTTTTCAGATTATATGTATATTTCTATTTATTTATAGTTTCTTTGGAAAATATGTATTGCTACTGTCATAACAATAAAATACACACACACTCTTTTAAACCTGTCTGACTAAGTATTTTTTACCCATGATTCTAATTATGTATTGTATGTGTATTCATGTGTGTATAAATATATATATATATATATATATATATGTATGTGTATATGTTGTTTCTGTGCTTGGCATGTTTGTGGATCATTGCATGGCTCCTGGTTTTTGGGTTGTTATACTAGATATCTATGAATTTCTGCTCTCATTTTTCATCACTCTTATGTCATGTCTCTATCAAACTATCCTCCATTCTCACTCTGATTCATCCCAAATCCCTTCGACCACTTTCATCTCCTAAATATCTCTGCCTAAGCTCTTCCCTCCACCTCCACATCTAACTCACCAAACCTCACTCTACCTCTGTGACCTCCCACACAACCCTACTAAATTCTCCTGCATTCATCTCACCCTGCTACTATGCTCTCCCTAACCCTTCCACATACTCTTCCCCCCTCCGCCCCCCTTTATTCATCCCAAGCCTTTGGATTGAGTAAATGAAGGATATACTCCCAATTAACACTGCTGGATTTCTTTCCTCCTCCACCCCTCCATTACTCCAGTCAATATAACTAACAAACTCTCATATCCGCGGCTCAAATTAACTCATAATAATACTAAAACTGTACTCATTATTAAATGATACTAATCCATCACTAATTCTTGTTGGGTTCCGGAGTAGCGTGCTACTCATCGAAAAGCGCTTCGACGCCTCGTCAGGGGTAGTAAGCTCTATATAAATACGATTACAATACAATACAATACAATACTGGAATTCTGTGCTGCACCGTTTTAGCAAATTGTACTCACTATTGTATTCACTGACTTTTCCGCTCCAAGTCCATCTTTGCCTAACACCTTCTGTTGAGCACACGTGCCCTTTATAGAATTTATCGGTTTACTTTGCAAAACGTGCTCTTCACAAAACTCTCCAGTATGAAAACTCCTGTTCGCCATTAGTCAAAATTAAAAACCAGAGGACCATTTTTTCATTTGTCAAAATAGTATCCAAATACCATTACCGCTTACCGAATTAGACATTGTACATGAAATGTATTTGTAGAAACCAAATAAGCGGAATAGGAATCTGTACTTAGTGTAACTCAAGAAAAGAAAAATATCCTGTATTAGAGCATCAAAGCTCCTTGGGGTGTGGGTAATATGAAGAATGTTACTCGTCTACGGGTGCCGCGCACATAGCGTTTGGGCCTTTTTAAGGGTCATCAGTCATAAACAGGCCGTGACGGGATCCAATGAACGCTCACTCTACCACGGGGGACCCTACTCCGCGCTGCCACCTCCATCCTTCTCTATAAGTTTCTTGAGCGCCAAGAGGAAGCAACCTTTCCTAACTTTGCCCACGGGCGCCCAGGAGGGTATTTTCGCCTATCCCGTGACCAGCTTTTTTCAATTAAACACCAGTCACCGAAGCTCTACAGCACACACACAGAATAGAACAACTCTGATAACCACGCATCAATTTAAACTTCCTGATTTGGAAAGGGGAACTGGGATTGGCTAAAATGTCTCAATGCTCCAATCCTAGGTCGCTATACAAATTACAGTGCCAATCACTCTCAGGCAACTCTAGAATGCGTTCAGCCTTGGGATTCGTTGTTTTGAGACCCAGAAGCGCTAAAACATAAACACGAAAAACTGATATCCGTCAAAGAGATCAACAACGGACGGCAGACAAGCAGAATCCACGGACAGTCACTGTAAGTTGTGAAAAGGGGTTACTTTCCACCGTTCAGTTGGGCTGATCTTCCCAAAAAGTGTATTTTCAAATATTTCGGAAAATGCATTTTCGAAATTGTGCATTCCAAACCTAAAGTTCCTGTAACATTATTAGAGAACGTGCTTGATGTTGGATATTTAGAAGCATTCACGTGCGTGCAGCCCGCACAACTTGATTCAGCCAACTGAACACAATTATGTGATGTTTTATTCTTAAATGTTGTGGAGTATCAGGCGCCAGCTATTCCGGAACCGAACACAATAAATGTTATGGTGTAAATATGTTAAGTTTTTGTCTGTGATTGTCAGTTCCCTGTAGTAAATCTGGATACGATCACATTTATTTCTCTGTCGTACTCTTATTTACGCTGCTCGCGTCTGTTTACGCGTGTTCTTACTTACTCCTCCTTATTCGATTTTACACCTACATATACCTGCCTACTCGTAGTTCTGTATCTTGCATTTTCTTACTTTTCCCAACTCTTATCTCGGTGTACCCAAACAGTAACTTCTACGTTACTTATTCTAGCTTTTACTGATTGGTGTTCCTAGTCTTACGTCTACTCTTCCTATTTGTATCTTCTTTTACTCTAGCTTATGCATTTTATTACTTCTGCTGTTTTCACCTACTGCAACTGTTACGCTTGTTCTTAATCTAATTTCTACTGTAACTCATACTTAGTCGTGTTCTTTCACTCTTTTTAACCTACTCCTACGTAATCCAACCTCTGCTCCGAATTCTAATTGCTCTCAACTCTGTTCCTCATACTTGTGATACTTTTTATGCCTATTCGTTTTTACTCCTACCTATACATACTGTTACCCCCTAATTGTACCCCCATTTATGTCTACCCAACAATTATGTGTATACCTATAGCCATGTAATGGAGTTACCTAGCATCTCTCGTGTTTGCAAGATGTCTGTGGGATTGGAGTAGATGGTGCGCGTGGAGTAAATGGTGCGCGTGGAGTAGATGGTGCGCGTGGAGTAGATGGTGCGCGTGGAGTAGATGGTGCGTGTGGAGTAGATAGTGCGCGCAGCGGTGTGGTGACTGGGGAGATGGAACGTGGGTGGCGGTTGGGAGTAACAGGAGGTTGTGGCGAGCGGTCGTGATCGCGGTTGCTTCCGCATATGAATTGCTTTGTACCTGTTTGCTAATTAAAGAATTAAATCCTGGAATCCATCACCGCGTATCTTTTCACATTGGTGACAAGCGGGAAGAAGTTCCTGAAGTTCTTTAAGCGTCAGCAATCGTTTTCTGTACAACATTGGAGAATTTTGTAACAACGCATCTCCTGTACCAGTGGCTCGTTTCCTGCTGCGCAAGTGAATTTCAATCTGTTATTTTTTTAGATTGTTTAAACGTCTAGTATGTAACCTTGATGACGCATGAGTGGCATTTTCGGTGGCCATTTTGGAAGTACTTTTAACCTTTTTGCTATTTTGTGAGATTCTTTAAACATCTAGTGCGTAACCCTGATGATGCACAATAGTGGTGTTTTCGGCTGCCATTTTGGAAGTATATATATATATATATATATTTTCCTCCTTCAGTTAATGCTTGCAAAATTGGCATTTTTTTTTAGGACACTGCATGAATTTTTGCGAAGTGTACATTATTGGCAGTAGTATTTTTAGACTGTTCATGTTCATACTGCCTCTTTTCATTATTCCTAGTTGTTGAGCTGTAATATAATGTCAAGCATCCAACCTCCACCATTTTTTCTTGCGGAGCCTGGTGAGCCTCCTATTCAATGGGAGTTATGGATTGACTTATTTGAAGCCTATGTGGATGTTTTAGAAGATCAAGAATGCACGCCTGACAGACATTTGGCCTTGTTGAAACATAGATTAGGTGCGGTTGGCTTAAGAGAATTTAAGAATTTACCTCCAATAGACAATGTGGGAAATGTGGATGTTTATCAACTTGCAAAGAAGAAACTTCATGATCGATATGGCAGGAAGATTAATGTAGTTCTGGAACGCTACAATTTTTACTCCAGAACTCAGCATGATGATGAGACTATAGATCAATTTGTTGCTGCTCTCAGAGGTTTAGCTGTTACTTGCAATTTTGAACCAATTTCTTATGACCAGGTTTTGCAATATCAAATCCTAATGAAAACAAAATCTCGTAAAATTCAGGAGAAATTATGGTCATGTGGCAGTGAATTGACGTTAAAAGGAGCCATTGATGTAGCACGTACGATGGAAGTGTCTGAAAAATGCATCCGAACTGTGAGGAAAAATACTTCTGACTTGGACCCTGAGGCTATTGCTGTCAGTTCTGTGACGAAAGAATCTAAAGGGATGGAAAAAAAAAGTGAATGGAAAAAGAACAATACAAAAAATTGTTACTGATGTGGGGCTGGAGATCATCTTGCTCATTCCAAAAAGTGTTCTGCACTTAATAAGATTTGTAATTTGTGTAAAAAGATTGGCCATTTTGGCAAAGTGTGTAAGAGTGGTATGAATGTGAAGAGTGTGAGTTGTGTTGCAGCTCAAGAGGGTTTTGACTCCACCAATTTTCAGAATTTAGTTTTAAGTGTGTCATCCGAAGACGATAATATTTTACCACTGCAATCCTCTGGGTTACCGACTTGCAAATTGAGCATTGATGATATTGAAGTTACTGCAATGGTGGACTCGTGTGCATGGTTCGCCATTATGTGTGTGAGTGTTTTTGAGGAATTGTGGCCGGACAGAAACCTATTACCCACAGATGTCAACCCTGGAAGTTCTACTGGTCATAGAATTTCTATGGTTGGATATACAAATGTATGCATTAAGTTTGGGGGTAAGCGGTGTAAGGGAAGGTTGTACATTGCTGAGAAGGGTCAGACGGTTTTAGGATGGCCACATATTAAGGAGCTGGGTATCAAAATTGATTCTACGAAAATGTCTCCTGTGTATGGTGTAATGGATTATGATTTCCAAGGTGCTCTGCAATATGATGAGCTGGACGAGTGCTTTCCGACAGTCTTTTCAAAGTCTTTGGGTAAACTGAAGAATTTCAAACACAGGATCATATTAAAAGAAAATGCTAGTCCAGTGAGGCACACATTACGGAATGTTCCAGTGCATTATAGATCTAAACTTAAAGATTTGCTGAAGGACTTGTGTCAAAAGAATATCATTGAACCAATTGAAAGCTCGGACTGGATTTCTCCGGTGGTTTTGTCCCTTAAGAGCACTGGGGAGCTAAGATTATGTGTTGGTTTGAGATCTCTGAATGATGCTATTTGGGTGGATACTTTTCCCTTACCAAATTTGCAGGAATTAGTATCATCAGTATGTCAGGCTACTATTTTTTCTACCATCGATTTATCTAGTGCTTACCACCAAATTGAATTAGATGAGGGTTCAAAACATTTTACAGCATTTATAACGTCCGAGGGTGCTTTTCAATACAAAAGGATGCCTTTCGGCCTGGCAAGCGCGTCTGCTGTTTTCCAAAGAGAAATGAACAACATTTTTAGCAAGGTGCTAATGCTAAAGTTTTTCAGGACGATATTTTGATATATGGGCGTGACAGATTGGAACATGATAGTGTGTTGATGGAGGTTTTGAAGATACTAAATGAAAATGGATTGACTGTTTGGAAAGATAAATGCAAATTTGGTCAAATGCAAGTGGAGTATTTAGGCGACATTATTTCCCGTGAGGGTATTCGTCCCAAAGTAAGTCATATGAAGGCTATTGTTGATGCACCTGAGCCGAAATGCAAAGAACAACTAATGTCATTTTTGGGACTTACTGAATTTTATTCGAGATTCATAGAAAACTACGCGACTAAAGTTGAGATCATAAGAAGATTATTGAAGAAGAATGTTCTGTTTATTTGGGGGCAGTAACAAGCGGAATGTTTCGATTCTATCAAGCATGAAATTGTTCAAGCTCCATGCCTTAAACCTTTTGAGACCAATGCAGATTGCATGATTGCAGTAGATGCTAGTAATTACGGGATTGGTGCAGTGTTATCACAAAGTAATAGACACAAGAAATGGATTGTAGCCTATGCTTCACGTACATTAACGCAATCTGAGAGAAATTACTCTGTAATTGAAAAGGAATTGTTAGCAGCTTCATGGGCTGTTGAAAGGTTTCGAATGTATGTATGGGGGAAGAAATTCAAACTATGTACAGCTCATAAACCCTTGGTCAATATTTGACAACCGGGAGGTGGAAAGAATTTATCACTAAGATTAGCGAGGCTAGCTTCTAAGTTGCAAATGTATTTTTTTGAAACAATGTATGTTCCGGGTAGAAACAACAATATTGCTGATGGTTTATCCTGTTTGCCTATTGATCACGAATGTGTTGATATTGAGTGTGATGTTGCATACACATATGAGGATGTTTTGTCAGGTTTGGAATCGTATAATGCATCTTATCAATTTGTGTTATCTGAATGTAAATTGGAAAAGGAAATGATGAAGGATAAAGATTTGCAAATGGTAAGAAAATATATTATCAGTGGTTGGCCTTGTGAGCGATTTTTGTGTGGTGAGAATGCATCTTTATGGAAACTAAAAGATGAATTGAGTTTAGAAAGCAATGTGGTTTTAAGGGGGGACAGAATAATTCCTACGAAGGGTGTGCGTGAGATTATTGTAAGTAGGAGTCATGTTGGTCATGGTGGAATGTCAAGGAACAAAAGGCAGGTGAAGTAATTTTTCTGGTGGCCGGGTTTGGATGCTATGGTTGACAGGTATGTGAGAAATTGTTCTATTTGTGCTCGAAGTGACAAGTGTGCAAAGCCATGTTCTGCTCCCTTGTTACCAGTCGAAATTACCTGATAGACCTTGGCGGAAACTGGGTATTGACATTATGGGGCCGTTTTCTACATTACCTATGGAAAAGGCATATGCTATTGTTTTGGTTGACTATTTTTCGAAATGGCTGGAGGTTGAATTTGTGAGCAAGATTACTACTGAAAGTGTGATTGAATTTTTGGAAAATATATTTGCTAGGGAAGGTGTTCCTGAAGCACTTGTGTCAGATAATGGTGTACAGTTTACATCTAAGAGAATGACTGCATTTCTGGAAAGGAAAGGTATTAAACACATCAGCGTAGCTCTATATAATCCTTCTAATGGCCAAGTTGAAAGGTTTAATAGAGTGGTTAAGGAGACTATACAATTGGCTTGTAAATCAGGTATTCCGTGGAAACTGGCTATAAGAGAGATGCTCACATCTTATAGGACGTCGCCACATTCTGTGACTGGAAAGATACCTTTCGAGTTATTTAGAGGAAGGAAGCCATCCACCGGGTTGGTTCCATGGTTGTTAATGGAAAGGAATAGAGCGAAATTCGGTGTAGTCTGTGATAATGTGATGAGGGACAAGGTATTAGAGTATCAATTGCGTACCAAATTGGACCATGATACCAGATCTAGTTCGGATGAATTGGTTGTGGGGCAAAGTGTCCGTGTCAAAACACCGGGAATCGTTGAGAAAGGTAAACCTCAGTGGTCCGAGCCTAGAAAAATTGTTAAGATTTTGAGAAATGCAGTGAAATTGGACGATGGGAAAGTGTGGAATGTAAGACGCATATCGATTTGTAAGAGGAGGATACTGATGTTAAACATGGTAATGAAAGTTTAGATGAGTGTAGTGGGTATCTGCTTGGGAATTAATGTGCTTCCCCTGTTAAGGCCTTGGGTTCTCGTGAGACCCATGTAAATGTGGAGGAAGATGTTCGTTGTGGTGCGAGAGATAGAAGAGCCCCAATATATCTTAATGACTATGTAACGGATTGAGATAGGTCTATATGTATATTTCTTTTATTTGTTGTGAGTTATTATTGTTAAGATTCTTGTGCAGTTAGTTTTTGGTTATGCAAGTTATGTGTCCCTGTTTTGCCATATTGTATATTGTTACTGTTTTTTTTTTTTTATTGGGGGGGAAGGTGTGTGGGATTGGAGTAGATGGTGCGCGTGGAGTAGATAGTGCGCGCGGCGGTGTGACGGGGAGATGGAACGTTGGTGGCGGTTGGGAGTAACGGGAGGTTGTGGCGAGCGGTCGTGATCGCGGTTGCTGCCGCATATGAATTGCTTTGTACCTGTTTGCCAATTAATGAATTAAATCCTGGAATCCATCACCTCGTATCTTTTCACAATGTCGCCACGTCATCCATCTCTCTGCTGCCCTCTTCTGTCTACCTCTCACTCCTCTTAATTTCTACCTCACCAGTCTCTCTCTACCATCTTCCTCATTATTCTCTCTCTTTGCTTCCCCATCGTCCCTCTCACTTCACTCTTCTATCTATAAATCTCCCCCGCTTCAGCATCCGCTCTTTAGATCTGCGCCTTGACTCACTTCACCTCACTCTCTTCTGTCAGCCTTACCTTCACTGCTCCTGCATATGGGGTAACAATTTTGTGTACATAAAGGAAACCTAAGCTACTTTCGTATACGTGGTTTCTGCTTGAGTGGGTGCCTGGGTGTGCATAATTAGACTTTGAAATATTGCTGCCTTATACCTGTTCTTCACTGGCGTCTCTCAACATTTTGAACAGCGGAAACGCCACTCCCTGAATTATATAGAGTTTGCTCATGAGCACGCAGACGATCTCCAAAGACTTTGGGGCTATAACATTTTTAAAGAGATAGTAATGACATGTGCAACTATTTTTTAAGATTGTAGAACATGCCAACAGGTGTACATTTACTCCACGTAAGCGCAATAACAATTAGAAGAGCATTCATATTTGGCAAGCTGAGCAGAAGCGACCAGACTTCAAATGTGGGCCTGTTTCTACCAGTAGCTGCCCACTGTGCCAACGGTACAGCTACTTAAGTTGACAACCGGACTTTTCATTTGGGCCTAACTTTTCAACCAATTCTTGACTGTCAGATCCTTGAGCAGAATGTATTTTAGGAGAAACACAGAGAAACATACAGTTCATGTGAGTGCCTTAAAGCTGAACAGTCTTAACTAAATAGTGACTGGCATGTTCTCTCCGCTTTCCTGTTCTCTTCCTTCCTCCCACTAGTATCGCCTTTTCCCATCACCCTCTCCATCCATCACACTGCTCTCTCTTCAATTCTACCACTCTCCTAACACTCCTTCTCTCCCCCGACAACATATCATTTGCTCCTCACCCTCCTCTCTGTTCATATTCCTTTCCCCCAGTTTGAAGACCCCTGGCCTAGATGTGTGTTCCATGGGTGTTGTGTGCGTGGACTTGAGTAGCACCTCATTTATGATGGTCAGCAAAACTGCTTGAAATTTGCTTTTGTTCCTTTCAAAGGAGACGTGGTGTTGAAAACCACAATAATTTGGGGATCACAATTGGTAGTTACCCAAATCTAAAAGAAACTTACTTTTTTGGAGAATAGGAAAACATACAGATGTTTCTTACTCTTCACACTCTTCTCACTGACTTATGATGTTATGAAGCAGGTCTGTTTAGAATCAGACACATTTCTTTAAGAATTTATTGCATATCTGCAGGTAATATTGGGGAGCCCCACCCCAAAAAAACAAAAATGTTACACACACAATTTTGGTATTTTATAATAAAGTAAAATTTATTTTGCGATAGTATTCTGTAAATCATATGGTTTAGCATTATTATAAGGATGAACAGGTCACAGTTTAAACTTGAGATAGTAGTGAAAGCTTGTTCTATTAGTGTAGAAGGCTGGCTTTTTATGTAGTGTGCGAAGCTAGGCACACTGGGCACGGAGTTCAGGCAACCACAAGTTGGTTTACAGGGGAAAAAACTAGACCACCTATTATGATAGCTTGGTCGAGTAGTTAGATAAATCTTGCAGAAGTGCAAAGCATTTGTTGTACTCACAGCTTCAGTCTTGCAACTCACACACTCAAAGGAATAGCTTGAGACCAATTTATAAAAAATACAGCACATTTTTTAAATACATTTTAAGACCAAGATCGTCAGAATTGGTTAAGTATTTTTTGAGATATGAATTTTTGAAGTTTAATAAAAATTGTATTTTTTGTGTAGTTATAGGAATCAATAGAGGATCATTTTTAAGAATGCGTATAAAATCACACAGTAGGTTTACCAAGTTCTTTTTTTTTTTGGCAGGTTGGTCGTGGTTGTCGGTGGGCACATGGTGCCAGCTGGAGAAGTTCAGGAGGCTCCTGGTTTAAGCAGGGGTCCCCTCTGAGTGTGGAGGTCACAAGGGGTGGGGGATCCTTAGGACCCAGCTGGTTCTTTGGTGCAGGGCACTGGGTGGCCGGGTGCAGAGTGAATTGATGAGCCAGGAGCAGTGCGCAAGCATGCTCTTAGAAGCAGGAGGTAGGTCAATTTAAGGGTCAATTACAGGACAACAATGGCACTCTGGCGGGAGGTCTGGGTTGTTTCTGAAATCCTTTGACTGAGGCTTCCTTCTGGTCCTTTTTTAGTCCTGGGTGGACTGTTTTTCTTGTTGTCCGATGTCAGGTGACCAATACCCAGGATACTGGTACGGTTCAGCTGCTAGAGGGTGCAGTGCCACCACATTTGGGACACTGGCATGGTTTGTCCTCTCAGTCGTCGGTATGGAGTTTGGTCTGGCTGTGGTGTCAGGTTCCGAAGTTAGCATCCGGTCAGGGAAGTGGACCTCACTAGCTTGTTGGTTCCTTGTGGTTTTAGAGTGGTAACTCCACTCTGGAGGGACGTCTCTGGCCATTTGCGTAGTCTATAGGTCCTCTAGGGTTCTTGAGACTTTTTCCAGTTGTCCAGCTGCTCCTCAGCGGTGATTATCTGGTCCTGGGTGCAGCAGACAGGGCTTGGCGCCTTTTCTTTGATGCACCAGCTCCACAGTTCTCGTGCCTTGGATCTTCTTGGTGCTGGTCTTTTTCTGTCAGTCGAATCTGATATCTTGGTCTAGGGATGCCCACTAAATACTATATTTAGTGGGCTTTTTAGTGGGGAACCTGGTAGTGACCAATGGGTCATCTGCCTTAGGGTGGCTACACCCTCTAAGTGACCACTTCCTGTGGGCAAGGGTCACTTCCCTACACCTGATTGGCTATTTTACTTCCATCAAAGATGGAGGAAAATGAAATGGAGAGTCCTCCTCACATGCAACACATTAGGGGTGGTGCATGCTAGGTAAGGCTACTCCTCATGTCGTTTCTTTGAGTTTCCTGCCATTGCTCCTGCCAAAAGTGGGGGTTTGCAACGGGGCGGCCTTCTGCTGCTAGCCGCAGGCCCGGAGGTGGATTTTCAAAGGCGGCAAGCCCTTTGAAGCTCACCAACAAGGCAGTGCACATTCGTGAGAGGGGGGTGTTAGCACCTCCACCCAGGAAGGGCTTTGTTCTACATCTCAGAGGGCAGAGGTTCTTACCCAAGGGGTACAAGTTTGTGTCTGGAGGTGGCAGGCTGGATATGACCGGCCAACAACTATGCCAGAGTTGTTAGCTTTTGTAGGGGGCACCTCTATGGTGACCCCTGGGTACATTTTATATTAAATCCAACACTGGTACCAGTTTGGATTTACCATTCTGAGTTGTTTGATAGCAAACAACCCAGGGTTCAGAGTGGCCATCATGCAGCTGTGAAACTCGTATTGACCAGTGTCCAGCACATGTATTAAAATGGCTGCTCTGTTCACTCACTGTGTCCCAGGCTTGGCAAGGAAGTGGGGCCATATTGCTCATGCAGCCTCGTCCTCACATGCTGTATAGTGCACTCATCCTTAGGGCTGGAAGGGCTGCCAAAGGGGTATCTTACCCCTAGTACATGCAGTGTATAGTGGACAGGAAACACAGGCTGTGTGCTATGTCGAGTTTGTATTTTAGTTTTGCATCAGGACACTCAGCCTGCAATGGCAGTGCTGAATGCACCTGAATGTAGGGCTCCAGAGGGTGGCACAAACAGTGGTGCTGCCCTCAGGGGCCTACCCTTAGTACCTCCTGCCCTGGGGATCTATGTACCATTTACTTAGGCTTAAGGGGTCAGTAAAGGTGTCTCCAGTTGTGCCAGTGCATCACAACAGTTTAGGGAAAGAGCTCTGATCCAGGGAGCCTGGTTAGCGGGGGCCCTGTGCACTAACAACATATAAGCTACATCATATACGAGGCAAGAAGTGGTGGGTAACCATGTCAAAATGAGGTATTTTCTCACAATTAGTCATAAACTCCACCTCATTTATGTTAGCTGCCTTGCAGCTGTATGCATTAATTCGTAATATTTACAAGTTACTCACAGTTTATGACCAGTCAGTTCTCCTTGTTGGTATTCTTCAGTGATGAATCAAGCACTTGGATGTATTCTTTTCACAGGCCAGCACATCTTACAGTTTATTTGAAACCACAACTCTCAACAGAAATGCTGATGCCATATAAATACCTTCAGTCCTTGGTTGATCATTATTGGTCTTTTGCTTTACATCACTGCCTTCTTGGTATCCTTTCAAAAGCGATTCATGTACTGGGTCAGTCCTGAAAGTTGTTCCTCTTCAAGACTTTTTTGGTTCACTCTTAAGTCTACTAGGTTATTTTTTAAGCTGCAACATTATACTGTGGCCAAAGGTAAGATTGTGGCCAGTCCATAAAAATGGTGGGTTTAAAAAGTTTGTGACAGTAAACCTAGAATGCACTGAAAGCTATCAGTAGCCCTGTACTTGCTGGCTTCAAGTGTAAAACTACCCCTGTCTTGTGAGAAACATATAAGATAGTACTCAATGTCTTGTTAAAATCAGGTGGCTTCACTATTTGCAATTACTGTGTTTTGTAGTACATGCAATGTATATTTGTTGGATGCAGCTACTGAACATCTTCTTTCCGTTATAATGAAACTGCTGGCTTGCTTGTCAGTGTTTACATACAAGAGCTTTTTAAGCTTCATAACCACACCATTCAGTTTGTTCACTCTCGCCCATCTAACTTAAAACTGCTGTTAAAGGCCATCATGTTTTTGCAAAAAAGCCATAAGTAGGAGTCAGGTTTTAAAAGTTTATAAACCTCATTAATGATTTGTTTTGGTGTCCTAGTCAATGAGCATTTGCTCTCTACAATTTTTGAATTGCATTTTTAATGTAGTGTAAATCATTTGCAAGCCAATTGTTTCGAATCAGCTGCTGCATTTATTTAATAATACAGTCTGACATTGATTCAAACATTGCATCTGAAATTAATTATACCCACAAAATAAATCTTGCTGTTCTCTAAAATATTGTACAATGCTATTTCTTTTCGTTCTGAACAAGTTTCATACCTTATTGAATTTATTGCAATTTTGACCACAATGATGACCCAAGTAATACCTGGCTTTTCAAATGGAGATAATGAGGACAATTCCAAACTCTTGTTTTGACATCAACAAACACATTGTGTCCAATTTACCTATTGCTTATTGATTTTAATTAATTAATTTTATAAAACTGAAATAGGTTTGTGCCATTGGGAAGGTTTCATGGCACCCATGAGTCTTTCAATTCCTCTCCAGTCCTGTGCAGATGTTGGTGTGTAATGTTTTCCTTTGTATGATCGATGTTTCTTTCAAATTTGTAAATGCTAATGATGTTAGTTCTGAAACAACATTTTCTGTTTAATTTATTATTTGAAGATCAGCATCTAGACGTCTAAGTGAACCATTAGTGGCACCTTCAGTCCTTGGTTGATCATTATTGGTCTTTTGCTTTGCATCACTGCCTTCTTGATATCCTTTCAAAAGCGATTCATGTCAGTCCTGAAAGTTGTTCCTCTTCAAGACTTTTTTGGTTCACTCTTAAGTCTACTAAGTTATTTTTGAAGCTGCAACATTATGAGTAAAATTACAGTGGCCAAAGGTAAGATTGTGGCCAGTCCATAAAAATGGTGGGTGTAAAAAGTTTGTGACAGTAAACCTCGAATGCCCCGTACTTGCTGGCTTCAAGTGTAAAACTATCCCTGTCTTGTGTAAAACTATCCCTGTCTTGTGAGAAACATATAAGATAGTGGCACCGCTCGCCAACGTTGTCTGATCCCACGGCCTCAACTTCGTCTCCTATGTAGACGACACTCGGCTCATCCTCTCTCTCATGAAGGACCCCACAACCGCTAAGACCAACCTCCACACCGGACTTCACGCCATCGCCAACTGGATGGAAGCAAGCCGGCTCAAACTGAACTCGGAGAAGACCGAGATCATCATCATCTTCTGCTCCAGCAGATCAGCATGGGAGGACTCCTGGTGGCCTGCTACTCTGGGGTCTGCCCCAACGCCCACCACCCACGCACACAACCTCAGCTTCATACTGGACTCATCGCTCTCTATGACCCAGCAAGTCAATGCCATCTCATCCTCATGTTTTAACACCCTTTGCATGCTTCGCAAGACCTTCAGATGGATCCCCGTTGAAACCAGAAGAACGGTCACCCACGCCTTCTTAAGCAGCAGACTGGACTACGGCAGCGCTCTCTACGCGGAACAGCGGGCAAGCTCCAGAGGAAACTTCAGCACATCCAGAACGTCTCAGCACGACTCATCCTCAACCTCCCCCGCCACGAAAACACCTCAGAGACCTCCACTGGCTCCCCGTCAACAAAAGGATCATCTTCAAACTCCTGATCCACGCTCACAAAGCTCTCCACGACGCCGGACCTGCCTACCTCAACGAGCATCTCAACTTCCACATCCCGACACGCTTGCTCCGCTCCGCCAACCTCGCCCTCGCAACCGTCCCCCGCATCCACCGGACCACAATCGGCAGCAGATCCTTCTCCCACCTTGCCGCCAAAACCTGGAACTCCCTCCCCATCAACCTACGTCTGACCCAGGACCTCCCGACCTTCAGGAGGCGCCTCTAGACCTGGTTCTTCGAGCAGTAGCACCACCCCTTCCCGCAGCACCTGGAGACCCTACCGGGTGAGTAGCGCGCTTAACAAATTACTGATTGATTGATTAGTAGTCTCATTATTAATTTCTTGAATACATATGGCTGCTTTAGTTTCAAGTATGACTTTTGCATAAGTGCCATTGCTGCCAATAATTATTTGATCTCTGTGAAAATTTTAGAAACTTACTCACATTACATTTTTATTGAAATATTCATATTTGTTAAAGTAGTCAGTGAAAGGTCAGATTTGGTATAATTTATCCACACTTTCTGGGATCTGTCTAATTAGCGAGAGGAATGGCAAAGCATTGTGACACACTTTCCTGTTTAAATTCCAAATACTTATTCCCTTAGGTTCACTGGTTATTGTCGAAAATATGACATTCACTAATTATATTTTCCCTCTGATGCCCCTTGATACCTAACACATTTTTAATCTGGAAATTGTGAATGCATTTGACATGATGTTTGAGGTAGGATATTGTCTGTCGTGGTTGTGAAATCACATTTTGTATGTGTTGTATAGTACCATTTAAAACACTGAGGGCCTGATTACGACCTTGGCGGATGTAATACTCTGTCACAAAAGTGACAGATATCCAGTCCGCCGTATTACAAGTTCCATTATATCCAATGGAACTTGTGAAACGGCGGACGTAATATCCGTGACGTTTGTGCCTGAGTATCCCATCCGCCAGGGTCGTAATCATGCTCTGAATCTCTTTGATAACATATCAGAAATAGAATGTCAGTGCTTGCCATGCTTCCATTACTATAATTCCGAATAAAGCAAAGGTTGCATAGTAGATGACTCAAATTTTCATAACTTTGAAGATAGAAATTAGTGTCTGGGGTTTTCTCCTACATCTTACTTTATTCTAAAATTCCATACCGTATACAGACATAACCGTTATTTTGAGCATAGATGACTGTATTTGGCAAGAAGTCTCAGTTATGGAAACGTCAAAGTGAATTAAGCTGCATTTTATGAAGTGTGGGGTGCATCACCACAAAGTAAGTCCAAACTCTATGTTAAGTTAAGAGACTGATTGCAACACGGTGCCCCTGACTGAGACAGGAAAGGTGGGGGATCTCAGGGAATTCATCACCCTCAAAAGAAAGCAAAACTGTATGTATCGTTTTTCTCTTGCAGATGCTATACTTAATAGGCTCATTGGTTATCATGCCTTTCTCCATTTATAAAGATTCGATTTTAAGGGGGGAAAAAGTGTGGCCCTGACTTCAGTAAGTTTAAGATTCCAGATGTGGTGTATACAAGCAGAGGCTGCCCCAACAAGAGAACATTTTGGTGGCTTTGAAAAGAAGTTTACAGATTATGTACTGATGATGTCAGTATCCCTATGCAGTGGTAACTAGCCTAAGGGGTTTAACAGAGGTAATATTCAGCCTCACAAGATAAACATAAAGCTGTCATAGATTGTATGAGCTTTGATACTGTAAATCATGGCCTTGTGTGACATGGGTTACGAAATGTGATCTCTGCCCCCTGACCGAGATTTTAAAAGCACTTTCCATGATGTTGGTAAAGGATTCACAAGTAAGGATGTGAAGTAGATGAGGTGTGTGGTCTTTTTACGAAGCTGAGAAGATGATTGTGGACCCAGAGGTCACATTGCAAGTGTGTACCTGCTTTTAGACTTTTGTCCAATACGTCTTCTATGGTGAAATCTACATGTGTGTCTGGGTTCACATTTTGAATATTGTAGGTTCGCTCTCATCGTTATAAAATTAATCAACTTATGTTTAAATGCCATTGTTCCTTTTCTGTTGTTCATAGCGCAAATCAACAGTGCTGGAAGAAATTGGTATGCTATGATCATGTTTAAAATATATTGAAAATTTGTTACGCTTAATACACTTTGCTCTTTCAGTGTTGGAAGAGGTTGAAACATGATGGCAGACAGAGATGAGTTCATCATTCCAGCCCCAAAGAAAACAGTTCGTTTTGGTGGTACAGTGGCAAATGTATTGCTGAAATATAAGCAGGTGAGCCACGCTGCGTTTGATTTTCTGATGGCTAGTGTATGTAAAGACGGATATTGGTTTTAATTTGTTTTTGTGAATGACATGAGGTGTCTTGATTAGGTGGTAGTATATGTATTTATTTTCCATCTTGTTTTGTAATATACCCTGGGTCTTCATAAACTAATTAAATTGCTGATTGAAATAAGGTGAAATGTTTGGGTAATATGGTAAATAATTATATACCTAACCAGAGAACAGGATAAGGAATTTCTTTAGGAGCACTGAAGCACTTGTTGCTCAAATGAAACATCTAGATTTCTAGAAAACCAGGATGACTTATCCTTCTTGAGCTATGTGATCATTGACGCTCAGGTCCATGATTAGTAAGTTGGACGCTAAAAATATGTAGTATGGTGAAGAGTAAATGGATTATTCAGATTTTGTACCTGAAATACGTGTTTTATTAAACATCTTTGGCCCATTTTATGAATTTACTAAAAATGTAAAGTATCCACAAACTTAAGTTTGACCCTGAATAGGTTAGCCCGTATCGGTGAGTGGGTAAACTATATGGATGGGTTGGGTATAAATTCTTACAGTACTGTTTGAGAAATCACACAGAGGTATGATGTTTTAGTAGCTTGGTTTGAGAACCAACATTTGCATCTAAGCTGGCATTCTGATTAAAAACAATTGAACATTGTAGCACTGGAAGACATTTTTTGCTTCCCTCTCCAATAAAAAGTGTTTTTATAGAGTTAAATAGGAAAACACTATGCCAGTGGTAAGAAACCCTCAGTTGTCTGTCATGGGACCAATGAACCAGTATGCACATTATGGGCACTCTTAGATTTATGGTGCCAAATCATGCTGGTCCGAACCCAAAGTTTCACATTGGATTGTCGTTGTGGTTTTATTTTCCTACATTTTCTATACCACGCTATCACAAGGCCTTCCTGCCACGTTTTAGCAGCTGGTTTGGCAACTTTAGTATTCCTGTCACTAGAAGGCTTTGCATACAAGGTGGGCATTTATCTGTTTTTGAATGTTTTTAAAGATGTTCTGTTATTCTCTGCACCCATAAATATTTCATCGTTTTTTCTACTTAGCACGTTTCTCTTGCTTTAAAAAATAAATAAATTTGCATGAGCAACCAAGATATTATCTTCCTAGAAACAGTGATCTCCCAGCAGGCGTGCCCTGCAGCATCCTGCCTGTTGCAGCATCAGTGCACCTTTTCAAAATATGGAAATATGTCTCACTTTTTAAATGCTTGTCCTATGATAGGTATGACCTCGTTGTCTGTTATCCGTCAGTATTTTTCACCTTTTATCCAACTCTCCATATCACTGCCTGTTTTGCCCATGCCACGTAGATATAAAAATCTGTGGTATCCTTGCCACCAGCTCCTTCATAAGTGTGCTGCTATTCTGGACCATTAGTGAGAATTGTTGGTGTGTTGGACAGTCTGTCCTAGGTTTCACAGTTCGGATCTCCTTGAAGGTCTTTGTCCTTTACTTGGAAGGTTTTGCTACCCTCATCCAGGGCTCCTAAATTTGCTGTGCATGCCAACACATTGTTCCCTGATAGCACCAGTTCTGATCTCCTTCACCTGTTGTCTGGTTTGGTTTCTGTGTGTTCATTTGCAGACTTTATATGCCTAGCTGTTTTGCACTGCCCTTAACTCCTGCACCTAGTTTGGTTCCCTCAACAGGCCTTGTCTGGATAATGTGTTTTGGTTGCTGACTGCTCACAGGCACTCTATTAAACCAGTTTTCCAGATCTTACAGAACTCAAACTACTAGACAATCCTTGTAACAAGTATGCTTGTTTTTAGAATTACTAGAATTGAATACTCCTGCAAGCTGAGTTGCCAAATTCTTCATCTCTAGGTTTTTACTATTGTGGATGCTTGGTCTGAACAGTTTTGGCTTACTCTTGGTGGTTAGTGTGGTGTAGAAAGTCTTGCACAGTGCAGATGTAAACTATACACATAAATGGATTGTTCAGTCCATTAAAAAACTTTTAAAATAGGTGCTATACTTTATAAAGTTCGATAGCACAGTAAGAACCATAGCAAATAATGTGTTAAACAGTTCTACCTTTAATCAAGAGACACTAGCATTCATTTACATTTGTCACTTTGTTATGCAGCATGTGTAAAGAGATGACCAACTGCATGTTCGCAATTAGGTATAGACTAGGTGCAGCATAGCTGGTTCACCTTGCCTTAAAGGGTTTGCTGTATGGATGGATATCCTCGAGGTGGTAGTAAGAAAAATTATCTTTGGAGTTGATCCTGTAGCAGGCAGTTTTTTTTGTCCGAAAAATTAAAGAAGGGTTACTAGGCTGAAGTATGAGGTAGACATTTGTTAGCAGGGAAGTGCGCTAGCAGTGAAAACCACAATGTAGTGTTGGGTCTATACTTCTGGCTGGCGGACCGTCATTTGGCTATGTGGTTGAACAGCAACAGAGGTCAAAGTCTTTAAGTGTTGCACTGCCATAGTCATGGAGGCAGACAAGCATTTCAGACAGGCACATAAAAAGGTAGAGTTCTTACCCCAGTGGCTTCTCAAAATCTCCCTTCCTTTTAGAGTGGACACCAGCTTGTGATGTGGTTTTTATTCTCTCACTGGACATTGGAGCAATACAACCTTGATTTTCAGCCTAGGAAGTTGCAGCGATTTTTTTTTTTTTTTTTTTTTTTTTTTTTTTTTCGGCTGCTCTTTTTTCTATGGCATCACATTCTTACGGTAACAATCACACAAGCTTTTCTTCCCCAAGTCTGGCAGATAATAAGGCCGTCTTTGTGGACAGTCTGCAGTATACATCTTTGTCCTTTAGACTGGGTCAACAGCAGGTCTTTTCCCCAGTACTGTAGTATGACACTACTCCGACAGTTTAGGCAGCCAAACTTCCCACCTCTGGGTTGTCCCTTTCCTCTGCGGCATCAAAGTTGAACTTTGGTACCTGGTTTGTTTTCTGAAATAATGGCAATTAGTGTTCTGCTGTGATGCTCCTTTACTTCAAAGCTACACTTGGAATTTGGAAGGAGCCAAGTTGAGGGGACCCTTCGCTTTCTCAGGTGTTTCCCTCAGTTTTGATCTGTGAAAACCGCATCTCATAATACGCACAGTCATCCTGTTTCCTTGCTGATAACGCAAGCATCCAGTTTTGCCTCTTGGGTTTGTGTATGTCCTAACAATCTTGCAACCTGTCCCTCTCTATTTTTGGGTGCCACAACCATGTCCGTGGTGGACATACGATACCAGCAATGGACAGGCAGAAACTCTCCTTTCTCAAGTTTTTTGATGGCGGACAGGCACATGGTAATGAGCATTTGTTCAGGAGTTTTTATTTGTATTTTTAGCCTCCGCCTGACCTGCTGGAAATGGCTTTCTGATGCAAAGGTAAATACAATAAACTTCCTGCACTATGACGAATTTGGTACATGACACTCAACCCCCACACTGGTAAATCTTATTTCATGCTTTATTCTCAGGGACTTTGCCCTCTCCAATCCAGAGTTTTTTTAACATTATCGTTCTTCTGCATTCCTCCTGCAAGGCTGTGGTGCTGGAGCTACGTGCTTCTATGACTTTAGAGAAGGGGGATTACAACTGCCAAGTCTGAGGAGAGTAGCTGGTAGACTGACAATGAAAATAACTGTAAGGACCATGGAGCAACATGCACCTGGCAGGCCAGCTGGTCATGACCAACCAAGCTCCTGAAGAATTAACGGCTTCATGATATCTTCCACAGATGAAGAAGTGGTAACTTTATACTTTTCCCCAAGCAGGCTCATGCCAGTAAAACCTTGCGGTCCTGTTTTGCCCCGTTCTCTCACATTACAGACTGAGAAGAATCTGGGGAATTTTCCCATTCGTCCCACTTGGTATTAATGTGTTGGGTTGGATAGGTATGGTTGTCCTGAACCTTTGATGTTTCTTTGCTATCCCTTTCATTGCAGCAATATCCTTCCTTAATGATGCACTTGGATAGTAAATCTTCCTTCCCTATGCCAATGGATCAAGTCCAGTAGGTAATTGCCACCAGCCTAACTGAAAGTTGTGGCTGCAAACAACTATTAAATGCCACAGGACCTCAGTTTTTTTCCCCTGTGCCCCAGAATGTGCTTTCCTCCATGCTAAATCAGCCATCAAAAATAATTAAAACCCATTATCTCATCCTACACCATTTCTACCATTTCATGGCCATAACTGTGATTTAAATACTCCAGAGCAAAGGTTATTGTCTCAAAATACTTATATTTTAACTTGTGCCCCCTTGAATGTGCCACTACATTCTTGGGGCTCCATGTCCCACAGCCACCTGCTGCCTGCATCGCCTGACTGAGGAAGAGGGCTATTAACAACAGTCTCACACTTTCAAGTGCATCAAGGACTTCTGATGTGCGGGATGCACAACTACAGTATTGAGAAGTCCTACAACCGCTGGTGCCTGCATTTGCTGACTGAGGGGGAGGGGCTGTGGACCAGAGCCTTGTGTTATAAAGAGAATCAAGGCCTCCCAGTGTGCAGGACATGTGCACAGGCAAATACCAAGCACGTTTGTGCCTATCAGAGCCTCGAGGAAGCTGGGCTGGGCCACCGTTCTTGGCCCTGAAATTACCTTGCCCGCCTGGCAGCACCTATACCGATGAGGGAAAGGCTGTTTCATCCTGGAGTGCAACTATGGGAAAAGAAAGGCTATGGCATCTAAAACTAATAAAGGGGAACTGACTTAGAAAACTACTTCCATTACGAACTACCTAAGGGCTGTTATGGGTATAATAACTTCAGAACTTGAGAATGTTGAAGGAAGGATTGCTGCATTCCGCCAACAATCCTGTCCATCACCAATCCACCCAGAACCAACATTTTTCAATTGGAAATCACGGGAATGGCTTATGAACTGAGGCCAACAACCCCACAGTAGGTGAAATAATCGGACAGACATCATCCCATGTAAATAATATACATTCCCCACTTTGTGCAAGTCCGAACAATGAAAATGAAGTTAGGGAAAGTATTACAAGTCCACCAACTCCACCTCCACACAACAAGATGATGAAGGAGAGGCTATCGGATTAATTACAATTCCCCCACCGCTACAACATCAACTTGTTCAGACCTCAAATGGTGAAATATCAGTGAACTTACAACCATACATGATGGAAATATCTGGTAATGAGATTCCTGGATGAAGAGGTTTAAAGGATATGTAAAAGCAAGTCCTGGAATTATTTAGTCACTTTTTGCCAAAAAATGAAGACAAGCTTATAGCCATCTTAGTACAGTCACCGGCTAGGTCAAATCAGTTTAAGTCTAACAATACAGAGGTTTCTGGTCGAACCCCTCATTCTGAGAGTGCACCCTCTGTATTTCAAAGGGATCACTCAAGTGGAAATATTGAGAAGGGTTCAGCTTAAGGAGATGTAGGGAACAACATACTTCAACACAATTGGATGGTCATCTAGTAGCTTCATGTGGATTTTCTTTTTTTAAATATGTTTATTGACTTTTTAAACAGGTCTGATATTCATCTTAATACGTGACATTTGTATGCACATACATTAGAAAACATCTACAGCTGTTTACTGGATCAATACATATCACATTACTTCAGGTAAATGCGCAGGTACCCCATCGGGCAGTCTGCAGCCACCATAACCAGCACTTGTGTCTGGGTCCCCCAAAAGGGGCCCAAGCTCTTGATTGTTTCTAACCTCTGGCATGGGGTCGTTATCTAGTCTGGAGTCATCCATGCCATTTCTTATTGTCTCAGATCCCTCTCCATGATTGTAAACTACTTCACTACAAACTAAGTAACTGTGTCCTGAGAACCTGTGACATCGGGTAGCCGTTCATTCACACAGTGACAATAACTCTGTCAATTAGTGCTAGGCTAGTTGTCTCAGGGGTCGGGGCTGGGGGTGGGAGATGGGGGTGGTACGAGGGGGGACACCAGAGGGCAACACCCAGTCCTGGGTGCATATCCCATTTGGTACTTAAGGGCTTCTTTCAACAACCGCACTCGGGACATCCCCTGATCCACATCCAATGTTCCCTGCTCTGCTGTGTCACTGATTTTGGTGCATTTCCCAGGAACCTCCCCTTTGTTAGGCTGTGGTGGTCTCAGCTTCAGTATCAGCCTCTGAGGAAGCATTGTCCGCTAAATCGAGGGATTCCCATTCATCTGCTACTTCAGACAAGAGGTGGGCCATGGGGCGACGTCTAAGCCCCCTTGATTCTTCCCTCATTAATGCCCGCTCCTCTGCGTGGGCCCAGCCTGTTACCTCCTGTATCCACGTGAGTAGACTGGGTCCCTCAGGAGCTTTCCAAGACATCACTATTCTGCGACATGCTAGTGCTAGTGCCAGATCTACAAACCTGTTCCCCACCTGTTTAGAGGGTGTTCTAACCAACAGGCCCAGTAAGCAGACCTCCATGGCAACGGGCAGTGACCTATCCAGTGTTGCGTTGAGGTGTGTAATGACCACATTCCAATAGACTACTAGACGGGGCATCCCCAAGTCATGTGGCCAAAATCAGCCTCTGAGGCTTGGCATCTAGGACAGGTCTGGGGCTCGCCCCTGTATATGGTCTGAAGTCTCTGAGGGGTGAGATATGTTCTATGTGTGAAATTGAACTGGATACTTTTAAGGCGTGTATTCCGTTTCTATTCAGCATCTGTCAGTTCCCTGCCCAAGTGTGCATCCCAAAGCGCCCTCTGGGAATGTAGGAGCCCACCTACCATCCCATTCAGTGCCCTGTACAGCCATGTCACCAAATGTGAGACCCCACTCATCGTAAGCATTCTCTGGAGTACAGCATGGTTGGGGTTTCCTCCGAGCTCTCCCTCCACATCCAGGTCCCGCAGAAAATGAACCAGAGCTTATATCTCAAAAACTGACCCTGAGGTAGTTCCGGCTGCTCAGGAGTTCTCAAAGAATGCCAGTCTGTCCTGCGTATAACAGTCGCCTGCTGTGGCTAGCCCCACCGTGGTCCAGGTGCGCATTTGCCCCTGCTTAAGACAGTGGGGAGGGTCTCCGAGCGGGAGCCCCACCAAGGGGATCACAGGGGTGAAGGGGATCAAGGCTCTTATTTGCTTAAGTGCCCTGTGCCGTTCCGCAAGGACCGCACCCAAGAGGACTCCGACCCAGTTAAGCAGTCTGGCCACCAACATATTGGTGCTCCATTCGTCGCAGTCCCAGTCCAGTTCTGCCAAGCTTTTGTTGTTAAGCCATCGCGCCAGCCAGTGCAACTGAGATGCTGTATAATAAAGTTCAAAATCTGGAACTCTCAGTCCTACCGCTGCCGATTGGAGGCAAAGAGTAGCAAGAGCGACCCCCCCTTGAAGCCCTACATTCCATATCAGTTCCCTAAGAAGTGTGGCTAAAGAACTGAACCATGTCTTTGGGATCATTACGGGCATGTTGACAAAAAAATACAATAGTCTCGAGACTATGATCATCTTAGACAACAGGCTTGTGCCATGAAGGGCAGCTTAAGGGAGCACCAGGAGCTGACGCAGGTCTGGAGAGACCGATAGGCCTTACCCAGATTGCCCTCCCGTATATCAACTTCATCATGGTAAATATGAATACCTACATATTTAAATGTGTGGGGTGCCCACGTAACATCTGCATGGTGATGATTATAGGCTAATCCCTGTGAATTTCATAGGTCCTCTTGTCTCTTGATCAGAGGCAAGTTTCCGGTGTTGGAATGCAAAGTTGTTTTATTGTATCCACAACAAATCGTTTTGAGCTTCTGGATAGTTCCAACAATAATAATGACAGACTGTTATCTTTGCCAAAATTTAGCCAATCCTTTACTCCTGTGGCCCTGTAACACACAAAATGATGGAAATCCCTTATTCTATTATATCCTTATTGGATGCTGCTGCCCCCTCCTGTTCCCCTGTTTAGGCAAGGGTTTGTCCCTTTTCTATTGGAACATTGCAGGCGCTTACTCAAAGATCTCAAAACCTGACTAGTTATCCTTTGTCAGTGATTACGATGTTATACTTTATCGAAGGAGGTTATCAAAGGCTTTTATGCTTTTTTTCAGCATGCCATACCCTCAGCAGCTGACAGAGCAAAGGGAGGTATGGTCATCTTTGTCTCGGGTAAATCCACTGTGATTCGAACTAAAAAGGTTTGGTCCATGCCGCATTTTTTGGGTTACTTCCGCTGTCTACCAGACTAATTTGGTATTTTATTAAAATTTGTAATCCTATTTCAGGCCAAGTAATTAATGAATTGGATGTTTCTTATAGAAAAAGATTATGTAAGAAAAAAATCCTGCTTCACCTTTTTTTAATGTGGGTACGGGATTTCAGTATATCAGTTTGTGAGATTAGTGGCCAAACGCACTTGTTGTTTTAAAGCTCAGAAAAATAATGAAGTAACAGACTTATCATGACATGATTTATCTTTATTAAAATGTCACCTATGGAGAAATTCAAATTCCCGCATTTTGTAGGAATTCAAAATGGAGCACAATTGATTTTATCCTGACTTCAAGGGACCCTTGCGCTCTTGTTAATGGGTTTGATATTCTCAGCAACTGTTCCAGTGATCATAATCCTCTTGTTGCTTCCTGGAACATAAATATGAAGCAAAGTCTGTCCCTCAAGGAAACCGATTGTGGTTAATTACACCAAGAATAAGGGCTTGAGAATAAAATGGAATAAGATTGACCCAGATGCTTTTATTAAACATAGCATTGCCAAGTCAATAGGTCAGGCCTATGCAAGAGATATTGGCTTTGTCAATGTGTTTTAGCCATGTTGTACAGCAGAGTGAAAGCTGTGCAGCATGGCTGAAGGAAAACAATGCTATAATAATGTGGACAGTGCTGGCTGCGTCATTGCACTTTTTTATTTACCTTCAGCCATGCTGCACTGCAGCTGGGGTACAAAATGGGTAATCAATACCTTAATACAAACAGTCAATAGCTGTTGCATAGGTTAGACCTATTGTCTTTGCAAATGCCACTATATGGTTAGCCCATCAGATTTCAGGAATGACCATCTCGTGAGCTCGCCGTGCATGTTGAGTCCCTGAATAATATATAATACCCAAATAGGGAAATAATCTTTGCAAAACACTCTTATATTCACATGTTAAGACACCTGTCAGGAAATCCTCCAACAAAAGCAAAAAAACGACTAGCATTGGCAAGTATGGGTTTTGTGTCTTTTATTTTATTAGCTTGTCTAGTTTACTATTATTGTAATATTTCTCAGATTCATTTTTTAGTTAATGTGGCCGTCTTGTTTGTGTGCCTCTTGTACAACATTCTTCTTTGACCTGAGAGCGACATGGCCCAGGGGAAGTTTAGTTATAGCTACAGACCAAAAGGAAATATCCTGTGATTCATGGCAAATCACTTATTCTCCCCGTGCCTGAAAACAAAAAAAATGAATGTATCCTTTTGTGATGTAACAGGTGCTCATAAGCTCATGTAAAGTGTTCCAATACCTTTGGGTTGAGTTTGCGCTATAAAAAAAAAAACTCCAAAACAAATAAATAATACAAAAACAAGAAGAACAAAAAGGAACTACTGTCAAAAACAAACGTGCAATAATTCGACAATGAGTGTGCTAGAAGTGTTTTTCTGGTAATATTTACTTAATTTTCAGGTGTCCCACTTTGTGCACCTCCCAGCAGGAAACTAGGCATGAGGTGTTAACCACAGCACCGAGACTTTGGGACACAGAGCTAGGGCCTGTACAGACTAGCGAAATAACAGCAACAGCAAAGTGGAGGTATTAAACACATGATAAACACAATATAGCAGCCCCCATGCTCCTTATACTGTGAGGAACTTCTTTATTTAGAAAGCAGCGGCAGTGCTTCCTTTAAGCTATGCCGCTGAGGCTGGGCCAAAGGAGGCATGCATCTGTTAATTTTAACAATACACCCCCCCCCCCCCCCCCCCCCCCGAATCTCTGGCCCTTCGGACCAACATTTAAAAAAAAAAAAAATGAGAAAAAAAAGTCAGCGCTTTAGTCTCCAACCTGACTTGAAAAACACAGATTATGCGCCTATCTGCGAGAATTACCCTAACATGTCGACAGATGTAGCTGGACAGGAGCTGAAGGAAGTTGGGTTCTGGTTGCAGTACATCTCCCCCAACCCCCATTTGTTTGCATGGTTTTTGATGCAACTTTGACTGGAGTGCACTGGGTTCCTGCTAAACATGTCCCCTGTTCCAGTGTTTATTCCCTTAACACAAGACCCCTGGTCACTTGATCCCCAAATGCCCAGGCCCTTTAGCACCTCTGTAAGTACATAGTAAATGGTACCTCTGGTATCTAGGGCCTATGTACTAGAGAGGGCCCCTAAGAGCTGCAGCATAATTGTGCCACTCTAAGGGGCCCAGCACCAACCTCATGCAGACTCTCATTGCAGGCTGCGTGACAGGGTGCTCCTCAAAGTGAAAACACAACATGGCACACAGCCTGTGTGCCATGTTCCCTAATCACTGCATGTAATATTTGTAAGTCACCCTACAGCAGGCCTTACAGCCCTAAGGCAGAGTGCATTATTTTACATTTGTGGACATATCTTCAAGAGCAGATCTGCTTCTGCTATGTCTTTGTCGGTTCTCAGACATAGTAAGTATACAGGAAAGCATTTTAAATACATGTGCTGGACACTGGTCAATATGAGTTCCACACTTACATGATTGCTTCACTGAAACTAGGGAGGTTTGGTATCAAACATCTCATACTAATAAACCCTCACTGAAGCCAGTGATAAATGTATTAATACATGCATCCAGAAGGCTTCTTAGAGGTGCCCCCTGAAAAACCACCAATTGCTGGTGGATAACTGACTAGTTCTAGCCAGCCTGCCACCAACAGATGAGATTCTGACCCCCAAGGATGAGAGCCTTTGATCTCTAGAGGTCAGGATCAAAGCCTCCCAACAGTAAGATGTGCAGATGTGCATTCCAAGGCAGGAGGCTTCAAAGAAGCCCACCGCTTTTGGTATCCAGATTTTGCCTTCCTCAGAGGGAGATGCCAATCATACCCCCTTCCCCCCACCTCCCGCCCCAAGACCCATTTGGCACCTGGACAGGCAGAAGAATTAGCTGGGCAGGAGACTTGTTACATTTCCAGGCTGGACACACCTCTGGAGTGATCAGCCTGAAGGAAACACAGCCTTAGGAATTCCACCATCTTGTGTATGGTGGAATTAGGAATTCTGGGACAGGGTGATGCCTACTCCCCAAAGGAAGTGCTCATCTATGTGGTGTAGTGATCTCAAAGGCAAGTACCCCCTTGGCTACTACCCTTCACTCACCTTAACATCCCCTAAAGTGAGTATTTTAATGACCCACTGATACTAGGAAAGCAGATATTTGCTGAACACAAAAGAAGTGGACAAGACGTCTGCTGAACCAAGGAGACTGATGGACTTGGCGCCAACCCTGCCTTCCTGCTTGCTGCACCCAACCCTTGAGGAGCAGCTGACCAGTCCTGTCTCTGCTGCACCAACAAACCGGCAGAGCTGCCAGTGCTTTAAATTACTCAGAAGAGCTCCCTTGGAGCAGAGGAGCAGCTTCCTTGCATTTGCAGGCAACCCAAGAAAGTACTGGGAGGACCAAGACCGCCCAAAGACTGAGGCCCGACATTACCACTGCACACGAGCCACCTAGCCCGAGCTGAAGTGGCCTAACGTGTCAGCGTTGTTCCCAGGCCTTCCAGAGACTAAGCCTCCTTGATTTCGCCAACTGTGGACTTCCCAGTGGCGTCTGTAGCTTCTTCCTGAAGACCCCCTTCACCACGACCACCTCTGGTGACCCGACGTTCCATGGCACCTCTGGACCTGAATGCCCCGGACTGAGGAGAAGAGGACCACTGGTGTCACTACGTCCCCCAGGCTCGTGAGACCTGAGCCCACTTTTTGGTTTGGTCGGCCTGGACCCCCAGTCCATGCCTGCAGCCAATTTCTGTGGGCACCTTCTACAGCGACCGCCACTCGGTGGTTCACCTGGACTGGGCTCTTAGTCCACCTCTGCAGCATCTTTGTGACTGGACCGATCCCCATAGCCTTACACGGGGCACCTGATGCTTAACTACACCACTGCCCTCCCCAAGTGCTGCCTGAGGTGACTTGTTGGTGTGGCTTAGGACCTTGCCCTGTACTCACCTTAAGTCCAGAAGTTTGGTCCTTTAAGTTGCTGTGAAGGACCTGTTTGCCGTGTATGTTTTCTTTCCCATAGAGTAACATTACAGCTACAGAAAAATGTAGTGTTTTAACTTTTGAAAACTCTAAAATAAATTCCTAACTCAAAAAGTACTCACCTGATTCCTGTGGTCTGTTTATCTAAATTTATGTAAAAGTTATTTTGATAAATTAGTGCTGCATTTCTTGATTTAGTGTGTGTGCCTTGCATGCTTAGCACTCCCCTCTGATATGCCTCACTGCTCCCCACACTACCACAAAAGAGAGCATTTGGGATGTCATTTCTACCTTTGTGATACCTTTGGGTTTGCCTGGACTGTTTGCACAGAGTCCACTATATAAAGAGCCAGCTTCCTACAGGGGCACACAGCCAAAGATGGATGGCTGTGCAAAACTGATGGCTGGCAGGAGTCTGTGGGACACCTGGAAGTGGGCAGCAGTGCAATTGGGGTATCTATGCGGATCCTGCCCATCTGCTACATGCTTTATTACCCTAATGTGCATCTCCAAGTGAACCTTTGCACCGGGTACTCCGACAAGAAGATGGAGATGATGCAACTTTCAATGCTATTGCACGGGGTGTAGGAGCCGGTCATCTTGGGCATTAAGAAAGCCATTACATGCCCTAGAAGGAGTAGGAAGTGTGATTAACTTTTCCACGGGCCTGTCTCACTGTTGAATATCCGGTGCAGTAAAATTGCATAGAACTAGACAGTTTATTCGAAAGGTGTGTATTCTGCTCAGTGTACATGTAACACTCTCTGGTACGTGCAGAATTTGTATACATGACACTGCAGTACACCAGTTGTCTTTGGCTAGCATATATATGCGTGGTTATAATTTTACAAAACACTCTATGATACCTTTCCCGGTATCACAGCTCCCAAACTGTAAACCTTGCACACGGTTTGCATGCACACTTCTTGCACTAGTAAATGTGATATGAACACACTCGAGGGTACATAGAATTTTTCTCATGCCTTCACAGTGCATCCTGCACCACTAGCTATGATGTGACCCATTCTGTGGCACACAAATTTTGTTCACAAACCACCGGGCATCCTGCACCAGTAAATATGATATGAGCACACAAAGTGCAGCTGGAGTGTGTCACAGACCTGTTAGGAGAGCCCATAAGAGAGTACTGTTCCTGTGCATATCCACAGGTGTGCCTTCCCCCACAAATATGGCACAGCATGCATAAAGGCGCACTATTGATTAAAATAATAGAATCATTTTCTTGATTGAAGCTTGTGGCTACCCAAGGGTATGACAGGTGCTGCATTGGGGCAAAAACAATTAAAAACAACATCAAAGTGGGAGAGGTTTGGGGGAACCGATCACGTGCCCTCGGAAAACAGCGTCTGAAATTTGATCTCAGTCTTTGAATGCCCAGCAAATGTGACAAGATAAAAACAAGATTTACAGGCCTGTTTACAGGAACAAAACTGAGCTTGACTGTAATTTTTTTTTAAATTGCTTTTTAACAAAGAAAAAGTAGTTCCTAAAACAGATGCTAAAATGGTGACCAGCGGATTGATAAAGTGCTTGATCCCTGCTCTCGGGGAGGACTAAACACAGGAAGAGACGTGACAAATGCATGCTATGGACCAATGGGAGGACAGGACTAGGAGCGTGATGATGGAGCCAGCCAATGGGAAGCCTATGGACGGGCTGAAATCTACAAAGCATATACATGTCTTGAAGAGACTGCACAAGTGCTGTCCTGTCGTGCCCTAAAAATGAATTGTTGAGAATGTGGAAGCTTTTTCATCATGTCTGTCCTTAAAGAATGACCCATCCCATATACAAGAAGATTTTAATAGGTTATGCTATGCAACCTGAAACATGTTTACCTACAAGGGAGTTTCTGCCGTGACCACACAACTCAAATGATTTAAAGCTGTATGCTCTGTGGTTCCCAGAATGTTAAAATCCACCCTTCGTTCTTGCCTAAGATCCCACAAGAAAATAAAGCATGCATGCCGTTTGTACAAACAAATGTTGTAAGTCTGTCAGGAGGAGATAAGGTGTAATGCATGGGACAATTTATTAGAGGCAGAGAGGGTAAGGAATCCTACATAATTTGGGGATGTTGTAAATCACCTTATCTCAGGTTATACTTTTCCCAGAAAAGATTCTGAAATCCTGTACGAAGGGTGGGTGAATCCCTATTCCAAAATGTTTCAAGCTTAAGAGGAAGAGAATCATATCCCTGAGTTGGAGGGAGAAGGGCCATTACTCTCAACAGAGTTACAAGACTTTAGCAAGTCAGTAGGGGTTGAGGAGGTATCCTTGGCAATCCGTAGGAGTACTTCAGGAAAATCCCCAGGCACTGAAGGTGTCACTGTAGACCTCTTCAAGGCAAACATTCTTTTATTCGCCCTGTTTATTTATCTAATGTATTGAGAGCCGCAGTTATGGTTACACTTCCGGGACACTCAAGTTAGCAACGATAGTCCCATTTTCAAGAAGGGGGACACAAGCTCCCCTGCTTGCTGTCGACGCATGTCGGGCACAGTGGATGAATGTTTTAATCTTGATCTTTTAGTCAGGAAATATGTGTTGGCAAAAGGACAGGTACTTCATGTGGCATTTTTGGATCTTTCACATGTGTTTGATCTGGTAAACCAATCTAAATTATGGGATAAGATGGAGCAGCTGGGGATGGAAAAAGAACTGTTAACCTTGATAAGACAAATGCACTGGGAAATGTCTGTAAGAGTGTGCGTTATGGGCTCCAAGGTGAATCTTCCCCCCTATTTGGAACTAACTGAGGGATGCATCATGGGTGAATATTGTCGTTCCCCCCCCCCCCCCCCCCCCCCAACCCTTTCTTTTCGAGAACAGCTAATGGCTTCCTACTTTTGTTGGATTAATTTTTAACCTAAATGGAGAGTTTGGATGTAAATGTCAATTTTACTAAGTAGTTTGTCATGACGTTTGGGCCTTCAAAGACAAAAATTAAGTCAAATCAGTTGGAGGAGTGGCCATCTAAAAAGAACTAAGGCCCTCATTACAACCCTGGCGGTCTGTGGTAAAGTGGCGGTAATACCGCCGACAGGAAAAAAAACTGAATCACGACCATGGCGGAAACCGCCAACATAGACAGCCACTTTAACACTCCGACTGCCACAGCGGTACAAACAAACAGCTCACCACCAACAGACAGGCGGAAGACAATGTACCACCCACCCTATAACAACCCAGCAATCTGCGACCTTTTCCGGGGCGTAAATAACGTGAACAAAAAACACAGCGGAAACAGGACTTGGAAGGGAAAACACTCACCTCTCCACACCCCACGAGGAACCAGGACGCCATGGAGCCAGAACTCCAGATACTCCCTGTGATGGTATTCCTGCTCCTCTATCAGGAGCACCAAAGACGGCGGCGACGACCACGGTGAGTACTGCACCTACAACACAGGGGCGGGAGGAGGAAAAAGAGAGTGACACACACACACGCAACACGCACCACCCACACCCACAACACCATACTCACGAGTACATGCAGCAACATTACATATACCCCCCCCCACCCCCCCACCTTCAATAACGCATGGACAAAAGGAATTGATGTGAACAAATGTAATCAATAAAAATCAGATAGTGAAATTTCAAAATTAAGTAAATACAAATCTGTACACCAACTACACAAGTCCGGATATTACTCAAACATAGTCTGTGGATCAGAGTCCCAAAAGCCATGGGCAAGGCCCACACATGACACCAGACTTCAAACCTAGAGAACACTGCAGGGGCATCAGATCGAAATGAAACAGGCACCTCAGAGGGAGGGCGAGGGAGGGGCACAACCGCCTGATGAATGCACGATGCCACTGCTGCACGAGGGGGCTCCATGCCCATTGATGTATCCTGGGGAGTGCAAAGCCACAGTCTCTCAAGTCTCTCCAGTGGGTGGTTTGCTCACTGCTCTATCCTGGGGAGTGCAAAGCCACGGTCTCTAAAGTGGTTAACAGTCTCCACTGGTTCTGGAGGGGGCATTGTGCCCAGAGTGCTTCATCCTGCCAAGGACTGAGGTAGTGGATGTATCTTTCCACTGGTTTTGGAGGGGGCTTTGTGCCCAGAGTGCTTCATCCTGCCAAGGACAGAGGGAGTGGATGCCTTTCTCCACTGGTTCTGGAGGGGGTTTTGTGCCCAGAGTGCTTCATCCTGCCAAGGACAGAGGGAGTGGATGCCTTTCTCCACTGGTTCTGGAGGGGGTTTTGTGCCCAGAGTGTTTCATCCTACCAAAGACAGAGGTAGTGGATGTATCTCTCCACTGGTTCTGGAGGGGGATTTGTGCCCAGCGTGCTTCATCCTGCCAAGGACAGAGGTAGTGGATGCCTTTCTCCACTGGTTATGGAGGGAGCTTTGTGCCCAGAGTGCTTCATCCTACCAAGGACTGAGGTAGTGGATGTGGATGCCTTTATCCACTGGTCCACTGGTTATGGAGAGGGCTTTGTGCCCAGAGTGCTTCATCCTGCCAAGGACTGAGGTAGTGGATGTATCTCTCCACTGGTTCTGGAGGGGGCTTTGTGCCCAGAGTGCTTCATCCTGCCAAGGACTGAGGTAGTGGATGCCTTTTTCCACTGAAAGTCGTGCATCATGGAAGCTGGCCAGGATCCTGGAACTGACCACCAGCCTCAGACGACTGCCCACTGGGGATGGTAGCCATGTCTGTGGTGGTGTCAGAGGCACAGGATGTCGCAGGGCCACTGGCGGTGCTTGCGGCGGGGCCAGTCACGGCGGTGCTTGCGGCGGGGCCAGTCACGGCGGTGCTTGCGGCGGGGTCTGTGGCGGCGGTGCTTGCGGAGGGCTCTGTGGCGGCGGCGGTGCTTGCGGCGGGCTCTGTGGCGGTGGTGCTTGCGGTGGGCTCTGTGGCGGTGGTGGTGCTTGCGGCGGGCTCTGTGGCGGCGGTGGTGCTTGCGGTGGGCTCTGTGGTGGCGGTGGTGCTTGCGGTGGGCTCTGTGGTGGCGGTGGTGCTTGCGGCGGGCTCTGTGGCAACGGTGGTGCTTGCGGCGGGCTCTGTGGCAACGGTGGTGCTAGCGGCGGGCTCTGTGGAGGTGGTGCTTGCGGCGGGCTCTGTGGCGGCGGTGCTTGCAGCGGGCTCTGTGTCGGCGGGCTCTGTGTCGACGGTGCTGACAGTGGTCTCTGTGGCATTGTTGCTGGCGGCGGGCTCAGTGGCGGCGGTGCGGACGGCGGGCTCAGTGGCGGCGGTGCGGACGGCGGGCTCTGTGGCGGCGGTGCGGACGATGCTGACGGCGGGCTCTGTGGCGGCGGTGCTGACAGTGGGCTCTATGGCGGCGGTGCTGACGGCGGGCTCTGTGGCGTCAGTCTCTGGCGGCGGTGCTGGCGGCGGCCTCTGTGGCGGCGGTGCTGGCGGCGGCCTCTGTGGCGGCGGCCTCTGTGGCGGCGGTGCTGGCGGCGGCCTCTGTGGCGGCGGTGCTGGCGGCGGCCTCTGTGGCGGCGGTTCTGGCGGCGGCCTCTGTGACTGCGATGCTGGCGGCGGCCTCTGTGACTGCGGTGCTGGCGGCGGCCTCTGTGACTGCGGTGCTGGCGGCGGCCTCAATGACTGCGGTGCAGGTGGCGGTCTCAATGACTGCGGTGCAGGTGGCGGTCTTCTCCGTCGTACAGGTTGGCGTTGGTGTGGACTGAAGGTGTGACACTGGTCCAATTGCTGGTGCCACCATGCCCTCTCCTGACCTGCCCTTTATTTTCTGGCCCTTCCCCACCTTGGATGGTGGCTCTGCTGTCTTGCCACCATCCCCTTTCGGTTTCCCTGAGCCCTTGGTGGCAGGTGTTTTCTGCTTCTCCCTCCGGGATGTGGGCATCTTTTTAACTTTTGCATGTGGCGGAATGTCCTTGGCCTCGCTCCGTGGCACACTGGCAGCCCTGTTGGTTGTCGCACTCCAATATCCCGCAGTTGCTGGCACCACTGTGCCTGGTGATGTGATGGCTGAGGTGCTGGGTTGGGACCTGGAAAGCCTGACCCTAGAGGAAGGACGGGGGGAGGTGAATGGAAGAGGTCAATATTAGCCAGTAAAAGTTTTTTAGACACACTGGGACGGGTAGATGGAGTGGGTTTGGGAGTGGAGGAAGAGGTAGTGGCTGTAGGAGGTGTACGTTTGCTGAATTTGGGTGAAGGTACATGGGCTGGATGCTGTTGTGAGGTGGATGGCTGTTGGGTGGGTGTGTGCCTGCGTTTGTGTACTTTGGGAGGAGGGCTCACAGACACACTGGTAGAGGACACAGGGGATGTGTGAATGGTAGTGGGGGTGGTGAGTGCACGTGTGCGGTGTGTGGTGATGGGCATGCTGGTGATGGTGGTAGTGGCTGAAGATGTAGTGCATGCAGGTGTGAGTGGAGACCAGACAGGGAGGGAGGAGGAGGAGGACGTGGAGGAGGGGGACACTATGGAGGCAGTGGATGTTGGTATGTCTGCATGGGTATGATGCTTGTGTGAGTACCTGTGGGTGTGTGGTGCTTATGTTTGCCTGAGCCACCCTTGTGTGTTGAGGTGTGTGCATGCTGGTCTGATGGTGTGCTTGGGATAGGCAGAGGTGCAGAGGATTGGGTCTGGGTGGAGGAGGTTGGAGGGGGAGGCTGGACACAGGGACAATGGCTGCCATCAGTGCTGAGGCCAGAGCTTGAAATGCTCTCTGTTGGGCTGCCACGCCAGAATGAATGCCCTCCAGGTATGCATTTGTTTGTGGCAAATGCCTCTCGACACCCTGGATGGCATTCAGAATGGTTGATTGCCCAACAGTGAGGGATCTCAGGAGGTCAATAGCCTCCTCACTGAGGGCAGCAGGGCTAACTGGGGCAGGGTCTGAGGTGCCTGGGGTGAAGGAGATGCCCACCCTCCTGGGTGAGCGGGCACAGGACACACGCTGAGGAGCTGCTGGGAGGGCGGTGCTGGTAGGGGGGGTGGCGGCTGTACCTGTTGATGTGGGGGGCACTGAGGGGCCCGCCACCGCAAGGGAGCTCCCATCAGAGGAGGAGTCTCTGTCGCTGGTCTCTGCTCCTGTCCCCGCCGTAGAGCTCCCCTCGCCCTCTGTCCCACTGGTTGCTTCAGACTCCGTTGTCTCACCCTCCAGGGCCAAGTGGGATGCAGCTCCGTCCTGCTCTGGTGCCACTGCTCCTCCGCCTGATGATGCTATTTCACACAAGAACAGGGAGATCACAAAAAGTGGAGGTGGGAACAGAAGATAGACATGTTCAGTGCATGCAATACCACTACCGTTGGCGGACAATACAGACACAGCAGCCCTCTGCACTACGTCATGCACATTTATTGTTCCTAGATTATTCACAGAGCCATGGGGTACAAGGCCTATGCCCGATTGCTGCACACATGGAAGTCATAGGAGCCTGACTAGGTGTAGATGGCTCTTACCACTGTTGGGGTTGGGGTGCCACATAGCCTGTCTCACAAAGCGACTTTGCCTACAAAGCTCGCCCTGGCCTAGGGGAACCCACTGCCCACTTCCCCCACCCAAACACCTCGTAATGCGCACAGAGTCAGAAGGATGTGACAGTACTCACCCCTTGTGGCTGCTGTGATGCCCTCAAGCGCCCATCCAACTCCAGATACGCCACCGCCAGGATCCGGAACATCAGGAGGGTCATGGTGCGACGGGCACCCCTCAACGTTGGGAGGCCATCCCCAGCTGGGCCTCCACCGCCTTCTTGCTCCAGCGGCGAATGTCCTCCCATCTTTTACAGCAGTGGGTGCTCCGTCTGTGGTGGACCCCTCCCCGGTCCGGACGTCCTTGGCGATGGCACGCCAAATATCCTCCTTCTGGTGGGCGTTGACCTAGAGGAATAGTACAGGCGAAAAGGTAAAACTTTAACCGTCCGGACCGTCACAGCCATTGGCCCACGTTCCCACCCTTGCCCTGATGCACATACGCTCACTATCCACTCATGCAGGGCTCAGTTCTCCCCCCCCCCCCATGTATCTTCCATCCACAACACTCCAAACAGGCATTGCCCATGTAGCATGCTCACATTGTACTCACCAATTTGTTTGGAAGACTGTAGAGTAGCATGTACTGGGGGAGGACCCCATCCACTAACTTCTCCAACTCCTCCGAGGTGAAGGCAGGGGCCCTTTCCCCTAGCACATGAGCCATCGTCGCTTCTAGACTGAGGTCACAGCAGCACTTGCAGTGTAGGTCCTCTCCTGTCGAAGGTCAGGTATCAAGTGAGTGAACAGACAGAAAATGGCAGTCACGTCCGTGGTGGCGCATACCGTCACTGCCGGCGTACATCGTCATCGGCTCCTCAGACCCATAGGGTCCAATGTTTACCAATGCAGGATTGCACTGCGGTCTTCGACCACCTACCGCGACGGTGTAGAACGCCAATGCAGTTACATCATATCCCCTTGTCTGACCTTACAGGTCAGGCAGCCGCCATTTCAGGGGGCCACATGGCATTAATAATAACTTCGTCACACCTCTCTTGGCCTTGCATACACACAGTAACAGGCACATTGCAGATTGACAAATGTGTGCTAATGACTTTGTAATACCTCAGTGTTGGCTGACTCTCTGCTCGCTGTTCTCATCCATAATGCAAGTCCGCTGGAGCACGTGATGAGATGGCGGCATCCTCCGGTGTACAGACCACTGGTGGACCTGTCGACAATGGAAGAGAGACACTTAATAGTCACTTACAGACTTGATCGTGCAACAATCCTGCAACTGTGTGCCCAGTTGGAGCCAGACCTGATGTCAGCAATCCGCCATCCCACAGGGGTCCCCCCTCTAGAGCAGGTCCTGTCAGTACTCCATTTCCTGGCAAGTGGGTCTTTTCAAACTACAGTGGCCATTGCATCAGGGATGCCCAGCCTATGTTCTCAAAGGTGTTGTCCAGAGTGTTGTCTGCCCTGCTGAAACACATGCGCAGCTACATTGTGTTCCCTCAGGTGGAGGATTTGCCTACAGTGAAAGGTGACTTCTATACCCTGGGACTTATCCCCAACATCATAGGTGCCATGGATGGGACACATGTGGCCTTGGTACCCCCGCAGGAGTGGACAGGTGTACAGAAACCGGAACAGCTACCATTCTATGAATGTGCAGATGGTGTGTTGGCCAACCAGTACATCTCCCATGTGAATGCCAGGTTTCCTGGATCATTGCATGCTGCTTACATTCTGGGGAAAAGCAGCATCCCTTATGTGATGGGGCAACTCCAGAGGCACCGTGTGTGGCTAATAGGTGAGGACAAGGACCCTGTACCCTGTGAATAGTTATCTGGGTCTGGGGTTGTTCCTAAGGGTTAGTGTGTCTCTAACAGTTGTCCCTCGATATTTGCAGGTGACTCTGGGTACCCCCAACCTGTCATGGCTACTGACCCCAGTGAGAAATCCCAGGACAAGGGCAGAGGAACGCTGCAATGAAGCACATGGGCGAACTAGGAGAGTGATTGAAAGGACCTTCAGCCTCCTGAAGGCAAGGTTCTGGTGCCACCATATGACCGGTAGTTCTCTCTACTACTCATCAAAGAATGTGTTCCAGATCATCGTGGCCTGCTGTATGCTGCACAACCTGGCTTTGTGACGACAGGTGCCTTTTCTGCAGGAGGATGTTCCATAAGGTGGTCTTGTGGCAGCTGTGGAGCCTGTGGACAGTGAAGAAGAGGAGGCAGAAGAAGAGGATATCGACAACAGAAACTACGTTATCCAGCAATACTTCCAGTGAGACACAGGTAAGAAGATGTCACTACCTCATACATCTCATACTATTGTTTGAGTTAGCATAAGTCTGTCACTTTCACCCACTGAGTTGTCACTTTGCCTTTGCATTTCACAGATGTGGGTCCCACTGTATGACCTCTGCTATATTACCTCATGGACTAGAGCTGTGTTACATTGGTATGTTGACAATACAATTGACATTGCTATATTCCATAATTATTGCAAATACACATTTTTGAAAGCACAGACTGACTCCAGATTGTTTAGTGATTCAAGGGTGTTTATTTCAGTGCAAATTAGTGGAGGGGTTGTAAAATGGGCAAGGGTGATGGTGGAGGAATGTCCACGGCAGAATCCAGTCTGTTTGTTTCACAGGTGCATTGTCCAAAGGGGCCTAGGAAGTGGAGCTAGGGCAGTTGATGGATGGACAGGGTGACAAAGTGGGACAGAAGGATGACATTCAGGGCGGTCTCATTTCCTGGTGGGGGTTTTGGCATTGTTCTCTGTATTTGTCCTGGATCTCAGGGACCGTTTGCGGGGTGGTTCTCCATCTGCAGGGGGTGGGGTACTGGTGTCGTGGTCCTGTGGCGGTGCCTCCTGTCCACTAGTGCCGGCAGAGGTGGTGGGCTGTTCTTCATCCAGGCTAATGTCAGGGACCCCTTGTTGTGCCACAGTGTCCCTCCTGGTGTTCACAGGGTCCTTCAGCACCCCTACAATGGTGACTAGGGTGGTTTGGATGGACTTAAGTTCCTCCTTGATCCTCAGATAGTGTTCCTCCTGCAGCCGCTGGGTCTCCTGAAAGTTGGCTAGTACCTTTGCCATTGTCTCCTGGGAATGATGGTACGCTCCCACGGTGTTGAAGAGGGCCTTGTGGAGAGTGGGTTCCCTGGGCCTGTCCTCCCCCTGTCGCACAGCAATCCTCCCAGTTCCCCTGATTCCTGTGCCTCTGTCCCCTGAACCGTGTGCTCACTGCCACTGCCCCCAGGTCCCTGATTTTCTTGGGGTGGTGGGTTTGCCTGTGTTCCCTGTAGTGGTGGGGCACGCTGGGTGGGTGCTGTGCTAGTGTTTCCTGAGTGGGGAGGCTCTGTGGTGGCATGTGCCAGTGTCAGGGGACCGACTGTCCCGAGGTCCCAGATGGGCTGGGCTGGTCATCTTGATCCAGTTGGACAGAGCTGTTGTCATCACTGTGGGCCTCTTCTGTGAGGGGAGTGGACATGTCTGGAACCTCCTGTCCGGTGACGTTGGGTAGGGGTCCTGCAGGGGTGTAAAGGCATGATAATTGCATCTGTGTGTGCCATCATGTGCCATGGGTGGGTGACCCTGTACTCCAGTGCTTGCATTCTTGTCTAGGACCTTGTGTGATAATTGGTTTGGGGTCTGTGTGGGTAACTGTAGTGGACATGCTTTGGTGATGGGTGTCCATGCTTTGGTGTTGCATGCAGGGCTTGGTGTTGGGATCGGTGGTTTGTGATGAGGGTGAGGGTGGGGTATGTGAAAGCATGCAGGTAGGGTGGGGGACGTAATAGTTAAGATCTGACTTACCAGACTCCATTCCTCCTGCTACTCCTGCGAGGCCCTCAGGATGCAGTATAGCCAAGACTTGCTCCTCCCATGTTGTTAGTTGTGGGGGAGGAGGTGGTCCGCCGCCAGTCCTCTGTACTGCAATCTGGTGTCTTGAGACCACAGAACGCACCTTCCCCCGTAGGTCGTTCCACCTCTTCCTGATATCATCCAGTGTTCTTGGATGCTGTCCCACTGCGTTGACCCTGTCTACGATTCTGCGCCATAGCTCCATCTTCCTAGCTATGGAGGTGTGCTGCACCTGTGATCCGAATAGCTGTGGCTCTACCTGGACGATTTCCTCCACCATGACCCTGAGCAGCTCCTCAGAGAACCGGGGGTGTCGTTGAGGTGCCATGATGTGGTGTGGGTGATGTGTGAGGTGGTGTCGGTTGTGATGTGTGAGGGGATGTGTTTGTGTGTGTTGTCTGAGGTTCATGGATGTTGTGTGTGTGATGGTGTTGTGTGCCTGTGGATACTCGTGTTGTTTCTGGTGGTGTCTCTCTCTGGGCTTCTTTCTCAATTTTGGTAGTAAGGGTTTGTGGGTGATGTGGGTGTGTGTTTTATATTGGATTGGTTATGTGGGAGTAGTGTGTGTATGTGTATCAGGTGTGTGTATTTCGAATTGTCCAATGTGGTTGTGTTTTGTAAATGTGTGTGTATTTTGAGCACAGCGGGGCGTACCGCCAATGGTGTACTGCGATTGAAAGACCGCCGCGTGGATTCATGGGTCGTGATAGTGTGGGCATATTCCTGTTGGCGTGACAGTGGAGATTTTGTTATCGCCAGTTTATCACTGACCTTTGGTGTGGCGGACTTGTGTGGGTGTCTGGATTTTGGTGGATTCCGGGTTGTGGGTTGTAATAGCTGTAGCGGAATTCCGCGCCGCAGTGGTGTGTTGGCGGTCTTCTGCACAGCGGTAAGCAGGATTTACCGCCAATGTTGTAATGAGGGCCTAAGACTTTTAATTATTTGGAGATTTTATTTAATTCAACACTTTCCTGTCCTCTTCCCCCCTCTTGTTATTATTGGGACATTAGCAATTTAGTAAAACAATAGAGACTGTTTTTAGGTTCACACACAGGTTACACCAAAAGCCAGTAAAGGAATTAGTAGAAATTTATAAAAGCAAGTACATACCTGTGGGGTCCTAAGGAGCAGGTGCATGGTATTCCAGCAATTTGGCTATTCTCCAACTTGCTGATAATGGCTTTGTTTGCAGACTACTGTTGGTGCCTATGACCACCTAATTTTCATTTGTCATGAAGAATTAGGTTTAACCTATTTAAGTGACACAGTTGGCCTTGACCCATTGATTTTATGGATTCATCAATCAGGATTTGTACAGCATGGCTAATCATCTGACAGGGTATTTCGGTGATTGCAAGTTCCGGAGGCTCATTCAAACAGCCAGGTCTTGAGGGCCCTTCGGAATTCTGGAAGTGAGGTGATTGTCCGAAGTTGTGTGGGTAGGCTGCACAAAAAACTGGGGGAAAAGGCAAGGAGAAAGCAGTGAAATGAGGGAGAAGCAAAGGAAAGGCACACTAAAAAACTGGAAAAGCAAGGGGAAAGCAGTGAAAAGGGGGAAAAAGCCAGGAGAAGGCACACAAAAAACAGGGGAAAAGCAAGGAGAAAGCAGTGAAACGAGGGAAAAGCAAGGGAAAAGCAGTGAAAAGGGTGGAAAAGCCAGGAGAAGGTGCACACAAAAACAGGGGAAAAGCAAGGAGAAAGCAGTGAAACGAGGGAAAAGCAAAGGGAAAGCAGTGAAAAGGGTGGAAAAGCCAGCAGAAGGCACACAAAAAATAGGGGAAAAGCAAGGAGGAAGCAGTGAGAAGGAAGGAAAAACAAAGAGAAGGCACTCAAAAAATGGAGGACAAAGCAATGAGAAGCCCTGAGCAAGAGCAATGCAGCAGCACAGGGGGAGCTAGGCCTCGGACCTGCTCAATGGGGTCGCTCTGTGGCCTCCATTAAGTAGGTCCTGGGAGGATGGAGGAGAACTGGCAGGTGGTGGGTGGGAAATAACGGGCAGCATGCAGGACCAGTAATTAGTGGGGGGAAGCATGGAGAAAGCAGTGAAAACTAGAGAAAAGTAGAGGGACATGAAAAACGGGGGAGAAAGCAGTCGGAACCAAGGAAAAGCAAGGAGAAGAGACACAAAAAACTGTGTAAATAAAGCCAGGAGAAAGCAGTGAAAACAAGGGAAAAGCAAGGAGAAGGCACACTAACGGGGGAAAAAGCAAGGAGAAGACAGGAGAAAGAGCGATGCAGCAGCCCGGGAAGAACTGGACCCGGGGGAAGCCAGAAGTGGGTCTGGTTTGAGCTCCTCTTGACAAAAGTTTATTGCTCATTAATCTAATTCGGATTCCCTGGCTTGTTTATGTAAAGAAATTCATTGTGTTTACCAGAACTGTTTAAAAATCCTCAGCTAATAACTTTCAGTTGTAAAGAAAAGGTGAAACAGTTATACTTCGAATACCATATAAAGCAACAGAAAAAACATGTTGCCTCTATGCCAACAATTATTAGGTACTCTACTTTTTGCACACCTCCTGAGCTGGAACCCTGATCAAAATTTAGAACAAATTGTGCTTCTTTATTCTTTTAGATTCATTGAAGGCTGAGCACTGTGCATTCTGTGGTGGCTTTCTATTTGAAGAGTAGATTTGCTAGGAATTTGCCCCCTTGCCCATTTGATAATGTCTCCATTCAAAGCATGTCACTATATGTTGTTTTGCACTTTTTAGTACCTTCCACAACCCTCTTATTTGGCCCCTATTTTATATCAAAAGTATATTGGACATTGTAAGCCTGCGATGGTAATTCTGCAATAAGGGGTGCAAGTCATTTGTTTTGCTATTTTAAACTTCAGGAGATGTGCTATTCTGATGAGGACGCAATATGAATCATGAACTTGGGGGTTTTCATTTTTATTTTAGTGCTTGATTTGCCAATATAATTGGAGTTAGAGCTATTGAGAGATGACTTTCATTCGTGCCATATACTTTTTGACGTTTTGTATGCGAAGTTTAATTATTTTTATCTAATTTCTGTGACCTTTTACTATTCCGAATGAATTATGTGAATGTACCTCTTTTTTAATCTTTCATGGCTTTTTAAGCCAAATAAAGATTTACTGATTGGCTGACTAAACCTTGTACCCAGAATGTATAACAGTTCTGAAAAAGCACTGAAGTTAACAACATTTACATTCCATGTGGTAAAGTGGAAAGGTTTTGAAAACCGGTGCACTGTACTGCTCATTGACCTCCCCACATGCTTCAGTTCAAGGTATCCTTCACCTTTATTTATTGCTAAAGCAATCCAGTTTAGCTTCCATATCAATCCTTCTGCATTTGGCAACAGTGGTAGTATACCTTCAGAAAAAGGAATGTGCTTGTATTCAGGGAATCCTTCAATAATTCTTTAAGATAGGGTTAAAATTACGAAACCTGCAACAATAGTTCCATTACTGATCTAACATTTAATTATGACCCTTCTAGGCCTTGTAGTTTGCATACACTTTCTTGGCATCTGCGAGACCGACTTTGTAGAAACCAGTCTGTCCATTTTTCATCTTTTTTCTTATAGATGGTTGCCATTACTTATTTATGGAGAGAGAAAGTTCCCTATCCTCAATTAGTGACAATGTCTTCTATTCCTAATAGTACTTCTGTTCAGCTTACCGTAAGTAGTACTGAGTTTTGTGGTCATTTTTTTGTGATCATTCCATATGAAAGACCAGGAGCTTATGGTAGTAGCTCACTTCATCATCCCTTGGCCTTTTAGGTTTTAAGAATGAAAAGGCACATTTTACTGTACCCACCCAAACATGGTTGTACAAAACATGGCATATTATCAACAGAGTAACGCTAGCCTGTGGTGTAAGGGGCATATTTATGAGAGGGTTGTTACGTTTACAACACAGTGCAAATTGTTGCGTTACTCTGCCCTGGGAAGGCATTCCGTGTGTGTTGTGTGGGTGTTCCCATGCAACTCCCATGGTTCTTGACACATTCCCAGATTTATAAGACCTTGTAAAACTGGGACTGCCCCAAAACATACGCTTCCATAGGAGAGACATAACAAGGAGAAATATCTGTATCTCCTGTTTACTTCCTCTTTCTTTGTGTGCTGCAGTCTGCAGCACCATAGATAGAGGGGTATGCTTCTCGGGATTAGTTTTGTGCAGGAAGGTGCCCCTTCCTGCACCAAAGCAATACTGCATGCAACGCAGACACCCTTGCACGAGGGTGCAAGGGTGCCTGCATTGTCAGTAGGCAGCCCATTGTGCTCCAGCTCAGGGGGAAAAGTCAAGAATGCGATGTGTTATATACAGCGCATTCCTGCTCTTTCACAGTGAAGCAGGGCCACACAGCAAGGTGACTTCCTGCACTCCACCACTATCTTATAAATATGCCCCTAATGGTCTACCGTGTTAGATTCTGAATTATTACATTTGAATTGGAGCCTTTTTTTGAATCTGCATTACATCACGTAGCTCAACATACATTTTTGGAAGTTTCAGAGAGGTATTTGTTCTCTCTGCTTTACCAGAGACTGTCTTTTGACATTCATGTGTCCTCATAGACCTTCAGATTTCATGCTACTGAAGGTGTAGGTGTTGAAATTGTGATTGTTCGGTATGGGTTATCACAAGGCCTATTGACATTTCTATATCGTAATGTTCGATGGCATCTGTCGCTGTAGATACGCATGTTCTGCAATAGCTCGCCATCTGGTGTTGGGCCGGAGTGTTACAAGTTGTTTTTCTTCGAAGAAGTCTTTCGAGTCACGGGACCGAGTGACTCCTCCTTTTGTCTCCATTGCGCATGGGCGTCGACTCCATCTTCGATTGTTTTTTTTCCGCCATCGGGTTCGGACGTGTTCCTGTCGCTCCGAGTTTCGGAACGGAAAATTAGCTAATTTCAGAAGATTTTCGTCGGTATTGTTGCGTTCGGGATCGGCGTACTTAGATTCCACACCGCATCGAAGATCGAAGAGCTCCGGTGCCCTTCGGGGTAGTTTTTCGATCCTCCGTCGGGGCCTGGTCGGCCCGACCGCGTGCTGAAGAACGCCGATGGAACGGACCCCGTTCCGTTTCTGCCCCAAATGCCACAATAAATACCCCTACACAGACCAACACTTGGTCTGCAACCTGTGCCTGTCACCTGAGCACAGCGAAGACACCTGCGAGGCCTGTCGTGCGTTCCGGTCCCGAAAAACACTCCGAGACCGTCGAGCCAGAAGACTTCAGATGGCGTCCGCACCGACAGCCCAACGGGAGTTCGAGGAACAGGAAGAGGAAGGTACCTTCTCGATCCAAGACTCGGACTCCGAAGGATTCGACGATACACAAACCGTGAGTAAGACGTCGAAATCCACTCAGAGGAACATTTACAAGGCCCAGGGGACGCCACTGCCACCAGGCCATGGCTCGACCCATAAATTCGGTGACCGACCGTCGGCACCGAAAAAGGCCCAAACAGTGCCGAGATCGTCCGACTCCGGTCGAGACACCGGCACGCAGCCTTCTCGGGACCGAGAAAGTGCTGGAGACAAGCCTCGACACCGAGATGCCGGTGTGGACACGGCTCGACGCCGAGACAGCGGCACCGAAACAGATCGACGCCGAGAGGTTTCGGCCCCGAAAAGAAAAAAAGTCACCTCGGAGCCGAAAAAACACGCAGACAAAGTTTCGATGCCGAAACAAACTGCAAGCGACCCAGCTTCAGGCTCTTATACAGAAGAGCACTCGCTAACCTCCCAAATGCAGAAGCATAGGTTTGAGGAACAGCTACAAGCAACTGATGTGGACCATACGCAAAAGCGTATCTTCATTCAGCAGGGGACAGGAAAAATAAGCACCCTTCCCCCCATTAGGAGAAAGAGAAGGTTGGAGTTCCAGACGGAACAAACACCACAACCAAAAGTGGTGAAAAGAGTTACCCCACCACCCTCTCCTCCGCCCGTGATTAACGTTTCACCAGCACAAACTCCATCACACTCCCCAGCTCACACCACCATGAGCCAGGGTAACCAAGATCAGGACGCATGGGACCTATACGACGCCCCAGTGTCAGATAACAGTCCGGAGGCATACCCTACAAAGCCATCTCCACCAGAAGACAGCACCGCGTACTCTCAAGTGGTGGCTAGAGCAGCACAATTTCACAACGTAAGCCTCCACTCAGAACAGGTCGAGGATGATTTCTTATTCAACACACTCTCCTCCACCCACAGCTCATACCAAAGCCTGCCTATGCTCCCTGGTATGCTCCGGCACGCAAAAGACATCTTTAAGGAGCCGGTCAAAAGTAGGGCAATCACACCAAGAGTGGAAAAAAAGTATAAGGCGCCTCCTACGGACCCGGTTTTCATCACTACACAGCTGCCACCAGACTCTGTCGTTGTAGGAGCAGCTAGGAAAAGGGCCAACTCTCACACATCTGGAGATGCACCACCCCCAGATAAAGCCGCAAGTTCGATGCAGCTGGTAAAAGAGTTGCAGCACAAGCTGCAAACCAGTGGCGCATCGCGAACTCCCAGGCACTACTTGCGCGCTATGACAGAGCCCACTGGGACGAGATGCAACATCTCATTGAACATCTGCCCAAGGACTTACAAAATAGGGCAAAACAAGTGGTTGAGGAGGGACAGACCATCTCCAACAACCAGATACGCTCCTCCATGGACGCTGCAGATACAGCTGCACGGACAATTAATACATCTGTAACTATCAGAAGGCATGCATGGCTCCGAACGTCTGGATTTAAACCAGAGATTCAACAAGCAGTTCTCAATATGCCTTTTAATGAAAAAGAACTGTTCGGTCCAGAAGTGGACACAGCGATTGAGAAACTCAAAAAAGATACGGACACTGCCAAAGCCATGGGCGCACTCTACTCCCCGCAGAGCAGAGGGAATTACAGCACATTCCGTAAAACGCCCTTTCGAGGGGGGTTTCGGGGTCAAAGCACACAAGCCAGCACCTCACAAGCCACACCGTCCAGTTACCAGGGACAGTATAGAGGAGGTTTTCGGGGACAATATAGAGGAGGGCAATTCCCTAGAAATAGAGGAAGATTTCAAAGCCCCAAAACCCCTACTACTAAACAGTGACTCACATGTCACTCACCCCCTCCACACAACACCAGTGGGGGGAAGAATAGGTCATTATTACAAAGCATGGGAGAAAATCACTACAGACACTTGGGTTCTAGCAATTATCCAACATGGTTATTGCATAGAATTTCTACAATTCCCTCCAAACATACCACCAAAAGCACAAAATTTAACAACACACCATTCCAATCTCCTGGAGATAGAAGTGCAGGCACTATTGCAAAAGAATGCAATCGAATTAGTGCCAAACACACAAATAAACACAGGAGTTTACTCACTGTACTTTCTGATACCAAAGAAGGACAAAACACTGAGACCAATCCTAGACCTCAGAGTAGTGAACACTTTCATCAAATCAGACCACTTCCACATGGTCACACTACAAAAAGTATTGCCATTGCTAAAACTACACGACTACATGGCAACTTTAGACCTCAAGGATGCTTATTTCCATATACCAATACACCCATCGCACAGGAAATACCTAAGGTTTGTATTCAAAGGAATACATTACCAATTCAAGGTACTGCCTTTCGGATTAACAACCGCACCAAGAGTCTTTACCAAATGTCTAGCGGTAGTCGCTGCACACATAAGAAGGCAGCAAATACATGTGTTCCCATATTTGGACGACTGGCTAATCAAGGCCCATTCGTTCATACAGTGCTCAAATCACACAAATCAGATCATACAAACCCTCTTCAAACTCGGGTTCACCGTCAACTTTACAAAATCCAACATTCTGCCGCGCAAGGTACAACAATACCTAGGAGCCATAATAGACACATCAAAGGGAGTAGCCACTCCAAGTCCACAAAGAATTCTAAATTTCAAAACCATCATACAACGCATGTATCCAACACAAAAGATACAGGCAAAGATGGTATTACAACTCCTAGGCATGATGTCTTCATGCATAGCCATTGTCCCAAACGCAAGACTGCACATGAGGCCCTTACAACAATGCCTAGCATCACAGTGGTCTCAAGCACAGGGTCACCTTCTAGATCTGGTGTTAATAGACCGCCAAACTTACCTCTCGCTTCTGTGGTGGAACAACATAAATTTAAACAAAGGGCGGCCTTTCCAAGACCCAGTGCCACAATACGTAATAACAACAGATGCTTCCATGACAGGGTGGGGAGCACACCTCGATCAACACAGCATACAAGGACAATGGAACGTACATCAAACAAAACTGCATATCAATCACCTAGAACTTCTAGCAGTTTTTCAAGCACTAAAAGCTTTCCAACCAATAATAGTTCACAAATACATTCTCGTCAAAACAGACAACATGACAACAATGTATTATCTAAACAAGCAGGGGGGGGCGCACTCCACGCAGTTAAGCCTGCTAGCACAAAAAATTTGGCATTGGGCAATTCACAACCAAATTCGCCTAATAGCACAGTTTATACCAGGGATCCAAAATCAACTCGCAGACAATCTCTCTCGAGATCATCAACAGGTCCACGAATGGGAAATTCACCCCCAAATTCTGAACACTTATTTCAAACTCTGGGGAACACCTCAGATAGACTTGTTTGCGACAAGGGAGAACGCAAAATGCCAAAACTTCGCATCCAGATACCCACACAAACAATCCCAAGGCAATGCCCTATGGATGAACTGGTCAGGGATATTTGCTTACGCTTTTCCTCCTCTCCCTCTCCTTCCTTACCTGGTAAACAAACTCAGTCAAAGCAAACTCAAACTCATATTAATAGCACCAACTTGGGCAAGGCAACCCTGGTACACAACGCTGCTAGACCTATCAGTGGTACCCTGCATCAAATTGCCCAACAGGCCAGATCTGTTGACACAGCACAACCAAAAGATCAGACACCCAGATCCAGCATCGCTGAATCTAGCAATCTGGCTCCTGAAATCCTAGAATTCGGGCACTTACAACTTACCCAAGAATGTATGGAAGTCATAAAACAAGCCAGAAGGCCATCCACCAGGCACTGCTATGCAAGTAAATGGAAGAGGTTTGTTTGCTACTGCCATATTAATCAAATACAACCATTACACACAACTCCAGAACATGTAGTGGGTTACTTGCTTCACTTACAAAAATCTAACCTAGCTTTCTCTTCCATTAAAATACACCTTGCAGCAATATCTGCATACCTGCAGACTACCTATTCAACTTCCCTATATAAGATACCAGTCATTAAAGCATTCATGGAGGGCCTTAGGAGAATTATACCTCCAAGAACACTACCTGTTCCTTCATGGAACCTAAATGTTGTCCTAACTAGACTTATGGGTCCACCTTTTGAACCCATGCACTCCTGCGACATACAGTTCCTAACCTGGAAGGTGGCATTTCTCATCGCCATTACTTCCCTAAGAAGAGTAAGCGAGATTCAGGCGTTTACAATACAGGAACCTTTTATACAACTACACAAAAATAGTCGTCCTAAGGACCAATCCTAAATTTTTGCCAAAGGTTATTTCACCGTTCCATCTAAATCAAACAGTGGAACTTCCAGTGTTCTTTCCACAGCCAGATACCGTAGCTGAAAGGGCACTACATACATTAGATGTCAAAAGAGCATTGATGTATTACATTGACAGAACAAAAAACATCAGAAAGACTAAACAACTCTTTATTGCATTTCAAAAACCTCATGCAGGAAACCCAATTTCAAAACAAGGTATAGCCAGATGGATAGTTAAATGCATCCAAATCTGCTACCTTAAAGCTAAACGACAGCTGCCCATTACACCAAGGGCACACTCAACCAGAAAGAAAGGTGCTACCATGGCCTTTCTAGGAAACATCCCAATGCAAGAAATATGTAAGGCAGCCACATGGTCTACGCCTCACACATTCACCAAGCACTACTGTGTAGACGTGTTATCCGCACAACAAGCCACAGTAGGTCAAGCTGTATTAAGAACATTATTTCAGACTACTTCCACTCCTACAGGCTGATCCACCGCTTTTGGGGAAATAACTGCTTACTAGTCTATGCAGAACATGCGTATCTACAGCGACAGATGCCATCGAACTGAAAATGTCACTTACCCAGTGTACATCTGTTCGTGGCATCAGTCGCAGTAGATTCGCATGTGCCCACCCGCCTCCCCGGGAGCCTGTAGCAGTTTGGAAGTTACCTTCAATTATTTATATATGTGTCATCTCAACCTTAAATAGGTGCATACTTAGTCACTCCATTGCATGGGCACTATTACTACAATTCAACTCCTACCTCACCCTCTGCGGGGAAAAACAATCGAAGATGGAGTCGACGCCCATGCGCAATGGAGACAAAAGGAGGAGTCACTCGGTCCCGTGACTCGAAAGACTTCTTCGAAGAAAAACAACTTGTAACACTCCGGCCCAACACCAGATGGCGAGCTATTGCAGAACATGCGAATCTACTGCGACTGATGCCACGAACAGATGTACACTGGGTAAGTGACATTTTCATTACAGTTCAATCTAAAATAGCTTACACTCTCCAAGGTGCTTTCATAGAGGTTTTTGATGTGTATTCTTAAGAACACATGAGTGTACTAGCAAGCACTTTTAATTTGCTCAGAGTTTTCTAGAAAATAGATATTATTTACTAGATCTCTTTAACAGCCATGCTTTCTTTCTATTGAAGGGTGATACAGCAGACTATGAACTTTTAAAGCATCAGTTGACCGATCCCGAAATAAAGGTAAACAAAATACATTTGTATCTATTTGTTCCTTCTAGAAATACTATAAGGTAGCCTTAAAAATGTATCACTATAGGGAGTCTACACTAGGAATAGCTCACATTACCGGACTTGAAAGCATGAAAAAGCAATCTGTCGGCCTGGTTGCATCAGAAGTGTCCCCCCTTCTACCCACACAAGCATTTGGAATGCATTGACCTTTCATCTGTGCCTTGCAGGGTTCATTAATACCAAGTCCCAAATAAATTGGCGTTTTTAGAACATATTTGCACCACCTTGGTCTGCATCCACATGAACTCTTTGCTTCATAAAATGCATTTCTGTTTTCAGTGTGCTGGTGCAGAGTAGATTTAACTTCTTGGGGTCCCATAACATGGTGGTTTTAGTTAACCCTTTGAGCTTTAGGTGATAGAATCCCCAAAACCAGTCCTGAATGTCATTAACTGTCAGTATAAAGTTGTCAAGTATGATGTGATGTACCTCCCTCACATTCATTGTCATACAATCTGTCTTAGATGGTACCTCATTAGTCACATTTTTGAGATTCTAAGAAAGGCAGAAAACTGGACCAAGTTGTTCATGTAATGTTTACACTTTCTCTTTGTGGTGTAGGGGGGAGAAGCAGATACCTTCTTTATGAAACACTCTGCCTGATTTGCCAATGACCCATCATTAACTATTGCAATGCTAACTACAAAACAGCAAGCAGTTTTGCAGAACCTGGGTCATTGCTGAAATAACTGGATTTTCTTACTTGTCATACAGGATGCCCAGATTTTGAATTGGCTGCAAGAATTCCGGGGTTCAGTGATGCTCTTGACAAAAGACTTTGAACAGCTGATCACCATTGTATTGGTATGTTGTTCTGCACTGTGTTCTTTTAAATGTAGTTCAGCTAGGGGCACACGTAACCAACTTCATAAAACAACATCTTTAACAACATCTTTAATGTTACAGAGGTTGCGGTGGCTTAATCGAAGCAAAGAAATTGTAGAAGAGTATCTGGCTTTTCTGGGGAATCTGGTGTCGGCGCAGACTGTTTATCTCCGAGCCTGTCTATCCATGATTGCCTCAAATTTTATACCTCGTGAGTTTTACCCTTTTCTATGTTCATTCATTTGTGAAATAAGATCATATTTCACAATTTTATGATAGATTTATTAAATGGGGTACATTCATGACAGGCATTTATGAAGCCAGTACAACTTTAGATTGCCCACTCGATGACTGACAATGTAGAATATATAATGTGGATTTAGTAATCAAGTTGCAGGAACGTTGTATAAAAATGTTTCGGAAGCAAATATTAGGACTGTCAACTTTTTAAATAGTTTTTGTGATAAAATGATTATTAAGACCGAACAACATCTAACATCACATGATTGTGGCAGAATATTTGTGATACAATTCCATTGCCATGGGAAGAGAGGGGCCACTGCCATTGCTAAGTTATCATAGCTGAGAGATAAATTGTAGGCTTCTATGACTTGTGTGACAGACAGTAATTGTATTGAGGTATACCCGCGTTATAAAGAACACAATCCTATTTGTTTGATCTTTTTTCACTTGCCAGTCTGTTACAGAAATCCATAACCTTAAAATAATGTAAGTGGAATAATGTAAGTAGCTGTGAATCCAGAGTATTTGCTTTAAAGGTGATTTTGAACACACTGGTTGTCTGACAAAGGTTTTTTGTTTTTCATGAATGATCACCGTAGAAGTTGGTAGCATAACATGATTACAGTGATTAGAGTCCTGAGAAATGCAGACAGACTTTCAGACTGACTCATGTGTTTCTAGGATGTGTAATAACTGCTGTTAGATCCCCTAAAGAGTTGTACATGGTGTAGATGATTTAGGAATAGTGACGGACCTGCCTGCTGCCCCGACTCTGTCCCTGCCCACCATCCTCAGTAGGAGGACCTACCACCTGGATCCCCACTCCACTGTGCAGGGCTTCACTTGGTACCACAACCTGGTTGTCTGATTCGCCCACTCAGTGTACGACCTACCTTCTGACTTGCATGCTGGGCAGGATGTCCTTCCCACTCTGCAGTAGGACCTGCTAGGTGAATGCACTGTTTGCCCGTCCACACACTGCTGTCAGTTTAACTTTGTCTCGGTTACTGGGTGCGCCCTAATGTTATTCAGTTGTTTGTAGGTCAGTAAGAGATTTGCTAGTTGCAAGGAATTAATGCAGATTTGTAAGTGATTTAATGTAAACAGATATATACCTAATAGTTCTAGAACACTTTACTTATTTTTCTAAACCCTACATAAATGGGACTTTATTTTGGCACGACAAGTGATGTGGGAAGTGTAGTATCAAGCTTTTGAGTTATCTTTTCTATTATTCCTCCAACAGCTCGAATATTAATTCAAGATGGCAATGTGAATATTTCAGACTCCGAAGATGAAGACAGTGAGTATACTCTCCAGTCATCATGTCTGTTTAGGGATGTATATTTATCAAGAGATGTAAGGTATTGAGGAGGTGAAATAGCAAATACATCAACATCTGTTTTTAATTTTTACTTGATTCAAATGTTTCTGTTCTTCTCCTGTGTGAGAAATGTTTTACTGTTTTTTCACAAATTATACGTTATTGTAGGCCATGCTGCTACTCCGTCATTGTATTCTTAATTTTGTTTTTAGTTCAAAGTGTTTTGTTGAATTTCATATATAACTGAACAGTAAACACACAATAAATATCTGCAAAAATGTGGTGGACAGCCATAATACTGTTATGTATATAATATAGAATTATGTAAAAGAAAAGGCAGTGGTTATAGTAGTAGGGCTACTTATGTAATACTGTTTAACAATATTAAAAATGTGGATTTATAGCTAGCAAGTGGATATATATTCTTCCAATGTTTTCCAAATAAGAGATGTGAATGGAGAACACTTTAGTTTTGGCAAATTAAAATTCAGTTCCTTTATTTAGTTATAAGATCCAGTCCCACTAAGCTGGTAAATTCTTTGCAAATTTCCAATTCATATTATTGATGGATTTGATTGTACATGTAATGTAAAGAATAAATAATTTCATGTCCACATATGTTAAATGAATAGCAAGGGTAGAAGATTTGTTTATGACAATGTCTCAAAGGTTAGAGGATTACCAATCCAAAAAACAGAGAAATTCTAGCCTAAATAATGGGCAAAACGTGAAAAATAATCAGGCAATCAAAAAGCTTATGTTTCATGGTATTAGGTTCCAAATTACAGTGCCAACAAAGATTTGAATCATACAATTTGACAGTAGACCAATAGCAGTTGTTTAATATAAATGAGTTGGATGAAGGTAATCAACTAGAAGTATTGCAGATCCAGGATTTATTTATTTGCTGTGGTGTGTAGTTGGTATGGAGAATGGTATTCCAAAATTCTGTAAGGTAGTAAGAATTGGTAAGTGTTAATTTGATATATATTGTAGATGCTACATGGCCAGATAAAATATGTTTTTGAATGTAAAGCTCTTTGTCCGAGCATTGATTATGAGGAATAGAACAGTTATAGGCATTAAGGACTATATTCCATTGCATAATACCAGATATTGGAAATACGCAGAGAAAGGGATGTGAAATTTCTTTGTATATCTGAGCAGGACAAAAACGTATTACTTTGGCATACATTAGAAATGTAAATACCCCAGCATCAATCTATATAGTCCACCAAGAGACAGTTTATTACATGTAATCCTAGAATTCTACCATAATGACACTTGGAATGGACAATCTTATTATGAAATAATAGATTAACATTACCTAGTGCAAGTTTTGATGTGTTGAGAATTGAAGAGTAAGCCCTAATTTACGAAGGTCTATGCTAAGAATTGCAGGTAGAGGAAAAGAAGCAGCAACATTCCTCTAAGTTAGATACCATTTGAGTGTTAGATCGGAATCTGAGTTTGTAAACCTATGCACACTTTGTGCAGTTAAAAAAGAGAAATTATATTTCTAGAAATCAGGAATACCAAGACTACCCTCCAGTTTTGAGGATTGTAGTGTTTTATATTTAATCCTTGTGGGTTTTTTGTTCAGGATGTATGTATTTAGAATTTTATTGACATTTCTATAAAAAAAGTATAGAAAATGACACTGGCAACATTGGTGGCGTGCATTATATTTGTGAAGCAATTACCATATTAATAGCTTCAAGTTTCCCCCACCAAGATAGGTGTAACAATGTCTATTTGTCCAGTTTTCTGTAAATTGCGATATTACCTTTTAGCAATTTATATCAACAGTATCTTTGATTTGAATTTTGAAAGTAGATTCCTAATTACTTATGACTAGATGAATTCCAGATAATATTAGAACCACTTAGCATGTCTGGTGTACCAAGCACATTTAGATGAAATCATTGTTTTATTAATGTTCAAGGTGTATCTGGATATTGAAGCATAGTCCCTTATAATTTGCAGTATAATGGGTATGGTATTGATAGGATCAGTTATTTATGGTAGGGCGTCTTCTGCACAATCAGACGTTTTCAGAGTTGTGTTATTAATAGTAATCCCAGTATTGTCTGGTGAGTTATGAAGTAGGCACAGTAAAGGTTTGAGGGCCAATAAAAATAATAGGGGAGATGACAGGCATCCTTGTCTTGTACCGCTAAATAAAGCAGACGATGTAGAGTTAATACTATTTACATATATAGTTGCCCTAGGAGAATAATACAGTGCTTTAACCATTCAAAGAAATGAGCCAAAACAAAATGCTTCCATAGTTTTAAATAAGAATTTCTAGTTAACTTTATCAAATGGTTTTACAGCATGTAGAGCTAAAATACCAATAGGATGCTTAATTTTAGGTAGGGAAGCAATAGTGTGACAAACAAGTATTGTATCGTGTACTTATAGTCTTCCCTTCCAAAACTAGTTAGGCCCTGTTGCATAATATGATTCGATACCCAAAACAATCTAAGTGCAAATGTTTTAGTGTATATTTTACAGACTTGATCAATGAGTTAAATGGGGCAGTAGTTTGGAAGTAATTTATGGCCTCTGTCTGGGTTGGGGAAAACAGTGATTGTGGCATATTTAGAAGTTCCTTCAACATACGCATTGGAAGCAAAGTCCTGGTATAAAATGATCGGAGCTAGTTGAGCAGCAAAAACTTTGTAGAATTCTGCTGGAATACCTTCAGGTGCAGGTGAATGTTTAGAATTTGAGGATTTAATTGCAGACTATACCGCTTTTATAGTTAAAGGGGCATCAAGAGTAGTTTGCAACACATATAATGTTAGTAATTTACAATGAAGTAGAAATTGTTTAATTGTAGTGTTATCATCATGACATTTACTATAGAGATTTGAATAGAACTTTTGGAATTCTTGAGCTATTTCTGTGATAGATAGTAGTTGGTGACCATTGGAGGTACGAATGTCAGAAATATGGGTCTTATCTCTTTACCTTTATAAAGAGCAAGAATGAGACCAGCTTTATTAACATTAAGCTGGAAATTAACTTTCTATTTACAGATATAAAGATTTGTTCTTTTACTAAACAGGGTATTGTACTCGCAGCAAAACGTTTGTAGTTTTAGTTTGAATTGTATATCTGAGTAAGTTATAAAAATGTATACAGCTGTGGTAGTTGTTTAATGATGATAATTTGGTGTTGAGTAACTTACCGTCATGCCCCATTATGTAAATAGTGACACCTCTTTTATGTATGCCTTAAAAGCATCCCTATTCTAAAGTGGGTCAGAAATCATAATAAATAATAAGAGGCCAAGAGCCTCTAGCAATTATTTCAGGCAAAATTTAGTTCAGAAATCGGGGATCATCTTGGGTAGGAGCATAAATATTAACTAAGCGGAGAGAATATTTATCAAGTTGAATATGAACATGAATATAACAACCATCTGAATCAGCCTTGCAGTTCAAAATAATAAGTTGCATTGTGTGACAAAAAAGAATACCTACTCCATTTTTGCGACATGTTTCTGGTGGAGAAACTATATTGCCCACCCATGACTTGATCATAGAGGCTAGCTTGTTATCATCAATGTGGGTTTCCTGTATAAAACAGATGTCATTATTACCTTTAATAATAGTTTAGGATTTTCCAGCTTTTGATTGTATGTATGTTGTAAACCTTTAACATTTATTAGAACATTGGAATGTTGGGAGCCCCATTGAAAAGAGTTCAGTGCTTCGGGTTTCTAATGGCAGGTAGAAGCCTGGCGCTCCAACATTCTAATGTTTTGGTTCAAAGCTGTTGCTGTGAACAAAGGCCTCATGAAGCCTGGGGGGATTTCACTCCCCTCTGGCTTCATGAGGCCTGTGTTTTATTTATTAGAACATTCTGCCCTCTAGTGGCGGAATGTTCTAATAGCCTTATAGCCCTCCGTCGCTGGGCTAAACCGGCATTAAAATCTCACTCCATGGTAAAGGCCTTCCTCTTCTGTGCGGGCCTTTAATTGCCGGTATAGCTTGCTACGGCGGGCTATAAGGCTATAGTGAAGATATTTTTGGCTTACAACTAGTTGTCGTAACAAATAAAAATTGGCCCCTGGTAACAACAATTGTGGTGGGTCAGGCAGTAATAGCAATTCCAAGGGTGTAGCCGGGCTCACTTTAGGAAGTGTGGTGGGGGCTGGCTTAGTTAGAGAAACTACTGAGGCTGTTTTTGTCTCAGATGGGGGTATTGATTTTGTCACAACCTTGCTGCCTGTCCCCTTAACATGGGTAAGTACAGGCAGCAGACCTTGATAAATGGTGTTCAGGCAGAGGCCTACAGGGACACATGTGACAGTGTCACTATGGTGACTTAAAAAATGGTGTTCCCTGAGCAGCACCTACTTGGTCATCAGTACCAAGTAACTGATGCCCACAGCAACACTATATGCCCCGACAGTTGTTGATTTCAGCTGGGGGGAGGCAGTTACTGACCCAACAAAGGTTGTAGTGTACACAGACTTACCTGTGGACTGTCTCTTTGGGAAATGACTTGGAGACTTCGGCTTGGGCTTAAGAGGAGTTTGAGGCCCTTGCAGCAACGCTGGGCATCCCAGGGCATATTTTTGCTTTGACCAGGGCTGAGACAAAGATGACAAAAGAAATAGAACCTTGGAGCCTGGAACAATGGCCGAAGAGGCTCCCAAAGCTAAGGTTAGAAAGGGCAAAAAGATGCCCCCACCCCACCCTCATGCGAGGATTCCCCCTTTGAGGAGGAGGAGGAATCCACTCCCATGGTAGAACCTACACCTGAAGACTTATAAGTGGACACAGCTGAACTTGCAGGTCCAGGGGGGCTGCCAGGGAGGAGTTCAATAGAGTACAGCAAACTTGTCCCACACTGGAAGGGTTAAGACCTCAAGCTGCCCTTCAGGAAGCAGGGGATGTCAGTGGCACCAACAAGGTATTTTGGGAAGAAAACCTTTTATACTCCGAAGCAAGGGAACCCAAACCTGGTGCCACGAGGAGGTTGGTAGTACCTCTGCAGTATAGATAATTTTTGTTGACCCTGGCACATGACCTACCCCTGGCAGGTCACCTAGGGCAAATCAAGACTGGGACACTTGTCCCACACTTTCACTGGCCCAATATGTCTGAAGATACAAAGGAGGTTTGTCGTTACTGTCTCACCTGTCAAGCCAGTGGCAAGACAGGTGGCACCCCAAAGGCCCCCATGATTCCACTACCAGTGGTTGGGGTTCCCTTTGAGAGGGTTGAGGTGTACATTGTTGGCCCCCCCTAGACCCGCCCACTGCCTCTGGAAACCGATTCATACTGGTAGTGGTGGACCATGTCACCGGGTGTTTAGAGGCTATACCTCTAAGGACCACTCCAGCTCCTGCAGTGGCAAAAGCCCTCCTGGGAGTCTTCTCCAGCATGGGCTTTCCAAAAGAGGTGGTATCAGACAGAGGTCCAGACTTCATGTCTGCAAACCTTAAAGCCATGTGGAAGGAATATGGTGTAACTTACAAGTTCACAACCTCTTACCACCCCCAAACCAATGGTTTGGTTGAGGGATTTTAATAAAACTATCTAAGGCATGATTATGGGACTCTCTGGAAAAACTCAGGAGGAGATGGGATGTCCCACTGTCATGCCTCCTGTTTGCCTACAGGGCGGTTCCTCAGAAGGGTGTGGGCTACAACCCCTTTGAGCTTCTGTTTAGACACCCTGTTAGGGGTCCACTTGAACTTGTAAAGGAAGGATGGGAGCAACCTCTCAAGCCCCCTAAACAAGACATTGTGGATTATGTACTTTGCCTCAGATCCAGGATGGCTGTGTACATGAAAAGGCCACTAAAAACCTTCAGGCGAACCAAGAACTGCAAAAGCAGTGGCATGACCAGAGGGCTGTCCCAACTGTGTACCAGCCAGGGCACAAAGTGTGGGTCCTGGAGCCTATGGGGCCCAGGGCACTCCAATACAAGTGGAATGGTCCCCGCACTAGAGTGGAGGAAAAGGGTGAGGTCAACTATTTGGTCGACCTTGGCACTCCTAGAAGCCACCTTAGGGTGCTTCATGTGATCCACCTTTAGCCCTATTATGACAGGGCTGATCTGACCCTGCTCATGGCAACTGATGAGGGATAGGAAGAAGAGAGTGGCCCTTTCCCTGATCTGTTCTCCCCCGCTGCAGCTGATGGCTCAGTGGATGGAGTGGTCCCAGCAGACTCCCTTTCTGAGCCTCATAAAGAGGACTACATGAACTTCCTAGGCCAGTACTCTGAACTGTTTTCTCTGACACTGGTCAGACAACATGGTGTGAACACCCGTTGACACAAGGGACAGCTTGCCTGTTAAAAGTAAAATTTACAGACAGCCTGATCATGTTAGGGATTGCATCAAAGCCGAAGTGCAAAAGATTCTAGACCTAGGAGTGATTGAGCACTCTGACAGCCCCTGGGCTAGCCCAGTGGTGCTGGTACCAAAACCTGACGCACAGAATGGAAAAAGGGAAATGAGGTTCGGTGTTGATTACAGAGATTATAGATGGCTCAACACAGACACAGAGACTGATGCTCACCCTATTCCTAGGGCAGATGAGCTAATAGATACACTGGCATCTACCAAGTATCTAAGCACCCTAGACTTGACTGCAGAATATTGCCAGATCAAATTGTCACCGGATGCAAATCGAAAAACTGCATTTTCAACCATTGGAGGGCATTAATAATTTACGCTTATGCCTTTTGATATGTAGAATGCACCTGCCACTTTTCAGAGGCTGGTAAATACAGTTCTCCAAGGTTTGGAAGCCTATAGTGCAGCCTATCTCAATGACATAGCTGTCTTTAGCTCCACCTGGGATGACCTCCTGGTCCACCTCTGGAATGTTTTGGAGGCTCTGCGAAAGGCACTCCCCACTATCAAGGCCTCTAAGTGCCAGATAGGGCAGGGGAAGGTTATATATTTGGGCCACCTGATAGGTGGAGGCCAGATTCAACCAATACAGGGGAAGATCCAGACTGATTTAGAATGGACTCCCCCTACATCACAGACCCAGGTGAGAGCATTCCTAGGCCTCACTGAGTACTTCAGGAGGTTCATCAAGGTTCATTATGGCTCCATTTGAAGCTCCTCTTAATGACCTCACATCTAAATAGATGCCAAAAAACGTTTTATGGACAGCTAGCTGTCAAAAAGCTTTTGAGGATCTTAAACACAGGCCATGTGCTCTGACCAGTGTTAAAAAGCCCAGACTACTCCAAAACATTCATTGTCCAAAGTGATGCTTCAGAGGTAGGGGTGGGGGCAGTTCTTTCTCAGCTCAACACTGAGGGCCAGGATCAACCATTTGCTTTTATCAGCAGAAGGTTGACCCCTAAAGACAAGCGTTGGTCAGCTATAGAAAGAGAGGCCTTTGCTGTGGTCTGTGCCTTGAAGAAGCTGAAGCCATACATCTTTGGCACTCACTTTATTGTTCAAACAGAACGCAAGCTCCTTCTATGACTCGACCAGATGAAGTGAGAAAACCCTAAATTATTGAGTTGGTCCATATCCCTACAGGGAATGGACTATACAGTGGCACATAGACCTGGGAGCAACCACTCCTGTACAGATGGACTCTCCAGATATTTCCAGCTAGACAATGAAGAGTCATCTGGGCAAGGTTATCCTTCTTGCCTTCGTTTTGGGGGGGGGGGGGGGGGGGGGGGTGTAGGAAAGTGCCCTCTTTCTTGCCATGGATATCCCCATTTTCTGCCTGTTATCAGTATGTTTGACTGTGTCTACTGGGTTCCTGCTAACCAGGACCCCAGTAGTTTTGCTCTGTACTCTAACTTGTACCTTTTTCCCCACAATCGGCATACTGTTCCCCACATGTATGTCCCTAGTATATTGCACCTAGGTACGCAGGGCATTTGGGTTCCACGGGATCCCCATGGGCAGCAGCAGTTATTGTGCCACCCATAGGGAGCCTATGCGAAGCGTTCTGCAGGCCTGCCATTGCAGCCTCAGTGAAACGGGTACAGGCATCCATTTTCACTGCAGGTCACTACACCAGGTCACTATATGTCACCCCTACGGTAGGCCCTCTCAGCCCAGAGGGTAGGGTGCAGGTACCTGTGTGTGAGGGCACCCCTGCACGAGCAGAGGTGCCCCCACAAACTCCAGATCCATTTTCCTGGACTTTGTGAGTGCGGGGACGCCATTTTACGCATGTACTGGACATTGGTCACTACCGATGTCCAGCTAAATAACGGTAACTCCGAACCTGGGCAAGTTTGGTATCAAACATTTTGGATGCATACTCCGATACTGTTGCAAGTATTGGAAGTATGATTCCATGCACTCTGGGGGCTCCTTAGAGGACCCCCAGCCTTGCTACCACCAGTCTTACAGGGTTTCTCGGGTAGCCCAACTGCTGTCACCCCTCAGACATGTTTCTGCCCTCCTGCTGCTCGATCTGATCAAGCCCAGGAAGGCAGAACAAAGGATTTCCTTTGGGAGAGGGAGGTAACACCCTCTCCCTTTGGAAATAGGTGTGACTGGCTTGGGAGGGGTAGCCTCCCGAAGCCACTGGTTTGCTTTGAAGGGCACATTTGGTGCCCTCTGTGCATAAACCAGTCCACACCTGTTCAGGGACCCCCAGTCCCTGCTCTGGTGCGGAACTGGACAATGGAAAGAGGAGTGACCACTTCCTTGTCCATCACAACCCCAGAGGTGGTGCCCAGAGCTCCTCCTGCGGGTACCTGGGTTCTGCCATCTTGTTTCCAAGGTTTGCAGGGAACTCTGGGAGCATCTGAGTGGCCCGGCCATGCAGGTGACATCAGAGCCCCCTGCTTATAGGTGCTTACCTGTTAGGTGACCAATCCCCCTTTGAGGGCTATTTAGGGTCTCCCTCTTGGGTGGGGTCCTCCGATTCGGTTTGCAAGATTCCAGCAGGACTCCTCTCCAACCTCTGCTTTGACTTCTGGCCTCCTGAACAGCGACTGGAACCTCCAGGACCTGACAAGCTGCTTCCAAGAAGAAAGAACTCTTCAGCAACATTGTTTCCAGGGCTCCTGCCAGTTTAGCAAAAGAGTCCTCGCCATGCATCCTCAAAAGACGGCAACTCTTCAGCCTGCAGAAGAAGAAAAGGGTATTTCTCTTTTAATGAAGGTGTCACTTCCCTGCAACCGCGGACACCTACAACAAGCGATGACTGGTTGCGTGGATCCCCTCTCCTGCTGAGCTGCGTGGATCCTGTATCATCGGGTGATGGTACAGAGTAGTCCTCTTGGTCCTCTCTGCCAGCTGTCCAACTTTGGTGGAGGTAAGCCTTTGCCTTCCCACGCAGGACCGTATCCTCATGCACCGCATCTCTTGCAGCTGCCAAGGCTTGTTTGCATCTCCTCCAAGGGATCTTCAGGCGATGTGTAGCTCGAGCCCCCAGCACTCCATCCTGCAGAGCACAGCCTCCTGCTTGGTTCTTCTGTGGCGTGAGATTCTCTTTTGTAGTGCTGCATGGGCTTCTTCTGCGATTCCTGTGTCCCTGTCCTGGGGGTGCTGCCTCTGCTCCTGTGAACTCTCTGACGCTGATGGGTCCTCTGTGACTCCCCCTCCTGAGCTGAGTCCTCCTGGGCCTTGCTGGTCCCCGGCAACACCTCTTTTCCACTAACCGTGCGTTTGCCTCTGCCAAAGCTTGTTGGTGAAATTCCTGCACGACACACGTCTGCAGTATTCCTTCCAGCGTGGGGCTTCATCTGTATCCATCAGGAACTCTTCTCCAACTCCAGGGCTGCAGTGCTGACCTGTTCTTCATCACTGTTGACCAACTCCTACATCCACAGCTGACTGGGTAGTATCTCCTACTCATCCTGGACTCCGCTGTGACTCTTGGACTTGATCCCGTCTCTCCACAGATTTCTTTCTTCAGGAATCCACTGCTGGTTTTCTTGCAGGCCTGTCTTGGTGTCATCTATTCTTCTGTTCATCCTTTTGGGTGGTTTGGGGGGAAATCCAGTGCTTTACTACTGCATTCCTGGTCACTGGGGGGCACGGTTACCCACCTCTGTGGTTTCTAGTGCTCCCAGCTCCCCTCTACACATTTTACATACCTAGGTGGGGGTACCTTATTCGCATTCCATTTTTTCAGTATATGGTTTGTGCTCCACTAGCGTCACTATTGGTTATTGCTATTTGCACTGTTTTCTAACCCTTTCTATGCCTATTTCTGATTGCTAGTGTATGTATTTAGTGTATTACTTACGTCCTAAGGGTGGGTTACCTGTTTAGTATTTTGTGGTGATTTGTTCCAAAAATAAAGTACCTTTATTTTTGTTCAACTGAATATTTTCTTTCGTGTGTAAGTGCTGTGTGACTACAGTGGTAGTGCAAGAGCTTTGCATGTCTCCTAGATAAGCCTTGGCTGGTCATCTACAGCTACCTCTAGAGAGCCTGGCTTCTAGACACTGCCTACACTTCACTAAAATGGGATACCTGGTATAAGGTGTAAGTACCTTGGGTACCCACCACACACCAGGACAACCTACTACACAAATTACTTCTTGGTGGCTCAGTGACCTAGATTCCCTTGCAAGCAGGTGTTTCTTATAATCATACCAGTTCTTGTTTCTTGTTACTGATGTCCTTCCAGACCTTATGCCTTTAAACTGGAGAGTTTAGCCCCTGCATATTCCATGTGAATAATTTGCATCCTCCATCCAGGGCATAGCAAACACAACAAGATGGTGGACGGGATTGCTGAAACTTTTCAAACACTAAAGTTTGCCTCATCACCATCCAGCATCTTTAAATGTTTTGACTCTAGACTCTCAATTCCTCCCACAACTCCTCCCATTTAACTTAGCCATTTCAACCATCAACCCAACTGGAGTAACACTACTACTCGTACTCTTTAACTGCGATAGTGTCACAACCTCAACCTCCAAGATCTTTGAGCTTCTCAGACTCAATTGTGAGATGGTCTTCTCTGCTCCTCTCAGATAATCTCGTCCACCTCTTGTATTCTGTCAACTATAGGTCTCTCTTTTTGCCCCTAGTTTCCTCCACCATTGATTTAACATTTAGCTGTGTGCTTTTCCCTGTTTTCTTTGCCTATCTTGTTTTGGTTTTCCATCGTCCGTCCCGTCCCTCCTGGTTATCATCTGAAGCATAGTTGGTTTCACCTTCTTTCATTCCATGCTTCACACCTCCCCCTGCAGGAACTGTAACACCTCGGGGTGAGCATCAGAGTCTCAAACCTTGTGTTACTGTGCCTCAGGGCACCCCAGCTAGTGGAGTTGCCCCCACCCACCATGGACAAAGCCCCACTTTTGGCAAGAGGTCCAGTGGGAAAATTAGGTAAAACAGGGAGGAGTGACCACCCCACCTAGGACCACCCCTAAGGTGTCCAGAGCTGAGGTGACACCCCCTCCCTGCAGAATCCTCCATCTTGAGTTGGAGGACAGGGACCTATATGAGTTAGGATTGTGTCACCTTCCCCTAAGAGAGTGGACACAAGAAGAGTGTAGCCACCCTCAGGGACAGTAGTCATTGGCAAAGAATCATTGGAGACCAGACACCTTGTTTGCACACTGCACCCTGCACCCTGAAACAGAGTGCCTCCAGCCGCCATAGGAGTCCATGTTAATTTTGCCTACACTTTGACCTCTGCAACTGGTCGTGCCAGTGTTGCTGGTGATGGGTGTTTAGGGTTAACTTGAACTCCAACCCTTGGACTTCCTAACCCCCGAGACTGGAAACTGTAAGTGTTGTACTTACCTGTAAAAAGATCTAACTTTTCTTCCCCCCCATGAATTGTTGCTGAAAAATTGCAGTGTCTAGTTTTAAAACAGATTATTGCCAATATTTCAAAAACTGTATAACTTATCGATTTTCAAACAAAGTACTGTTGATACATGTTTGAAAAACGAATCTATTGAAGTACTTACCTGCAACTAGAATCTTGTGGTTCTAAAAATAAATCAAGAAAATATATTTTTGCTGTATAAAAACCATTGGTTTGGAGTTAAGTCATTGAATGTGTGCTTCTTCTATTTTCTGTGTGTGTACAACAAATGCTTTGCAGTACCCTCTGATAAGCCTAACTGCTCCACTACACTACCACAAAAGAGAGCATTAGTATTATCTACTTTAGCCTCTGTTAAGCCTCTGAGGAACCCCTGGACTCTGTGCACACTATTGCTCATTTTGATATAGTACATACAGAGCCGGCTTCCTACACAATTGGTCTTGAGTTCCTTCTTGAGGGTGTATCTCATTTATTGACTCTGTGTGTTCAGTTGCTTAGCACTACTGATGAGCATAGCTGCTCGCTAACACTACCACAAAAAGAGAGCTTTTGTGATTGGCACGCTTGCCTCTGTAAACCAATAGGAGTTGCCTGTACTATTTTCATAGTGTACCCTTAAATTCGGTAGACTAAATAGATAGCTTGCTTCCTACGCCCGGTGCCCTTGTAGACCAATGTAAAAGCCTTAAATCTGATCCTGCAAAGTCTGAAGAGCTTGCGACTCTGAGCTACTTCTGATAAGCTTTAATACTGTCCTTGCTGCTATATTTTGGCTAATCTGGAGGCGTTTGATAAGATATTTTGGCAAACCCATGAAGAGACAATTGTCGTAATCCAGTTGCAGAGTGATCAGGGCAAGTACCACTGTTTTACAACCAGTTAGAGGTAAGGAGCTAAGAATTCTTTTCAAGGTTTTTTGCAGCGCAAAGCAAGTTGATAAGACATTAAGAATATGTGGCCTGAATGATAGGTCAGAGTCCAACCTTATCCCCAGGTTTTTCTCTGTGGTGGTGGATAGAGGAGGATGGGAGACACCCTCAAGCCACCAGTTTGTTGACGACAACGCGTTGGATTTATCAGATATGATAATTTTTCCATGTTGCATTTTAGCTGGTTGTGATTCATCCAGTAAGATGTCTCTTCATGCTAGCATCTCACAGTAGTCACATAGTACCAATGATGCCTTTTGTTTATTCATTGAATGGTAGAGGATGCAAACTGTTGGACTACAGGTACTAGATCTTGGTCCTAGTCAGAGGCTGTCTCAGTAGAAATGAACCCGATAAGACTTCTGCTTGGCCATAACAGTGGCTCATATTTCTAATAGCTTTAAAGATCAAGAAACCGTTTTACTGAAAAATTAGATACAATTGAAAGTGTTTTAATGCGTATGTAATATTTTTTTTCACATTGTTTTCTTCTTAAGAAAGTGCAAACTCCAAATGCATTAATAATAGAGCCAATGCTTTCGCATTATTTTGTCATTTAAAATTCCTATGGAGCTTAGAGTAATATCTAGAGCTCTTATTTTCTCTGTGAAAACTTGGGACTTATTTCGAGACATTTATGTTGTTACTTTACTGCATAAGGTAGTATTCTGTGAACCCTACTTGTGTGTCTGTAGTTTTTGCTCTTCCAGATATTATGCTCCTCAATGTTGTTAACTTATCCAATAGACTTTTGTTTCATTTGAAGGTCGTTCTTTTTGTCATTTACAGGCCCGCCTGCAAATTTCAGTGCATGTCATAGAGCTCTTCAAATAATTGCCAGATATGTACCTTCGTAAGTATATGCAGACAATAGCTCACAATGTTTTATTGTTCTCCTTTGATTTTTAGGGTTTGTAAGCAATTTAAACATGTACTTTTTAAAGCTTTTATTTTTTATTTTTTATATATATATGGCATGGGTGGATTTTCTTTAAAGTTTAAAGTGTTTGCATACTTTTTTGTAATGGTTTTTAATGACTGTATCAATGGTCATATCAGTCTTGTTGACGTTTAAGCTGCTTACTAGGTGATGTCAATGCCACCTATCTTTAGTGTACTTTTACATGTCAGTTCATGTTACTATATGTATAATCTGGACTTCTATATAAAGGAGAAACAGAAAATGAAGTGAATAAGTGAAGTAGCCTTGTATACAGTAAAAATAAACTGTGCTCTCAGTCTGCCTTCAGAAAGAAAAAACAAAATGTCAGTTTCAAATACAGGCCAAACATGAAAGCAGGTGTATTAACCTAAAACTCTAAATGAGTTACTAGTGGACACTTAATTTTTATCATTAGTCATTGTAGTATCAGAAATTCTTGATGAATCGAGCAATAAACACATGGGCAGGATTTAGAATGTGACTCACCACCTTTCCTAATCTTCCTCTTCAAAGATTTGTTTTTAGGACGCTGTACATATATCCAACCCATAGTTAAGACTAGTCTAGCTCTGTCTTATGGCTTAAACGAGACGCCCAACAAAGTACTTGGACTTTCCTTCTCCTGCACTGCTCTCTTTGCCAGTGATAGGAATTATTAAATGCAACCCATGAAGACAGAGTAGATGTTTTGAAGTCAAGCTATCTGAATAGAGGCAGGAACATTAATAGGATACTCTTACAGATGTCACATTAACCCCTTTGCTGCCAGGCCTTTTCCCCCTCAGGTGGCATGCCTTTTTTTGGCTATTTGGGGCAGGGCGCGATTAGGCCCTCATAACTTTTTGTCCACGCAAGCTACCCACGCCAAATTTGCGTCCTTTTTTTTCCAACATCCTAGGGATTCTAGAGGTACCTAGACTTTGTTGGTTCCCCTGAGGGAGACCAAGAAATTAGCCAAAATACAGTGAAAATGTTGTCTAAAAAAAAAAAAAAGTGGAAAAAAGGGCTGCAGAAGAAGGCTTGTGGTTTTTCCCCTGAAATTGGCATCAACAAAGGGTTTGCAGTGCTAAAATCACCAGCTTGCAGGAACAGGCAGACTTGAATCAGAAAACCCAATTTTTCAACACAATTTTGGCATTTTACTGGGACATACCCCATTTTTACGATTTTTTGTGCTTTCAGCCTCCTTCCAGTCAGTAGCAGAAATGGGTGTGAAACCAATGCTCGATCCCAGAAACCTAAATATTTCTGAAAAGTAGACAAAATTCTGAATTCAGAAATGAGTTATTTGTGTAGATCCTACAAGGGATTTCTACAGAAAATAACAACTGAAATAAAAAAATATTGAAATTGAGGTGAAAAAACAGCAATTTTTCTCTACGTTTTACTCTGTAAGTTTTTCCTGCAATGTCAGATTTTTAAAAGCAATATACCGTTACATCTGCTGGACTCTTCTGGTTGCGGGGATATATAGGGCTTGTATGTTCATCAAGAACCCTAGGTACCCAGAGCCAGTAAATGAGCTGCACCTTGCAGTGGGTTTTTATTCTATACCGGTCATACAGCAATTCATTTTCTGAAATATAAAGAGTCAAAAATAGGTATCAAGAAAACCTTTGTATTTCCAAAATGGGCACAAGATAAGGTGTTGAGGAGCAGTGGTTATTTTCACATTTCTGAATTCTGGGGTGCCCATACTAGCATGTGAATTACAGGGCATTTCTCAAATAGACGTCTTTTTTACACACTGTCTTATATTTGGAAGGAAAAAATGTAGAGAAAGACAAGGGGCAATAACACTTGTTTTGGTATTCTATGTTCCCCCAACTCTCCCGATAAAAATGGTACCTCACTTGTGTGGGTAGGCCTAGTGCCCGCGACAGGAAATGCTCCAAAACACAAAGTGGACACATCACATTTTCTCAAAGAAAACAGAGGTGTTTTTTGCAAAGTGCCTACCTGTGGATTTTGGCCTCTAGCTCAGCCGCCACCTAGGGAAACCTACCAAACCTGTGCATTTATGAAAACTAGAGACCTAGGGGAATCCAAGACTCTGTGACCTGTGGGGATCCAACCAGGTTCTGTTACCCAGAATCCTTTGCAAACCTCAAAATGTGGCTAAGAAAACACCTTTTCCTCACATTTCGGTGACAGAAAGTTCTGAAATCTAAGAGGAGCCACAAATGTCCTTCCGCCAGCATTCCCCCAATTCTCCTGATAAAAATGGTCCCTCACTTGTGTGGGTGGGCAAAGTGTTTGTGACAAAAACACGTCGAAATTGAGGGGGAACCAAAGAGGGTCCAAAAGGGCAGTTTGAAAAAAAAAAAACTTTGAGGCTGATAAGTGCAGCAGAAATGTTATCAGTATAGATGAGACAATGCTGGGTGGTAGGAATTTTGTGGATTCATGCAGATTCCGGAAGGTTCCATCACAAAAATGGGGGAAAAATGTGTGTTTCCCAGCAAAGTTGCAGCTTTGCAGGGCATTGTGGGTAAGGAAATGGTGCGGGGTGCTTGTGAAGCACACCACCCTGGAATCAACTAGGTGTTTCGTTTTCAGATGTGTCTAGGTCTTGTGGATTTTTCAACATGGCAGCTTCCCAAAGTAAAAAAAAAAAGTGCAGCCCTCACCATTCCAAGTGGGACGATTTTGATAGTTACCAAGCTCTCATGGCCCAAATGTAAAACAAAAAACAAAAATACTCAAATGTCCCTTTGCTTGGCATGGGATAAGATGTTTTATATATAAAACAATTATCCCTGGTGTCTAGTGGTTTTCTGCCCCCCGTGGGCAGATCGGCCTAATAATTTTAGGCCGATCTGCCCCCAGGGGGTGGGAGGCAGAAATGGCCTTAAAATCATTTGCCCCCCCTGGGGAGTGACCCTTGCCCTTGCTCCCCAAACATTAAAAAAAAAAAAAAAAAAAAGGATCCCGTGTGTCTACTGGATTTCTGCCCCCCTGGGGGTGCAGATCAGCGTAATATTAGGCCGATCTGACATCAGGGGTGGGCAGAAATGGCCTAAAAGTCATTTGCCCCCCTGGGAAGTGGCCCTTGCCCAAGGGGCCACTCCCCTTATGCGCAAGTACAAAAAAAAAATCCTTGGTGTCTAGTTGTTTCTAGGTGCTGCAAAACATGCTGTCAATTTGAAGATCAAGACTCTTTACGGAGGATTTCCGGTGAGGGTCTAAAGTAATAGACCAGGGATCACCCAGCCACGATGTGTGATCACTGCATATTAAAATAATCTCACTTTTGTGCATATTTATTTTAAACCTGTTTGAGTTTTTCCAATGTTAATCAATGTAGACTATTAAGATATGAGGCACTCTGCCCCAGTTAGACAGAAAATTAGCTTTTTGTCCTCATCATAAGAGTATAGAGAACATCCAAAATTCCTGGTGATGCAAAGATTAGGACTGACATAGATTTTGAACAAGAAAGTGGAACACTTTGACCCCTGAGGTACCACAGTTTCTGCTGAAGAAAGGAGTGGAGACAACATTAGTTAGCATTATTCTTTTGATGTAGTTATTGATAAACAACTTATACCATGTTACAGCAGTTCCTTTATCCTGCTCTCAGCCAGTCTGGTGATTAAAATCTTATGATCAACAGTATTTAAGACTGGCAATATGTCCAATAAAATTAGGATGTTGTAGGAATTTGTGTCCGCAACTGATTCTAGATGGTAATGAACTGTGAAACTGTTGCAGTTTGGCCACTATGTTTTCAAGAGTTTTTGCAACAGCTGAGAATTTCAAGTGAGTGAGTAATTTCAGATGGAATCAGTAGTGTGTTTGGATCTTCTTCATTGTCACACCATGCTCCCACCATCCATCTCATATCCCCTACTAGGGAACGAATAATTGGCATCAGCTTAAGCAGGTAAACCTGGCTAAAACATGATTGTGAAATTCATCAACCATTGATAGAAAATATATTTCCCTTGGGGAGCACTCTTGCTAAATGGATTTGCATTAAACATAATGCCAAAGTAACAAAGTTTTACCTCCATGCCCACTCAAATTGGAGTGTTGTGTCAGTTATTTGAGGAAGAATCTGTACATACCCTTTCCCACTTCCATTGATTGAACAAGTAGTGAACAAATGTAGATGGTCATATGTGACGTTAATTCTGAGAACTCTAGAGCCATATGCTTGTCTTTGAACATTTCTATGGTGTAACATCTGAACCTGCCACGACCTTGCAGTCAGGAGAATTGATCACATAGCACTTCAGTCACTAAACATTTCTCCTAGAATTTGGACAAGTACCCTTATCTTACAGAATCATGGAGAGGACACACAAGGAAGTGTGTGTGAGTTGTCTGGTTCCCTGAGGACAGAGTCCGCTGACAGGTCTTGGGTATACTCGTGCAGTGTGCCCCAATTTGACACTGTTCCCACTACATGAGATCGCCTGCCCCCAGGCAGACAAATTATGTGCTGCACACACTCATTCGGAGGGCAGGGGAAAGCAAGTAGGTAGACCTACACTGGGGTGCAGGTATGAAGGCCTGGATCCCTTGACCTATAACCTGCTGCCACTGCCTACCTTTCACCACATAGCTTGGTAGGAAATGGAAGTGTACCTCTGACAACAGAATGTAAGTTCTGCTGCCAAGTGCCTGTTGAATCATGGAGCATCTCATTCAGACTCAGAGTTTCAAGTTGACTAGGGAAATGCATGAGGCTGACCAGGGAATTGAACTGATATGATGGCACCTCTTTTCACAGCCATATTTCGATTTTTGTTCAATGGCCAGATCAGATAAAAAGCATATTGTGGTAAGTTCCAACTTTAAACTACCTTAGTTCACTTAGTAGCCATTAAAAATGAAAGCTGTACAGAATAGATTCAGCTAACATTTCATTTATTTGGCTGCATAGTTCCTGCTCTGAGTGCAGAAGCTGCAGGTGTCAAAAACCTAAAATTGTCCGATAAAAGTATTTAAAGCAGAAGTAGACTAGAGGAAAACTAATTAAAGCCCCACTTCTGTAGTACAAAAGTTATGGTGGCCTGGCTGTTACCCAGACCCTGTTGCTTTCCATATACATGGAGTGCAGAATTATTAGGCAAATGAGTATTTTGACCACATCATCCTCTTTATGCATGTTGTCTTACTCCAAGCTGTATAGGCTTGAAAGCCTACTACCAATTAAGCATATTAGGTGATGTGCATCTCTGTAATGAGAAGGGGTGTGGTCTAATGACATCAACACCCTATATCAGGTGTGCATAATTATTAGGCAACTTCCTTTCCTTTGGCAAAATGGGTCAAAAGAAGGACTTGACAGGCTCAGAAAAGTAAAAAATAGTGAGATATCTTGCAGAGGGATGCAGCACTCTTAAAATTGCAAAGCTTCTGAAGCGTGACCATCGAACAATCAAGCGTTTCATTCAAAATAGTCAACAGGGTCGCAAGAAGCGTGTGGAAAAACCAAGGCGCAAAATAACTGCCCATGAACTGAGAAAAGTCAAGCGTGCAGCTGCCACGATGCCACTTGCCACCAGTTTGGCCATATTTCAGAGCTGCAACATCACTGGAGTGCCCAAAAGCACAAGGTGTGCAATACTCAGAGACATGGCCAAGGTAAGAAAGGCTGAAAGACGACCACCACTGAACAAGACACACAAGCTGAAACGTCAAGACTGGGCCAAGAAATATCTCAAGACTGATTTTTCTAAGGTTTTATGGACTGATGAAATGAGAGTGAGTCTTGATGGGCCAGATGGATGGGCCAGTGGCTGGATTGGTAAAGGGCAGAGAGCTCCAGTCCGACTCAGACGCCAGCAAGGTGGAGGTGGAGTACTGGTTTGGGCTGGTATCATCAAAGATGAGCTTGTGGGGCCTTTTCGGGATGAGGATGGAGTCAAGCTCAACTCCCAGTCCTACTGCCAGTTCCTGGAAGACACCTTCTTCAAGCAGTGGTACAGGAAGAAGTCTGCATCCTTCAAGAAAAACATGATTTTCATGCAGGACAATGCTCCATCACACGCATCCAAGTACTCCACAGCGTGGCTGGCAAGAAAGGGTATAAAAGAAGGAAATCTAATGACATGGCCTCCTTGTTCACCTGATCTGAACCCCATTGAGAACCTGTGGTCCATCATCAAATGTGAGATTTACAAGGAGGGAAAACAGTACACCTCTCTGAACAGTGTCTGGGAGGCTGTGGTTGCTGCTGCACGCAATGTTGATGGTGAACAGATCAAAACACTGACAGAATCCATGGATGGCAGGCTTTTGAGTGTCCTTGCAAAGAAAGGTGGCTATATTGGTCACTGATTTGTTTTTGTTTTGTTTTTGAATGTCAGAAATGTATATTTGTGAATGTTGAGATGTTATATTGGTTTCACTGGTAATAATAAATAATTGAAATGGGTATATATTTTTTTTTGTTAAGTTGCCTAATAATTATGCACAGTAATAGTCACCTGCACACACAGATATCCCCCTAACATAGCTAAAACTAAAAACAAACTAAAAACTACTTCCAAAATTATTCAGCTTTGATATTAATGAGTTTTTTGGGTTCATTGAGAACATGGTTGTTGTTCAATAATAAAATTAATCCTCAAAAATACAACTTGCCTAATAATTCTGCACTCCCTGTAGTCTGTTAGGTTTATTTTGACCATTTCATAAAATATGTCTGTCTAATAAGTAATTTAGTACATGCAGAGTAAATTATGCTTGTTTTTTTATGCAGGACCCCGAGGTTTCTAGTGCCTATACTGGCTGAAAAGTTTCCATTTGTTAATAAGTCTCCAAAAACATTGGTAAGTGCCATGAGTCTTTATTTGTATGAAAGTTTCACATTACAGATATTTAAATCAGGCCCTGAAAAATAAAGAAAACGTTACTAGACATGCAGGTTGAGTAACTTGATGAATCTACTCGACCAGTAAATGGGTCTCAAATTGTGTGAGCCTAGGCAAACATTTTAGTTTACAGAGTCGCCTTTTCTTCATTCTCAAATTTGAGTGCCAATTCAAATACGTAAGCTCAGCACTTCTGCTGTACTGAAAAAAAATATTTGTGTTTGATTAAATAGACTAAAGTTTTGCTCCATATGTAGTAAGAATCTAGCCCACATATAAGGATACACATGATCCATGACTTGCCTCTTAGTTTACTAATAGAATTGCAGGACAGGAATATTCCTTTGTTTATGTTTAAACACTAGCTTTTAATAAATATATTACTTAAGTGTGATGTCTCATTTACAGACCGTGAAATTCCTAGAAATGTCCAAAAACCTTCCCCCTAACTTGCAGCTTTACTGATAAAACCATATAGTGTATTAACAATAATCTGTGAAAAGTGGCTTTCATAAATTATGTTTATCATTTGCACATCACCAAGTAAAGTGTTCTGATTTGTTTTCCTCCTCTTAAAAATATATTTTTTCATAAAATAGAAGTACAAAAAAGGGCTTTCACAACTAGGCAAATATATTGTGAAATGTTAGTTATTTAAGTATTTAGTGTTGGGAATAACCTGACACCCTACAGCCTTTCATCTCACACTCTTTGTCAGCAGGTCAGGCAATTGACCTTACAAAATCCTGGAACTCTGCAGTCAGAAGGAAAAGTAATTGTAAGAAGACAAACTGACTTTTTGACCTCTGTCTCTGAACACAGAGAAAATGTGACAAGACAGGAACAAAATTAAAAAAAAAAATCTTTTGTGCTCCTTCACTTTCTGACTGAACAGAACACCTATTCTTTGTCAACTTGCCAGAAGGGGTTAGTTGGTCCTTAAAATAGCTCGACCTGATAAAATATGATTTGCCATTGCGAGTGGTCGAGTAGATTTTCCGAGGCCTGTATATGATGTGTGCTTGCTATCATAAGGTGTTTAGGGCATACACTTCATGCACTATCGAAGAGTGGTGTATGGAGCATAATACAGAGAAAAGGGAATTTTGAAGTATAACTGGGTACTTTCAAGAACAAACAGGCCTGCACTGCTTAATGAAGTTTCCTGTTTGGGGCTCTTAGTTTCAGCAATATGTAAGAAAGAGAGGGAAAGGGAGGTTAATGTGAATACATATCTTGCCTTCCTTCCCTGGACACTGCTTTAGAAGTTTGCTGTTTAAGGCTTCTTGTTAACAATAAAATACATCAAGTGGGTTTTGGATGACACCCTTATTCATTATTGGGTGTATTTTTGTCTGCTTCTCATTTATTGCTCCTGATTTGATTGCTTTCATCCCCTTACTTGTGTTTGTCCCATCATGCAGCATTTCAGTCTTACTCTATTTTGATTGGATGACATGACATGTATCCTTTCCACTACAGATGCAGAACTTTCATTGCAGTACTTATTAGGGTATTTTTTCTCCACTTCTTTCTCTTCCCGGGCCCCCTCTTTGTTCCACTCTCGCAAAGCTGTGAACATCTTTGAATGAGATTTTTAAAGTATATAATAAAATACATTGTGATTGCCACAGATGCACGCTCATCTGCAGTGTTCATCCTAAACTGTATTTTTTATATTACTGTTGGAACTACATTCACAGATGGCCGGCATGGATTCAGCTATTATAGGAGATAATGGGGGCAGACTGAGCATTAGAACTCCAATTTGTGATAACACTTTTTTTTTTTTTTTTTTTAAATAGATGAAGTGAAATGTCATTATGCCTCATAAAAAGTGGGCTGTATAAGTTGGACGCTTTTAAGTTGGTTACTGTAACTAGAGGTCTATTTCCTAGTGTGGTTGATGGCAATGAAAACACTTCCTTTCTGATCTATACAGGGCTACTGGAATTTTGATTTTGCTTTGGTTCTAGAAAACTGTATTTTTGCTCTTATGATACACTAATAATGAGACACCTGTTGCACAATAAGCCGATTTCAACAAAAGATATGTCTCTCTTATGTTGGTTAGGTTTACTGAAATACTGTAGTTGGAGTGCAGAGGGTGCATTCACTTCGCCTAAGTGAATTGATCACCATTCATCAATCGATTCCAGTTTGCAGAACCTAAATTGTTGAGAACTGTGTATAGGTGATCATAATACCCCCAGTCGATCTACTGGAGAAGTGTTTTTTTTTTCCTGCAGCTCAAAGCTTTAATTTAAACTGGAATTCCTACTTTATGAAAATGTTTTGTTTAACTATCCTGGTAAATTCATGTTCAAATATCATGTGCTGCCCTCAAAGCAGCATTTGTGTTAGGAGCATTACAATTTATAAGAAAAATTCACAGCATTTATTTTTTAAGCTTTATGTTTTGAATCTTGATGTGCCTCCTGGTGACACACCTACGTAATAATTATATAATGTATTCAGCAGTTCCAGAGGGTTATTTCTTAATAGAAAGAGGTGCTTCCAGGCGGAATACTTTTTTAACGTAGAGTAAACCTCTTTGAAACCGAAGATACGTTGTAAAACCTATTTGAAATACACACAATAAAGTGTCATTTTATTTGAAGAAGTGCGTACATATTTACTTGTTTTCTGCCGCATAAACCATTGCTAGTTTTACTCCAACTATTTTACTAATAAGTGCAACTGAGAGTTAACGGCCTGCTTATCAGCATGGAAGACAAATGTATTTATCTGGCGAATCACATATTGAATAGGATCTTCTGAATGTGTATTTCATAAGAAATCTGTAGTTCATCTCTTTTTTTATTAATGTGTGTTCAGATATCAAAATAGCTAAATTATAGAACTGAATGTGGAGCATAATTTGTATATGATCATTGTGCTGCATAATTTATTTTTCCTTTGCTGCATAATTGTGTCACTTAACATGGTCCTCCAATGCCACGGTTTCAGTACTACTCCATTGAGGAAGTCCTGAACAGTGCAGACTAAATGGAGTCAGTTACAGTAACTCACATGTGGTTTAGCAGCCTATCAACTGTTGTACTCTGATCGAAATGCATTGGCGACTGTAGTTTGTTTTAAAAGTACTTTAAAAATGTTTTTTTGTTTTTTTTTCAATACGTTTTGCATGTTATGCCTTCATTGAAATATCTAAACCGTGTTTCATAGGTGAGTTGCCATTCACCTATAATTTTGAGTACTCATTTGCGTTTTCCAGATGGATCTGTACCAGTAAGTTACATTCTTCTTCATTGTGACGATTATGTATATGATATCTTTTGGTCATCCTTTTGCATAGTTCATTCTCCAAAGTTCAAACTTAAAGGAGGATGGGGCAATGTGGCCGTGAAAGTTGTGAAACCGAACTTGCCAAACTTGAATGGTTTTTTTTTTTTTTTAAACTCCTAGCTAAGCCATAACCATTTAAATAACATGCTTATGTGTGGAAAGGTTTTTTTTTTTTCTACTTACTGAGGCTTCATCCTTGGGTATGGGGAGACGGCATAGCCATTGAAATACTCTTGTTTTTAAACTGGAATTGGCACCCTGATGGGTTATTTCTTGTCAACTTTCCTTCCTTTAAATGACAATTAAAACCTAACTTTCATTCTTCTGTTGCCACTGAAGTGACTCAAGGTTGGCATTTGTGGTTAATGGAGATTGTTTGTCTCGAAGTCTGCTATGATCGTATAGGTATGCATACAATCGGCACAATTAAGTGTTATGCATACTTGAACCTCGCAAAAATTACTTGAGCATATCAGGTTAAGAAATTGTTATTACAAAACACAGATACAGGTCTTCACGCTACATACATCAAAACTGTTCCGTTTTACTGCCTACATTTCTCAGTGAAAAGTTCCGATTGAGTTCTTTGGCCTAGGCACATACTCTCAAGTCTGTAATTCAGTTTTCTATTAAAAGTCCTTGAATTGAGGTTGTCCTAATAAAAATATGGTACCTCTGTCTTTCTGAGGGCAGTAATATTCCACCTTGCAAAATGGATGGTGATTCTAAACCATACACTATTACATAAATAATTTACTCTTAGTCAAAGTGTAGCTTTGTAGGAGACATATATATGGTTTACACTCAACTCTTTGACACCAGGTACTCCTTTACATCAAGATGCTGTCTGCAATTAAGTGAACAGTTGATGTCTTTGTTATGCCAGCAGAGCAAGTCTGTTTAACAGAATTCAACAGCAATAATCTGCAACTGTTAGAAGGTGTAAGGCCTTTTCTTTAAGCACCCAGTGGCCACTGGGCAGTAACTATTGTGGCTATTGTTATTTACAGATGGTGTTTCTGGGCCATATGAACCAGCATTAGCCTACTGGATAACCAAGTTACCCCTTTATGGCTGTTTACTGGACATGAATAGTGATGTTGAGTAGTCCATGTGTCCTCATTTGCAAGCAGCACAACAGGAACAACTTACTCAAACTGTTGCCCTGCTTGCATTACTGGTAAAGATACAGTTGTTTCTTTTTCTCTGCCCCATATACAAGTCTCAGATACTATACTGTATAAAGCTGGGTCCCTATAACTAACAGATCAGACTTAGTAAGACCTTGATGAGGAATTAGCACCAATCCCGAAATCAAGTCCAAACTCCCAAGTCAGGCAGTATTTTCTTTCTTTATTTGATTTTTGTGCAAGTTGCCTACCCTAAATTATATTTTATTACTTCTATTCTAGTATTTCAATTTATTTAAATTTAGTATTGTGTGTAATGTTTTTATGGATTTAGCAAGTTGCTATTAACAATAACTATTTTGTTGAGGAGATGGATGAAAAACTCAGAAGTAGCATGTCAATTAAATAACACTCAATAAACTGCACAATCAGTCATGGCAATTACTTGTTTCTGCTAATAAAATCCAAAGGGGCCCCAGCAGCTGTCATGTGAAGAGATATGGTGGATTTTGGTTTGTTCCGATCAGCTTTGGGCACTCCTGTTTGCCAGAGAGTCAGTGTGGTGGAGGAGCCATACCAAATGCAAAACTGTATTGTTTTCATTGAAACATCTTTGGGAGATTCTTGGTAGAGCTAGGTGTTGGGTAGGATAATCCATTGGGATTTAGCATGTACGGATGAGGGAGCCCAAGTCATCTTTCAGTAAACAGCAGACCCCAAAAGCCTCCACTCCTACTAGAATCAAGATTCCAGTCAACTAAAAAAATAGTGAGGGGTTCAAAACAAATACTCATAATAGTCTTGGTGCAGTTTCAAGGGGCTGTGAAGAGTTCAGATACACTTGTCTCTTTCCCTGGAGTAGGCTGCCCTGGCCTAACTGTAAAGATGGAACTGGACCAAACTTATTGCATTGGTTACTATATGGAAGATATTGAGAGCATTCACACCATAGTCTATGTGAGTACCCCTATGCAAATGATTCATATCATAAACTGGCCAGTTGTGGTCAAGATTTTCTGTTGGAAGGGGAACTTGAGCATCTGGTTTGACTAGTCATCATTTGGATTATCAGAAGTTCATAGGGTAGAGATTTTAGGTTACCTCTGCATATATACAGATAAAATAGCCCAGGCACTTACATCCATCACCCGTTACCCCCCTGCCAGGCTCCTAATATCTGATATTTCATTACGGTTGTTAAGTATCAGATGTCATGTGTTAGGGTAATGCAGTTTTGTAAATTCCCCTTTAGAGCATACTAGATGTACAAATCTAATGCAGGCTACCTTGCAATATACTGTAGGTGTTTACAGAAAGCCAGGCACAAAACAGTGTTTTTTTCTGATGATACTTCCACCTATAGATTCCTCATCTTTGAATATCATAGATGCAAGACTGGATGCAAAAACCTCTGACCTAGCTCTCCAGCTCTCGTAGAGGATACTGGCTCCATCGCAGCTCTGGAAGTAGATTCCCCCATGACATTAGTGGAGCCATAAATCTCCCACCCCAGCACCTTGATGTCAGCTCTGTGCCTTTGTCCTGGAGCACCACTGCTCATTCAAAGAAGACGTTAAAAAATTGCTCTAAAAACCTTTTGGTTCAGTTTAGGGAATATGTCCAAGTTGTGGTTTAAGCTCTGCCCTAAGTGCAATGGCAAGATGCCATCACAGATACACACAATAACTGCCTCTCTTGTCTTGGTTCAAGATATGACTCCTCATTGTGTGACCTCTGCCTCAGGATTAATCCTAAGGCCATCAAGGAGTGCAAAGTTCAAGTCTTTTTGGCCTATGTGAAGGATGGTCGTATAGCCCATCAAAGATCGAGGACCAGAGCGAGATCATCATCACACTCCTCTGTCTTTTTTTTAGGCAGAAGAGGACCTACCACAAGAAGAATCCACACTCCTTTTTTTTCCAGGAGATTGTTGTTCTGGGGTAACTCTCCCCATCGCCACAATAGGAGTTACTGCCAGTGTCTCCTCAGACTTCACCTACGCCGTTGGTGCCGGCACAGATTTTGATGCTGCCTCCTTCGACCCCTCCATCAGTGCCATTATACTCTGAGTGCCTGACTTCGGGGTCTTATCCAGCTGCATTTTACAGGCTATGCTGGACATGTTCAAGAGAGAGGCAGTCCCCTCTGGTTCATCGGCTGGCCTTATGGGGCTGCACTCAGCATCTACACCAGGTATTCCCCTAGTGCCGTACGGGTTTCTTCCAACATTCCCTGGTTCGGGCTCTGTGCCAAAAGCCTCAAAGGTTTTTCCCATATCATTGTCTATACCAATATCTCTTTTGATGTTGCTGTGTCTCTACTGCCACCGTCTCTCTCTCCCTCAGACTTAGGAATCAGTGTTTCCATCTGTAAAACTGCTGAGATCCAGTGCCTCCTGAAGGATTGGTACCAGTCTGAGAGGTCCTATAACTCTGCTGCTGGGAGACTCCATACGTTTTTGGGTTCAGACTAGCATCCCCAGGTTTTCCGATGCAACTGATTTCCTGGCCCTGCAGGATAAATACCTTGCAAGATATTGACATAGACCCAGCACCAGCAGTGAGGGCCTGCTTCCACGCTGTCTTTAAAAAGACAGCTGAGGTGCTGAAACCTTTTCCCCCTTGGTAGGGTACACTCATGACATCCGTACAGAAGTGCTGCAGGCAGCTCCCCCTATGATGGAGTTGCTGCATTCGTTCATTGAAGCCTCGACTGAGGTGGCAAGTGGCAAATCCCACATCATGTACTACGGTGAACATCACGCATCACTATCAACATGCCCTTATAAACCTTGCATTTCTATCCCTTCATCTGAGACCCTAGTCTAGTTTCAGCTTCTGACACTTCCAGGCTGAATTCCGGAGATCTTCTTACCCTCCCTCCAGACACTGTCAAAAAGCTGGAAAGAGACCTCTGGGATATGGTACCTGTGGTAGTCCCTAATTTACTAGGCTACCTCTGGAACCATTTTGCAGAGGTAGTGCACAAGGGCAGAATCTGGTCATCAAAGTAGGCCTGACATGGCGGACAGAGTTGAAAGAGCGATGAGTTAATCCATGGCTTTGAGGCATAACTCATGGCTGTGCCACACAGGGCTCTCCACTGATGTGCAAAACACCAAAATGGACATGCAAGTATTTTTCTTTGTTTTATTTCTGCCGAAAAGCTAATATGGCACATGAGTGTTTTTAAAGAGGGAAGAGCCACAGCACGATTCAATAGCTTTGGAAGCTGAGGCATTTTGGTAGAGAATTTGAGGCCAAACTAATTCAGTCGGCCCAAGTCGGTGCACAGCACTCCAACCCCTTTGTCTGAGCATATAAATTCAAAAGACGTGGGCACAGCCCTCCTCCGTCTCCTGCACTCCTCCCCCCCCCCCCCCCCCCCTCCCCCCACCACCACCACCACCACCACCACCACCAGGGAATAGTTATTTTCTGTTAATAAGCATGTGCTGGTGGTGAGAGGACAAGGTATCCTCTTTTCGGCAGGTCTTTAAGGCCATTTTTACAAAGAAGTGGTTCCTGCAGATTGTGGAAAAGGATGATTCCCTACCTTGCCCCGCCATCCAACCATTCCTTTACACCTGTGGAACGTACAGCAGAAACCATAGTCACCAGTTTTGTTATACTTTTTTCCAAAACTGTTTTCTCCCGTGTAAACCTTTCAGTTCATGGTAATTGTGACCGAGCCACCCAGATCCTTTGCACCCACAACACAGCCCTTCATTCTGCTGCTACATGAGTAGTCATATCGTGATGCCAGTCAGCTGCCACTCGTCACATGGTTTACTGCATCTATGGATGTTAGCCCTTTTATAATCCATGGCACCTGCTTCTAAGAAACCCAGATCGAAGAAATCCGACAAACTACCATAAAATGTGGAAAAAGACTGTCCTATTGTTTTGCATTTTCACTAATGTGGCATGTTTCTCCTGCTAACCATCCCATTTAAACCATTCTCGATCAAAAAATTTGCCACCACAGCTTCAAATTATGGATTCTTCTCATATTTCTGCACCGTAGATAAGGTGGTGTAAACACTTGCAGAATCTCAAACCCACCTTTAACTTACAGATAGAACTTTGCCCAATGTGATTTGAATGGATGATGCGTTTGCCATTTTCAGGTTGTCCCTGAATGAAGTGTGAACCTCCCATTTTAGTTTTCCTATGCTTTCATTTCATTTTCTGTTTTATCATTGCACATATGAACTATTAATTCTCTTGAGTTTGGTTAAATATTGGAAAAGGCACGTCCGTTCAGGCAATCTTTATTGTTGCCCAATCGTGGATGTAAGAGCTTTGGTTACAACATTGTCAAGCCTTAATGCAATTGGTTTTCAAGGGCTAGGTCAAACTATAATCCAAATACCTGTGGCCCGGGGACTTGGGTGTCCGCTATTTCTTCTTTCCACTCTTTAAGTAGTTTCTTTTCCTAAAGGAATCGCAAGTCAGATTGCTCCTCATATTGAAATAGTTGCCAGTTCCTATTTGTATGTACACTCTGGATTCAATAAATGATTTTTAAATTTTCTGCATTCCCTAATGGGTTTGGTTGTATTTCATGACCTTTTGTTCTGAATAGACCTAGGGGACGATATATATAGATACTGAGCAGTGTAGTTACATCACTAATTAGTTCGCTGCTTTTCATTGGTTTCCAGTTTCGAAGAAAAATCTCCTGGGAATAGAACACTCCTAATTAGCAAAGCTCTCCTTTTCCTGAATTCAGATTCACCATGTGGATGTCTACTTTTCAGCAAATAGTAAGCAGTAATCTCTGTTTTCCACTCTCAAGGCAACCTTTTTCTGATGAAGACTCGAAGCTGTGGAATGCCTTCACTTTATTCATTGTGTGTGGTAATAAACCACATTAAATAAAAAAATGTTTTAGCAAGACATAGTCACCCTGAGGGCAGACATAGCAATGCAAATATTACTTTACAAAGCATGTTTAGCATTGTTTTATGCATTTGTGTAAATTACATGTTGGTATTGCTTTCTTTCAGGAGTGTTATGTGCATAACTTGTTGCGAATCACAGTGTATTTCCCGACACTAAGGTTGGAAATTGTGGAACTTATAGTTGAACGACTGCTAAAGATGGATGTAAGTAATTTGCAAACCTATGCGGGTAAACAAAGTATTTTGTCACATAAACAGTTCATTGTGCTTAGAAGTTTTGTGTTGGTAGATAGAACAGTGCATACTCCTTTATTTAAAAATAAAAGCAATTGCCTTTCTGGATAAGATGTTCCTAAATAAATCATAATCATAAAATATCTCTGCGTCCACACTGATGTCTGGTTGACGTTCATGTACACATACGCGAGTGAGTGATTTTATTTAGTTTTTGTAGTTAAGTGCCCCTTTTTGACATGGGCACCCCCACTTTGTCTGGTATTTGATACAGTTTTGACTAAAGTGCACTGGGTTCCTGCTAACGAGGTCCCCAGTGTAAGATCTCTTTCCCTAAAACTGTACAATTGTGGCATGGCCATGATGGCATGTGGGTAGGACGCAACTACGGTTCTCTCCCCGCCGCTGCAGACCCTGTAGAAATTATCCTATCAATAGCCCTCTGAATATATCCAGCACTCCCACAGGAGTTCGTGGCCAACCCTTGAGTGCAGCAAAGATGCTGGAACCCGGGACCAGCGCTCACAGGCCAGAGGACAGCCAAGAGTGAAGAAGGCGCCGGAGCAAAGATGGCAGGTGCTGCCCAGCCGCGTTAAGCCCCTGCAGACTCGAGGTGCAGCTACTGGTAGACTGGTGTACAGTGAAGTGAATAAGCGACCCCATGAGTGACCTGCTCCATAGTGATGCAACAAGGCACCACTGATAAGCCGGGACGACTCACGTAGGTGTCTGGGGGAGGTTCAGCAGGCCTCAAGAGGAAGCACTCGTGGCGGATGGAGAAGTGCTACACGCATCTAGGTCTGGCTGAAACACAGCGTGCAACATAGAGATTAGGTCTACATGACCCCTCTCCGGCAACCGGGGGGCCTGACTCTTGGGAACCGCACGGCTAGCATGGGGCAGTGGATTCAGCGCTGAGCAGAGGGCCCTCTTTCGACCTTTTGATTGCCCTTCCTCCCAGACAGTGACTATTGCGACCATATCAGGGCTGCAGTGGGGGGGGGGGGTGCGGGGGACAGAGCGGGCGGTGAGTCACGGTGTCGGAGCGAGTGGCCTGTGATGCCCCCTCTCCAGTGGCTCGCCAGGCACCAGTAGTACTCCATCATGAGCACCACCAATGGCCCGCCTTGCGTTTAATTCTGAGGTGTTTTTGGCATGGTTACACCTTACCCCCCCCCCCCCCCCCAACACACACACAAACACACACTTTTTGCCTGCTGTCAGTATGCTTTGACTGTTTTCACTGGGATCCTGCTAACCAGAACCCCAGTGATTGTGCTCTCTCCCTCTAAATTGTATCGCTTAGGACTTTTGCACACCCTACAATTGACATACTGGTCCTCCAAATAAGTCCAACTATATGGTACTTAGGTACCCAGAGCATTGGGGCACCAGGGTTTCCCTGTGGGCTGCAGCGTATATTATGCCACCCATGGGAGCCCATGCAAAATGTGTCTGCAGGCCCACCATTGCAACCTGCTTGAATATTGCACCCTTTCACTACAGGTCACTGCACCAGATCACTGTAGGTAGCCCCCCCTAGCCCAGAGGGCAGGGTGCAGATACCTGTGTGTGAGGGCACCTCCCCTATGATCTTCAGTTCCATTACACTTGACTTCGTAAGTGCGGGAAGCCATTTTACCCATGTACTGGCAACAGGCGCCTGTGTCCAGCTACATTTTGGTAACTTAGAACCTGTTTTGGTATCAAACATGTCGGAATCCTACCCCAATACTGCTGCCAGTATTGTTTGTATGATTCCATGCACTCTAGGGGCTCCTTCGAGGGCCCCCAGTATTGCTACTACCAATATTCAAGGTTTCTGTTTCCCTACTTGACCAGCTCAAGCAGGGCAAGGCAGAACAAAGGATTTCCTGTGGGAGAGGGAGGCAACACCATCTTGCCTTGGAAATAGGTGCAACATGGCTAGAGGAGGGGTAGCCTTCCCAAGCCACTGGTATGCTGAGAAGGGCAGATTTGGTGCCCTCTTTGCATAAACCGGTTTGCACCAGTCCAGGAACCCCCAGTCCCTGCTCTGGTGCTAAACTGGACAAAAGAAAGGGGAGTGACCACTCTCCTGTCCACCACCACAGGGGTGGTGCCCGGAGCTCCCTCAGGTGCGCACTTGGATCTGCCATCTTGAACCCAAAATGTGCAGAGGCCCCAGGGAGCATCTGAGTGGCCAGGTCAGGTAGGTGACGTCACAGCCTGCTCCTGATATGTGGTCACCCCTGCTAAAAGACCAGTCCCTCTTCCTGGGCTATTTAGGGTCTCTCTCTTGGGTGGGTCCTCAGTTCGACGTGCAAGATACTAGCAGGACTCCACTGCAAGGTTTACTTAATTTTCTGGCAACTAGAACTGCAACTGGACTCTGCAGGAACCAACAATCTGCAACTCCAGCGACGACTTCGCTTTGCAACATTGTTTCCCATGCGCCTTCCAGCAACTGCAACATTTCCCTGGCTGTGCAACCTCTGAGGTTGATGAGACTCTAGCCTGCACCAAGAAGTAAGAAGGACTCTCCCTTGGAGTGGGGTCACTCCCCTGCATCTGCAGCCACCAATTGTAATGATGACCGGACCTGCATGGATCCTGCATCACAGGGGGTGGCCAGGAGGGGTCCCCTTGATACTCTCTGCCAATTGTCCAACTTGGGAGATGGTAAGCCCTTGCTGTCCTTGCAGGATAGTACCCCTGTGAACTGCAACTCTTGCAGCTGCCAAAGCTTGCTTGCTGCTCCTCCAAGGGATCTTCAGGCTTCGTGTAGCCCCAGCCCCACCACTTCTTCCTGACAAGCAGTCTCCTCTCTGCTGCTCCAGCGATGTGGGACTCCTCTTCAGGTGTGGTGAATGGGCCTCTTTGTGCCTGCTGTGCCTGCTACGAGTGGGTTGCCTGTGGGGGCTTCCTCCTTTTCTTGTTACTCCCCCGACTGCTGAGGGTCACCTGGACTCTCCTCCTTGGGTTGAGTCCCCTGGGCCTTGCTGGTCCTCTTCAGCCTTGCAACTCATCTTCTTTTGCATTTGCTTGCATGAGCATCTGACAGTCGGATCAACCGCAAACTGCTCCAGGAATGCTGTAACTGCAACAAAATATCAAAGAAGGCTACTGTGACCCTGCAACTTCAGCTCAAGCCAGCAACTGCAACAGTTTCCAGGTTGTGGACGCTCTGAGGACTGCCTGTCTTCAATCTGCACCAGAAGGACCGAAGGAATCTCCTGTGGAGTGATGGAGTCACTTCCCTGCTTCAGCAGGCACCTCTCTGCAACAACAGCCGGTACTCTGGGACTCCCCTTCTGTCGACGAGTGTGATCCCTGGAACACAGGTGGTGGACCAAATTGATCCTGACTGTCCAAAGGTCCAATAGTCCAAATTTGGTGGAGCTAAGGGCTTGCCTCCCCATGCCAGGCAGTACCCCTGTGCACCGCGTGTTCTGCAGCTCCTTGGGCTTATGTGCTCTTCTTCCAGAAATCCATTGTGCATAGCGTAGCCCATATTTCCAGCATGCTGTGACGCTGAGCTCCCTGAGTTGTTCTCCGGCGGCATGGGATCCCTTTGTGTAGTGCTGCGATGACCGCATTCTGCAACCTGTTGCACCCGTGTTCTTGGACTCATGTGGGCACTGCCTGGTCTTCTGAGGGCTCTCTAAGGTGCTGAGAGCCCCCTCTGCCGTCTTGGTCCGAGTTGACGCACACAAGCCCCCCTGGGACCAGGTAGCGCTTTTACCTGCCATCCATGACATTTGTGTGAGCCAAGGCTTGTTGGCGGAATCCAGTGACGAAAACAGACTCCATCCAACGACTCTACTTGGGACATCTCTTGCACCAAGCAGGAACCCACAGCTGTCTTCTTTAGTACATTCCTGACTTCTTCTTTCAACCGGAAAATCCACTTTTGCACATTCATCTGGGTTAGCAGGGGCTCCTATTCTTTCTCGACTCTTCATCAACTTCTGGACTTGGTCTCCTCTCTCCACAGTTCTTCAGGTCCAGGAATCAAATCGTTGGTTTCTTTCAGTCTTGCTTGGTTTTTGCATACTCCTTTACCTCGATCTCTAGTGTGTTCTGAGGAAACTTGCTGTACTTTACTCCTGTTTTCCTGGGCTCAGCGCCCCTCTACACGCTACACTTGCCTGGGGGGGAAACCGACATTCGCCTGCCACTATTTTAGTTTATGGTTTGTGTTGCCCCCAGGCCCATTGCAACCTATTGTGTTTTTCACTGTTTGCACTATTCCATGGCTGTTTACTTACCTGATTTTGGCTACTAGTGTATATATTGTGTATAATACTTACCTCAAGAGGGAGTATAGGCTCTAAGATATTTTTTGCCTTGTGTCACTAAAATAAAGTACCCTTATTTTTTAGTAACACTGAGTATTGCCTTTCTTGTGTATCAGTACTGTGCGACTATAGTGCTATTGCAAGAGCTTTGCATGTCTCCTAGTTCAGCCTTGGCTGTTCTGCTAGCGCTACCTCTAGACAGCCTAAGCTGCTAGACACTGCCTACATTTCACCAAGGTGTATCACTGGACCTAGTATAAGGTGTGAGTACCTCTGGTACCCACTACAATCCAGGCCAGCTTCTCACAGTAAGTCTTGGCTGCTCATCCACAGCTACCTCTAGAGAGCCCTGGCTTCCTAGACACTGCCTACACTTCACTTACAGGGGGTACCTGGTATAAGGTGATAACAACATGGGTGCTCACCAGGCCAGCTTCCTACAGTAGGTACAGCATACAGCATACAGCATCAATTCGACTGAGGCACTCTCCTTCGCCTGCCTGTTCTGACACGCTGGCAAGACGCCACATCTAGCCAAGGAACACCCCCACTCCACGCTGCTCCTGGATAGTCCCTAGGAGGGTGCTCTCTGGATGCCTCTGAAATCTCCTCAGCTCCCGAGGATGACCCTCACACCAACAGCAGCATCAAGAAGTCCAGGGCCAGTGCAAGGGCACCTATACATCCTGAGTGGGACTCTGGCGTGGGCTAGTAGCGTCGTGATCCTCCGGCGGCACCTCCCTTCGATCGCAGACTGCGTCTAAAGCCTATGGCCCTGCCTCCGACCACCTACCAGACAGGGCTGCAGCATGATGACTGCACGAGGCAAAAATGACAGGCAAAAATATGTTGCCAAGACCATCCAAGGGACCCAGTGGCGCTAGCCTTCCTGCTGTCGACGAAGAAGCACAGTCTGAGGGCCGAGATGCACTGGGTCCTGTCAATAGCTCTTTTCTCTAGGCATTGTTCGGTCTCCCTCAGAGAATACCTGCAAACAGTCTAAAGAGATCTCTCCCAAGAAATAAAGACGATCCGTACGGATGTCGTTGACCTTGGGGACAGGGTTTCCAGCATAGAGGATCAGGAGACAAGCAGGGGTGACGAACTTGAACAACTGCAGCATGAACTCCTCCCTCTAAGCGACTAACAAATAGACCTCCAAGCACATGCAGAGGACTTGGAGAATCACTCCAGGAGGAATAACATTTACATCCGCGGAGAACCCACAAGAGCGCAGGATAACAATGTGGAGGCGTTCGTTCAAGCGTTGTTGACTCACATCCTGGAAGCTCCAACCTGCTGCACCATCCAGCTAGATTGTATGAAATGGAGGAGGCCTTGATTGTTGCTCTCTTGAATCCCAGCATAGTGAAAAGCCAGTGCGGATCTGTAGGAAGTTGGCTCTTTATATACTATTTCAAAGTAAGAAATAGTGTGCACAGAGTCCAAGAGTTCCCCTTAGAGGTAAGATAGTGGCAAAAAGAGATGATTCTAATGCTCTTTTTTTGTGGTAGTGTGGTCGAGCAGTAGACTTATCAGAGGGTAGTGTTAAGCATTTGTTATACACACACAGGCAATAAATGAGGAATACACACTCAAAGACTTACTCCAGGCCAATAGCGTTTTATATTGAAAAAATATATTTTCTTAGTTTATTTTAAGAACCACAGGTTCAAGATTTACAAGTAATACTTTAATTGAAAGGTATTTCACTTAGGTACTCTAGGAACTTTGAATAATCACAATAGCATGTACAGTCTTTGTAAAAATGGCAATAAGCTATTTTAAAAGTAGACAGTGCAAAAATCAACAGTTCCTGGGGGAGGTAAGTAAAGGTTAAGTTCACAGGTAAGTAAAACACTTACAAGTCTCAAAGTTGGGTCCAAGGTAGCCCACCGTTGGGGGTTCTAGGCAACCCCAAAGTTACCACACCAGCAGCTCAGGGCCTGTCAGGTGCTGAGGTCAAAGAGGTGCCTAAAACACATAGGCTTCAATGGAGAACAGGGGTGCCCCGGTTCCAGGGGGGGTTTTGTAGGGCACCGGGGGGGGGACACAAGCAGACACAAAGTACACACCTGTAAGGAAATGCCTCCTTGCCATGGTTACCCCCTGACTTTTTGCCGTTGCTGATGCCAAGCTAACTAGGCCCCAGCACCAGTGTTCTTTCCCTAAACTGTACCTTTGTCTCTACAATTGGCACACCCTGGCATCCAGGTAAGTCCCTTGTAACTGGTACCCCTGGTACCAAGGGCCCTGATGCCAGGGAAGGTCTGAATACTGAATTTAGGGGTGTGTTTAGGTCTGGGAGGGCAGTAGCCAATAGCTACTGTCCTTGAGGGGGGCTACACCCTCTTTGTGCCTCCTCCCCGTGGGGAGGGGGGCACATCCCTAATCCTATTGGGGGAATCCTCCATCCACAAGATGGAGGATTTCTAAAGGTAAGAGTCACCTCAGCTCAGGACACCTTAGGGGCTGTCCTGACTGGTGGGTAACTCCTCCCTGCTTTCCTAATTCATCTCCTCCAGCCTTGCCACCAAAAGTGGGGGCAGTGGCAGGAAGGGCGGGCATCTCCACTAGCTGGGATGCCCTGTGGCGCTGGCGCTGTAACAAAGGGGGGGTGAGCCTTTGAGGCTGACCGCCAGGTGTTACAGTTCCTGCAGGGGGAGGTGAGAAGCACCTCCACCCAGTGCAGGCTTTGTTCCTGGCCACAGAGTGACAAAGGCACTCTCCCCATGTGGCCAGCAACATGTCTGGTGTGTGGGAGGCTGGCAGATACTAGTCAGCCTACACTGGAAGTCGGGTATGTTTTCAGGGGGCATCTCTAAGATGCCCTCTGTGTGTATTTTACAATAAATTGCACACTGGCATCAGTGTGCATTTATTGTGGTGAGAAGTTTGATACTAAACTTCCCAGATTTCGGTATAGCCATTATGGTGCTGTGGAGTTCGTGTTTGACAGACTCCCAGACCATATACTCTTATGGCTACCCTGCACTTACAATGTCTAAGGTTTTGCTTAGACACTGTAGGGGCATAGTGCTCATGCGCCTATGCCCTCACCTGTGGTATAGTGCACCCTGCCTTAGGGCTGTAAGGCCTGCTAGAGGGGTGACTTACCTATGCCATAGGCAGTGTGAGGTTGGCATGGCACTTAGTCATTTTCTCCCCACCAGCACACACAAGCTGTGAAGCAGTGTACATGTGCTGAGTGAGGGCTCCCCAGGGTGGCATAAACCATGCTGCAGCCCTTCGAGACCTTCCCTGGCATCAGGGCCCTTGGTACCAGGTGTACCAGTTACAAGGGACTTACCTGAGTGCCAGGGTTGTGCCAATTGTGGAGACAAAGGTACAGTTTAGGGAAAGAACACTGGTGCTGGGGCCTGGTTAGCAGGGTCCCAGCAAACTTTCAAGTCATAACTTAGCATCAGCAAAGGCAAAGAGTCAGGGGGTGACCATCCCAAGGAGGCATTTCCTTACAGGATCAAACAGGCCCATCTCCCATCTCAATGTAGATTTTAAGATTTTCACAGACTTCCTGGCGGCACGCCTAAATCCATTTATGCCAGGCCTGATAGATGGGGATCAGGTTGGGTTTGTCTTGCATAAACAGTGCTCAGACAATACTAAATGGCTCCTCCACCTAAGAGATAAGGTACATCGGTCGGATTGGCATACAATGCTCTTATCCATTGAGGCTGAGAAGGCGTTTGACTGTGTGCACTGGTCCTACTTAATGGTGACCCTGGCCCATTTTGACTTTGGTGAACAATCCACACCTGGATACATAGCTGCTACAGCTGCCCCAGGGCCACAATATGAATCAACGGTTTCACTTCCTCAGCCTTCCTAATCCAGCAGGGCACCAGACAGGGCTGCCCTCTGCCTCCCCTGTTGTTCGCGTTATATATGGAGCCGTTTGCTCAACGAATACGCAACAATCGAGCCGTCAAAGGTGTCCACCTTAGTGGAGATATACACACTATCAGCGTATACGCGGACAATGTTCTGGTGGCCCTGGACACCCATAATCACACTACTGGCTTTCTTTCGGGAAGCAAGCAATTTCAGCGAAGCAGCAAGATTCTGCATCAACATACACAAATCACAGATCCTCATCCTCACTGTCCGTCATGCTCAGGAAGAACACCTATCTCGCTGCTTCCCCATTCACTGGGCTGAGCGGTGGATCACTTACCTGGGCACTCACCTTGCAACATTATTAGCCACCACCCCGTCCCTTAACTATGGGTGACTTTGTCAACAAGTGGTCAAGGACTTAATGTTATGACGCTCTTACCGCCTCTCATGGCTGGGAAGGATTGCTGCCATCAAAATGACGATCAATCCATGCATCCTGTTTCTTTACCAAACTGTCCCGGTAGCCCCCCTCCCCAGGAGACTAGTTGATTCCTCCAGCTGGTGCGTCATAGCTTTGTATGGGCCAGTGGAGGCCTTAGATTGAACAGAGATCTGAGCCATCGACAGCCAGCTCAACTGAGGGAGAGCTGGGCATACCTAACCCCAGCTTTACTATCCGGCAGCCCCTTATTGGAATGGTCCAGGCCAAAATCTGAAAAACACTGGCTATTTATGGGCTGGGCTGTTGCAGGCACGCACCTCTGGAAGGTTCCCCTCATGAAGAAAACCCATAGACCCAAAAGCATTTAGGTTTCTCCTGTTAAGGGGGCACACTTGCGAGTGTGGGATACAACATCTACATGCAGGAGCCTTACTACCTTTCCATCACCTCTTACGCCCATTGTTGGGAACCCCGAGTTTTTCCCAGGCATGGACCAGGCCACGTTTTATCAATGGCAGGAGGTGGGGATGCCATTTGATGGGACATTCTTTTTTTAATATCGAGGGACACGCTAACCTCTTCCTGATTGGGCTGACATAGGGCAGGAGCCCTTTAAACTTATCGTAGCGCTCCCGCCCTGCAGGACGCGCTAGACTCTTACTGATTGGGCTGACATAGGGCAGGAGCCCTTTAAACTCATCGTAGCGTTCCTGCCTCACGGGACGCACGCGGGCGAAGCCCAGGCCAAGGGTGGGCCCGTCAGCGGCTGGGCTGGGCCACCCCCCTGAGATTTCCCTTGTGATCTTAGGACCTGGTTCCTAGAATTTCAAGCAGGCACTGCATCTTTTTCTTTTGGCTCCCTGTGATCGACCTCTTCAAGCCTGTACCCCTGCCCTTTAGTTGAAGATTTCCAAATATTGTGAGAAATCTATTTACCTTTCCCTGTTTCCCCCTCTTTATAAATAAACGTCTGGTTCGATGGCATCTGTCGCTGTAGATACACATGTTCTGCATAGCTCGCCATCTGGTGTTGGGTCGGAGTGTTACAAGTTGTTTTTCTTCGAAGAAGTCTTTCGAGTCACGGGGCCGAGTGACTCCTCCTTCTGTCTCCATTGCGCATGGGCGTCGACTCCATCTTCGATTGTTTTCTTTCCGCCATCGGGTTCGGACGTGTTCCTGTCGCTCTGAGTTTCGGAAAGGAAAGTTAGTAAATATCGGAAGATTTTCGTCGGTATTGTTGCGTTTGGGATCGGCGTAGTTAGATTCAACACCGCATCGAAGATCGACGCGCTCCGGTGCCCTTCGGGGTAGTTTCGATCCCCCGTCGGGGCCTGGTCGGCCCGACCGCGTGTAGAACAACGCCGATGGAACGGACCCCGTTCCGTTTTTGTCCCAAATGCCACAACAAATACCCGTATACAGACCAACATTTGGTCTGTAACCTGTGCCTGTCACCTGAGCACAGTGAGGAGACTTGCGAGGCCTGTCGCGCGTTCCGGTCCCGAAAGACACTCCGTGACCGTCGAGCCAGGAGACTTCAGATGGCGTCCACGCCGACAGCGCACCGAGAGTTCGAGGAAGAAGAAACCTTTTCGATCCACGAATCGGACTCCGAAGAATGCGACGATCAAAGAACCGTGAGTAAGACGTCGAAAACAACACATCAAAAAAGTGACAAGGCCCAGGGGACGCCACTGCCACCAGGCCATGGCTCCACCCATAAATTCGGTGACCGACCATCGGCACCGAAAAAGGCCCAAACAGTGCCGAGATCGTCCGACTCCGGTCGAGACACTGGCACACAGCCTTCTCGGGATCGAGAAAGTGCTGGAGACAAGCAACGACACCGAGATAGCGGTGTGGAAACGGCTCGACGCCGAGACAGCGGCACCGACGAGGATCGACGCCGAGAGGTTTCGACTCCAAAAAAGAAAAAAGCCACCTCGGAGCCGAAAAAAGATACAAACAGGGTTTCGGTGCCGAAACAACCCGTAACCGACCCAGGTCCAGGCTCTTATACAGAGGAGCAATCACTGTCCTCTCAGATGCGAAAGCATAGGTTTGAGGAAGAGCTGCAATCCACCGAAGTGGACCACACGCAAAAACGTATTTTCATACAGCAGGGAACAGGAAAAATAAGCACCCTTCCCCCTATTAGGAGAAAGAGGAGACTGGAGTTTGAAACAGACCAGGCGCCACAAACAAAAATGGTGAAAAAGGTGACTCCGCCACCCTCTCCTCCACCTGTAATTAACGTCTCACCAGCACAAACTCCGTCACATTCCCCGGCTCACACCACCATGAGCCAAGGTGACCAGGATCAAGACGCTTGGGACTTATGACGCCCCAGTGCCGGACAACAGTCCGGAGGCATACCCATCAAAGCCCTCACCACCAGAAGACAGCACAGCATATTCTCAAGTGGTGGCTAGAACAGCACAATTCCACAACGTAAACCTCCACTCAGAACAAGTCGAGGATGACTTTTTATTCAACACCCTCTCCTCCACCCACAGCTCCTACCAAAGCCTGCCTATGCTGCCAGGTATGCTTCGGCACGCAAAGGAAATCTTCAAGGAGCCGGTCAAAAGTAGGGCAATAACGCCAAGGGTGGAAAAGAAATATAAGGCACCTCCTACAGACCCTGTTTTCATCACCACACAGCTGCCACCAGATTCCGTCGTAGTAGGAGCAGCTCGGAAAAGAGCCAACTCCCACACATCTGGGGATGCACCACCCCCAGATAAAGAGAGCTGCAAGTTCGATGCAGCTCTGAAAAGAGTCGCAGTACAAGCTGCAAACCAGTGGCGCATCGCTAACTCTCAAGCACTACTTGCGCGCTATGACAGAGCCCATTGGGATGAGATGCAACACCTCATCGAGCATCTACCCAAAGACCTACAAAAGAGGGCAAAGCAGGTGGTTGAGGAAGGACAGAACATATCAAATAACCAAATACGTTCCTCAATGGACGCAGCAGACACAGCTGCAAGAACAATTAATACATCTGTGACGATTAGAAGGCACGCATGGCTGAGAACGTCTGGGTTCAAACCAGAGATACAGCAGGCAGTGCTCAATATGCCATTCAACGAAAAACAACTGTTCGGACCAGAAGTGGACACGGCAATCGAAAAACTAAAGAAAGACACTGACACTGCTAAAGCCATGGGCGCACTCTACTCCCCGCAGAGCAGAGGAACCTATAGCACCTTCCGCAAGACACCCTTTAGAGGGGGGTTTCGGGGTCAGGCCACACAAGCCAGCACCTCGCAAGCAACACCGTCCAGCTACCAGGGACAGTACAGGGGAGGTTTTCGGGGCCAATACAGAGGAGGGCAATTCCCTAGGAATAGAGGGAAATTTCAAAGCCCCAAAACCCCTACAACCAAGCAGTGACTCAGATGTCACTCACCCCCTCCACACAACACCAGTGGGGGGAAGAATAGGTCATTATTACAAAGCATGGGAGGAAATAACTACAGACACTTGGGTCTTAGCAATTATCCAACATGGTTATTGCATAGAATTCCTAAAATTCCCTCCAAACATACCACCAAAAGCACAGAATTTATCAAAACAACATTCAGAACTTCTGGAAATAGAAGTTCAAGCACTATTGCAAAAGAATGCAATCGAATTAGTACCAAACGCACAAACAAACACAGGAGTCTATTCCCTGTACTTCTTAATACCAAAAAAGGACAAAACACTGAGACCAATCCTAGACCTCAGAATACTAAACACCTACATCAAATCAGACCACTTTCACATGGTCACGCTACAAGAAGTGTTACCATTGCTAAAACTACAGGACTACATGACAACCTTAGACCTCAAAGACGCGTATTTCCATATACCAATACATCCATCGCACAGAAAGTACCTACGGTTCGTATTCAAAGGAATACATTACCAATTCAAAGTATTGCCTTTTGGTTTAACAACCGCACCAAGAGTCTTTACAAAATGTCTAGCAGTAGTGGCTGCACACATCAGAAGGCAGCAAATACATGTATTCCTGTATCTAGACGACTGGCAAATCAAAACCAATTCACTAACAAAGTGCTTACACCACACAAATCAAATCATACAAACCCTCTACAAGCTAGGCTTCACCGTCAACTTTGCAAAATCCAACATTTTGCCGTGCAAAGTACAACAATACCTGGGAGCCATAATAGACACAACAAAAGGAGTAGCCACTCCAAGCCCACAAAGAATACAAAATTTCAACAAGATCATACAACGCATGTATCCAACACAAACAATACAAGCAAAGATGATAATACAACTCCTAGGCATGATGTCCACATGCATAGCCATTGTCCCAAACGCAAGACTGCACATGAGGCCCTTGCAACAGTGCCTAGCATCACAATGGTCACAAGCACAGGGTCACCTTCTAGATCTGGTGTTGATAGACCGCCAAACTTACCTCTCGCTTCTATGGTGGAACAGTATAAATTTAAACAAAGGGCGGCCTTTCCAAGACCCAGTGCCACAATACGTAATAACAGATGCTTCCATGACAGGGTGGGGAGCACACCTCGATCAACACAGCATACAAGGACAAAGGAACGTACATCAAACAAAACTGCATATAAATCACCTAGAAATGCTAGCAGTTTTTCAAGCATTAAGGGCTTTCCAACCAATTATAACTCACAAATACATTCTTGTCAAGACAGACAACATGACAACAATGTATTATCTAAACAAACAAGGGGGCACACACTCAACGCAGTTGAGCCTGCTGGCACAAAAGATATGGCGATGGGCAATTCACAACCACATTCGCCTAATAGCACAGTTTATTCCAGGGATCCAGAATCAACTTGCAGACAATCTCTCTCGAGATCACCAACAGGTCCACGAATGGGAAATTCACCCCCAAATTCTAAACACTTACTTCAGACTCTGGGGAACACCTCAAATAGATTTGTTTGCAACAAAAGAGAACGCAAAATGCCAAAACTTCGCATCCAGATACCCACACAGGCAGTCCCAAGGCAATGCCCTATGGATGAACTGGTCAGGGATATTTGCCTACGCTTTTCCTCCTCTCCCTCTCCTTCCTTATCTGGTAAACAAATTGAGTCAAAACAAACTCAAACTCATATTAATAGCACCAACTTGGGCAAGGCAACCCTGGTACACAACACTGCTAGACCTATCAGTAGTACCCCACATCAAATTGCCCAACAGGCCGGATCTGTTAACACAACACAACCAACAGATCAGACATCCAGATCCAGCATCGCTGAATCTAGCAATCTGGCTCCTGAAATCCTAGAATTCGGACACTTACAACTTACCCAAGAATGTATGGAAGTCATAAAGCAAGCCAGAAGGCCGTCCACTAGGCACTGCTATGCAAGTAAATGGAAGAGGTTTGTTTGCTACTGCCATCATAATCAGATCCAACCTTTACACGCTACTCCAAAGGATGTAGTGGGTTACTTGCTTCACTTACAAAAATCTCACCTAGCAATTCTCTTCCATTAAAATACACCTTGCAGCAATATCTGCATACCTACAGACTACCTATTCAACTTCCCTATATAGGATACCAGTCATTAAAGCATTCATAGAAGGCCTTAAAAGAATTATACCACCAAGAACACCACCTGTTCCTTCATGGAACTTAAATGTTGTCTTAACAAGACTCATGGGTCCACCTTTTGAACCCATGCACTCTTGCGAAATACAGTTCCTAACCTGGAAGGTTGCATTTCTCGTCGCCATTACATCTCTAAGAAGAGTAAGCGAAATTCAGGCGTTTACAATACAAGAACCTTTTATACAACTACACAAAAATAAAGTCGTCCTAAGGACTAATCCTAAATTTTTACCAAAGGTTATTTCACCGTTCCACCTAAATCAAACAGTGGAACTACCAGTGTTCTTGCCACAGCCAGATTCCGTAGCTGAGAGGGCACTACATACATTACATGTCAAAAGAGCATTAATGTACTACATTGACAGGACAAAAGACATCAGAAAGACTAAACAACTATTTATTGCATTCCAAAAACCCCATGCAGGAAACCCAATATCAAAACAAGGTATAGCCAGATGGATAGTTAAATGCATCCAAGTCTGCTACCTTAAAGCAAAACAACAACTGCCCATTACGCCAAGGTCACACTCAACCAGAAAAAAAGGTGCTACCATGGCCTTTCTAGGAAACATCCCAATGCAAGAAATATGTAAGGCAGCCACATGGTCTACGCCACACACGTTCACCGAGCACTACTGTGTAGACGTGCTATCCGCACAGCAAGCCACAGTAGGTCAAGCCGTGTTAAGAACATTATTTCAAACCACTTCCACTCCTACAGGCTGAGCCACCGCTTTTGGGGAGATAACTGCTTACTAGTCTATGCAGAACATGTGTATCTACAGCGACAGATGCCATCGAACTGAAAATGTCACTTACCCAGTGTACATCTGTTCGTGGCATCAGTCGCTGGAGATTCACATGTGCCCACCCGCCTCCCCGGGAGCCTGTAGCAGTTCGGAAGTTAGCTTCAACTTTGTACATTTGTATATATATTATTTTAACCTTAAATAGGTACATACTTAGTCACTCCATTGCATGGGCACTATTACTACAACACAACTCCTACCTCACCCTCTGCGGGGAAAACAATCGAAGATGGAGTCGACGCCCATGCGCAATGGAGACAGAAGGAGGAGTCACTCGGCCCCGTGACTCGAAAGACTTCTTCGAAGAAAAACAACTTGTAACACTCCGACCCAACACCAGATGGCGAGCTATGCAGAACATGTGAATCTCCAGCGACTGATGCCACGAACAGATGTACACTGGGTAAGTGACATTTTCATTACTACACCTCTCAGTAAAGAACTCCTGCCCCTTAGGCAATCATTACAGAACTCTTTTGTCCAAAGCAGTTAGTAAGATTGGGAAAAAGGAAGCAATCTAGCGTAAATGATATTTCCTCCCAAAAAAATCATACGTCTATACTAAAATTTATTTAGGAGCCATGGGGGTAATCGACAAACAGATTATTAATGTTGAAGGAAAAATACTTACCCAGAATGGGTCATTAGTTCCCTCCAACCCCCCTCCATTAGTAATAACTCCTGACAACCCGGCTGTGGCAAGTGGAACCCAGCTTAGAAGTACTAACGGTTGCATCCAAGACATAACTGATTCCATCTCAGATGCTGACGAGCACCCACCTTCCCCAAAACGCAAAAGGAAACCTCAGTTAGCAAAGAAGGATAAAGCATCTAAACAAGAGCCATTTGCTAACATCAGACTTGGCCCCCTCGAAGCCCAATCTAACGTACCCAAGCAAAATGTACAAATTGGTTCTCAAAATGTAAAACCTGATCACAAGAATGGCGAAAGGGAAAACTAGTGCTTTAGAGTCGACGACTGTTTTAGAACAATTAGTTAGCTCATGTTTTGACCAAGTAATAAAACGCTTAACTCAGCTGGTGGGAAAAATGGATTTCCTGCTCAAATCACTGAAGGCACAACCTATAAATCCATTGGTCTCAACTACCCAAAATTCTGGCGACACTGACCCTAACGCTAGTTCCCCTTTAACGCATCAGATCTTATCACCTATTCCCCAGACTACCCAAAGACATGCTGATTCTCGTGTTTTACCCGATAGAATGAATAATTTCCAACCTCATAAAAGAGCGCTAAACAGTGGGGAACATGTACATTTTGTTAAACCTTGCCGGGGCACTTCCCCAATAGTGAGAGGTACACTCGACCTCCCGCCTGCGGCAACCCCTTATGTGGTAGTCCTCGCCAATGTTCCCACTCTATCTGGAGTGCACGGGGAATCATGGGCAGCCTTGAGGAATCTCTGAACTGGATTGGAACTCGCTCGAAAACTGGCTTGACAAATATACTTTTTAAGGACATTAAGATGGTTAGAAGGGTGAAATGGGTGGGCGGAAATCATAAAATATTTAGGGGTGATTGTGTAGTTCTCTCATTCAAAACCCCTACACTGGTTGAAGACATCCTAAGAAACTTAAGTCCACAGCAGATTACTGATCATGGTATTGCCCTGCTACCTTTGGTTTTTTTTTGTTTTTTTATACGAGTACTACAGGCCATGATGGTCCTGGCCTTCATTTTGGGGAACAGTTAAGCAAGCCTGAGACCAATATATGATCCCCACTGTGAATAGATTCCAGGGACTCAGCCTGGAAGACACAGATTGACTATCATCTGATAAGGAACTCCTCAGGTCCATGTATACCATAGAAGCATTAGTCCCCGTCCAACTGGGTGCTGACAGCCTGGCAGTAGACTTCGAAGAAGAACGGCTGGACATGGAACCCTTTTTTAGACAATTTTCCAAAGACGAATCGCCTCCAAATTTGCATGTAAAGAAAGCAACATCATTCCAGGTAAAATTCAGGCAACCAACAAGTTCCCCGTGGGGCAGGGCCCCAAATCGCAGAGAGAGCATCTCTCATTTTTATTTTGGAATGTGGCAGGCCTCCGATCCAAAGTGGAGAACGAGGTTTGGTTAGAATACATTCAACGTTTTCCCTGGGTGTGCCTTCAAGAGACCTGATCTGCGAATCCGATTCACATAAATGGCTACAGGACATTACACACCCCTGCTGTTCCTTCTGCACGGGGCAGGGCTAAGGGTGGCCTATGCACTTTTATTTCTAATAAGTGCGACATAATCAAGGACATTGTTTTAAATTCTAATACGTTCTATCAGGTGATCACATGTGATTTAAAAAACACTGCACAATTGGTGGTCATTAATTTTTATAACAACGTACCTCATCAAGACTTCCAATCAGTACTCAACCTCTTACAGGAAGATCTAGACCGAGTTTGCAACTCTTCACATAAACAGTCTCACATTGTGTGGGGTGGTGACTTTAATACATATCTGTGCTCCCAAACGATTAAGGGTCTTTGCCCTTACGTCTCTGGCGGAGACCATGACCCACTCCACTTCACACATAATAACTTAGGCAACTTGTTGAACGAAGCCTTATTTAGTTTTGACCTCATCCTGTGCAATAGTCTGACCCATGGTAAACTACAATTGAAACCCACTTTTAATGGTAGGCATGCCAATACGATAATTGATTTTATTCTACTTTCTAACAACCTTCTCCCTTACATATCTGACTATAATATTCAAGATACTATGCTCAGTGATCATAATCCTCAAACCTTAGGCCTCATACTTCCTCACCCTACTGCCAAACATAGGGAATTGGAAGAGGTGGTAGAAAACATCGAATTGGGAGCAAGAAACGGCTATACAATTCGGTGGTCAGAGATTGAACCCATAGGTTTTGTAGAACGACTAATGACTAACTATTCCAAAGAATTTAATATCTGTCTTTCAGACAACACGAGCCCACGAGATTGCATTAAAGCCTTCACCGTAATTAGTGCTGGAATAAAACAGTCCTTTAAAGTAAGTTTTAGCAAACCGAGACCGCATGTAGATAAAGGTTGGTTCGACGCTGAATGCACACAAGCCCGCAAGAACTTAAAACGCTATTTACATTCACAAAACCCTGATAAACGCGAAATAAGTCTAAAGAGGAAGGAGTACAAAAACGCCATAAAGAAAAGAAAACAGAATTTAAAAAATGAGGCATGGCAATCTCTTTACGATGCAAGCCTCCAAAACGACAATGTTAAGTTCTGGAAAATTGTGAATTCCCCCCTCCTATGTGATGGAAAGTCACCAAAAATCGAAATTGCCATCACGGAAGGGGATTGGGTTGCTTTCTTCTCTGCCATATATTCCTCAGAAAATCTGGTTTTGGAATCAAATCTCCCTAGATTAGACTCTCACGCCACCATTCCACCATTCAGTTTAAATGAGGATATTGACGCCATTAACACAAGTAAAAGCGGAAAAGCCCCAGGCCCAGATGGAGTCCCAGTTGATATCTATAAAACTAACGTGTCACTCTGGGGCCCATTATTGACGCAGGTGCTATGCGCCTGCTGTTCCACAGCTTTCATCTCGACCTGGGCTGAGTCTATAATTATCCCAATCTACAAAAAGGGAGATCGCCAAAATCCTGCATGTTATCTTCCAATTTCCTTGCTCGATACACTTGCAAAGATTGCCGGACGAATTGTTCTAAACAGATTGCAAGACTGAACAGAGGAAAATCATATCCTCTCTGACTTACAATATGGGTTTAGGGCTGGGATAGGGACGACGGAACAGGCTCTTAACCTAGAGATCATACTTGGTAAATACACAAGGGCCAAGGCTGGAGCCCTATACCTCATGTTTGTCGACTTGACCTCCGCATTTGACTGCGTGGTGCACTCAAAACTGTGGTCCATTTTATTGGAAATGGGGGTTGATATTACCATAGTACACTTCATTAGGGAACTGTATGCCAGAGCAAATGCCAGAGTCCGCTACGGGCTTCAGGGGGAATGCACCTCTTCTTTCCCTATCGAATGAGGGGTGCGTCAAGGCTGTGTTCTAGCTCCCTTATTGTTCGCCTTATATATTAACAGCTTAGAGGGGGCCTTATCCGATGCCTGTAGCGATCTCCCACAAGTAGGCCCTCGAAAGATCCCAGCGCTTCTGTATGCGGACGACGCTGTCTTGATGGCCCGTACCCCAGTGGCCTTGCAACGATTAACAACAACCTTTGATAATTGTATGGATGCTCTGGGTCTTAGAATTAATTACACTAAAACCTTTTCAATGACATACAGCAGAGGCTGTACAAAGAATTGTCACATCGTGCTAAAAGGCGTGAAATTACCCGACATAGGAACATTCTCGTATTTAGGTATCATGTTCGACAACAAAGGTGCTTGGGCACAAGCCATAAAAGCGAGGAAACTGCTATTTACAAAAACCATTATGGCCATAAAAAACTTTTCCTAAAAGGTTGGGAGAGAGATACCTAAAGACATGATAACTCTTTACAACGTGAAATGTGTCCCAGTTGCACTGTACGGGGCAGGACTTTGGGGATACCGGGACTGCAACATCTTACAGCTAGCCGAATATGCTCTTTTGAAGACAGTCTTAAGCGTCCCAAAATCAACCTCAACATTAGTTTGCCACTCAGAAATGGGACTAACATATCTCACAGATCTCACTCGTGTCCAACCAATTTTACTTTGGCATAAAGTATGGACCTCTGATTCCGCGAGGCTGAACAGGGCCATCATAGATGCACTAGCACTAACTCATTCGCTTAAAATCCCATGGTTAAACTACATAAAGAACTTTCTTGTCGAGCTGGGCCATCCTGAGCTGTATTTTACTCCAGATAAAATGAAAACAGTCTCCAGGAAAGACTTGAAAAATATTTGCCTCAGCCACCTGGCTGATTCGAGATGGGATATAGAGGCAAATAAACATAGTGTTAGGAGAAATCGTATGATACAGCAAACAAATGGCATGGAACCTTACTTATGCAACGTTCTGAACTCAAGACACCGGTTTGTCCTTACGCATTTAAGACTAGAGTCTTTCCATCGCCTTCTTAGCTTTCCTCTGATTAATGATTGGTCTCCACAATTGGAAAAATGCCCTTGTGACACAGTTTCCGACCAAAACACAATGCTTACACTCCTTTTTTGTACATTTTATTCAACTTTGAGGAAAACGTTTGTGATACCCCTTTTAAAATCAATGCATTTTAAACAATGTCTTCCAGCTTTTCTGTATCTTTTGGCCCTCCCATATATTATGGTTTGTAATGGATTAGCCTTATACCTGTGCGCAGTGATTAAGGCCAGATTACATCTTGAGGCAAATGAGTGAGATCTTTTAAGCATTATACCTGAGAGTATTTTTCCTGTTTTAACTAAACTGTTTTATTGATTCTTCTTAACATTCTTTACTTTTTATTTGGTCATATTTATATTTATATTCATTTTGTATTTGCTCTTTATTTTTAAATATTGTTTTATATGTATAATGGCTTTTATGATTGTAAAATTCAATCGAATAAAGCATCTTTGATGATGATGACATTCCAACATCCTCACATTGCTCACAAACGTTCCAGTGGATCTTAGGAGAATATCGAGGGCCCCATCTCCTTTGTGAGCCTGAGTGACTCTTATGACCTGGTGGGGACGCAACGTCTCCACTGCACACAGATACGACACTGGCTTACTAACCCCAATAACCATGCCTCAGTGGGCCGCCACATGACAGCTTTCTAGCAGTGTCTTGTAACGAAATCTGATGACAAACATTTGATCAATGAACTATACAGCATTCTCCTTTGCTCCTTTCCAGCTCCTAAGCCTCCCATCCAAACCAGCTGGGAAACTGAAATAGGCAGGCAAATTTCAGCCAAGGAATGGAGCGAAATCTATCCCCGGACATGTCATGTAGCCAGTAATATGGCGAGCATTGAGATGGCTACTAAAATTACCTCTTATTGTTATCTTACACCGGCCAGACTACACAGGGGCAACCCCGTATGTGACCCCCACTGCTGTCGTCACTGTGGCCAAATAGGTATGCTATTTCACATCCTGTGGAACTGCCCCAAGCTAGGCCCCTTTTGGGACTCATCTAAATAACAGATGTCTGTTTCAATACCACAATGCCTCCCTTCAATGCTTATACAGTCTTGGGCCTCCCAAATACTCTCACATTCCCCCTCAAGAGCCGCAGAGGCCATCAAATCAGCATTGCACTGGGAGTGGTCCAGCCCCACCCCCCAGTTTTTGCTCGGTATTGATGCTAATGTGACTGAGTGTGTACTGGGACTTGGCGGAGAGCCTTAAAAGCTCAGGCCTCCCGTTACAGTGCCCCTTGACAATCCAGCCCCCCACCTTCCACCCAGACCAAGCCCCACTTTTGGCAGTAGGTCCAGCACCTCAAGAAAGAAGACAGACTGCAAAGCCGACCCTAGCAGCGAAGACTCCATAAGACAACTGACTTGGCCCCAGCCCTACCGGCCTGTCTGCATCTTCAAATCTTTTGCTCCAAAAATCCCGACACATCCTGCAGGACCTGCGACCACTACAAACCCCCAGAGGACTGCCTGCCAAGAACTCCTGAGGACAGCGGCCCTGTCCAGAAGACACTTTCCAAAAGGACTCCAGAACCGCCCTGCATCCGTGAGCCATGTCCACTCTGCACCGACTATCCGAATCCCGGTAACCCACCAATCCAGAGAAGGTCACCAGGCGATTCCGACCTCGAGTCTATCCTGTGTTTGACCTCTCCTAGCCAACGCAATGATTCCTGTAGCCTGAATCCAGAGGACTCCGACCGACCCCCCCCCCCACCACCACCATCACCATAATTGGATCTGACGAAGATTCAGGATGCCCAAAGGTACCCCTGCATCCTCAGCCTCCTGGCCTTGAGGAATCCGACCGACAGGCCAGCACTGTCCAGTGGGCACCTCTCCTTCCTGTCCAGCCTTTGGTTTTCTGGAACCAACCCCGTGGGCCCAACCTGCATCATATTTGTGACCCCGGGGTTCCCCCATTGAAAAGCATTGGGTGCCTGACACTGTGTTTGCACCCTGCACCCGGCTGCCCCAGTGCTGTGGAGGGTGTATGTTTTGTGGTGACCTGTGCCCCACCCTGTGCTGTCCTGAAACTGCAGGTACTTACCTGCAATCTGTTCTCTTCCAGGTGTCCCCAGTCGTCATAGGATTTCATTGAAAACCCGACACCAACTTTGACCTCTGCATCCTGCCAGCCCTGTGTTGCTGGTGGTGCACTCTTGGGGTCAACTTGAACTTTGACCTGTGGACATCCCAACTCCCAAAGACTGAGACCGTAGGTCGAGTACTTACCTGCTAACTGTGCTAACACTTTTCCTCCTCTAGGACTGCATTGGTTCCTATGAGAAATTGCACTGTCAACTTTTAAAATTGAAAAGTGTTACTTACTTGTAAGCTGCTTTATCTGCAAAACCTAAACAAAGTACATTTGAATACATATGCTTGATACATACTTGCAACCATACTTACCTGCGACAAAGACCTTTTGGTTCTAGTTGTAAAGTAAAAAAATATCTGTTTTTGCTATACAAAAACATTGGCCTGGAGTTAGTCATTCAGTGTGCGCCTCATTTCTTGACTGTGTGTGTACAACAAATGCTTTGCACTACCCTCTGATAAGTTTAACAGCTCAACCACACTACCACAAAAGAGAGCATTAGTATTATCTACTTTATCCTCTGTTAAGCCTCTGGGGAACCCCTGAACTCTGTACACACCATACCTCATTTTGGTATACAGAGCCAGCTTCCTACATTGTGGAGGGGTGAAATGGCCCTTTAAGGCAACAGATGCCTAACTGCCAACAAGCTTTGCATAACACAGCTTCGAATCCGAAATCTTTTTGCTGAGCAATACCCTGCGTGTGCCGTGGGGTGGCGTACTTGGAGCCGTCTATGATGTCATGTTGTCTATATAGATGCCACCTCGGTACGCATACGTCAGTTCTTTTACTTCTGCGTCGGTTAAGCCCAAATCTGGGATTGAGCTACCCATTGCCTTTTTTGGCAAGCCCTTTTTCGTTATTTTTTTGGAGGATTTTTGTCATCTGTGCGAGGGATATGTCCTCTGGGAAGACAGGGTTCAAGCCGTACGGTACCTGCCATCGCGCAATGTCTGTTACGGACTCCCATGAGGAATGTCTCTGGTGCCTCGACAGGGACCACGGTTCGAATGTCGTGGTCCAACTGCCGGGCCATGGCCCCGAAAGCTTTGAGGGAGTGGTCCCTAGAGCTCATGGTGGGCCTGCAGTTAACTTCAGTCAACGCGACTCCTAGGAGGTCACAGTCCCACTCAAGGAGGAGGTCGCGGAACTGCTCCGGAGCCCCAAGTCCTCTTTGTCCCACTCGAGGTCCTTGGGACACTCGGGAAAGAGGCACAAGAAGAAGTAGAAGTCCAAGCGGAGTTCGAGTTTGCCACGCCCGTCGGCCCACGAGGCGTCTCAGGAACGTCGCCATTCTGAGCACGGGTCTGCAGAGCCGTTGCCAGGCCCTCCTTTTCGGGAGCCGGAGCAACCCCCACTCAATTAAACTAATTTTACGTGGCCATGCGCCTTGTTTTTGAGCAGGCTGCCCTCTCAGGTGGGTCTTCGGAGTCAGCAGGGGCCCCATCGGATTCGAAGTTGGCAGCTTCGGCCTCAGCGCCATTGGGGACCCCAGGATCCAATAGCGGATCCAGACCAGCACCAGGTTCTCACAATCGGCCGGCCGGCGCTGGGCCTAACGTCGACACTCTCTCCACCACCAGTTCCAACTAGTGGTGGTAGCCCCATCCTCATTCCTGATGAGCCGGAACAACGTTGTATGACGCTGATTCTGACTTCGACGGTGCCGATTTGGCCCAGATCAGTGCCTGAGGCTTATTTTGAACAGCCAGGTACAGGTGAGGAGTGGAAGGGGTCTGAGGACCCTTTAGTATACGGATTGGATCATGAATAAGACTGTAACGAGGATCTAGGGGAAGCCAGTGGACTGGACACTTCTCCAGATGCTGGCATGCTCTCAACACCTCATGTGGCTACGGAAGAGGGGGCATCTTATGCAAAGGGCAGCTGAGGTCTAGGACCTAGACTTGCCTACGGTGCCAGTCAGGACTAATTTCCTGACGGAGGTGCTTCAGCCAGGGGTTGCTACATTGAAGCCGATGTTACCCTTCAGTGAAGCCCTCACAGATGGCCTTCTGGGAACGTGGTCCAAACCCAGTACGGGGGCTCTTGTGACTAGGACAATCGTCCGCCACCATCGACCTTCTTCAAGCGACCCTAGTTTCCTCACCCAACTCCCCACCCCAGAGACCTTGGTGGTCCAAGCCTCCACTTCCTGTGGTGCCTTCCCTTCCGTTACTCTGAATATGGAATCCAAAAGGCTGGACTAACTTGGGGAGAAGATGTTTTCTTCCTCCAGCCTGGCACTTAGGTCAGTAAACACCTCTTGCTTAGTGGGCTGTTTTCACATACTTTATGGGATACGGTGGCACAAGTGCTAGCCCAGGTCCCGGAGGGCATACAGGACACCCAGGCTGTCAAGGATGGGAGGGATGCAGCCAAGTTTATCATCAGGTGTGGCTTGGACCCGACCGACTCGCTGGGCAGGACGATTTTTTCAACTGTGGCCCTCCGACGCCACCCCTGGCAGCATACCACTGGCTTTTCGGGGGTTGTCCAGTTGAACTTGATGGACATGCCTTCTGATGGCACATGCCTTTTTGGTGAAAAGGCAGACTCTGCGCTTGAGAGATTCAACGATTCTCGAGCTACAGCCAGATCCTTGAGTCTCTAAGCACCTGTTCGCCAGCAGTCTGTCTATCGCCCCTTTTGAGGTTTCGGGAGGGGCGCGGTAACATTCTTCACAGAATCCCGTGCGAGGACGAGGTTGTGGTACCTTCAGACCCATAGAGTCTAGCCAGAGGTCGGCCACCAACTAGCCCCCCTCTTCCGCAACACCCAAGCCCCCCTAGTATGGTTCTGCAAGATCATGTCCGTCCAGTTGGAGGGAGGATTCAATTTCATCTTCTTCACTGGCGATCCATAACAACAGACAAATGGGTCTTGCAAATCATACAGAAGGGCTATTCCCTCCCCTTCCAGTCTTTCCCTACCTCTATTTCTCTGGTAAAAGAACGGCTGATGGAGGATCATATGATCTTACTCCACGAGGAAGTTATGGCTCTCTTGGCCAAGGGAGCCATAGAAAGGGTCCTGATAACAGAAAAAGGCATTGGTTGCTATTCCCGCTGCTTTCTGATTCTCAAAAAGAACAAAGGTCTTCGGCCTATTTTGGATTTAAGGGACGTCAGTCTCTTCCTCAAAAAGGAGACATTCAAGATGCTCACTCTTGCTCAGGTTTTATCTGCCCTAGACCAAGGAGACTGGATGGTAGCGTTGGACTTGCAGGATGCGTATTTTCACATCCCCATCCTGCCCACCCACAGGCGTTACTTGCGGTTCAAGGTGCGCCACGAGGACTTTCAGTTTACCATGCACCTCTTAGTTCTCAACAGTGCCCCTCGGGTGTTCACCAAAGTAATGGTGGTGGTGGTGGTGGCAGCTCATCTGCGCAGGTTAAGGATTTCAGTCTTTCCCTACCTCTACGACAGGCTGTTGAAGGCTTCTACGCCCCGGGCTCTCGTCACCCGCCTTCAGACTACAGTGGACCTCCTGCATTCACTGGAGTTCACTATAAACATGCCAAAGTCACACCTGACTCCTTCTCAGAAGCTCCCTTTCATCGGAGCAGTTCTGGACACAGTGCAATTTCTGACCTATCCTTCCGAGAAGCGAGTCTAGGATATTCAGGTTATGAGACCGATGTTTTGGCCTCTATCCTGCATTTTGGTGAGACAGACTCTGAGGCTGTTGGGACTCATGGCTTCCTGTATCCTGTTAGTCAAACATGCCAGATTGCATATGAGGGCTCTGCAATGGGACCTGAAGTTCCAGTGGGCACAGCATCAGGGAAATCTTACCGACACTTTTCAGAGCTCAGAGGGAACTGCAAAAGACCTGCATTGGTGGTTAGTGAAATGAGAAAGTTCAAAGGTAGACTCCTCTCCCTTCCCCAACCAGATCTCACAGTAGTGACAGATGCGTACCTTCGGGGATCGGGCAGCCATTTGGGAGAGGCAGAGATCAGGGGCCTCTGGTGAAATCCAGGCTCCATATCAACGTATTGGAGCTCATGGTGATTCGGCTAGCATTGAAAGCATTTCTTCCTGGTGTGAAAGGGAAGTTAGTGCAGGTGTTCACGGACAACACCACCACAATGTGGTACTGCAACAAGCAGGGCGGTGTGGGGATGTGTGTCTCTGGACATGGCTGGAACAGCAGGGCATAACCCTGGTGCGTCAACACCTGTCAGGTTCTCTGAACGCCAAGGCGGACAAATTCAGCCGTCGATGCCTAGCGGATCACGAATTGTATCTCCATCCGGAGGTGGGGCAAGGACTGTTTCAGCAGTGGGGAGAGCCTAGGTTAGATCTGTTTGCCTCCGCAGAGAACACGCAATGTCAGCAGTATTGTGCGTTGGAGTTTCCAAGGTGGCAATCGCTCTGCAACGCTTTTTGTCGCAAGTGGAATTCAGGTCTCCTAAATGCATTTCTGCTGATACCACTTCTGCCCAGAGTTCTCAAGAAGATCAAGAACGACTGGGCCCAAGTCATCTTAGTGGCTCTGTATTTGGCACAGAGAGTGTGGTATGCCGAGCCTCTCAAAATGAGCATCAATCCTCCAATCAGGCTACCCCTTCGAGAGGATCTCCTGTCACAGTAGCAGGGGAGGGTTCTTCACCCGAACCTGTCAACTCTGCGCCTTCATGCGTGGAGATTGAGCAGCGGTAGTTGATGCCTTTTGACCTTCCTCCCGAAGTCTGTAAGGTTATTTTGGCAGCTAGGTGTCCCTCCACTAAGACGGTATACGCCTGCTGTTGGAAACGGTTTGTATATTATTTACAGAAACGTCTATTTACCCTCTTTCTGCTTCTCTTTCTGACATTCTTCTTTTCATTGTGTCTCTAGCCCAGCAGGGTTCCACCTTAAGGACTCTAAAGGGCTATCTTTCTGCCTTATTGGCATTTCTTCGGCTACCTGACCAGCCTTCCTTGTTCAAATCTCCCATTGTAAATAGATTCCTCAAAGGGCTTGTACGTATGTTTACCCCTACGCCCTTTATTATGCCTCAATAAGACTTAAATCTTGTCCTCACATTTCTCAAGTGTGCTCCCTTCGAGCCTTTACACAACTGTCCCCTCCGGCTTCTCACTATTGAGATAGCCTTCTTAGTGGCAATAACATCAGCCAGGAGAGTGAGTGAGATGCAAGCCCTGTCATCAAGGCCACCGTATCTCACTATCCATCGAGATAAAGTGGTTCTCAGAACTCGTGCCTCTTTCCTCCCTAAAGTGGTGCTCCCATTCCATCTGGGTCAGAATATTACCCTGCCCACCATCTTTGCTCCACCGCATCCCTCTAAGGAAGAGAAGCGACTTCATCGACTGGACCCAGAATAAGCGTTGTTGTTCTACTTTGACTGCACAAAGAGTTCCGGGTGGATGATCAACTCTTTGTGGGGTACTTTGGAGCAAAAAAGGTTTGGGCAGTGCAGAAGCAAACCATTTTGGTCAGGGTCGTTCTCTGTGTTAAGATACGCTACGCATTGGCTAGGAAGCAGCCTCCTCAGGGCTTGTGTGCCCATTCTACCAGGGGCAAAGCTGCTACCACTGCGCTAGCTCGAGGCGTAGCAGTTCTGGAGATCTATTAGGTGGCAACGTGGGCATCCTTGCACACGTTTGCGAAACATTACAGCCTGGACAGTCGGGTACGAAGGGACGGGTACTTTACCCTTTCAGTCCTGCAGGACTTTCTAGTGTAAGGAGTGGTATCTGCATCCCACCGCCTGGAGGTTATGGCTTGGGTATCTATTCAAAGGTAAGGAATCTGCGGCTAGAAGTCTCTATCAGATGAACAAGTTACTTGCCTTTGGTAATACATTATCTGGTAGACTCTATCTAGCTGCAGATTCCTTACAGCCACCCATGCCTCTCCGCTCTGCGGATATGACTAGTGGGGTTATGGTTTATCCTTTCTCAGGGCCCTAGTTTTGCACAGACAAATGTTGGTTTTATCCATGGCTCTGCGTGGAAGTTTTGTGGATAAAAGAACTGACGTATGCACGCTGAGATGGCATCTATATAGATGACCATGACATCATAGACTGCTCCAAGTTGCTGACCAAGCCACCACGAGCCGGACGACTCATGCAGAACCAAACAGCGCCATCCGACGGCACGTACAGGGTATGGCTCAGCAAAAAGATTTGAAGTCTCTACCAGATAATGTCATCTCCCCATACGCACCAGGAAGACAAATTCCACCGACCTAAGAAGCAGGACACCGAAGAGCAGGTTTTAATCAAGAATTGAGGAGCAGCAACTTACTTGATCTCATCCCTGCTGGCTGGCCTGCTGTCCTAAAGTCGACTTGTCAGGCAGCTGCTCTGCCTCCAAAAGCCTGGGAGGACAGCCAGAAATTCAAGGAATAACCAGCATCCTGCTACTCCCCCGCACCCTGCAGGCACCCAAGAATAACCGTGAGAGAGCTGGACCAACACCAAAATGCACCGAATCCCCCAGTCCAATTCATGAACCCCACCTTGTGTTTAGCCAAACTGGCCCCCCAATCGCTGCCTGCAGCCCCTTTATGCAGGCACCAAGACCCGCAAGGAGGCTGCTCCACAATCCCGCCGGACAAAGCACCACTGCACACAAGCGCCCCAACCCCTCTCCCCCAAGCCCAACTTGCTATGGACAGATGGTGTCCCTGTGTGCTTAAGACCCTTGAGACCTGAGCCCATGGATTCAGCTGGACAAGTCTCCCCAGCCCCACTTGGAGCCTCTTTGTAACTTTGTTTCTTCATTAAAGTCAATGCAGGTGTATTTGCTGTATACTTAAAAACTGCTAACTTCAAAACTCCTTACCCAATAACAAAGTTCTTGGTGTCAAAAAAATATAAAATGTGTTATTTTTCTAAATTGGTGTGGATCTCCTTATTAAGAGTGTGTGTTTCATTTGTTAACTGTGTGATTGCAACAAATGTCTAACGCTTCCCTCTGATAAGTCAGGGCTGCTACGCCACACTACCCCAGATATAGCATCTTGGGATTGCTAGAGCAAGCCCCTGTCCACCTATAAGGGATACCTGTACTCTTTAAACACCGTACCTCTTTTTGGTATACTATATACAGAGCCAGTTTCTTGCATTTTTCTTGGAAGTAATAAGTACTGTGGACTCAGCCTTTAGAACTGGAAATTTAAACACTATTAATTAAGAATCCACAGAAGAAACAGCAGTGCTAAAATCAGAATCTGTTGTTAAATAATTGTATAATACGTTAACATTTGCAAATTAGATGGATTAAGGCAATCGCAATGTCATTTTCAATCTCAGGTTAGTGCTTCTCGTCAGGAAATTGAAGAAGCTGAAGAAACCGCTCAACGCGATGATAGCAAGACTAACAGTGAAACAGAGGAAGGACTTTTCAATATGGTGAGATTGTTTATATGCCTATTTAACATTTTTAGCGCCATGTACTATTAGGTGTTTCTCATGCAACTTCTTGTTCAGGGAAGCAGAGGTACAGCGTATGATTTCTGGTAATTTTCTTCAGGTAGTCATTAAGTTTTTCATTTTATAAGAGAAGCCAGTGATATTCATTTTGTTTAACATGTCAGGTTGCATCTCTTGAAGATCTTGCTAGGGATGTACCTTGAAATAATATCATAATGTGGAATCGACCAGCAAATTCTATTTGTCTAAGCTAAATGATTATTTAATGAATGTTTTCTCACAAAGGTTTAGAAACTTTAGCTTTACATGTAATTGATGCCAAATGACTGGACATGGCATTTAGGAACATCTATGGGTTATACACTCCTCCAAGGCTTGCTTTCACTCATCCTTGCTACAGGGTATACAAGGTTGTTTTTGTACACTTGTAGTTCCCTGAGACCTTACTGCTCTTAAGTAGTATAATGTTCGGTGGCATGTGTAGCTGCAGATACACATGCTGTGCATAGTCCGCCGTCTGGTGTTGGGCTCGGAGTGTTACAAGTTGTTTTTCTTCGAAGAAGTCTTTTCGAGTCACGAGACCAAGGGACTCCTCCCACTTCGGTTCCATTGCGCATGGGCGTCGACTCCATCTTAGATTGTTTTTTCTTCCGCCATCAGGTTCGGACGTGTTCCTTTTCGCTCCGTGTTTCGGGTCAGAAAGTTAGTCAGAATCTCGGAACAATTAGTCGGTATTGTTTCGTTCGGTATCGGGTTAGTTAGAACAAATCGACACCGAATCTTCAAGAGCTCCGGTAGCCCTTCGGGGTAATTTCGATCCCCCGTCAGGGCCTGGTCGGCCCGACCGCGTGCAACTTCGAGACTGATGGAACGGACCCCGTTCCGATTCTGTCCTAAATGCCATAATAAATATCCTTATACGGATCAACATTTGGTCTGTAACTTGTGCCTGTCCCCCGAGCACAAGGAGGATACGTGCGAAGCCTGTCGCGCGTTTCGGTCGAGAAAAACGCTCAGAGACCGAAGAGCCAGGAGGTTGCAGATGGCGTCCACACCGACAGGACAACAACGGTTCGAGGAGGAGGAAGAAGAAACTTTCTCCATCCACGAGTCGGATTCCGAAGAATTCGACGTCGAAGAAACGCCAACCGTGAGTAAGACGTCGAAACAAAAAGCTCACAAAAAGACTGACAAAGCCCAGGGGACGCAACCGCCAACAGGCCATGGCTTAACCCGAAAAGTAGGTGACCGTCCATCGGCACCAAAAAAGGGCGAGCTGGTGTCTAAGTCATCCGACTCCGGTCAAGATACAGGCACGCAGCAATCTCGGGACCGAGAGAGTGGCGCAGAAAAAATTCGGCACCGAGACAGCGGCACCGAAGTTGGTCGGCACCGAGAGGGCACGACGCTGAAAAGAAAAAAGATCTTTTCGGAGCCGAAAAAATCAAGAGACACGGTTTCGGTGCCGAAACATCCGGCAACCGAACCGAAAACTGGTTCCTACTCAGAGGAACAAGGACTGTCCTCTCAACTGAAAAAACACAGATTTGAGGAGGAATTACAAACAATAGAGCCAGATCACACTCAAAAGCGGCTCTTTATTCAAAAAGATACAGGGAAGATCAGCACTCTTCCCCCAATCAAAAGGAAAAGGAAACTTGACTTCCAACAAGGAGACAAGCAACCACAAGCAAAGGTGGTAAAGAAGGTAACTCCACCACCCTCTCCACCACCATCAACTCATGCATCACCGGCACAAACTCCACCATTAACACACTCACCAGCTCATACCACAATGAGCCAGGATGATCCAGATGCATGGGACCTCTACGACGCTCCAGTATCGGACAATAGCCCAGAGGCGTACCCAACTAAACCGTCACCACCTGAGGACAGTACATCATATGCACAGGTGGTCGCTAGGGCAGCCGAATTCCATAATGTATCACTACATTCAGAACCGATCGAGGACGACTTCCTCTTTAACACCCTGTCCTCCACCCATAGCCATTACCAAAGCCTTCCCATGCTCCCAGGAATGCTAAGGCACGCGAAACAAATATTTCAGGAGCCAGTTAAAGGCAGAGCCATAACTCCAAGGGTGGAGAAAAAATATAAGGCACCACCAACAGACCCTATATTTATTACAACACAGCTGACACCGGACTCTGTAGTTGTGGGGGCAGCTCGTAAGAGAGCCAACTCGCATACATCAGGCGACGCACCACCTCCGGACAAGGAGAGCCGCAAATTTGATGCAGCGGGAAAAAGGGTTGCAGCACAAGCAGCAAATCAGTGGCGTATCGCCAACTCGCAGGCACTCTTAGCGAGATACGACAGGGCTCATTGGGATGAAATGCAACATTTCATCGAACACCTACCCAAAGAGTTCCAAAAACGAGCGCAACAGGTAGTGGAAGAGGGACAAAGTATCTCGAACAATCAGATACGGTCTTCCATGGATGCAGCAGATACAGCTGCAAGGACAATAAACACTGCAGTCACAATAAGGAGGCACGCATGGCTGCGCACATCTGGGTTCAAACCTGAAATCCAACAGGCTGTGCTCAATATGCCGTTTAATGAACAGCAATTGTTTGGGCCGGAGGTGGACACTGCCATTGAAAAACTAAAAAAGGACACCGATACAGCCAAAGCCATGGGCGCACTCTACTCCCCGCAGACCAGAGGCACATTTCGGAGGACACCTTTTAGGGGAGGGTTTCGGGGTCAACCCACAGAAACCAACACTTCACAAACAAGACCACCTACCTACCAGGGTCAATTTCAAAGGGGAGGTTTTCGGGGGCAATATAGAGGAGGCCAATTCCCAAGAAGTCGGGGAAAATTTCAAGGTCCCAAAACCCCTCAAAATAATCAGTGACTCACAAATCACACAACCCCATCACACAACACTAGTGGGGGGAAGACTAAGCCAATTCTACAAATCTTGGGAAGAAATAACGACAGACACTTGGGTCTTAGCAATTATCCAACATGGTTATTGCATAGAATTTCACACATTCCCTCCAAATGTCCCACCGAAAACACACAATATGTCAAAACAGCATATAGATCTTCTAGGACTAGAAGTTCAAGCATTACTACAAAAGGACGCAATAGAACTAGTACCAAGTGTAGGAGGCTGGACTGGCTTGTAGTGAGTACCAAGGGGTACTTGCACCTTGCACCAGGCCCAGTTATCCCTTATTAGTGTATAGGGTGTCTAGCAGCTTAGGCTGATAGATAATGGTAGCTTAGCAAAGCAGCTCAGGCTGAACTAGGAGACGTGTGAAGCTACTACAGTACCACTTAGTGTCATATGCACAATATCATAAGAAAACACAATACACAGTTATACTAAAAATAAAGGTACTTTATTTTTATGACAATATGCCAAAGTATCTTAGAGTGTACCCTCAGTGAGAGGATAGGAAATATACACAAGATATATATACACAATAGCAAAAATATGCAGTATAGTCTTAGAAAACAGTGCAAACAATGTATAGTTACAATAGGATGCAATGGGGAAACATAGGGATAGGGGCAACACAAACCATATACTCCAAAAGTGGAATGTGAACCACGAATGGACCCCAAACCTATGTGACCTTGTAGAGGGTCGCTGGGACTATTAGAAAATAGTGAGAGTTAGAAAAATAACCCTCCCCAAGACCCTGAAAAGTGAGTGCAAAGTGCACCAAAGTTCCCCTAAGGACAAAATAGTCGTGTTAGAGGGAGAATGCAAGGAAAACACAAATCAGCAATGCAACAACGATGGATTCCTGTCTGAGGGTACCTGTGGAACAAGGGGAGCAAGTCCAAAAGTCACAAGCAGCTCGTAGCTGGGCAGATGCCCAAGAAATGCCAGCGGTTGGTGCAAAGAAGCTCTTACTAGGCTGAAGAACTATGAATACTGCAGGAACGACAAGGGCTAGAGACTTCCCCTTTGGAGGATGGATCCCCCACGCCTTGGAGAGTCGTGCAGAAGTATTTTCCCGCCGGATGGACGCCAACAAGCCTTGCTACACGCAAATCGTGCGTTTGGCGTTTTTGGACGCTGCTGGGGCCCAGGAGGGACCAGAAGGTCGCAAATTGGACCTGCAGAGAGAGGGGACGTCGAGCAAGACAAAGAGCCCTCACTGAAGCAGGTAGCACCCGGAGAAGTGCCAGAAACAGGCACTACGAGGATGCGTGAAACGGTGCTCGCCGAAGTTGCACAAAGGAGTCCCACGTCGCCGGAGACCAACTTAGACAGTCGTGCAATGCAGGTTAGAGTGCCATGGACCCAGGCTTGGCTGTGCACAAAGGATTTCCGCCGGAAGTGCACAGGGGCCGGAGTAGCTTGCAAAGTCGCGGTTCCCAGCAATGCAGCCCAGCGAGGTGAGGCAAGGACTTACCTCCACCAAACTTGGGCTGAAGAGTCACTGGACTGTGGGGGTCACTTGGACGGTGTCGCTGGATTCGAGGGACCTCGCTCGTCGTGCTGAGAGGAGACCCAAGGGACCGGTAATGCAGCTTTTTGGTGCCTGCGGTTGCAGGGGGAAGATTCCGTCGACCCACGGGAGATTTCTTCGGAGCTTCTGGTGCAGAGAGGAGGCAGACTACCCCCACAGCATGCACAAGCAGGAAAACAGTCGAGAAGGCGGCAGGATCAGCGTTACAGAGTTGCAGTAGTCGTCTTTGCTACTATGTTGCAGGTTTGCAGGCTTCCAGCGCGGTCAGCGGTCGATTCCTTATCAGAAGGTGAAGAGAGAGATGCAGAGGAACTCGGCTGAGCTCATGCATTCGTTATCTAAAGTTTCCCCAGAGACAGAGACCCTAAATAGCCAGAAAAGAGGGTTTGGCTACCTAGGAGAGAGGAAAGGCTACTAACACCTGAAGGAGCCTATCACAAGGAGTCTCTGACGTCACCTGGTGGCACTGGCCACTCAGAGCAGTCCAGTGTGCCAGCAGCACCTCTGTTTCCAAGATGGCAGAGGTCTGGAGCACACTGGAGGAGCTCTGGACACCTCCCAGGGGAGGTGCAGGTCAGGGGAGTGGTCACTCCCCTTTCCTTTGTCCAGTTTCGCGCCAGAGCAGGGGCTAAGGGGTCCCTGAACCGGTGTAGACTGGCTTATGCAGAATTGGGCACATCTGTGCCCAACAAAGCATTTCCAGAGGCTGGGGGAGGCTACTCCTCCCCTGCCTTCACACCATTTTCCAAAGGGAGAGGGTGTCACACCCTCTCTCAGAGGAAGTTCTTTGTTCTGCCATCCTGGGCCAGGCCTGGCTGGACCCCAGGAGGGCAGCTGCCTGTCTGAGGGGTTGGCAGCAGCAGCTGTAGTGAAACCCCAGGAAGGGCAGTCTGGCAGTACCAGGGTCTGTGCTACAGACCACTGGGATCATGGAATTGTACCAACAATGCCAGGATGGCATAGAGGGGGCAATTCCATGATCATAGACATGTTACATGGCCATATTCGGAGTTACCATGGTGAAGCTACATATAGGTAGTGACCTATATGTAGTGCACGCGTGTAATGGTGTCCCCGCACTCACAAAGTTCAGTGAATTGGCTCTGAACAATGTGGGGGCACCTTGGCTAGTGCCAGGGTGCCCTCACACTAAGTAACTTTGCACCTAACCTTTACCAGGTAAAGGTTAGACATATAGGTGACTTATAAGTTACTTAAGTGCAGTGTAAAATGGCTGTGAAATAACGTGGACGTTATTTCACTCAGGCTGCAGTGGCAGACCTGTGTAAGAATTGTCAGAGCTCCCTATGGGTGGCAAAAGAAATGCTGCAGCCCATAGGGATCTCCTGGAACCCCAATACCCTGGGACCTCAGTACCATATACTAGGGAATTATAAGGGTGTTCCAGTAAGCCAATGTAAATTGGTAAAATTGGTCACTAGCCTGTTAGTGACAATTTGAAAGTAATGAGAGAGCATAACCACTGAGGTTCTGGTTAGCAGAGCCTCAGTGAGACAGTTAGGCACCACACAGGGAACATATACATGCACACCTATGAGCACTGGGGCCCTGTGTGACAGGGTCCCAGTGACACATACATATAGGCAACAAACCTATGAGCACTGGGGTCCTGACCAGCAGGATCCCAGTGACACATAACAAACATACTGAAACCATAGTGTTTTCACTATGAGCACTGAGGCCTGGCTATCAGGATCCCAGTGAGACAGTGAAAACAGTGACAAACACCCTGACATACACTCACAAACAGGCCAAAAGTGGGGGTAACAAGGCTAGAAAGAGGCTACCTTCTCACACAACCCCCCCCCAAACGAAGGACAATAAGGCTAACCTTGGCCAGTTGAGACTTTATTGTCTAAGTGGTGATAAGTAGAGAGTAGCTCTGCAATAGACTGGTTACTCCCTTTATCATCCACTATATGGTTACTTCCCTGTGGGGATGTAAACCACCCTGTTTGAAGTTTTTTAGCTAAGCAACAATGTGAAGATGTATTTTCAGAGTTTCTATCAGTAAGTTTTAGTTTAGAGCAGTGGGAATTGTCCACTGAACCTATTTGTAGTGATGGAAATGCCAGACAGGGATGCTGTCTCAGAAAAGCCATAGCTGGGCAAAAACTTTGTCCATATGGCTGGAAGAGAGAACAGGGATGCTGTTTCTCTTGGGTTGGAGCAGGGCAGGGATGCTGTCCTATCAGCTCCACACTAGGGCAGGGATGCTGTCCTAAGTGTTGTGAGGCAGAGCAGAGTTTCTGCACTAAAGTTTCTCTGGGAGGGTTGGAGGGATGCTCCATGTTAACTAAAATGGTGCTCTTTTTCTCACCAATGTTAGTTATCCCACAGAGAGGTACTTCCACCTCAGGGAGTCCAGCTTTGCCAGCTGATGATTCCCTTGGAACAGGTGCCACCCCAGGAGAGGTTTCTCCCACCACAGGAATAGTATCCTGAATGGTAGGGTGGTTAGGGGATACTGTGATACCCTTTTTACCTGTTGCTGGAGAGGGATCCTGAGTTTTCAGGCCTTCTCTCCTTTGCTTTTTCATTTCACTTGAAATGAGAGGGAACAATTCCTCAGGGATGCCCAGCATGGCTGCATGGGCATAAAACTCTACATCAGCCCAACCTGAGGCCTCTAGGTCATTACCTAAGAGACAGTCTACAGGTAAGCTAGGTGATACCACCACCTGCTTAGGGCCAGTAACTCCACCCCAACTAAACTGAATTATAGCTAAGGGAAGAAACTTAGTGGAGTTATGGACATCAATAATCTTATACTGTTGTCCAATGATGTGTTGTTCAGGAGGCACTAGGTTTTCAGTCACCAAAGTGAAACTGGCACCTGTGTCCCTGTAGGCCAAGGCCTCAACACCATTTATTGAAACTGTCTGCCTGTACTTATCCATTGTAAGGGGACAAGCAGCCAGTGTGGCAAGGCCAATGCCACTAGGTGTGACAGAAACTGTCTTGGGACTGATTACATCAGTTTCCACTATGGACCCATAAGTGAACCCAACTACACCCTTTGCTTGACTGTTGCCAGCAGTCCCACCACTAGTATCACTACTGCTAGGGGCACTAGAGCTTGATGTATTAGTGGTGGTAGGCTCAGGGGGTTTACCTGGACAGGACTTATCCCCTGGCCTATGGCCTCTGTTTTTACACACAAAGCACCAAGGCTTTTTAATGTGTGCAGGTTGGGAAGAAGAGGAAGAATTTGTTTTATCCCCACCCTCTGAAGAGTGTTTAAGATTTGAAGTGGGATCTTTGGTTTTACCCTTATCCCCATGCTTATCTTGAGATTTTTCACCATCTTTCTTCTTATTGCCATCTTTGTCACCCCCTGTATGAACTTTTCTGTTCACCCTTGTTCTGACCCATTTGTCTGCCTTCTTTCCCAATTCTTGGGGAGAGGTCAGATCAGAGTCTACCAGGTACTGGTGCAACAAATCAGACACACAATTATTAAGTATATGCTCTCTCAGGATTGTGTTATACAGGCTGTCATAATCAGTAACTTTACTGCCATGTAACCACCCCTCCAAGGCCTTCACTGCCTGGTCAATGAAATCAACCCAGTCTTGTGAAGACTCCTTTTTGGTATCTCTGAACTTGATCCTGTACTGTTCAGTGGTTAAGCCATAACCATCCAGGAGTGCATTCTTAAGAACTTGGAAATTGTTAGCATCATTTTCTTTTACAGTAAGGAGCCTATCCCTACCTTTTCCAGTAAATGATAGCCATAGGATAGCAGCCCACTGCCTTTGAGGGACATCCTGTACAGCACAGGCCCTCTCAAGTGCAGCAAACCACTTGTTAATGTCATCCCCCTCCTTGTAAGGGGGAACTATCTTATGCAGATTCCTGGAATCATGCTCTTTTGCAGGATGACTATGGGGAATACTGCTGCTGCCACCATGGGTATCTAAACCCATTTTCTGTCTTTCCCTCTCTATTTCTAAAGACTGTCTATCCAAATCCAGCTGTTGCTTCTTGAGCTTCAGTCTGGTTTGTTCCACTCTCAATCTATTGAGCTCCCTTTCCAACAATCTGTCATCAGGGTGGGTGGGAGGGACATTTCTAGATACAGAGGTATGATGGGAATGAACAGAAGGAGACCTGTCCCTTACAGAGGGCACCCTAACAGCTTGGCTACCAGCATAATGTGAGAGCACATCATCAGTATGATGTGATTCAACCTCTGTACCAACTATGCTAGACTGTCTAGTAATGGGCAGGCTGAGAAGTTTCTTTCCTGAACCTTTTCCTGGGGGAGTCCCTGGATCAGATTGAGAACCATTAGCTACTTTTTCTACAGATTGGGCACTTATGGCCTTATCCTGTACTCTAAGCATATTAATTAACAGTTCTAAGGAAGGATTCTTCCCTACACTCAAACCTCTCTCTATGCAGAGACTCCTTGCTCCTTTCCAGCTAAGGTGATCATATGCAAGTTTGGACAGTTCAACTTTTTGGCCTGTGCCAGACATTTTTTAGAGAGAGTTAAAGTGATAGCAAAAGAGAAAAAAGTTTTCAGAACTTTTTGGAAAGACAGAAAAAACTTTTTAAACTTTTAAGAACTTTTTGAAAGTTTAGAAGTACTTTTCAGCACTTAGAAAAGAGTGAAAAGAGGAAATGCAAAACTTTTTGGCTATGTGTATATACACTGACCTTGTTTTGTATATTTTTCTCTTATGAAAAGTACAATGACAAGAGTGGTAAGTAGTCTCAAAGCACTTATCCCACCACTGCACAACCAATGTAGGAGGCTGGACTGGCTTGTAGTGAGTACCAAGGGGTACTTGCACCTTGCACCAGGCCCAGTTATCCCTTATTAGTGTATAGGGTGTCTAGCAGCTTAGGCTGATAGATAATGGTAGCTTAGCAAAGCAGCTCAGGCTGAACTAGGAGACGTGTGAAGCTACTACAGTACCACTTAGTGTCATATGCACAATATCATAAGAAAACACAATACACAGTTATACTAAAAATAAAGGTACTTTATTTTTATGACAATATGCCAAAGTATCTTAGAGTGTACCCTCAGTGAGAGGATAGGAAATATACACAAGATATATATACACAATAGCAAAAATATGCAGTATAGTCTTAGAAAACAGTGCAAACAATGTATAGTTACAATAGGATGCAATGGGGAAACATAGGGATAGGGGCAACACAAACCATATACTCCAAAAGTGGAATGTGAACCACGAATGGACCCCAAACCTATGTGACCTTGTAGAGGGTCGCTGGGACTATTAGAAAATAGTGAGAGTTAGAAAAATAACCCTCCCCAAGACCCTGAAAAGTGAGTGCAAAGTGCACCAAAGTTCCCCTAAGGACAAAATAGTCGTGTTAGAGGGAGAATGCAAGGAAAACACAAATCAGCAATGCAACAACGATGGATTCCTGTCTGAGGGTACCTGTGGAACAAGGGGAGCAAGTCCAAAAGTCACAAGCAGCTCGTAGCTGGGCAGATGCCCAAGAAATGCCAGCGGTTGGTGCAAAGAAGCTCTTACTAGGCTGAAGAACTATGAATACTGCAGGAACGACAAGGGCTAGAGACTTCCCCTTTGGAGGATGGATCCCCCACGCCTTGGAGAGTCGTGCAGAAGTATTTTCCCGCCGGATGGACGCCAACAAGCCTTGCTACACGCAAATCGTGCGTTTGGCGTTTTTGGACGCTGCTGGGGCCCAGGAGGGACCAGAAGGTCGCAAATTGGACCTGCAGAGAGAGGGGACGTCGAGCAAGACAAAGAGCCCTCACTGAAGCAGGTAGCACCCGGAGAAGTGCCAGAAACAGGCACTACGAGGATGCGTGAAACGGTGCTCGCCGAAGTTGCACAAAGGAGTCCCACGTCGCCGGAGACCAACTTAGACAGTCGTGCAATGCAGGTTAGAGTGCCATGGACCCAGGCTTGGCTGTGCACAAAGGATTTCCGCCGGAAGTGCACAGGGGCCGGAGTAGCTTGCAAAGTCGCGGTTCCCAGCAATGCAGCCCAGCGAGGTGAGGCAAGGACTTACCTCCACCAAACTTGGGCTGAAGAGTCACTGGACTGTGGGGGTCACTTGGACGGTGTCGCTGGATTCGAGGGACCTCGCTCGTCGTGCTGAGAGGAGACCCAAGGGACCGGTAATGCAGCTTTTTGGTGCCTGCGGTTGCAGGGGGAAGATTCCGTCGACCCACGGGAGATTTCTTCGGAGCTTCTGGTGCAGAGAGGAGGCAGACTACCCCCACAGCATGCACAAGCAGGAAAACAGTCGAGAAGGCGGCAGGATCAGCGTTACAGAGTTGCAGTAGTCGTCTTTGCTACTATGTTGCAGGTTTGCAGGCTTCCAGCGCGGTCAGCGGTCGATTCCTTATCAGAAGGTGAAGAGAGAGATGCAGAGGAACTCGGCTGAGCTCATGCATTCGTTATCTAAAGTTTCCCCAGAGACAGAGACCCTAAATAGCCAGAAAAGAGGGTTTGGCTACCTAGGAGAGAGGAAAGGCTACTAACACCTGAAGGAGCCTATCACAAGGAGTCTCTGACGTCACCTGGTGGCACTGGCCACTCAGAGCAGTCCAGTGTGCCAGCAGCACCTCTGTTTCCAAGATGGCAGAGGTCTGGAGCACACTGGAGGAGCTCTGGACACCTCCCAGGGGAGGTGCAGGTCAGGGGAGTGGTCACTCCCCTTTCCTTTGTCCAGTTTCGCGCCAGAGCAGGGGCTAAGGGGTCCCTGAACCGGTGTAGACTGGCTTATGCAGAATTGGGCACATCTGTGCCCAACAAAGCATTTCCAGAGGCTGGGGGAGGCTACTCCTCCCCTGCCTTCACACCATTTTCCAAAGGGAGAGGGTGTCACACCCTCTCTCAGAGGAAGTTCTTTGTTCTGCCATCCTGGGCCAGGCCTGGCTGGACCCCAGGAGGGCAGCTGCCTGTCTGAGGGGTTGGCAGCAGCAGCTGTAGTGAAACCCCAGGAAGGGCAGTCTGGCAGTACCAGGGTCTGTGCTACAGACCACTGGGATCATGGAATTGTACCAACAATGCCAGGATGGCATAGAGGGGGCAATTCCATGATCATAGACATGTTACATGGCCATATTCGGAGTTACCATGGTGAAGCTACATATAGGTAGTGACCTATATGTAGTGCACGCGTGTAATGGTGTCCCCGCACTCACAAAGTTCAGTGAATTGGCTCTGAACAATGTGGGGGCACCTTGGCTAGTGCCAGGGTGCCCTCACACTAAGTAACTTTGCACCTAACCTTTACCAGGTAAAGGTTAGACATATAGGTGACTTATAAGTTACTTAAGTGCAGTGTAAAATGGCTGTGAAATAACGTGGACGTTATTTCACTCAGGCTGCAGTGGCAGACCTGTGTAAGAATTGTCAGAGCTCCCTATGGGTGGCAAAAGAAATGCTGCAGCCCATAGGGATCTCCTGGAACCCCAATACCCTGGGACCTCAGTACCATATACTAGGGAATTATAAGGGTGTTCCAGTAAGCCAATGTAAATTGGTAAAATTGGTCACTAGCCTGTTAGTGACAATTTGAAAGTAATGAGAGAGCATAACCACTGAGGTTCTGGTTAGCAGAGCCTCAGTGAGACAGTTAGGCACCACACAGGGAACATATACATGCACACCTATGAGCACTGGGGCCCTGTGTGACAGGGTCCCAGTGACACATACATATAGGCAACAAACCTATGAGCACTGGGGTCCTGACCAGCAGGATCCCAGTGACACATAACAAACATACTGAAACCATAGTGTTTTCACTATGAGCACTGAGGCCTGGCTATCAGGATCCCAGTGAGACAGTGAAAACAGTGACAAACACCCTGACATACACTCACAAACAGGCCAAAAGTGGGGGTAACAAGGCTAGAAAGAGGCTACCTTCTCACACCAAGCCCACAGAAAAACACAGGGGTTTACTCACTGTACTTTCTAATACCAAAGAAGGACAAAACTCTGAGACCAATACTAGATCTCAGAATACTAAATACCTACATCAAGTCAGACCACTTTCACATGGTCACATTACAAGACGTAATCCCACTGCTCAAACAGCAAGACTACATGACAACATTAGACCTAAAGGATACGTATTTCCACATACCAATACATCCTTCACACAGGAAATACCTAAGGTTCGTATTCAAAGGAATACATTACCGATTCAAGGTGTTACCATTCGGAATAACGACTGCGCCAAGAGTCTTTACAAAATGCCTAGCAGTAGTAGCTGCACATATCAGAAGGCAGCAAATACACGTGTTCCCTTACTTAGACGACTGGTTAATCAAGACAAACACGCTAACAAAATGTTCACGTCACACAAAGTATGTCATACAGACCCTTCACAAGCTGGGTTTCTCCATCAACTATGCAAAGTCACACCTTTTGCCGTGCCAAACACAGCAATACTTAGGAGCGACAATCAACACAACAGAAGGGATAGACACTCCAAGTCCACAAAGGGTTCAAACATTTCACAAGGTGATACAGGCCATGTTTTCAACACAAAAGATACATGCAAAAATGGTATTAAAACTCCTAGGCATGATGTCCTCATGCATAGCCATTGTCCCAAACGCAAGATTGCACATGCGGCCCTTGCAACAATGCCTAGCATCACAATGGTCACATGCACAGGGTCAACTTCTAGATCTGGTGTTAATAGACCGCCAAACATACATCTCGCTTCTATGGTGGAACAGTACAAATTTAAACAAAGGGCGGCCTTTCCAAGACCCAGTGCCAAAATACGTTATAACAACGGATGCTTCCATGACGGGGTGGGGAGCACACCTCAATCAACACAGCATCCAAGGAAATGGGACATACATCAAAGAAAGTTTCACATAAATCACCTAGAACTGTTAGCAGTATTTCTAGCGTTGAAAGCATTCCAACCCATGATAACCCACAAATACATTCTTGTCAAAACAGACAACATGACGACAATGTATTATTTAAAGAAACGGGGGGACACACTCGACACAGTTGTGTCTCCTAACACAAAAAATATGGCATTGGGCAATTCACAACCACATTCGCCTAATAGCACAATTTATTCCAGGGATCCAGAACCAGCTAGCAGACAGTCTCTCTCGGGATCACCAACAAGTCCACGAATGGGAAATTCACCCCCAAATACTGAACACTTACTTTCAAATTTGGGGAACACCTCAAATAGATCTATTTGCAACAAAAGAAAACGCAAAATGCCAAAACTTCGCATCCAGGTACCCACACCAGCAATCCCAAGGCAATGCTCTATGGATGAATTGGTCAGGGATATTTGCGTACGCTTTTCCCCCTCTCCCTCTCCTTCCATATCTAGTAAACAGATTGAGTCAAAACAAACTCAAACTCATACTAATAGCACCAACATGGGCAAGACAACCTTGGTATACGACACTACTAGACCTGTCAGTAGTACCTCATGTCAAACTACCCAACAGACCAGATCTGTTAACACAACACAAACAACAGATCAGGCATCCAAACCCAGCATCGCTGAATCTAGCAATTTGGCTCCTGAAATCCTAGAATTTGGACACTTAGACCTCACACAAGAGTGTATGGAGGTCATAAAACAAGCTAGAAAACCTTCGACTAGACACTGCTATGCAAATAAATGGAAAAGATTTGTTTGTTACTGCCATAATAATCAAATTCAACCATTGCATGCATCTCCAAAAGATGTAGTAGGATATTTACTACATTTGCAAAAATCAAATCTAGCTTTCTCTTCCATAAAGATACATCTCACCGCAATATCTGCTTACCTGCAGATTACTCATTCAACTTCCCTATTTAGAATACCTGTCATTAAAGCGTTTATGGAAGGCCTAAAGAGAATTATACCACCAAGGACACCACCTGTTCCTTCATGGAACCTCAACATTGTCTTAACAAGGCTCATGGGTCCACCTTTCAAACCCATGCATTCTTGTGAAATGCAGTACTTAACGTGGAAAGTTGCATTTTTCATTGCCATCACATCTCTAAGAAGAGTAAGTGAAATTCAGGCGTTTACCATACAAGAACCATTTATTCAAATACACAAGAATAAGGTAGTTCTAAGAACAAATCCAAAATTCTTACCAAAGGTTATCTCACCGTTCCACTTAAATGAAACAGTAGAATTACCAGTGTTCTTCCCACAGCCAGATTCAATAGCTGAAAGAGCACTACATACATTAGACATCAAAAGAGCACTAATGTACTACATTGACAGAACAAAACTAATTAGGAAGACAAAACAACTATTTATTGCCTTTCAAAAACCTCATACAGGAAATCCAATTTCAAAACAAGGTATTGCCAGATGGATAGTTAGGTGCATCCAAACCTGCTATCTTAAAGCAAAGAGAGAGCTGCCTATTACACCAAAGGCACACCCAACCAGAAAGAAAGGTGCTACCATGGCCTTTCTAGGAAATATTCCAATGAACGAAATATGTAAGGCAGCAACATGGTCTACGCCTCATACATTTACTAAGCACTACTGTGTAGATGTGTTATCTGTACAGCAAGCCACAGTAGGTCAAGCAGTACTAAGAACTTTATTTCAAACTACTTCCACTCCTACAGGCTGAACCACCACTTTTGGGGAGATAACTGCTTACTAGTCTATGCACAGCATGTGTATCTGCAGCTACACATGCCACCGAACGGAAAATGTCACTTACCCAGTGTACATCTGTTCGTGGCATTAGTCGCTGCAGATTCACATGCGCCCACCCGCCTCCCCGGAAGCCTGTAGCCGTTTGGAAGTACATCTTGAACATTTGTACATTTGTAAATATATTACATTAAACCTTCATTTTGTACATATGTATTCATTCCATTGCATGGGCACTATTATTAGCATACACAACTCCTACCTCACCCTCTGTGGGGAAAACAATCTAAGATGGAGTTGACGCCCATGCGCAATGGAACCGAAGTGGGAGGAGTCCCTCGGTCTCGTGACTCGAAAAGACTTCTTCGAAGAAAAACAACTTGTAACACTCCGAGCCCAACACCAGACGGCGGACTATGCACAGCATGTGAATCTGCAGCGACTAATGCCACGAACAGATGTACACTGGGTAAGTGACATTTTCCTTCATCATCTTCTTCAGTGTTGGCTTTCTTTTTTGAGAATGAAAAAACACAAGATATTTATATTAAAATACACTGTCCAAACACTGATGTAGCAAATTTGCCATTTATATCTGTATTCCCAGATTAAATACGATAAAAGGGCACGCTTACTGAATCAAAAAAGTGTTCTAAAAAGTACCTCTTCAGAAAGGCAGCGCAAATTGGTTTATACCCAAATACTTCAGATCTTCTTTTTTTCAACAGCCTTATATTTTGGAAGGGGAGTAACCTTTTGCTACCAGAACAGACCCACCTGTATCTTTATTCCAGTAATGCATGACTTCCCACTGAGGGTCGAATAATACTTGGGATAGCTCCTATTGCCACGCTCTGCAGGATTCCATTTTGCGGCTACTGACAGGATACACCTCTTCTCTTCCCATCACTGACACACACCATTTTACTCTGTCCTATTTACTTCTCTGAATATCTGCTCACAAAAGGGGCTGCAGGCCATGCAAAATAGTCCGGTTCCTCTTGGGTCCTCTATGCCACTTCTGTGCTTTCTAATGATCCTGTTAGTGCACTCTATGTGGTATTCATTCACAAAAATTCCACTCCACCCCATTATGCACCTTATTTGTCCGCAGTCGTAGAAGTTTTTATGGCCTCACTATTGCTCATAACTTGACAGTCCCTGGGAGGTGTGTATTACACACTCACTATTCCGCTACAGTTAATCAGATTTCAATCCAGACTGTGGTGTGACCCATTAGATACTTTCATCTTCTCTCCTAATCAATTCAGTACAATTGAGCTTCCATTCCTAAATTAACAGGCACCCTCAATCTACAAGGGGCTCAAAGAAGTAAAGATTTCAGCAGTGCCTAATGTGTTTGCAGACACAAGCCTCACTATAACCAATTTGGCCCACTTCGTAATTATGTTAATTTTTATGAGTGACACATTATCTTGGATAGTTTTCTAATTTATGTTAGAGTTTTAGACTTCATTTTCAACAGAGGAAGTGTTAGATAACCTCAAAGTGTACTTTTTCCTCAAAGTAGCCTGACTGGAACAGACATGTGCTCTTGTCAGCAGGTGTGAGATTGAGGCTAGTTCTGTTTTTGCTGCTATTCAGTTATTTTGGTTGTATTCATCTTTATGATATACTTCATCTCACAAATTGTCTAGTGATGTGTTTAAAGTATTATGGCCCTCATTACAACCCTGGCGGTCGATGATAAAGCGGCAGTAATACCGTCAACAGGCCGTTGGTAAAAACAAATAGAATCATGACCACGGCGGAAACGCCAACACAGACAGCCACTTTAACACTCCAACCACCACGGCAGTAGCAACAAACACCGCGGCGGTAACCGCCAACAGTCAGACGGAAGACAAGATTCCGCCCACTGTATTACAACAGGCCTATCCGCCACCTTTTCTGGGGCGGTACTAATGCCATCAAAAGCACGGCGGAAAAGTGTTCTGAAGGGAAACGACTCACCTCTCGACACTCAAGGAAGAACTAGGATGCCATGGAGCCCGAGCTGCACGTCCTTCCCATGCTGGTGTATCTTCTCATATACCAGGAGTACCAACGCCGGCGACGACGACCACGGTGAGTACAGCACCTAGCACACAGGGGAGGTGGGGGGGGAAGAGTGACACAAAAACGCAACACCCTCACCCCCAACACCATACACCCAAACACATGCAACAACATTACATATACACCCCGTAACCCTCTAGAATAATGCAAGGACAAAAGGAATGAGGTCAAATTAGTGTAATATTAGAAATTTAGAGAAATACGTTCATAAATAAATAAACAGTATGTACAATATATACTAAATGAGGGACAATGTCCACACAAAAATAGTCCGTGGCCCACTGGGCCATAACACATAGGCCAAGTCCACACTTGTCTCCTGCCTCAAAATGGAGAGAACACTGCAGGGGCATCAGGTCGAAAACACACAGGCACCTGATGGGGAGGGGCACCTCAGCCAGAAGATGGTACTACGCCACTGCTCCTAGAGGGGGCTCCATGCCCACTGCTCGGTCCTGGGGAGTGAAAAGCCACAGTCTCTCAAGTGGGAGGTTTGCCCACTGCTTACTCATGGGGATTGCAAAGCCACAGTGTCTCACGTGGGTGGTTTGCCCACTGCTTGGTCCTGGGGAGTGCAAAGCCACAGTGTCTGAAGTGGGTGACTTCTTCCACTGGTTCTGGAGGGAGCTTTGTGCGCAGTGTGCTTTCTCCTGCCAAAGATAGGGTGAGTGGATGCCTTAATCCACTGGTTCTGGAGGGGGCCTTGTGCCCAGTGTGCTACATCCTGCCAAGGATAGGGTGAATGGATGCCTTTTTCCACTGGTTCTGGGGGCTTTGTGCTCAGTGATGGAGCACTTGAGGGTTGCCAGGTCACAGTCCCTCACCTGGGTGTCAGAGCCACGAGATTTGCAGTGGCCAGGATTCATGATAGTGCATGGAGGCAGGGCTACAGCCCATCCGCCAGCAGCTATGGCTTCACAGTGGTGGTAGTGCCGGTGCTGGTGGGGTTGCTGCCAGTGGTGGGGGGAGGCTCCAGCCCTACTTTTGCAGCCTTGGACAGCTGCCCACTGGGGCTGCTGCTGCTGGCAGTGGTGTTACTGTCAGTGGTGCAGGTGTCGGGGCTGGCCGCGGTGCAGGTGCTGCCAGTGGTGGGGGGAGGCTCCAGCACTTCTCCTGCAGCCTTGCACGGCTGCCCACTGGGGCTGCTGCTGCTGCTGACAGCAGTGATGCTTGCGGCGGTGCAGGTGGCGGTGCTGGCCGCGGTGCAGGTGGCGGTGCTGGCGGTTGTGCTGGTAGCCACTAGACCTTCACCTGCAGGCTCGGACGGCTTAAGTGCCTTGGCTGGTGTTTTGTGCCCCTTCTTGCCCTTGGCAGATCGTGGTGTCACCTTGGGTCTGGCAGCTGGAGTCTTTGATGTGGCCTTGCTGGGTGGTTGTGGCTCCTTCTCCTTTCTGGATGCTGTCCCCTTCTTGATCTTGCCAGGTGGCATAATCTTCTTGGCCTTGGCAGGGGTTGGTGGCACACTGGCTGGGCTGACGGGTGCCCCCTTAGAGCCTCTGACAGCTGCAGAAACCACAGCAGAGGTGTACCCTGGCCTGAGGTGAAGGATGGTTGGGGGGGGGGGGGGGTGGTTGAGGGGGGTGGTTGAGGGGGAGGAATAGGGAAGAGGTCAATATTGGCTAGGAAAAGCTTCTTCGGGACATTGGGGCGGGAAGAGGGTGAAGGTTTGGGAGTGGAGAAAGAGGGAGTGCTTGTAGAAGGTGTCAGTCTGCTGTGTTTGGGTGCAGGTGCATGAGCTGGATGCTGTTGTGAGGTGGATGGCTGTTGGGTGGGCGTGTGCTTGCGTTTGTGTACTTTGGGAGAAGGGGGTCACAGACACAGTGGGAGAGGACACAGGGGACGTGTGCATGGATGTAGGGGTGGTGACTGCCAGTGAGGGGTGTGTAGTGATGGGCGTGCTGGTCATGGAGGTAGTCGATGAGGATGTAGTGCATGCAGGTGTGAGTAGAGACGTTACTGGGTGGGAGGTGGAGGAGGAGGAGGGGGACACAGTGGAGGTTGGTGTCTCTGAATGGGGATAGTGCTTGTGTGAGTGCCTGTGAGATGAAGTGTGGTGTTTGTGTTTGCCTGAGTCACTTCTGTGTGTTGATTTGGGTGAATGCTGGTCTGAAGGTGTGCTTGGCATAGGATGGGGTTGAGGGTATTGGGACTGGGTAGAGGAAGTTGGAGAGGGGAGGCTGGAGACCGGGACAATGGCTGCCATCAGTGTGGAGGCCAGAGCCTGAAATGCTCTCTGTTGGGCCGCCACACCAGAGTGAATGCCCTTCAGGTATACATTTGTTTGTTGCAAATGCCTCTCGACACCCTGGATGGCATTCAGAATGGTTGACTGCCCAACAGTGAGGGATCTCAGGAGGTCAATAGCCTCCTCACTGAGGGCAGCAGGGCTGACTGGGGCAGGGCCTGAGGTGCCTGGGGCGAAGGAGATGCCCACCCTTCTGGGTGAGCGGGCACGGGAAACCCGCTGAGGGTCTGCTGGGAGGGCGGTGCTGGTAGGGGGGGGTTGGCGGCTGTACCTGATGTTGGGGTGGGCACAGAGGTGGACACCACTGCCAGGGAGCTTCCATCAGAGGAGGAGTTGCTGTCTGTAGTGTCCCCTCCTGTCTCCGTCATGGTGCTCCCCTCGCCCTCCATCCCAATGGTGCCCTCACCGTCGGTGGATTCGGCCTCCAGGCCCATGTGGGATGCAGCTCCCTCCGTCACTGGTGCCTCTGCTCCCCTGCCAGATGATGCTAATGTGACAAAACAAAAAGGGGGGGGGGGAGGAGAGAGAGACAGAGGATACTCTTGGTCAATGCCAGCAACAACACTACCGTTGGCGTACACAACATACAGGGAGCAGCCTTATGCACTAGGCCATGCACTACTAGTTACAAAGATAGTCACCAGCCAATGGGGGTACATAGCATAACGCCATCAGCTGCACACCTGAAACAAAAAGGATGCCCACTAACACCATCGGGGTTGGAGTGCTTCAGAGCCTGCCCAACAAGGGACCTACCCTGCCATGTTCGACTTGGCCTGGGGCACCCACAGTCCACATCCCCGCCCAGGTAAAACCTTAACGCGTGCAAAGTCATGATTCTGAATCTGTACTCACCCCCATGTGGCTGCTGTGATGCCCTCAAACGCCCATCCAACTCTGGACAGGCCACCGCCAGGAAGCAGAACATCATGGGGGGTCTGGGTACAGCAGGCACCCCTTCCTCGTTAGGAGGCCAGCCCCAGCTGGGCCTCTGCTGTCTTCCTTGCCCAGCGGCGCAGGTCCTCCCACCGTTTGTGGCAATGGGTGCTCTGCCTGTCAAAGACTCCCAGGGTCCACGCCTCCTTGGCGATGACACGCCAAGTACCCTTTTTCTGATAGGCGCTGACCTGCAGGAAAAATACAGCAGAAAAGGGATTAGTCATACCGTCTGGACTGTCATACTCATGGCCCACCATATCCCTCCCATCCCCTTATGCACATACATTGACCACCATACATGCAGCACTCTGCCCAGGACACCTCAGCCCCCATTCCTACACGTGGCTTACACACACAGCACTCAATACATTCATGGCCCACGCATCATGCTCACAGTGTACTCACTTGTTTGTCTGGAGGACCATAGACTAAAGTGTACTTGGTAGGACCCCATCCATCAGTCTCTCCACTCCTCCAAAGTGAAGGCAGGAGCCCTTTCCCCAGACACATTAGCCATTGTCGCTTCCAGACACAGGTCACATCAGCACTTGCAGTGTAGGTCCTCTCCTGTTGAAGGTCAGGTAGCAAGTGAGTGAATAGATAGAAAATGGCGGTCACGTCCGCGTCACCACCAGCGTACGTTGCTATTGGCTCCTGGAACCCATAAGGCTTAATGTTAACCAATGCGAAGTTGCGCAGCGGTCGACTGCCGACCGCTACGGTGCACAACGCCAGCAGAATTACCTCATTTCCACTTGTCCCTCCTCACAGATCAGGCAGCCGCCATTTCAGGGGGGTACAGACCATGCCACCTAACTGCGTCACAGCAGACCTTGGCACATCAACTGACTCTCGGATTCACATACTGGTTCTGTAAAGGAAAAGATGCATCATTATTTCAATAGATGAGTGAATATGACCCTCTGCTCACCGTTTTCCTCCCTAGACTTCAACCGCTGAGGATGAATATGAGATGGAGACATCCTCCAGTGTGGAGACCCCTAGTGGACCTGGCGACAACGGAGGACAGACATATTATCCTAACCTACAGACTTGATAGGGCCATAATCCAAGAACTGTATGCCCACTTGGAGCCAGACCTGATTTCAGCTATCTGCCACCCCACAGGTATCCCCCCTCTAGTGCAGGTCCTGTCAGTGCTCCATTTCCTGGCAAGTGGTTCCTTCCAAGCGCCAGTGGCCATGGCATCAGAGATGTCACAGCCTATGTTCTCCAACGTGTTGACCAGAGTGTTGTCTGCTCTGCTGAAACACATGTGCAGCTAGATCGTATTCCCACAGGTGGAGGATTTGGCAACAGTGAAAGCTGACTTCTATCCCCAACATCATTGGTGCCATTGATGGTACACATGTAGCATCCCCTCCCCTCACCTCCCCCACCCCAAAGGAATGAACAAGTGTTCAGGAATAGGAAAAGCTATCACTCCCTGAATGTGCAGATGGTGTGTTTGGCAGACCAGTACATATCCCATGTGAATGCCAAGTTTCCTGGCTCTGTGCATGATGCCTTCATCTTGAGGAATAGCAGCATTCCATATGTGATATCTCAACTCCAGAGGCACAGGGTGTGGCTAATAGGTGAGCCCATGGTCCCCACCCAGTTGATGTAGGTATATGGGTGTGGGGTTGTTCCTAAGGGTGAGTGTATGTCTAACAGGTTTCCCTCGAATATTTGCAGGTGACTGTAGTTACCCCAACCTCTCATGGCTACTGACCCCAGTGAGGAATCCCAGGACAAGGGCAGAGGAAAGTTACAGTGAGGCACATGGGCGAACAAGGAGGATCATTGAAAGAACCTTTGGCCTCCTGAAGGCCAGGTTCCGGTGCCGCCTCCTAGCAGGTGGATCCCTGTACTACTCACCCAAGAAGGTTTGCCAGATCATCGTTGCATGTTGCACAACCTGGCCTTGAGACGCCAGGTGCCTTTTCTGCAGGTAGATGACCCTGGAGATGGTTTTGTGGCAGCATTGGAGCCTGTGGACAGTGAGGAAGATGATGCAGAGGAAGAAGATGTGGACAACAGAAGATCACTCATACACCAGTACTTCCAGTGACACACAGGTAAGACACTGTAACTTCACTTTCCATTGCAGTTTTGTGTTTGACCTTGAACATGGCAGCCTGATTTCCCTATTTCTATGGCTACTTATTGTAGCCTTTAGCATCACTATTTTCAGATCTCTGTGCCCCACTCTGGCTCATCCTGGTGTGTTAATTGCTTCTCACTACAGGTTATACCTATGTTAATATTACAGTTGATTAGAAATGCAATGTTTACAGTTTGTGAAACTGATACATTTGTCATATAATCCACAGACTCCATACTTGAATTTGTTCAAATAGTGTTTATTTAGGTGCTAATAAGTGGAGGGGGTACTGCAATGGGCTGGGTTGATGATGGAGGAATGTCCAGGGTAGAGTCCAGTCTTTTGGTATTACAGGTACATTGTCCAAGGGGGCATAGGAAGGGGAGCAGTGGCTGTTCAAGGTGGACAGTGTGACAGAGTGGGACACAAGGGTGACAATCAGTAGAGTCTTATTTCCTGGTGGGGGTCTTGGCAATGTTCTCTGACTTCTACCTGGATCAAAGGGACCGTTTGCGGGGTGGTTCTCCTTCTGCAGGGTGTGGGGTGCAGGTGGCCTGTTGGTCCAGTGTTGGGGCCTCCTGTCCACTAGTGCTGGCGGAGGTGGAGGGCTGTTCATCTGTGTAGCTAGTGTCAGGGGCCCCAACGGGCCACTGCCTCCCTCACGGTGTTGGCCATGTCAGCCAGCACCCCCGCAATGGTGACCAGGATGGTGTGGATGTGTTTGTGGTCCTCCCTGATCCTAGGTACTGTCCCTCCCAGGATCCCTGCAAGTGCCTTGTGGAGAGTGGGTTCCCTGGGCCTGTCCTCCCCCTGTCACACAGCAGTCCTCCCAGTGTCCCTGTTGTCCTGTGCCTCTGTCCCCTGACCTGTGTGCCCACTGCCACTGACTCCAGGTCCCTGATGGTCCTGTGTTTGTGGGGTTGCCTGGGTACCCTGTAGTGGTGGGCACACTGCTGATTGACGTGTCCTGGGGACAGAGGTATGGGCCCGGTGGGTGCTGTGCTGGTGTTTCCTGAGGGGGGAGGCTCTGTGGTGGTATCGGACTGTGGCAGGGTAACCGACTGTCCAGAGGTCACTGATGGGCCCGGTTGGTCATCGTGATCCAGGTGTGCAGAGCTGCTGTCATCACTGTGGGCCTCTTCGGGGGGGACTGGATGTGGCTGGCACCTCCTCCGGTGACGTTGAGTGGGGGTCCTGTGGGGGATGTAAATGCAGTGTTACTGTATCTGTGTGTGCCATCTTGTGCATGGGTGTGTTTCCCTGTATAGTTGTGATTGCCCTGTCAGCTTTGACTTGTGTGAGTGGTGATTTTGTGGGCCACGTGATTATCTCTAATGTGCATGCTTTAGTGATGGGTGTCCATGCAGGTCTGTGATGGGTGTCCATGCATTGGTGTGGCATGCAGGGCTTGGTTTTGGGATGGGTGGGTTGTGATAGTGGGGTATATGTTAGGTGGTGGAGTTATGGGGGTGAGGGTAGGGGTAGGAGTTTATGATGGCATGAAGGTAGAGTGGGGGATATAATAGTAAAGATTTGACCTACCAGAGTCCAGTCCTCCTGCTACTCCTGCGAGGCCCTCAGGATGCATTATTGCCTTGCTCCTCCCATGTTAGTTGTGGGGGAGGAGGTGGGGGTCCACCGCCAGCCGTCTGTACGGCTACCTGGTGTCATGCAACCACAGAACGCACCTTCCCCCATAGGTCGTTCCACCTCGTCCTGATGTCATCCCTTGTTCTGGGGTGCTGTCCCACGTCATTGACCCTGTCCACGACTCTCCGCCATAGCTCCATCTTCCTTGCAATGGACGTCTGCTGCACCTGTGATCCGGATAGCCATGGCTCTACCCGGATGATTTCCTCCACCATGACCCTTAGCTCCTCCTCTGAAAACCTGGGGTTTCTTTGGGGTGCCATGGATGTTGTGTGAGTGGTATGTGTGAGTGTGTGTGGGGTGATGTGTTGGGGTGTGTGCTGTGAGGTGTGTGGATGGTGTATGGGTGATGGTGTTCTGTGGCTCAGATTGAGTGGGTGCTCCTGGCTTGACTCTCTCTGTGTGGGTCATAATACCCGTTCCAGTAAACCGCCGTGGTCACGGTATGTTGGCGGGCGTCAGCATGGCGGTAGGCGGCATTTCCCCACCAATGTTGCATTGAGGGCCTAAATCTTTTTTAAATTTCCAATTTTCGGGAAAGCCTACTCTTACATAGAATGCTTAATAATGTTCTTGCAATATTTAGGGGTATGAAATTCCTGTTGCCTGATATCCATGACCTATTGTGTGGGGTGAAGGACAAGTCTTTATTTTTGTATTATACATTGGACATGTAGTCTCCACGCCGCTCCTGCACAGGCTTGTGTCTGCCAGTATATAGTGTCACATGATAGAAGATAAAGAAATCCTCTGCTGATACAGCAAGACATGCACTCAAACATACAAGATTTTCCAAGTTGTATAAATGATTAATTAATAGAAAGCTTTTCCTGTTAGGGTGAGTGCTATTTAGTATATATGGACCAAAGACACACATGCCTTACAACATAGGGCTATTGCAAATCACTAAGAAGTTCCTGTATAAGGTCATAAACATCCAAAGTGATTTGTAATATGCTTTTAATATATATTAGAGGGTATTTTATTATTGCCAGTACATTGCCACATTATCACCCTTACCAGAGACTGCTTGAATCATTGGTATCTTTTTCTGTAATTACTTCTAGCACACACAAAATAAATATGTTACCTTAAATATCTTCTTTCTGCTGATCACTGTTTATTTTACAAAACGTGAACAAAGGAATGAAAAGTCAGTTCTCGTTTAGTTGTTTAAACTGCAGCTGTATTTATGCTCTGTGAAACACTTTTCTGCCTCTGGCAGCAGGCATTTTGATGTCACAACTCCACGGTAATAACGAAATTAGAGGTGGTCTTTCATTCAGGGGTTGTGGGCTCCTACCTATTTTAAAGCAATTAAATAAGTTGCAGCTCAGCTTCCATTGCCAGCATTAATTCCAAAATATGTACACAATTGCAAAATCATGTATTTTTGAGTAATGATAAGTTTTCCAGAAAGCTCCTTGATTCTATGGAAATACCTGCAATTAGAGACAAGTACTAAATCTCAATTGATAAATCCTCCAATATTTTTTCCTTGTGGAGCAAGCCCCTTCTAAGTTTGGTGGTGACCGTTTTGTGCATACTTATTAACAACACAATTACTGTTGTGCCTCTGACAAGATTCAAAGATTCATTGTAAAGAAATGGCTCCCTGTTGCAGTTACCCCCCACTTTTTGCCTGATACTGATGCTGACTTGACTGAGAAGAGTGCTGGGACCCTGCTAACCAGGCCCCGGCACCAGTGTTCCTTCACCTAAAATGTACCATTGTATCCACAATTGGCACACCCTGGCATTCAGATAAGTCCCTTGTAACTGGTACTTCTAGTACCAAGGGCCCTGATGCCAAGGAAGGTCTCTAAGGGCTGCAGCATGTCTTATGCCACCCTAGAGACCCCTCACTCAGCACAGACACACTGCTTACAAGCCTGTGTGTGCTGGTGAGAACAACATGAGTAAGTCGACATGGCACTCCCCTCAGGGTGCCATGCCAGCCTCTCACTGCCTATGCAGTATAGGTAAGACACCCCTCTAGCAGGCCTTACAGCCCTAAGGCAGGGTGCACTATACCATAGGTGAGGGTACCAGTGCATGAGCACTGTGCCCCTACAGTGTCTAAACAAAACCTTAGACATTGTAAGTGCAGGGTAGCCATAAGAGTATATGGTCTGGGAGTCTGTCAAACACGAACTCCCCAGCACCATAATGGCTACACTGAAAGCTGGGAAGTTTGGTATCAAACTTCTCAGCACAATAAATGCACACTGATGCCAGTGTACATTTTATTGTAAAATACACCACAGAGGGCACCTTAGAGGTGCCCCCTGAAACTTAACCGACTATCTGTGTAGGCTGACTAGTTTTAGCAGCCTGCCACAAACCGAGACATGTTGCTGGCCCCATGGGGAGAGTGCCTTTGTCACTCTGAGGCCAGTAACAAAGCCTGCACTGGGTGGAGATGCTAACACCTCCCCCAGGCAGGAATTGTCACACCTGGCGGTGAGCCTCAAAGGCTCACCTCCTTTGTGCCAACCCAGCAGGACACTCCAGCTAGTGGAGTTGCCCGCCCCCTCCGGCCAGGCCCCACTTTTTGGCGGCAAGGCCGGAGAAGATAATGAGAAAAACAAGGAGGAGTCACTGACCAGTCAGGACAGCCCCTAAGGTGTCCTGAGCTGAGGTGACTCTAACTTTTAGAAATCCTCCATCTTGCAGATGGAGGATTCCCCCAATAGGGTTAGGAATGTGACCCCCTCCCCTTGGGAGGAGGCACAAAGAGGGTGTACCCACCCTCAGGGCTAGAAGCCATTGGCTACTAACCCCCCAGACCTAAACACGCCCTTAAATTTAGTATTTAAGGGCTACCCTGAACCCTAGAAAATTAGATTCCTGTAACTACAAGAAGAAGGACTGCCCAGCTGAAAACCCCTGCAGCGGAAGACCAGAAGACGACAACTGCCTTGGCTCCAGAAACTCACCGGCCTGTCTCCTGCCTTCCAAAGATCCTGCTCCAGCGACGCCTTCCAAAGGGACCAGCGACCTCGACATCCTCTGAGGACTGCCCCTGCTTCGAAAAGACAAGAAACTCCCGAGGACAGCGGACCTGCTCCAAGAAAAGCTGCAACTTTGTTTCCAGCAGCTTTAAAGAACCCTGCAAGCTCCCCGCAAGAAGCGTGAGACTTGCAACACTGCACCCGGCGACCCTGACTCGGCTGGTGGAGATCCGACGCCTCAGGAGGGACCCCAGGACTACTCTGATACTGTGAGTACCAAAACCTGTCCCCCCTGAGCCCCCACAGCGCCGCCTGCAGAGGGAATCCCGAGGCTTCCCCTGACCGCGACTCTTTGAACCTAAAGTCCCGACGCCTGGGAGAGACCCTGCACCCGCAGCCCCCAGGACCTGAAGGACCGGACTTTCACTGGAGAAGTGACCCCCAGGAGTCCCTCTCCCTTGCCCAAGTGGAGGTTTCCCCGAGGAACCCCCCCCTTGCCTGCCTGCAGCGCTGAAGAGATCCCAAGATCTCTCATAGACTAACATTGCGAACCCGACGCTTGTTTCTACACTGCACCCGGCCGCCCCCGCGCTGCTGAGGGTGAAATTTCTGTGTGGACTTGTGTCCCCCCCGGTGCCCTACAAAACCCCCCTGGTCTGTCCTCCGAAGACGCGGGTACTTACCTGCAAGCAGACCGGAACCGGGGCACCCCCTTCTCTCCATTCTAGCCTATGTGTTTTGGGCACCACTTTGAACTCTGCATCTGACCGGCCCTGAGCTGCTGGTGTGGTGACTTTGGGGTTGCTCTGAACCCCCAACGGAGGGCTACCTTGGACCAAGAACTGAACCCTGTAAGTGTCTTACTTACCTGGTAAAACTAACAAATACTTACCTCCCCTAGGAACTGTGAAAATTGCACTAAGTGTCCACTTTTAAAACAGCTATTTGTGAATAACTTGAAAAGTATACATGCAATTTTGATGATTTGAAGTTCCTAAAGTACTTACCTGCAATACCTTTCGAATGAGCTATTACATGTAGAATTTGAACCTGTGGTTCTTAAAATAAACTAAGAAAAGATATTTTTCTATATAAAAACCTATTGGCTGGATTTGTCTCTGAGTGTGTGTACCTCATTTATTGTCTATGTGTATGTACAACAAATGCTTAACACTACTCCTTAGATAAGCCTACTGCTCGACCACACTACCACAAAATAGAGCATTAGTATTATCTCTTTTTACCACTATTTTACCTCTAAGGGGAACCCTTGGACTCTGTGCATGCTATTCCTTACTTTGAAATAGCACATACAGAGCCAACTTCCTACATTGGTGGCAGCGGTGGGATACAAGACTTTGCATTTGCTGGACTACTCAGCCAATACCTGATCACACGACAAATTCCAAAATTGTCATTAGAAATTGATTTTTGCAATTTGAAAAGTTTTCTAAATTCTTAAAAGTCCTGCTAGGGCCTTGTGTGTTAAGTCCCTGTTTAGCATTTCTTTTAGAGTTTAAAAGTTTGTAAAAGTTTGAATTAGATTCTAGAACCAGTTGTAGATTCTTAAAAAGTATTCCAACTTTTAGAAGCAAAATGTCTAGCACAGATGTGACTGTGGTGGAACTCGACACCACACCTTACCTCCATCTTAAGATGAGGGAGCTAAGGTCACTCTGTAAAATAAAGAAAATAACAATGGGCCCCAAACCTACCAAAATACAGCTCCAGGAGCTTTTGGCAGAGTTTGAAAAGGCCAACCCCTCTGAGGGTGGCAACTCAGAGGAAGAGGATAGTGACTTGGAGGACAATTCCCCCCTACCAGTCCTATCTAGGGAGAACAGGGTCCCTCAAACCCTGACTCCAAAAATAATAGTCAGAGATGCTGGTTCCCTCACAGGAGAGACCAACACCTCTGAAATCACTGAGGATAACCCCAGTGAAGAGGACATCCAGTTAGCCAGGATGGCCAAAAGATTGGCTTTGGAAAAGCAGCTCCTAGCCATAGAAAGGGAAAGAAAAGAGATGGGCCTAGGTCCCATCAATGGTGGCAGCAACTTAAATAGGGTCAGAGATTCTCCTGACATCCTAAAAATCCCCAAAGGGATTGTAACAAAATATGAAGATGGTGATGACATCACCAAATGGTTCACAGCTTTTGAGAGGGCTTGTGTAACCAGAAAAGTGAACAGATCTCACTGGGGTGCTCTCCTTTGGGAAATGTTCACTGGAAAGTGTAGGGATAGACTCCTCACACTCTCTGGAAAAGATGCAGAATCTTATGACCTCATGAAGGGTACCCTGATTGAGGGCTTTGGATTCTCCACTGAGGAGTATAGAATTAGGTTCAGGGGGGCTCAAAAATCCTCGAGCCAGACCTGGGTTGATTTTGTAGACTACTCAGTAAAAACACTAGATGGTTGGTTAACTGGAAATGAAGTGTGTGACTATGTTGGGCTTTATAATTTGTTTATGAAAGAACACATTTTAAGTAACTGCTTCAATGAAAAGTTGCATCAGTATCTGGTAGACCTAGGTCCAATTTCTCCCCAAGAATTGGGAAAGAAGGCAGACCACTGGGTCAAGACTAGGGTAACCAAAACTTCCACTGGGGGTGACCAAAAGAAAGGGGTTACAAAAACTCCCCAGGAGAAAGTGGGTGACACTAGAAACAAAGAAAAAGAGTCCTCTGTAGACCCCCAAAAACCAGAACAGGTGGGTGGGCCCCAAGACACAACCCAAAACAAAGGTGGGTACCAGGGTAAGAACTGGGATGCCACTAAGGCATGGTGCCACAACTGTAAACAGTCTGGGCACCACACCAAGGACACTTCTTGTCCCAAAAACAAACCCCAGAACAAAATTCCAGGGGTAACCAGTGTAGCCATGGGAGATGACTCCTCAGATGAGGAGGTCTTCATAGCCTTCAACTGGAAACAGGGCCCAACAGGTGAGTTGGAGATTCCAGAGGGAAGTAGACACTTCCACCACCTACTGGTGAATGGAATCCCAACCACTGCCCTGAGAGACACTTGTGCCAGTCACACTATTGTGCATGACAGGCTGGTGCTCTCAAACCAGTACATCCCAGGTGAGACTGCCAGGGTAAGAGTTAGCCTAGACAGGGTCACTAAGAGGCCTGTGGCTTTAGTACCCATAGAAGTGGGTGGCACTCTTAGCTGGAGAAGGGTAGTAGTCAGTACAGACCTCCCCCTTGATTGTCTCCTTGGAAATGACTACCCAGAGGTTAGTCAGAGCCCAAGAGAGGAACTGGTCCAGTGCCAGCCCTCTCCCAAGGATTCTGGAAGTCCTGCCTCTGCAGTAAATGCAAGCAGGCCCCAGAAGAAGAAGAAAAGAAAACAGAGTAGGAAGGGTGGACAACCTTTAGCCAAGGTTACAGCAAGCCAAGGAGATTCTGCTCCAGTAGGGGAGAACTCCAAAAATGGCCCTGATAAAGTCCAACCTGACCCACAAGAAGTCCTGGCTAGTCAGGCAACTGTTAAACCTGAGTGGGTGGCTCCTCAGCTAACAGAAGAAAGAGTGGAAGAAGGGTGTTTACTACAAGATGTGGTAACCCCCCACTCTAATACAGCAGACAGGCAACCTGAACCCAAAGAGGCCTGTAACTTAGCCCCTTCCCTTTTAGGTGAAGAGCTAAAGGTGTGGTTCTGGGCACTGACAGCTGTCAGTGGCCTCTGCTGGGTGTTAGCCTTTATGGCTGCACTATCCTTAGCATGGTGGTCTGACCCCATGCCAAATAGCAAGTTAGGCCCCCTGACCCTATTGGTCATGGTGGGGTTACTCCAGCTCTGGGTAACCTCTCTGGGTAAGCTAGGGGTAACCCTGGCCAAGATAAGGTTAGCAGAGGTGGATACCTCTAAGACCAAAATAGAAAGAATGGGTGGAGACATTGAAGAGGCAGACAAGAGGCAATTCAGACTAGGTCCTATCACTGTGGAAGTAGGTCAGTTCCCCCAAGGGAATGACCTGAACAGAAGGATGTAAGGCAGAGTAGGCCCTGCAACTAACCAGCCTATTTCTCCTACTCTTCCTCGCCTGACAGACTAGGAAGACTCTCCCAGCTTGGGCTGAGTCTCCTGGCCTGTGGGCTGGGGGGGGCTTGTGTAAAGAAATGGCTCCCTGTTGCAGTTACCCCCCACTTTTTGCCTGATACTGATGCTGACTTGACTGAGAAGAGTGCTGGGACCCTGCTAACCAGGCCCCAGCACCAGTGTTCCTTCACCTAAAATGTACCATTGTATCCACAATTGGCACACCCTGGCATTCAGATAAGTCCCTTGTAACTGGTACTTCTAGTACCAAGGGCCCTGATGCCAAGGAAGGTCTCTAAGGGCTGCAGCATGTCTTATGCCACCCTAGAGACCCCTCACTCAGCACAGACACACTGCTTACAAGCCTGTGTGTGCTGGTGAGAACAACATGAGTAAGTCGACATGGCACTCCCCTCAGGGTGCCATGCCAGCCTCTCACTGCCTATGCAGTATAGGTAAGACACCCCTCTAGCAGGCCTTACAGCCCTAAGGCAGGGTGCACTATACCATAGGTGAGGGTACCAGTGCATGAGCACTGTGCCCCTACAGTGTCTAAACAAAACCTTAGACATTGTAAGTGCAGGGTAGCCATAAGAGTATATGGTCTGGGAGTCTGTCAAACACGAACTCCCCAGCACCATAATGGCTACACTGAAAGCTGGGAAGTTTGGTATCAAACTTCTCAGCACAATAAATGCACACTGATGCCAGTGTACATTTTATTGTAAAATACACCACAGAGGGCACCTTAGAGGTGCCCCCTGAAACTTAACCGACTATCTGTGTAGGCTGACTAGTTTTAGCAGCCTGCCACAAACCGAGACATGTTGCTGGCCCCATGGGGAGAGTGCCTTTGTCACTCTGAGGCCAGTAACAAAGCCTGCACTGGGTGGAGATGCTAACACCTCCCCCAGGCAGGAATTGTCACACCTGGCGGTGAGCCTCAAAGGCTCACCTCCTTTGTGCCAACCCAGCAGGACACTCCAGCTAGTGGAGTTGCCCGCCCCCTCCGGCCAGGCCCCACTTTTTGGCGGCAAGGCCGGAGAAGATAATGAGAAAAACAAGGAGGAGTCACTGACCAGTCAGGACAGCCCCTAAGGTGTCCTGAGCTGAGGTGACTCTAACTTTTAGAAATCCTCCATCTTGCAGATGGAGGATTCCCCCAATAGGGTTAGGAATGTGACCCCCTCCCCTTGGGAGGAGGCACAAAGAGGGTGTACCCACCCTCAGGGCTAGAAGCCATTGGCTACTAACCCCCCAGACCTAAACACGCCCTTAAATTTAGTATTTAAGGGCTACCCTGAACCCTAGAAAATTAGATTCCTGTAACTACAAGAAGAAGGACTGCCCAGCTGAAAACCCCTGCAGCGGAAGACCAGAAGACGACAACTGCCTTGGCTCCAGAAACTCACCGGCCTGTCTCCTGCCTTCCAAAGATCCTGCTCCAGCGACGCCTTCCAAAGGGACCAGCGACCTCGACATCCTCTGAGGACTGCCCCTGCTTCGAAAAGACAAGAAACTCCCGAGGACAGCGGACCTGCTCCAAGAAAAGCTGCAACTTTGTTTCCAGCAGCTTTAAAGAACCCTGCAAGCTCCCCGCAAGAAGCGTGAGACTTGCAACACTGCACCCGGCGACCCTGACTCGGCTGGTGGAGATCCGACGCCTCAGGAGGGACCCCAGGACTACTCTGATACTGTGAGTACCAAAACCTGTCCCCCCTGAGCCCCCACAGCGCCGCCTGCAGAGGGAATCCCGAGGCTTCCCCTGACCGCGACTCTTTGAACCTAAAGTCCCGACGCCTGGGAGAGACCCTGCACCCGCAGCCCCCAGGACCTGAAGGACCGGACTTTCACTGGAGAAGTGACCCCCAGGAGTCCCTCTCCCTTGCCCAAGTGGAGGTTTCCCCGAGGAACCCCCCCCTTGCCTGCCTGCAGCGCTGAAGAGATCCCGAGATCTCTCATAGACTAACATTGCGAACCCGACGCTTGTTTCTACACTGCACCCGGCCGCCCCCGCGCTGCTGAGGGTGAAATTTCTGTGTGGACTTGTGTCCCCCCCGGTGCCCTACAAAACCCCCCTGGTCTGTCCTCCGAAGACGCGGGTACTTACCTGCAAGCAGACCGGAACCGGGGCACCCCCTTCTCTCCATTCTAGCCTATGTGTTTTGGGCACCACTTTGAACTCTGCACCTGACCGGCCCTGAGCTGCTGGTGTGGTGACTTTGGGGTTGCTCTGAACCCCCAACGGAGGGCTACCTTGGACCAAGAACTGAACCCTGTAAGTGTCTTACTTACCTGGTAAAACTAACAAATACTTACCTCCCCTAGGAACTGTGCAAATTGCACTAAGTGTCCACTTTTAAAACAGCTATTTGTGAATAACTTGAAAAGTATACATGCAATTTTGATGATTTGAAGTTCCTAAAGTACTTACCTGCAATACCTTTCGAATGAGCTATTACATGTAGAATTTGAACCTGTGGTTCTTAAAATAAACTAAGAAAAGATATTTTTCTATATAAAAACCTATTGGCTGGATTTGTCTCTGAGTGTGTGTACCTCATTTATTGTCTATGTGTATGTACAACAAATGCTTAACACTACTCCTTAGATAAGCCTACTGCTCGACCACACTACCACAAAATAGAGCATTAGTATTATCTCTTTTTACCACTATTTTACCTCTAAGGGGAACCCTTGGACTCTGTGCATGCTATTCCTTACTTTGAAATAGCACATACAGAGCCAACTTCCTACATTCATTCTTTGCGTTTTAATTGGAACATTTGTGTCTTGGCATGTGTCGCATACCGTCACTTGATGTTTATGAATATTGTCATGTTACTGACTGTTGTCTTGTCCTGCTATTCTTTGTACGTGTTTTACTAATATTGCCCCATCTCCAGATTGGCACTGAAATCTTAACTTACAATGTGGATCACAGTGCCGAATGACCACCACCACGACCACCTTCCAGTTGGGTGTTACGTGGATGGGATTATAATGATAACTGTGTCGAGCCTATTTATATTGTGATGCTAATGTATTGACTTTTTGTGCATCAAAACATTTAATCCACAAACCTTCAAAAGCCAATATGTCCTGAACAAATTGTGGTACAATTGTAGTTAAAATTGTTCCAGAATCAATGCAGTGTGCTCCAACCCAACTCCATGTGAGGGTGGGGGGGGGGGGGTGAACTGCCTTCTGTAGTGTGCCTGTGTCCCACATCCTGAGCCCCAGATAAGCTCTTCTACGGCTCAGCATGTGGGACAGGTACTGGCTGGTCTGGCTTAGTGGATGCTTATGAAGCAATACACACAACAGTGACCCAAAATATGCTTTTCTTCCGAGACATAAGCTTGCAGCTTTTCTTCCAAGACGTAAGCATGCAGCTTGACTGCAGTAATCTTATGACTTAATGGCGCATTCAGCATATCAAACTGTCCTCTGCACAGACACCTAGTCACGTAGGCTTTCTGTAGCTTTTGCTTGTATCAGGTCAGTTTCTTCTGGCTGGCACAGCCCATCTCCTCCTGCAGGGAAGCTCTCCTTTCTACAGGTCACAGGAGCAAAGCTTCAGGCAATTCCACCAGGCTTTGGCCCAGTCTTTAGGCAGAGTAACAACCCAGTGGGCGTTACATTTCTTCATTTGGATCTTGTGTTCCTAAGTGAGTATCCAGGCTTCCTTGTCAACCTGATGACCCAATGTGAGCAGGTATTGGCGGAGAAGGCTATTACTTATAATCATGTGATCGCCAAGGTAGCAAGCAGGATCAGGGCTAACTACAGAGTGCTGCTGGAGCCCTTTGCCTCCTCCACAGAACACTCATTTTTTAGTTGTTTGTTAAGTTCCTGCACTTTGCCATTTGTAGATCAGACTTCCTGAATAGTGAGTTCCTTCAAATGCTGATAAGCCAGTTAACCATATAAAAATATGCACATTATCTACATCATCTATTAAAGGAATTTTATCTTGTCGCAGTGGCTCTCGTTGTAACAATTAGGCTGCTGGATCTGAGCGGCAGCAGCCCCTGAATTGTGGGGATCTGAGTTTGATCCCACACCATGTGTTAAGTGTCGGCCTAGTCCATTTCTGTCCAGCTAGCAGCACCTCACCTATGCTCCATGATCTCATATTTTTCTCTCAGTTATATTTGTCTCACACATGCAAAGAAAAACAGAAGCAGGGGAATGATTCAGTAAGAGTTATTGAATCAGCTGCGTCCTAGATAAAATAACATGAACTGCAATAATTAGGATGATAAAACATATTAGAAGGAGAATGCTGACAAGAAAAGTGAAACACAAGAAAAGTCCCAGCATACTGTCACTATGCAAGACGTGTGATTCTTACCTATGACACTTATGTTCTATTTTAGAGCATAGCAGGATAAGCCCTAATCCATGCTTCAGCCCCCCACCCCCGGGAAGACATAATCCCCCATACCTGAGTATGACAGTAGTGGAGATGCCTGTTGTCTATTGAGACACTATCCCCACGTAGGTCATTGAACTGGCAGTCTCAGCAAGTAGCTCTAGTGAAATCAGACAGCATGCAGTAGCGGCCATCTGGCTGGAACTTCCCTCTAACGTGCAGGGGTCAGAGAGATGTTCTGATAATAAAATAATAAAACAGCTAGTGTTTTGAGTAAAGTGTCCCCACGTAAAAATATGTCTGTTTCTGTGAATTGTTAGAGATGTGGTGTATCACTCTGTGCCGGTAACCATATCTTTTCTCAGCCTTGAATAAAGCACAGAGTGATAGAATGTTGTGCTAAGAAATGTAAATGCTTTCCTAAGCGAAAGGACTGCAAGATAAAGGAAAATAAAACATCACCACAAATGTGACCATTTCTTAAAGAATAAAATAAAATATTACTAGGCTAAAGGGCACAGACAGCAGGCCTAGTTGCTAAAATAACGTGCCCATAAACATCGCTAAAAAGGCTTCACAACACCACTACCCCCTTGTTGGTTCAGAAGTGGTAAAGCAGTCAAGTACCCAATTTAAAAGCAACTAAAATGGAGTACTTTAAAACATATACACAGATGACAGCTGGGACAAATCAAAACATACTCCAGCTGACAATTTAGTAAATATTGAAAAGGACAATTGAACATTTTTAGCAGTTGGCCAATAAAGGCAAATTTTAAAAGTCAGTGTCATTTTGAAAATCCCAGTCACTGCTGGGATAATTGAAGCAAGGAAATATTCCACTTTTGCAGGTAGTAATATGGAGAGATCGGTGCAAGGAGAACCAACAAGCACTCCTGTCGCAAAGCCTGAGCTCCAGCTGCATTCCATGTTGTGCCAGATGTTGAGACGAGCTGCATGATTCACAAAGGGCAGCTCATAAGTGGATTCCCATAGCAACGCGCATGTCTGGTAATGAGCCCTCAGTGAGAATATCAACAGATCAGCATCCAATGAAAGTAAGTGTTGCGTAGAAGGACTAACGTCTAGTGCACATTCGAAAAGGCTCCAGAGGCACTGGAACACTGGTTGACCACAATCCAAAACCGGTCTAAATGACAGAGACCAGTTGCAATCCAGTCCTACAAGGTTTGGTGCTCCGAAATATTACATCATGCGTTCACAACACAGTTGCACTGATAGAAGTGCCATCAGTCCAACTTGTGATGGGACAGCGATTGCCAATAAAAACAGCAACAGAAAGATGCCACCTATAATAGCGAGAGTAATCAGAAATCCCTCAAATACTCGATAACATAGAGTGCATGATTGAAGGTATTATGCCAAACATAGAGGATAAGGTGCTAACCAAGCCAGAACCGACAGCCTACAAGAAGTGTACAATCCCCATAGTACAAGACGCGTTAAAGATTCATCCCATAAGTTCACCAAAGTGTATCGGAAGGTTTGTATTTAAAAGTGACTGTATCTTTGCATATGACCTTATCACTTGAAGTGCATAGGTCTCACGTGCAGATGTCGGTGCCACATGTTTTTGGAACATTATAGCTTTTAGTCTGCTTAACTTGTCAAAATTCACATTGGAAGTACCAATGTGAGGCCAAATGTCTGCTACTTTCGTCTGTTGCTTGGGGGGGGAGGAGGGGAAGAGCTTAAACCGCAACAAATGACAATTAGGGAGGCCGAAACTACGTAAGCAATTCCGGCCCGCATTCTGCAACAGCTCCCACTATTAAGAAGCACATAGCTTCCATTAGAGAGCACCAGGAACGCTGTTTTAATCAAGGGATTAAAATAATATGATGCAGCATTTTTAACATTGTGCCCAGAAAAATATACAAACTTTTCAGAATATGTTTTAAAACACCCTACTGGTAGAGTCGGACAATGTTCCCATTGTGTGTAATTAAAATAAGTCTTTGGGGTACCTGCTCTATGAATGAAATGATGTTCATAATAATTGTAACCAAAAATAACTCCATAATTTTCTTTTGATTGATAAACATAGACTCATCCGTTTTTACATCTCAATCATCAGAAACAACTCCAGGTATAATTACATCATTCGTTGAAAGTTTAAATAAATATATAGAGAATTTTAATAGCCTCCGTTGGGCCATATGTCAAAAGATACTTTTCCCAAAGAATCCCATCCGGAATTGGTATAGCTGAAAAGTTCACTTTGGACAAATCACAATGGACCCTATGTAAGAAAAAATGTGGTTTCAGATGGATTCAACTACCTGTGGATTCCTCACCTTATGAATTCACTTATGCGCCAGCATCTGACGGAAAATCTTCTTCTCAGCTCTCCACGTCGACGAGGACTTCACAATCGCATGGCTCCACCCTAATCCGTGTGACGTCACCGTGCCAAAAAGAAGTCCTCGCCGGCGTGCTGACGTCCGTTCCCTTTTTTCTGTGCCTTCGACGCTAACGGTTTTCTCCTAGCTTTCGCTACTGTTGGAGGTCTTCCATCTTGTTGCTAGTTTCTATTGGTTTCTAGTTACAATGTCTCCTCCTGGAAAGTCGGGTTTCAAGCCAGGTCGAGAGTGCAGGGGTCGCATGTCGGTTACTGACTCTCATGACGATTGCCTTTCGTGTCTGAGCTCTGAGCATGACGTCAAGGAATGTGTCTCTTGCCAGAGCATGAATCCTAAGGCTTTGAAAGAAAGAGAGGCCAAGGCGAAGAAGGGGCACAAGAGCCATCGTGGATCCTCTTCCCATGATTCTTCAAAGAGACATAAGAAACAGCATCATCATGACTCTCGGCGTCATTCGGCTCGGAGCCGGTCAAGATCAAGGTCTCCATCTCGACGGCGACGTGGGAGGTGAGTCCGACGGTTACTCCGCAGCCTCAGAGCCCTGAGGCTTCTCCGGCACCGTCGGTCTTCGAGGTAGTGGCACCTCCGGAAAGTCCTCGATTTTCACCTGCTGCTCGTGATTCTGATACTCAGCAAGCACAGGTGCAACCTGGAGATCAGCAGTATCCTGCCTTCCTGACTCCGGGAGTGGATCCGGCAGCATTTTTTAATGCCATGTTCTCGATGTTCAATGCGATGGCCCCTGCTGTTGCACCGGCTGGACCCACGGGTCCGTTGGCATTTTCATTGGGCTCTCATGCTCCATACAAGGCAGCGCCGTTTATGCCATTCTATCCGGCTGATGCTGGACCGGCGCCGATGACGTTGCCTCGAGGCCTTGTGGTTCCTATGACATCGCCTTCCAGGCCTATGGCGTTGATTTCTTCTCCTCGTAAGTTGACGCCGATGGTGGAGCCGCAAGTGTCCTTGGCGCCGTAGGGATCCGTTCCGGCGCCAGATCCGAGTGATGGATTCGATCGAAGCCAACCTTACTCCCCTGTTCCGCGTCAGGGGTTGAAGCCAATGTCATCGACGTCGGCCAGTACCATGTCGACGCCGAGATTAGAGGCCAGACTAAGGTTACGCAGAAAGGCCTTGAGACTCTTAGAAGAGGAAGAGTACCAAAGGCTGCTGTTGGAGGAGGGGGAGATTGAGGAGACCTTGGGGACTATAAAGGGCTGGATTTGGCCTGTGGGCTTAACACTTCCCCGGAATGGGACTTGTCTTCACCGGGGGAGTTCACAGAGGAGGCGGACTCCTTTCACAAGGTGATTAGAAAGGTGGCAAATTATTTAGAACTTCCTTTGCCTGCTGCAGAGGTTAAGACAAACATTTTAACGGAGGTCCTACGTCCTTCTTCGACTTCTGCGGATCCATTGCTTCCGTTCAATGAAGCTCTTACGGAGCCCATATTAAAGCTTTGGAGGAAGCCTGTGTCATCACCTGCTGTGAATAGATCTGTAGCACGAAGATACAGAGTGGCGCCTGGAGATCTGGGTTTTTTATCGAAACATCCTACCCCGGAGAGTGTGGTTGTTCAGGCCTCTTGCTCTACTCTGTGTGCTCCAGGCTCCTTCCCGGTGATTCCATCAGATAGGGGATCCAAAAGGATGGAGCAATCCGCGGAGAAGACTTTCTCATCTTGCAGCATGGCTCTCAAAGCTGCTAATGCTACCTGTGTTCTTGGAAAATACATCCATGCCCTGATGGACTCCGCAAAGGCTATGGTTCCTGTAAGGAAATGCCTCCTTGGCATGGTTACCCCCTGACTTTTTGCCTTTGCTGATGCCAAGTTATGATTTGAAAGTGTGCTGAGGCCTGCTAACCAGGCTCCAGCACCAGTGTTCTTTCCCTAAACTGTACCTTTGTCTCCACAATTGGCACAACCCTGGCACCCAGGTAAATCCCTTGTAACTGGTACTCCTGGTACCAAGGTCCCTGATGCCAGGGAAGGTCTCTAAAGGCTGCAGCATGTCTTATGCCACCCTAGGGACCCCTCACTCAGCACAGACCGACTGCTTGCCAGCTTGTGTGTGCTGGTGGGGATAAAATGACTAAGTCAACCTGGCACTCCCCTCAGGGTGCCATGGCAACCTCACACTGCCTGTGGCATAGGTAAGTCACCCCTCTAGCAGGCATTACAGCCCTAAGGCAGGGTGCACTATACCACAGGTGAGGGCATAGGCGCATGAGCACTATGCCCCTACAGTGTCTAAGCAAAACCTTAGACATTGTAAGTGCAGGGTAGCCATAAGAGTATATGGTCTGGGAGTCTGTCAAACACGAACTCCACAGCACCATAATGGCTACACTGAAAACTGTGAAGTTTGGTATCAAACTTCTCAGCACAATAAATGCACACTGATGCCAGTGTGCACTTTATTATTGTAAAAATACACCCAGAGGGCATCTTAGAGAAGCCCCCTGAAAACATACCCGACTTCCAGTGTGGGTTGACTAGTTTTGCCAGCCTGCCACACACCAGACATGTTGCTGGCCACATGGGGAGAGTGCCTTTGTCACTCTGTGGCCAGGAACAAAGCCTGTACTGGGTGGAGGTGCTTCTCACCTCCCCCTGCAGGAACTGTAACACCTGGCGGTGAGCCTCAAAGGCTCACCCCCTTTGTTACAGTGCCACAGGGCATCCCAGCTAATGGAGATGCCCGCCCCTCCGGCCACAGCCCCCACGTTTGGCGGCAAGGCTGGAGGAGATAATGAGAAAAACAAGGAGGAGTCACTCCCCAGTCAGGACAGCCCCTAAGGTGTCCTGAGCTGAGGTGACTCTGACTTTTAGAAATCCTCCATATAGGATTAGGGATGTGCCCCCCACCCCACAGGGAGGAGGCACAAAGAAGGTGTAGCCACCCTCAGGGCTAGTAGCCATTGGCTACTAACCTCCCAGACCTAAACACACCCCTAAATTGAGTATTTGGGGGCTCCCAGAACCGAGGAAGATAGATTTCTGCAACCTAAGAAGAAGAAGGACTGCTGACCTGAAGCCCTGCAGAGAAGACGGAGATGACAACTGCTTTGGCCCCAGCTCTACTGGCCTGTCTCCCCACTTCGAGAAAAACTGCAACCGCGACCCAGCCCACAGGGCCCAGCGACCTCTGTAGCCCCAGAGGACTACCCTGCATCTAAAAGGACCAAGAAGCTCCCGAGAACAGCAGCCCTGTTCAACAAACCTGCAACTTTGCAACAAAGAAGCAACTTTTAAAGACCACACGTTTCCCGCCGGAAGCGTGAGACTTTCCACTCTGCGGTTTGTGGTAGGGTCGCAACACTAGCAGTTTGCGGTCCTTCCTTTTGGTCTTACTTCAGCACCTCGAGTCTTCAGGAAGGTGATGGCAGTAGTAGCAACAAGTCTCAGCAGGAAGGGGGTATTGGTATTCCCTTACTTGGACGATTGGTTGATCAAAGCCAAGTCTCCAGAGCTTGTGTTGCATCACTTGCAGATGACAACTCAGTTGTTGTTCAGTCTGGGTTTTTCGATAAATGTACCCAGGTCTCACCTGGAGCCCTCTCAATGCCTCCTGTTCATAGGGGCAGTTCTGGATACTACATTGAATCGGGCCTTTCTTCTGCCTGTTTCAAAATAGAGCGGTTGTTCCAGTCCTCAAGGTCTTGTGTCTGCTCGGTCTGTTCGCTTCTTGCATTCTGTTGGTCACTCATGCACGTTGGCATATGAGGGCTCTTCAATGATGCCTCCACAGGCAGTGGTTTCAGCACAAACGGGATCTCGAGGAGTCGATAACGATCTGCAGAGACACTGCAGCTGAGTTACGATGGTAGGCTGTGGACAGCAACCTTTCTCAAGGAAGGCCATTTTCACTGCCGCCTTCGGTGGCCACGGTCATGACAGATGCTTCCACTCTAGGGTGGGAAGCTCATCTTGGGGACCTGGAAATCAAGGGTCGTTGGTCTCCAGTGAAACAGACTTTTCATATAAATCTGATGGAATTGCAGGTGATACGTTTGGCTCTCAAGGCCTTCCTCCCGTCCCTTCGTGATCAGTCAGTTCAGGTCCTGAAGGACAACACTACCGCTATGTGGTACATAAACAAGCAGGGAGGAATATGGTCGTATCTTCTCTCCAGAGAGGCTCTACGACTCTGGTCCTTGCTTCAGGACCATCGGATTTGCTTGATAGCGAATCATCTGGCCGGAGTGTCCAACGTACGTGCGGACTCTCTGTCGACATTTTTCAGCTGATCATGAGTGGCGTCTCCATCCGGATCTGGTCTCCCACATCTTTCAGACTTGGGGTTCTCCAGTGATAGATCTGTTTGCCACTCGGGAGAATACGCACTGCCCGTCATTCTGCAGCCTCCAGTATCGGGCGCAAGAAGCTCTAGGTGATGCGTTTCCGATCTTTTGGTGCAACCGGTTGCTTTACGCATTTCCCCCCATACCCTTGACTCCTCAGGTTCCGAGGAAGATTCGCCAAGATCGGGCTCAGGTCATTTTAATAGCCCCAGATTGGCCAAGAAGGGTGTGGTACACGGACCTTCTCCAACTCTCGCTGTGCCCTCTGCTGCGTCTCCCTCTCAGAGCAGACCTCCTCTCGCAGTCGCAGGGGCAGGTTCTACACCCCCATCTCCAGAGCCTGCACCTTCATGCCTGGAGATTGAACGGGGCAACCTGAGTTCCTTTTCTCTTCCACCAGATGTAGTGGATGTTATTTTATTGGCCAGGCGACACTCCACTAAGACCGTTTATGCCGGTAGGTGGGCAAAATTTGTGGCTTGCTGTGGAGAAAGACAAATTGATCCTTTGAAGGCCCACCCCTCCGATATTTTATTATTTGCTTTAGATTTAGCAAAGAAGGGTTGTGCAGTGGCTACATTTAAGGGTTATTTAGCTGCTCTGTCAGCCTTTCTCTGCCTCGTGGATCAGTCCTCATTATTTAAATCACCTATTGTGATGATATTTCTGAAGAGTTTAGTTAATAGGTTTCCTCCCACTTCTTTTCATGTGCCTCATTGGGACATACATCTTGTGTTAACCTTTTTAATGGGATCACCTTTTGAGCCCATTCACTCTTGCCCGTTAAGGTTTTTGGTGCTTAAAACAGTTTTTCTCGTTGCTATAACCTCAGCTAGGCGGGTTAGTGAGCTTCAGGTTCTTTCTGTTAAACCCCCCTTTACCTTGTTTTTCCCAGATAAAGTGGTGTTGGCATATAGGGCAGACCATTACCCTTCCATCTTTCTACCCTCCTCACCAATCAAAAGGAAGAAGAGAGGCTCCGCCGTTTGGACCCTAAAAGGGTGATTAGTTTTTATATTGAAAGGACGAAAGATTTTCGCTTCGAGGACCAGCTGTTCATGGGGTATATTGGACAGAGAAAGGGCAGAGCAGTTCATAAAAGAACAATCTACAGGTCGGTCATTCTTTGTATCCAGATTTGCTACTCGTTGGCAAAGAAAGTTCCCCCTGAGGTTATCATAGCCCATTCTATCAGGGCTAAGTCCGCTACTTCGGCCCTGGCAAGAGGGGTTCCAGTGGTGGACATTTGCAAGGCAGCAACTTGGGCGCGTCTCCATACCTTCGCAAAGCATTACTGCTTGGATTCAGAGGTTAGGAGGGATGGCCATTTTGCACAATCTGTATTGCAGGACTTCTTGGTGAAACCAGACAGGCTCCCACCTCAGAGTGCGGTACTGCTTTGGGACTCTATTCATAAGGTGAGGAATCCACAGGTAGTTGTATCCATGAGAAGAACAAGTTACTTACCTTCAGTAGCGCTTTTTCTGGTGGATACAATAGCTATCTGTGGATTCCTCACAGTCCCACCCGCCTCCCCGTTGCCTGTCTGGTTACACTGAGATATGTGGTTGTATAGGTGTATGTATATATTAATGTATTTTCCTGTGTGTATATATATATATGTATATATATATATGATGGTTTTGATTATATTGCATCATGGTAGTTTTATGTATTTATTGGAGTTATTATGGGGTCGGTTCTCACCTGTTTGCCTCAAATGCACGTAAAAAATGGGTTAACTGACGTCAGCACACTGGCGAGGACTTCTTATTGGCACAGCGACATCACACGGAGTCGCGAGGAGCCGTGCAATTGTGACGTCTACGTGGAGAGCTAGGAAGAAGATTTTCCGTTGGATGCTGGCGCATGGGTGAATTCATAAGGTGAGGAATCCACAGGTAGCTATTGTATCCACCAGAAAAAGCACTACCGAAGGTAAGTAACTTGTTCTTTAGGGCCTCATCCACCAGTTCAACTGCAGAGCGTTCAGGAAGGTAATGACCAAGCGTTAATACGAAAAAGACAATGAGAAACCCAATCGAAATAAGGAAGAGAAGTGCAATTAATAAGAGCCACAGATAGTTCCATAGACAAATGAAATAGTTAATTTTGAGCCAATTTATCAGCTTACATGCTCTTGACAGTCTTGTTGCAGATGAGTCAGTGAGAGTCGTTGACGCTGGCTGACAAAATATCCAGAAGCAGGTTGTTAAAAAACTGGAGCTTTGTTTTGAAGAGAACTGGCAGCAGTCTCCCTTGGTAATTCATAGTAAATAATTCCATCCGTTTGAGTTAAATTTAAGAACAATCGTTTAATGTTGTGGACGTTTCTTGTTCCAGAAGAAGTTAGTGATACTAATGAAAGATCCTTTTCTACCCTCCCCAGGCTCGGAGAAATGTCAGCGTTGCTTCTCAAAACCTGTAGAGGAACGTCCTGGTCTGTAGTGAGAGAGTGTTGGGGACTACCAAGGAGTCTTTTAGGTCTGCTGTGTAGGATCAGCTATACGGTGTAACTTGACATTGTCGATTGAAACAGTCATCTTCTTTAGAACCAGGCAGTTGTGGTAGAATAACAGTCCTGGTACAGTGTTTTCCCAGGACTGGAAGAGGTACACAATAAGAAGGACCAAACTCCTTTTTTTGCAGCAGTCTTATCACGCACTAGAGCACCAACTATTGAAATCCTGCCGATTGGTGTTACTGGTGCATTCCTTATTCCCAAGGAGGTGGCACAGGAGATGCGTTGTCGTCTGGAACTGTTGTAAGTCCTGCAAGACAGTGACACATTAATTTATGTCAAAAGTTGTATCTGCCGCTGGCATGCCAGGACCATCAAGATCTGGAACATACATTTGTGTTCCACACAGTACTTCATATGGGGTATGTCTTCCCAGGGACCTTCTGGGCGGATTATTAAGTGCTCTCTGGACTCCATACAAGTGATTAAGCCAACTACGACCTGCGCCTCTTACTCTTGCTGATAAGGATTGCTTTAAGTCTTGGTTTCTTCACTCCACCACACTATTTCCCTTGCGATGATACAGAGGCGAATAGTACAGTTGCACCCCTAATGAAGCCATGGTGTCCCTGAAAGCCCGTGAGACGAAAGCAGGGCCCTGGTCTGAGTGGAGAGCCGCAACTGCATATGTGTTGATAAAGACTTGCAAATCTTTTAATAACAGTTTGAGCGTTAACTAAGCGTTGTGGCTATACCCATAGAAATCTGGAGCATGAGTGAACAGCAACTAAGATGTATTTGAATGCCCTGTCGGGTGTCAAGGGACCACAATGGTCCAGTTACACACATTGTTAATGCTTTTGTAAATTAAGAGGGATGTCTGTGGTGGGTGTTTGACGGTGGAACCTTTTATTTGCTGACCGATGTCAGAGCAAACAACATACTGTTTGGTCTGTTTGTGTTGACCTGGCCACCAGTAACATGACTGTAATAGTGAAATGGTAGCTGCCACACCAGCATGGGCAGAAGCAACTTCCTCATGCACTCCTTTAATCAACTCAGGTCCTTGATCTTGGTTGGGGATCACATGATGACCCACCCCCTGGTATTGTTACTAGGGCGGTATTTAGGCTAGATATGCAGTAAGAATATTTTGCAGGATATGCCTTTGGTATGGGCTTACTTTCCGCCGAAGCTTTCATAGCAGCAAATGTTTTATCATCCAGCCTTGTCCGGTGAGTGAGTTATTGCGGCAACAGAAGCCGTAGCCACTGTTAACTTTTTCAGCTAAGGTATTGCCTGTGACATGTATTCCAAAACGTTGATGCCCCAATATATGAACTACATGGATACTGGGTAACGTTTCTTTGAGATCTGCTACTTTCCGCCACAATAACTTGTGTTTAATGGTGTTGCCTTTGGAATCTCTGAACCCATTCTGGTGCCAGTAATGCAGGTATTCATTGAAGATCTGGACACAATAGTACGAATCACAGAAAATTAATGTTAATTGTCCTGAATCCGTGTGTTCCAGTGCCATCACCAGAGCCTAGAGCTCTGCTAATTGTGCAGTACAGTCCCCTAGGGTCTGCGTGTATCTATATTGTGGATGTAGTTCACTATCCTTCATGTAGCCACTCGCGACCGAACAGGCGGCGGAGTATTGATGTTTAGTGCCTATTGCTGGTTGGCCTGAACCATCAGTGTAAATGACTGTATGATATTGTTCAGCAGGCAAAGTGTTTGCTGAAACATTGTATTCTAGTTCATATTGGAGAAATTCTTGTGTTTCTATTTTACGGTTGAAAACATAATCCACATAAGTGGCTGTCAGAGACATTGCCCATTGAATCCAACATGGATGTAGTGCCTTGGCGTTGAGAACGCTAACTTTTGTGGCAGCCTCAAGGGCTAGGATACAACATTAATGCCTTTCCTCTGGGCCAGAGGTCTCTCTTTAATGCAGCCATTTGAACACCAGTCATAATTTTTTCTGTGTGAGCAAAGCACTGTTCAGTAGTGGAATACAGATGTGATTTGTATGCTTTAGGGACGGTATCACCCTCATTTAACTTTACATAGGTGAAACCAATGGCACCAGCTACTATGCGGATGATCAACTGTGCTTTGTTGTCCCTTGTGTGTAAGTGTTTTGCCGCAAGCATGTCTTGTAATGCGTGTGTGTGTTTGACTGTCCAATATTTTCCTGAAAAATAAGGACATATTTAGTCATATAATGCATTTAATGTGCTGTGCATAATCTGGAATGTAAGTTCTGCCAAAGTTTAAGAAGCCTAACAATGACTGGAGGTTTTTGATGTTGTTCGGTGGTTGCAGTTGTGCGCACTTTTCTAGAAAGTGGGGAGCTAGGCTCTTGCCTTTGTCTGATAATTTGTATCTCAAAAATAGGACACTAAGGAAGGCTGTTTTTGTTTTTTATTAAATAAATGTGTAGCCTAATTTGACAAATTCCACAACAATGCTGCTTACCAGTCTCTTATGTTGAACATTTTCATCATCCATAAGGTAGATATCATCAACGTAGGACAATGCCTCAGGGTCAATCTTGTGTAAACATGAAGTAACACAAGCTTAAAACAATCCTGGACTGTTTTTATACCCCTGTGGGTGTCTGAAAAACCTTTTTTGTGAGCCAAAAGCACTAAAACTTGTTAAATCCCTACTTTCAGGCCCTATATTTTGGCAGAAGAAACCATTGGAAACACCCAAGGTTGTTTTGTATTTTTTGCGCACTATATATTATTAATAAGTGCTGTACTGTGTGCATTTTGAATGGCAAATATGAGTGTATGACTATTTTAAATGTCTGTAGTCTAAGACTATTCTATATGAATGATCTGGTTAGCTATGGGGAACAACGGATTGTTCATTGGTGAGACACAGGGTTCAATTACGCCCTGGTACTCTTAACTGAGTGAGGATTTCCCTCACGGGTGCTTTAGCTTCATATTGATTGGATATTATTGGTTGAGGTTGTGTATGGGACCTGATTGGTAATATATAGTAGGGAGAATCTTTATCCCACCTTACATGGTTACAATACAGCGCGGGTCCCTGCGTCAACGCCCAGTCAATAGCACAAGCCTCCCTGAGCTTTATTGGAACAATAGGCGAGAAAGATGGTTCAATTACCTCTTCCCCATATGAGAGATTATGGACGAATTCTGGTGGCCAAACTTTTCTAGCCAATAGAATATCATAAATGGTGGTTATGCAATCCCAAAAGATAGAATAAATTGTGCACTTAATGTCTCCTTCTAATTGTTTTTTCAGTTTATTCACCCTATCAGGTGTGAAGACGCGCATGTCTGCAGTCTCGACTTGTAAAAAGCCGTTAGTTGCTTTCATCTTTAAATGGCTCCTGAAGATTCCGGCAAACTATTGTGACCGCTGTACCGCTGTCTTGCAGGGCCAGTTCCCACTTCCTGTCCTTCAGTAAAGCTCTCATCCTCAGTGGCATTTCGTATAGAAATCGTTGCCACCTTCTTCTTTTTGAATTGAGGTTTTTGTTTGGAAAGTTTCTCTTCTTTCTTAACCGAAACGTCTAATAAGTGTTGTGACTCCTTTCTCGGCTTCACATACTCAGTTTGCTGCTCCAACCGCCCACCTCTCTCACTGCGTTTATCCAGTGAGTCCTGAAAGGAACGAGATTGGTGTGTATCATCATATTGATATCTATCAGGAGAGTTTCTATTATCTTTATTTTTAAGATTAAAGTGGGTTTAAGGGGTCTCCAAATGCTGAGATCTCCCCTTTCTTTTGTAGGTGTTTGTTTTTGTTTATCCCAGCGTTTTTTAAAACCCTCCGGTGCTTTCTTGGTAAAATCCTTATTGGATTTACCCTGTATTTGTGGTTACTAGATCTGGCTCCTAGACTATCCCAATCAATACTAGAGTAGGTCTTGGCGATAGTCTTTGGCAGCTCACGTTATTGATCCTGTAGAGGATTGTCCTGGAGCAGCTTGTGCACTGCAAGTGCTACTGCCTCCCCTTTAAGATTACTTAATATTATTGAAGACACAGTGGCATAATTGACCATCAGTTGCATCCCTAAATCTGGGACTCGTGCTGCCCCTTATTCATCTTTATTTTTTTTTTTTAATACTTCTGGAAGATTGGCCAGTGTTGGTGTACCATATGCAGTAGTATAGGGCGTGGCAAATACTGTGCCCCAAGTGTTACAGTTATCTAATGCAGGAACCATCCCAAATCACAAGCACATAGTGAAAATTCTATGTTTTATCTTGAGGTCCCGTATAGGGAAACAATGCCTCCAGTGCGTTTATTTTTTGAGCCAACCAAAACGGAATTTCTTCCCGTTTGGTGGGTACCTTACCCATAATTGAATTTATAGTTTAGGATTAATGCCTGGTGTGACTGCGTACAGTTGCGCTAAAGCAGCACGTACTGGGTTAGTATTAAATGTCTGCATTACAAGCTGTACTAAAAGTCTATATATTGCTGTAAGCTCAACAGACAAGCGGCAAACCTCAGCTACCGCCAAGGTGCCTGCATCAGGATGCAGTGTGTATGTGGCCGATAAGGGACAGGTAGGACCATCATCACTTAGGGGATCTAACCTAACATGAAATATTGTGTGGGGTAGGGTGCCATCAAGCCAGTTATTGTGGTCTTGAAAGGATAGTGGTATCTATAAATATGCAAATGCTCTGTATTGTGCAGGTGTATAATACTGAAATGTATTAGTGTTCCCATCAACTGCTGGAAAATTCACCCAAGAGTAAAATGTTTCTGTTCTGGAGGCTGGATGAGCCTCCATTGCAAAGGAAACAGGACCCCCCTGGGCTATATGGCCATTAGCTAATAAATGAGCAGTGAGGGGAGGTTGCATGTTTACTACAATTACCACCCATTGCAGGTTCACCATGGTAAATGTACCTGTTCAGAGATAAGGACACCAAATGGGGATGAACCCTTTTAAGGTTCAAGCTTGATTGACCTACAGCATCAAATAAGTACCACCTATGTAGCAGAAGAGCAAATCCTCAATACCACGGACGTCTCCATATATAGTATTGAGGTGCCTTTAGCATGCAGTGAGAGAGAGATACTCGGATGGATCCGAAAATATGTCTGACCAACCGTTTTTCAGCGCCATGTCACGTTGGCTCTCATTGTACCAATGAGGCTGCTTGATTTGGATGGCAGCATCACCTGAATTGTGGGGAACGGAGTTCGAATCCACAGCATGTGAAAACTGTTGCCCAGTCCATTTCCGGCCAGCTAGCAGCACCTGACCTATGCCCAAGAACAAGAGTGGTTTGTGGCAGCCGTGCGCATGACATTGTAACTTCTCGGGGAACCATGTGAAATGTTAGAGACACGGTGTACCACTCTGTGCCAGCAACCATATCTTGTCATATCCTTGAGTAAAGCAGAGAGTGAAAGAATGCCATGCTAATAAATTCAAATGCTTTTCTAAGTAAAAGGACAGCAAGAAAAAGGAAAATCAAACATCACCACAGATGTGACCATTTCTAAAAGAATCAAATAAAATGTTACTAGGCTAAAGGGCACAGACAGGAGGCCTAGTTGCTAAAATAGCGTGCCCACGAACATCACTAAAATGGCTTCACGACAATCTGTCCTTGTCTTTACCCAAAATAATTTTACATCTAGCACTGTGGCAAAACAATCAGCAGAGCGTACCAGACACCGATCATTCAAAATACCACCTTATGTTTTTTGATCAGCTGTACCAGCCAGTACCAGATCTGCTAAAGAAAGGGTCAACCTCAGGGTGTAGTAGGTGTCAGTGCTGTTTGTAACATTATCCTTTGTAGCTAAAAAGTGAGCAAAAAATGTGGGTATAAATAACCAAACCTGCTCTAGTTTTGAATGAATCATAGCACAGCAAGGTCTCCTCCTTCTGCTTAAGGTTTTTTTTTTTACATAGGACATTTATTCCCTGGTGGTTCAAGAAAGGATCATTAGGAGAGCTGCTATCACAGACCTCTTGCAGCATCCATATTTCACTCCATGTTAAGAAATGCAGGTACAACTAGTGGTGCTGGAGCACCCCCATAAAATATGAAAGCGCGTAAATAGAAAACACACTCAAAAGTAGCCCTTCAAATGTGTTTCTTCTGAAAGCAATTGCTGCCTTTTTAAACATAGGCTGTCGCCCATCCTCTATGCTTCAGTGTGATTATGTTATTGACCAGCACCCTCACAATAAAGTGTCTTCCAGCACCACGGATATTAAGTACATTTTTCAAATTCAGCTGGTACACCTGATCTTCACATTGTTGTTAGACATTGTTTTATAATGTTTTGTATTTTATTCTGGGGCAATGAATATGTGTTCCTTGTGTCTTATCCTCATGTTTTCTCTCAGGTATAAGTAGACCGAATATGTTCATAAACATTGGCCAAATGAATGAATCCTATTTTGGGGAATCTTAAACAGTACTTTTAGAGGTACAACAGAGAAACTATTTAAAACCATCAAAAACATTGATTTGATACACAAGATAAACACCTGCATAAAATAAGTAACTTCACATGCCTGAAGATACCGCATTTAACCAGTTTAGTAAAATGACACTGCATGAAAATTAGTACGAAAGAGTAACCTCAGGGTGTGTTTTGCCTAAATGTCACATGCTGGGAGGTCTTGACCAGGCCGGAGTCCGTATTGGCTGCACAGCACTAAAGCTCTAGTCAAAAGGGCACAAAAGCTGCTGATTCTGGCCCTCTCAATGTAATTGGACTCTATCTGAGGCACACCAGCACATGCAGACACCACCCTAGCAACAGGGGGTCGCTCACACTTAACGGCGGACACGGAGGGATCAGATTGCACCTGGCACCAGGCTAGAAGGCCCCACGGTGACAGGGACCAAAGGTGAGCCTGAGACTTAGGGCTACCCATCCCTCCCTGGCTACCTGTGCCCACATCCTTACACCATCCAGCTGTGTACTTCCTTGACCAATGTCCTGCATCAGACACTGACATACTCCTGCCACCTGTGGGGCCTGGTGACTTTCCCACTATCTCCTTGCGAGATCCTGGGGTAGCGGGGCACTATTGGTGGCCTGGCTGGGTGGCGGAGTTAATTGCATGGCCTGGGAGGTTGCCACCCCGCACCTGGAGCGACATCAGCTGGGGGGGTGTTGCAGTGGGGTGTCGCTGGCAACCGGGAGGCCTGGTTGGTACTTGCGCACCATGATAACATTTGTAGGCCTATGGGTGCGCAGGACACCTGGAGAGAGAGTCCGACACTCTGTAGCACAGGAGGAGACAACCGCTGCATATTAGATGAGTGAGTGGCGAGCTGCATATAACCCCCAGCCAAATGCAATACCCCCATTCACGCTTTTACTGCTGCTGCCGAGTACACATAGACATTGGCCATATACAACTGGTGCAAACCTGGTGGGGAGACGCTAAGGCAACATCGCTCCTTGGGAACTAGGGACTCATGCTGGACTGTCACAGGTAGTGCCACCTACGTTGTACTTTATGGTGGAGGCCTCATTGTTGTATACATAAACCACAATGCCTGAGCTCTGCCACTTTCCAGCTGCCCAATCTGGAGCGAATAATCTGCATTGCTAGACTGCTTTCCCCGCAGGACCCCTGCCTACAACCAAATGGAGGTGCTGCAGGCATATAGTATTTGCTGGTGACGCCTGTAATTTCCCCTACACTCACAATTTTGGCCTTGAACTGTGTGCATTGCCATTGGATATAATTGGGGTGAATAACCATTGGTGTGATTACCGATATGGGAGGGGGACCCTAAACAGAGGAAGCTGCAATTTGAGAAGACGGGATGGTCTGACGGCCCAGGATGATATGGAGGACAGCGCTTCTAGCCACCCCCATCCTGAACACCAGTCTGGCATAGATGCCATCATGGCGGAACTCGGATCAGGGTTTCGTGCTATAGATGCCTGATTTGATACCCTGGCTGGCAGGCTGGACAAAATGGGGAAGCGCCTAGACCGCAAACCTGCCACACTGCAAGGAGCGGTGGAACGTCTCTCCACTTTGGAGGACAATGCTCCCACGACCATGAAGAGGCTGGAAAGACTGGAAAAGTTGCTCAGAACAGTTGCCATAAAAATGAAGACCTAGAAGCCAGGTTCTGCGAAAATAACCTGCAGAACGTAGGTGAAAAGATCCTTCATGCCATGGCTCTCGAGCCCCCCCCTACCCACCCAGAGTCCCTCCACACCCAATTATTGAACAATTTTTAAACTTTACAGACCAGGTCAATGCCCTTCTTTTGGCTCAGGAACAGGGACCAATACTGAATGTCAATGACAAGGCGCAACTCTTTGAAACACCAGCAGACACTCTGGCGTTCAGCAGTACACCAGATGGAGGAGGGAAAAGGAAGGGAGTTAATTTCTGGTTGGGCTAATGCCTATTCACTTCTTAGGCAGGACCGACCACACATTCCACATACTGGTACACTGCTGTCCTTTATTTGACTTGACATAGTGAAATGGTACTCATGATGTTTGACATTTCTTTCCTATCCAGGAACATCAGGGGCTCCAACAGCCCTCGAAAGTGCAGGCTCTTCAGTATCTCACACAACACAGTATCAAAGTCGCCTTCTTGCAGGAGATGTACCTCCCCCCTGGATGCCCATATACTTATGCCTCTTGCTCGGGCCCACATAGGTACTTTTACAACTACAGCACCTACTCAGGTGGGGTGTGTATCCTTATACACAGATTAGTTCCCTTCACCCGTAAGGCTAGCTGTGTGGACGAGGACTGACGTTATGTAGCCATGAGATACTGCTGCTCAATGCTTGTGCCTCTAACATGGACACCCCAGACTTTTTTCAAAAGTTACTATCCTTACTGGGACAAGCGGACACCAACCATATCATACTCGGGGCCAACTTTAATGCGAATGTGACCCCTCAACTAGATACTACCACTTTAACACCTAGCATTAAGCCACACTTCCGGCATATCTTACATGACATCTGTGACACATATTTCCTTCCAGATGCCTGGCGCCACAGGCATGCAGGTACCTTAGGGTACACCTTTTATTCAGCACCTCACAACACCTGAACCCGTAATGATTACTGACTACTCTCCCCCCTTGACCCTCCGTTGACTGGACTCCACATCACACTTTCTTCGTACATTATGTGATTACTCCCCAGGCCATATGACTTTACTGCTACCTCTCTAGGAGCTATGCCTGAACGCCCGTGGTGATTCCCCTGTAATGCTCTATTAGATGAAGCCTTCCGAGAAGAGCTTTGCACAGCTATCGTGGAGTACTTTGAGCTCAATGTAGGATCTCTGGCCTTGCAGGACACTTTATAGGAGGCCTTTAAAGCCTACATCCGGGGGAGTCTGCATTTCAAAACATGCAGGCATCTTGTGTGACATTTGAAACCATATGCTGCTAGCAGCAGGGCTGGGGTCAAGATTCAAGGGCGGCAAGCCCTTTGAAGCTTTCTGGCAGGGCAGTGCACATTCTTGGAGTAGGAGGTGTTGCACCTCTGCCCAGAAAGGGCTTTATTTTCTGAACCTAGAGAGCAAAGGCTCAACTCAGGTTTCCAGAATCTTGTCTGGTGGTGGCAGACTGGTTTTGACCAGCCAGCAACCATGCCAGGGTTAGGTAGCTTTTGCGGGGGTGACTTCTAAAGTGGCCCTGGATACATTTTGCAATAAATCCAATACTGGTAATTGTAGAGTGGCCATCATGTAGCTGTGAAACTCATACTGACCAGTGTCCAACACATGCATTTAAAGTGGCTGTTGTATTCACTTACTATGTCCAAGGTTTGGCAAGGACACAGTAGGGCATATTGCTGAAGCACCTATGAACACATTTGCATTATAGTGCACCCTGCCTTAGGGCTGGAAACCTGCCTGAGGGAGTGACTTGCTTAAATGGCATACAGGTTGTGTGCCATGTCAGTTTTGCATTTTGTGATTTCACCAGGACACTCGACTTGGCAGTGCACTTGGATGCATGATTCCTGAGGGTGGCACCATCTGTGCTGCGGACCTCAGAGGCCTACCCTTAGTACCCCATGCGCTGGTGTAGGAAAGTCACTTTCTTTGGCATGGTTACCCCCACTTTTTGCCTGTTGTCAGTGTGCTTAGACTGTTTTCACTGGGATCCTTCTAACCAGGACCCCAGTAATTGTTCTCTCACCCCACAATTAACATTGTGGTGTACCCCTGTAAGTCCCTAGAATATGGTACTTGGGTACCCAGGGCATTGGTACACCAGGGGCCTTACTTGGGCTGCAGCATGTATTATGCCACCCATCAGAGCCCATGCAAACTGTGTCTGCAGGCCTGCCGTTTGCAGTCGGCGTGAAAAGGTGCGTGCACCCTTTCACTGCTAGTCACTACTCCAGGTCTCTGTATGTCACCCCTGTAATAGTCGTTTCCAGCCATAACGGCAGGGTGCAGGTCCCTGTGTGTGTGGACACCCCTGCAGGAGCAGCGGGGCCCCTACGAACTCCAGTTCCAATTTGTTGGACTTCTTAATTGCGGAGAAGCCATTTTAGCTGTGCACTGGCCATAGGTCACTACCTATGGTCCAGCTACAAAGATGGTAGCTCCGAACCTAGGCATGTTTGGTATCAAACATGTTGGAATCATACCCAAATACTAATGTAAGTATTGGGGGCATGATTCCATGTACTCTGGGGGCTTCTTAGAGCACTGCCCCAGTATTGCTCTTACCAGTCTTCCAGGGTCTGTGAGCAGCCCACGCTGCTGCAGCCTCCCAGACAGGATTCTGCCCTCCTGCTCCCTGACCAGGCCAGGCAGGGAACGGCAGGACAAAGGATTTCCTGTGGGAGAGGTGTGCAACCTCCTCTCCCTTGGAAATAGGTGTTACAAGGCTGGGGAGAGGTAGCCACCTCGCGCTACTGACTTGCTTTGAAGGGCACATTTGGTGCCCTCCTTGTATAGTATGGTTTGCACCAGTCTAGGGACCCCCAGTCCCTCCTCTGGCACGAAACTGCACCAAGGAAAGGGGAGTCACCACTCTCTTGTCCATCACTGCCCCAGGGGTGGTGCCCATAGCTCCTCCAGGTGGCCACTTGATTCTGCCATCTTAAAATCAAGATGGGCAGAGGAAATTGGGAGCATCTGACTGGTCAGGTTAGGCAGATGATGTCAGGAACTCCTTCTGATGGGTGGTCACCTTGCAAAGTGACCAAGACCTTTTTAGGCTATTTAGGGTCTCCCTTGCGAGTGGGTCCCCAGATTCGGTGTGCAAGACTCCCCCGGGACTCCTCTGTAACAACCTCTTTTGCCTCTGGCCACTGGAACCGCTGCTTGGCTCCACAGAAACCAAACAAAACTGCAACACCGAGACAACCTCTCCTTGCAACATTGTTTCGGAGGTTCCTGTGAACACTTGACTTGAATTTCCCTTGTAGTGAAGGAGTCACTCTGCCGCATCTGCAGGCACCTAAGGCAACTACGTCCGGCTGCTGAGATCTTCTGTCCTCTGGATCTGCAAAGACTCTCCAACACAGGTGGTGGTTCTGAGGGGTCCTCCAGGTCCTCTTTACCTTTTGTGCAACTTGGGAGATGGTGAGCCCTTGCCTCTTACACCTGGACAGCATCCCTGTGCACCACAACTGTTGCTCAAACCAAGGCTTGTTGACTCCTGCTCTGAAGGATCTTCAGGCTTCAAATAGCCCTGGCCCCCAGCATTCTACCCCTGCAAGAACAGTCTCCACTCTGCTGCTCCAGCGACGTGGGACTCCTCTTCAGGTGTGCTGCTTTGGCCTCCCTGCGACTTACTGTGCCTGCTGCCAGTGGGTTGCTTGTGGGGGCTCCGACTGCTTCTGCTGGCTCTCCTGTCTTCTGAGGGTCATCCCAGAGTCCCCTCCGAGGGTTGAGTCCCCATGACCTTGCTGGTTCTTTTCAGCCCTACAAATCTTCTTCAGGTACTACTTTCATTTGCTTGTGCTTGTTGGTGGTCCTCCTGGCCACTGACCTGTCTGCAAGCCGGCGACCGGCGAGGGACAGCTCCTAGGTGACTTCAGGGACCCCTCTGCAGCTCCTGGACTCTGGTATTGCAAGTGCTTCAGACTCCTCCTAGATAAGTCTTGGCTGTTCACCACAGCTACCACTAGAGAGCCCTGGCTTCCTAGACACTGTAACACGTACTAGTAAGGGTTCTCTGGACCTGATATAAGGTGCCAATACCATTGGTGTCCACTAATCACCAGACCAGCCTCCTACATCTGGGTACTTAAGTACCATTTATTTGGGACTTATAGTGGCAGCTAAAGTATTGCCAATTGTGCCAGTACATCTCAACAGTTTTGGGAAAGAGATCTGGCGCAGGGAACCTGGTTAGCAGGGGCCCTGGGCCACGAACATGTTTGAAACCACATCAAATACCAGGCGTTAATTCGATTTTTATATTTTTAACATTCCAATCTCACGCTCAAACTCCTTCATGCTGTTGCCACAAACCCTGCTTCTTCGACTGTGTGGATGGGCCTCCGACCCTGGATTTGTTTGGACATATTAACCCTACCATAGGAGTGTGGAGGATTCAGTGTGCTGCACTTTCAGCTTTACTACCTAGCAGTGCAGTGCCAATTTGCGTACCATTGGTACAATGGAGATAGGCAACTACCATAAACCATATCCGAACAGGACCAAGAAGAGACATTGCTCTGCATGCTATACTCCCACAGGGGATACCGCTGGATCCTGTTGACATCCTGACCCTATCGACAACAAGTTGTGCTTGGCTTAAACTCCTCCGCTCCCTGGAAAGGTACTACTGTACTCCCCTTCCTTAACCATAGCCGATAACCCTTGGCTTGCGCCCACTAGCGAACTACTTGTCAACTGCACACTAGCTCGCTTCGACCTACACACTTTTGGGGATCTTTTCCCTTGTTGGAAACATTATATAACATACTGACGATACCTGCTTTGTGGTTGCCACCACGATGGACCATTTTGTAAAGTGCATCATACACAGCTCCCTATGCATGCAGATCGCCACCTACCCCTTCTTGCCACCCAAGTAGTTTGTACCCTTGACAACGCTGAACACCAACCCGACTGGCAGATGCATGATGTCCAAACTATGTCACACTAGTCTGCCACTGCTGCCAACTCAGGATGGGAACGTGAACTGCAATGTCCACTCACGGAAACAATATGACACTTATATCCATGAATGACAGACATCAACTCATCCACTTTAAATTCCTCAGACATGCCTAAACTACCAGGAGTGCATTGGCTAAACTTGATCTTTCTAGGTCCTCTCAATGTTCTAGTGCCATGTGGAAGAAGCAGGTTGTGTAAACCTGACCTGGACGTGTGCCCGAGTGGGGTGGCGGAGTCCTGGAAAGATGTTTTCTCATTCGTATTTTATTGATTAACTACGAGCGTCAACTCTGTAACCTGCAACTTCGTAGCCCAGTTAGGCACATGCAAGCATGAGAGTCGACATGCCTCAAGAATTTGCGCCATTAGTGGAATGTGTGGACCTTAACACTGCAACACGCTCACCCTCCCTGTACCTTAGAGCTGTATAGTATGACCCTGTCAGTCTCATTTTGTTACTGTTGTTTTTTCTTTTTGTTAGTCTTCTCTCTGTTCGATGCTATAGAAACTCCTAATTTTGCTATGAATACTGTGTTGATATGATATATGACGTAAAACTGTTAGTTTTTTTTTTAAATGTCACATGCTAAATCAGTAACCAAGAACATCACTAAATTGAATGGTGCTTACTTAATAGCTGACTGTGTTCCATTTGTTCAGAACATTGAAAATAAAAGCAACGGTAGTGGATTATGTTTTAATGTATTATGCAATGGTGCTTTGAATGTATTTGTCTTTCCCCCCTTAAAGTCTTACCCAACAAAGTCAATAAATAGTGCTTTTTCTTTTCCATTAAGGATGAAGATGAAGAAACCTGCGACAGTAAAAATGGTGCACCTTGGAGTCTAACAATGAGCCATCCTGTAGCAGAACGTTTAGATGTGTTGATGTCCATTCTCTTTCTGTACATCAAAGATGTTTGTTATGTAAATGGTAAACACACTATCTTTTCTTTGTACTAATACAAGAGACTCTTTTTTTTAATTTTTTTTATTGATTTGTATTTTCTGTTCAAAAATATTGTATAGATGTTATATCAGATGAGGCATAGAAGAGCTAGTATACTAGGCAGGTCGGGAAAGGTTCTGAATTTTGAAGTGCCTTGGGGTAAGTTGATAATGATGGTCTTTGTGACTGCCCCGTGGGGAAGGGGGAATTGACCGGATATGTATTGAGAAATAACATGCACTTGATAAAGCATTTAATGGATTATGGTGTGCTGTGAATCTACCTGTATCTATGTGAAGAAGTGCATGTGGATTATGAGTAGTTTTAAATGTTATCTGTAGTGATAGTTAGATCTTATGTTGTTGAAAAGAGCATTGGGCAATTGAGGAGGGATAATACTGCAGTAGTAAAGTGTAACATGCTGGTCACTGCACTATTAATCAGCCTAGACATACCGGAAGGTGAGGCTAGGGAAAATGTTGAAGGTTTTGAGAGTGTGATAAGAGCAAAATTAGTCGGCAGGGGTTTAGTAAAAGTGCTTAATTAATTTTTTTGTTCAAATTAAATATGAGAATTAGGCCTGGTGGGAAAGGGGATGAAATTTATGTTCTTGCTGGCAGTACATATGGGTAAGTAGATGATCTTGGTCGCTATGATTTGGAGTATTAAGTGGCCTTTTGTCATTTGGTGTCTGAAAAGAGAGGGGTTCTCAGTCACACGTTTTGAAAGACTACAGGCCTCAAAAAATCGCAAAAATGTTACTAGTCCTGCAGGTCGAGTAGCTTGAATAATCTACTCGACCGAACTGTAATGAACTTGACCTGGAAACGGATGACAAATTGTGTGAACTTAGACAAATATTGTATTTTACAGTCAACTTTCTTAATTCTCACATGTGAGTGCACCTTAAAATATGTGAATTCAGCATTTCTGCTGTAAAAAGAAAAAGAAAAATCCTCTCTTGTTTGATTAAACACACTCAACTTTTGCTCCTTGTATAATAAATATAGCCCACATATAGGGTACACGTGATCCATGCATGACTTGCCTCTTAGTTTACTAATAGCTTTGCTGTCAGGGCAGGAGTGTTTCCCAGTTTGTTTAAACACTCACTTTAAATGAATACATTACTAAAGCATGATGTGGTAGCGCACTGTCATTTACGGACAGTAAATTTCCAATAAATGTCCAAAAACCTTTCCACTAACTTGCAGCTTTACTGATAAAACTATTTAGTGTGTTAACAATAATCTGTGAATATTGGGTTTCAGAAAACATTCATCATATGCACATCACCAAGTAAAGTGGTCTGACTTTTTTTTTCATCCTATTGAAATATTTTTTTCATTACACAGAAGTACAAACATTGGTCTTTCACAGCTACTGAAGTATATTTTGAAATGTTTGTAAAGTTGACTTAGTTATATAAATGTTTTGTGTTAGGAAAAACCTGATACAAAAAGCCTTTCATTTCACATAGGTCAGCCTGTTCACCTTCCAAAATCCTGGAACTCTGCAATCACAAGAAAAAGTATTTGCATTGCAAGAAGACAAACTGACTTTTGACCTCTGTCTCTGAACACAGAGCAAATGTGACAAGAATAAGATTTAAAGGCATCTTAATTGCTAATTCAGTTTCTGACTGAACAGAACACCGCCCCTTTATCCACTCACCAGAAGGGTTGAGCAGAACCTAAAAGTAGCTCGCCCTCATAAAATAAAACTCGCCACAGTAAGTGGGCGAGTAGATTTTTCGAGCACTGAACTATAATACACGGGGGTAGGAGAAATGTGAGTGGCCTTTCAGTGGAAAGAAAAGGCTTTAGGTTTCCAGTGTGCCATCTTCTCCCTCATCCCCACCGTGCAGAAATGCATAAAACGTCTGACTCTAGAGGTGATCAATTTCATGTCCTGGAAGAAAGGAACCTGTGATTTTCATTCCAAATGATTTGAGATGGGAATGAAGCTTCGGGCTGGTTTTACAACCATCTTGAGTGGTTCATCTTTCTCTGTTAGAAGGTCTGGGGTACATCCTCAGATCAGTGCAGACTAGCTTTTTAATTTGTGTGATCAATTTAGAGGGCACATGTTTCGATGTGGGGCCAACACTAGATGTTTTTGATGTTAATTGAAAAGGTGCCCACTACCAGTAGAAGTTACTAATGTTTTAGTTGTGCCTAGTCCCTCAAGTCTTCGCCAAGGCTTTGGTAGTAGTGGCCACCGTTTTAGTAGTGGCCACTGTTTTGAGTCAGCATGAAATTCGCATATGCTCCTGAGCTGGCAATTGGATAGTTAATGACCCCTCTGCTGCAGGCTGGACATCTTGCATCAAGTCCTGTCTTTGTTCTTTCAGCTTGGCCTAGGTCAGGCTTTTTCTGCTGTTTCTGTGCGTTTAAGCTGTTGAAAGACTTTAGCAGTCAAGGCTTAGCTAGTGGCATGTGGTGTGAATGTTAGTATCAGTTGCAATCTATTATTTCCAAATTTAAGAAATTAGTCTGTGGTGTTAAATGTCAAAGAATCTTTGTGAACACCTTAGATAAATAGCACACGCATATGAAATGTTGCAAAGGAAACTCCTAGGGGTCTATCCTTAACCATTATAGTGATATGTTCCCTAACAAATTTAAACACAAAGAGCTGCTGGAGTGGTTAAAACTAACACTCTGTGTGCCATGTCTTAATCCGGTTTCTGTTGTTGCTGTACAGTAGTATGCAGATATCAACATATGGACCATTATTGTCCTGCCGACTGTTTAGTCTGTGATTGCTGAGAGCATACATAGAAAGTAACAGCCCACATTTTGCTCTCAGCCAATAATTTACAGGTTTTCAGCACTATGCATACCTCCAGGTAGCCCTCTGTGCTAACTTTCTTCATAATGGAGTCTGTGCGGCAGAGTGATTTGTGTATAAATATGCCCCTTGTGGTTGTGGACCTTGGCACCTAGTTTTCTTTGTCTCCTCCATAAATGATTCCTGGCTTTCTTGTTGCTACAACATCGCAGTTGGAGAAGAATGTTGGGTAATTTTAAAATAGGTAATTTGTCAGGGTATCTTTGTTCACTCTAATTGCCGTTGAGCTTTTCTGGAGTGCCAGAGTTCCCGAGTGTCTGCATTTAGATATCACTGGACAGTAAAACTGTCTCATATTTTGGTTTCACAATATTGTAGTTGTGGCTTTCCAGGTGGTAGTTTAGGGTGGGTAGTTCTTCTGGAATCTTTGAACTTCATCTTGTGTTGATGTGTTTCCTGTTATGTATTCATTCTAGCTTGTTATTGCTCTTGCATCCACAGGGTACTGGGGATGTGGGATGCAATTCGAATACGAAGACCAGTATTACGGTTCACTGCCACTCGGTCTCAACACAGCCTGTTAAAATGTCACTTGGAAGTTATTATACATGCAGTACATGCTCAGTGCAAGTGGTGGGGCTTGTGAGGATCCCTTCCCAATGCAAAGTCTGGCGCAGAGAGTATACTGCTGATTGGGGCCCGTGAAGATATTTTTTTTAGGGTGGTTTGTAGTGCAAAGGGTAGAGTTAAATTGAGGAACTCTGGTCCTTGGTGCATAAAGGATATGCATTGCTGTGTTGGTCACCACCCCTACAGCTCCCCTGCTTGTTGTTTCATGTGTTAAACCTCCATCTGGTTGCAGTCCTCAATGCCTTGAGTATCCTCTTGATGAGTTTAATCTCAACGGATCATTTGAGGTGAGAAGGGTTGACCATGAGCTGGCACTCACATCTTATTTTGTGACAGTTCTCATTTCTTGGTGCAAGGTGCTGGCTGAATGTGTCCTGAACTTGCACTGTTTTTGGAGAGCTATTCTGTGGTCGCAGTTCCAAACAGGAAGGTGGTGGGTTTGAGTTTCTGTCTTTGCTTTGTCAGTGAAGAGGGCATATTTGATGACTTCTTATTGGGTAAAGTGGAAACTTATGTATTCCAGCTATCTTCTATTAATGGAGAAAGTAAGCTCCTCTATGATTGTTGTCCTTTCCAACACCAGGTGGCCTACTGGTTACATTCCTTAAAAAAACAATCTAAATAAAACATTATTAGCAAGACTCTCAATCTTTCTATTCAACAGGCAGGATCAACAGAAACTTATTTTTGCAAGAAAAAGCTACTGTTGTCTGTGGCGTCCATAAAGGACGTCTTAGTTCAGTCATGTTATTCATCTATCTATCCCGGTTGTTTCACATCCTTATGTGGCATGCACTGCAATAATAAACACATGCCGACCATGCCCTACTTCACAAAATTCACCTACAGATTTACCTTCTAAATAATTCAGAGATGACAAATTAATTCCTACTTACAGTAAATGGAACAAAAGGCCTGATTACAACTTTGGAGGAGGTGTTAATCCGTCCCAAATGTAACGGATATACCACCAGCCGTATTAGGAGTTCCATAGGATATAATGGACTCGTAATACGGCTGGTGGTATATCTGTCACTTTACCGTCACTTTTGGGACGGATTAACGACGTCTCCAAAGTTGTAATCAGGCCCAAAGTGATCCAGTTTGACGGAGAGTATTAGCTTACTTCCCTTTTAGGTAATTTCATTCCAGTGATCAATCTCCTGTTTACCTCTGATTCTCATGACTCTTGAGGCACAAGTCAGCATGGTAGCTCTCTGTGGCTTTTTCTAGCTCAGCACCTTAATTATGAGATCTTCTTTCTCTCTAAGGACCATAGAACTGTAGTATCAGGAACATGTGTTTTATGTTGTGTTATATGTAATGGAATGTGGCTAATCATCCGTGAGGTATCCAGGCACTGAGCAGGTACAGGCGGTAGGAGCCAGAGCCCGAGCCCGAGCACAGGGATAGTTTTGCAGGTCCCACGTGGCTGGATTAGAAGTGCGAAGTCTTCAGCTTCTTCCAGCTTTCGAGAAGGGATAAAGAGGCTCTGATTTGTTGAGGGAGGCTGTTTCTGTATTTGACTGCAATGTAGAAGAATGAGCATCCTCCGGTTCCGCTTCTGTGCGAGAGAGCAATGCTGATCAAAGCTTTCTTGATGGTTGGTAGACTTGTAGGCGGTGATTAAGAGAGAAGAGTCTGGTGTTCTGTCCACTCCCTACTTCATAAGGCTGACGCTCTAGATGCCAGCATCACCAACACACTTATAAAAAGTCTCCCCTTGGCCAAGTACGTGGTACTCAGCTTAGTCAGTGACCTCCATAAGAGCAATCACCTCAAACTTTGGAAAAAGCTTTTGTGGTTGCAATCCTACTTAATTGACGATGGTTTGTGGCTCTGAGTCATCCGAGATCTACGATTTATTCAGATCGAAGAGAGTTTCTGGGATTGACCCTTTTTATTCACATCCCCATGGCACCAGCATGGTATTCAGGGAAAATACTGTAGGCCCAAAGTCCCTTGTCAGTTGTTTTCCTACCTTTACAACTCTTCAGTAAGAGTTTAGCCACTGCTGAGAACCAGAGTCCCATTTGCCTTATAAGATTACTGAGCCAAACTGAACTAAATTCAATTCTTTGAATTGTATCTCTACCCCAGGAGGGGCAAGTTTCTCCTTTGCTGTAAGCATGTTATTTTTATGTGAACTATTTACTCAAATGTTAATAAACTTCCTTTTCTTGTGTGTTTTTTTTTTTTTTCAATGAATCACTAACCGGAACTTGATGTTACTGAATGTTATTTACATTGAAATACTTCATTGAATTTGTAGCTCCTTCCACCTTCTGAAGAAAAACTTGAGAGTCTCAAATGCTTTTAGGGAGTAAATTGTTCGTCATTGGAGAGCACTAATGTTTGGGCTCTTGAATAGCACTATGCTTACACTGATTGACTAAAGTAAAGAAAACGGCTCGCCCTTACCATTGGAGATTTCTAAATGGTCCTCCTATTGCTTCTAAACTTATGTCTTTATGATCATTCCTCCTCTTCCATTAACTCCACTTAAGTCCGTCTGTCCTTTTGTCACTTGGTCATAGATGACATTGCGTTTGTTTTGTCTGACATCATGCAACAAAACAGAAATTGTTTTCCTCCTTCTTTCCTTACTGCTTATGGTTTACCTCTGCTATATTTTGGAAGTTATATCTTTTTCGTTCTCTGCCTAGAACGTGTTCCTGATTTTTGGCCCATTCTGTTCTCTCTTGATCAAACTTTGTATCATTGAATATGCTTGATGATATCTGTTGTTTATTATTCATAAAACCAGTTCCTGTCAGATATTTCAAGCAACCAAGACATTTATTTATCCCTTTTCTGGATTTATGTCTTGATTACTGCTCCTCTGTTGGTGTTTATTTTTCTTACTTTGCTCCTTATTTTCACCAATTTGCAGTCAATTTTGCTTTTGACCTCCTTTTCAAGTCTCTTGTCCACATCTCCAGTTCATTTGGCACTCTGTATAGTGTCTTGAAGTACATCCATATCCATGCACTTCCACTATATTTATAATCTCCCACTCACCATCTGTAGTCTCTGCTCGGCCTTTACATTTCTCTGGTCTGTTTACCTGCAGCTGTGTTCAGCTCCCTTTTGCTACTAAAGGGAGCAGCCCTGACCAGACACTAGTGCCTCTACATGAGGAAGACCTAAGAAAAAGGGAGCACACTTTATTAAAGTCTCTACCGGCCCTTTACACTGATGTCATGGAGAAGACTGGCACAATTATAACTAGTGTGGAATGTAGGAAAGAAACTAGATTGTACATGTGATCAGTTGCAGGGACTACAGTAATCGATGATGAAAGCTCCAGGTAGCACATCACTTTAAGTGTTTTCATCTGTGACTTAAACTTAACCATGTGTGCCATGGTTGAACACATCAGTGCAGAATGTATGTGTAGGCCCAAAAGAAGTCAATTCAACTAAAAACTGGTGGCAATAGGCATCTGTGAAATATCAGTCCCAGGGGTGCGCCCTGTTATGTAACATGCATTGTTTCTCCTTTAATAGCCAGGTTCAGCATTATTGACTTTTGCACTGGTTATTTGTGATAGCATAATTGATTATCACTGTTTTGCCATTTGAAAATGTGTAACTGTAAATTAGATATAAAATATTCCAAAACAATTTGAAGATATCTGATGTGCCAGGACACATATGAATGAATCGGTGTGCATCTCAGAATGCTTTTATGATTTACTATTTGAGAGTGGCAGCCAGTGCATCAGCATGCATGTGCAAACACAGGTAGCCATCTTTGAATGTTTTTTGCCCTAAAAAGACTGAGGTACCGTTTTCAAGCTTAGAATGTTGTTTCTCATTTTATTATTTACTTACCATTAAGGATGACAACCATTTTCTAGTAGTAAATTAACATATAAAGTATGGGCTGGAAGCAGCACAAATTAATTGAAGCAGGCAGTCCCTTAGTAGTGTTAAAAATGTTTTTGAAAAACAAAAACTTTAAAAAAACAAGTGTGGTGCAAAGAGGTGTGAAGGGAGACAATTGGACGATTAGAACAGGAAGCAGGAATACAAACAGCAGCAGCGCAAGAGCAACAGTAAACCCTCTCAGAAGTCCTACATGTACTAGAATGCAAGGACAATGGAAGCACACAATAAACACTGCTAGACTGAGGCACAGAACCAGTCACCTGTGGACTAGTTTAAGATGTGATTGACCGTGTCTAAGGCAATAGCTGGAAGAAAACACAGAAAGCCAATAGTTTGTAGTGGGATGACCCCCGCTCACTCTAACTGTATGGTAAAGCATTCCTTACAGTAGTCTTGTAGGCGATATTTAAAATGGAATCTCATCAGGGCGAATCGCACACTTTGAATGAAAACGGGCACTGATGAAACCTCTAGAGAATGCCACAACATTGTCTAGAATGCTGCCAGACTTTCCTCATTGGGCCTTGGAGCAAAAGCAAGGCAAACCGGTCTAAACCAAGGAAAATACCTGCCTGAGGTAACTCCTTCTAAGCCGGGATCTATTGATGATGCCGTAGCTGTTTGCCTGGCAGGAGGGACCCCATTAGCCTATAAAAGTAGGAGTGGTGTTTCCTGGCCACAGAAAAACAATCAGTTCTGTCCATGCAAGAAAGCATGCAGCATTCGGTGAATATAGTGCATGAAACATCATAAATTCTGAGACAAATTAGCAATTCAGTGCTTCACCTTATGCTACTAGAAAAACATGACACCAAAATACAGTAGTTCAATGTGAAATGCATGTCCGTTTATGTGCTTATATATTTGATAAATATGTACTTTTGTTTTTATATTTTTAGGTGAACTCAGTATTGACAAAACCAAAGATTTGTATAGAGATCTCTTAACGGTCTTCGAAAAACTTATTTTACCTACACACGCGTGTTGCCATGTGCAGTATTTCATGTTTTACATCTGCAGTTTTAAGTTGGTGAGTATTGCAGAGTATGTACACTTTTATGTTGTTTTTTTTGTAGATGCCAAATGATTATTTATTATCTGTGGTACCTGTAGTCTTTTCTGACTTTGTTTAACAGCTGGTCGCATGCATGGTCTCGCTGTACATGCACATGTGTGGAAAAACAATTTCAAGTCACAGAATGTCAAGTGATATTGCCTAAAAACCAGGAATAACTGAAGATATCATCTATGACATGGGTTAAACGGTATCAATGTTCACATTGACCTGATTTGTATTAATGATTAACAATAGAAGTGTGCGACCCAGCATGTTAACAGGGAGAGCCAAAACCAAGGGTCTGGCTTGGATCTTAAAGCATGTGCTGAGCCCTGAAAATATTTCCTTTGTAAAGTATACAACAAACATCATGTAAAACATGTCTCTTCAAAATTCAAAAAAAGTGTACTTGTTTAACCTCTGGAAGCTTTGACATTAGTAGTGCACATTATAGCACTACACTGGGAAGTACTTATTAAAAGTGGCAGTTCTGTACGACTGGTAGTATGAGCTTGCATATTTAAAAATGCTTTCATATGAGATAATGAAGGAAAAAGTGTTTTGGTGAAATAAAATATTTGCCTAAATTCACATAATTTAAGCAGGGAACCCATAATTTATTCAGGTTTTCCGGTTTCACTTTGTACATATCAGCCAGTAAATGTGTATCTGTTTATCTTTTCCTATGGTAAGGCTCTGTTTTTACCTCTTAGAGTGCAAACGCATCCAAAAGTATTGGGGTGCTTGACATAAGCACCAGTTACATTACACAAGGTCACATGCATTACTTATAGGCATGTGTAGGAAAGTACCATCTTGCCTGGCATGTTACCCCCATTTTTCACTGTATATATGTTGTTTTAGTTGTATGTGTCACTGGGACCCTGCCAGCCAGTGCCCCAGTGCTCATAGGCGTGCCTGAATGTGTTACCTGTGTTATGACTAACTGTCTCACTGAGGCTCTGCTATCCAGAACCTCAGTGGTTATGCTCTCTCATTTCTTTCCAAATTGTCACTAACAGACTAGTGACCAATTTCACCAATTCACATTGGCATACTGGAACACCCTTATAATTCCCTAGTATATGGTACTGAGGTACCCAGGGTATTGGGGTTCCAGGAGATCCCTATGGGCTGCAGCATTTCTTTTGCCACCCATAGGGAGCTCTGACAATTCTTACACAGGCCTGCCACTGCAGCCTGAGTGAAATAATGCACACATTATTTCACAGCCATTTCCACTGCACTTAAGTAACTTATAAGTCACCTATATGTCTAACCTTTACTTAGTAAAGGTTAGGTGCAAAGTTACTTAGTGTGTGGGCACCCTGGCAGTAGCCAAGGTGCTCCCACATAGTTCAGGGCAAATTCCCCGGACTTTGTGAGTGCGGGGACACCATTACACGCGTGCACTACACATAGGTCAATACCTATGTGTAGCTTCACAATGGTAACTCCGAATATGGCCATGTAACATGTCTAAGATCATGGAATTGCCCCCTCTATGCCATCCTGGCATTGTTGGCACAATCCCATGATCCCACGGGTCTGTAGCTCAGACCCGGGTACTGCCAAACTGCCTTTTCAGGGGTTTCACTGCAGCTGCTGCTGCTGCCAACCCCTCAGACAGGTTTCTGCCCTCCTGGGGTCAAGCCAGGCTTGGCCCAGGAAGGCAGAACAAAGGACTTCCTCAGAGAGAGGGTGTTACACCCTCTCCCTTTGGAAAAAGGTGTGAAGGCAGGGGAGGAGTAGCCTCCCCCAGCCTCTGGAAATGCTTTCATGGGCACAGATGGTGCCCATTTCTGCATAAGCCAGTCTACACCGGTTCAGGGACCCCTTAGCCCTGCTCTGGCGCGAAACTGGACAAAGGAAAGGGGAGTGACCACTCCCCTGACCTGCACCTCCCCTGGGAGGTGCCCAGAGCTCCTCCAGTGTGCTCCAGACCTCTGCCATCTTGGAAACAGAGGTGCTGCTGGCACACTGGACTGCTCTGAGTGGCCAGAGCCAGCAGGTGACGTCAGACTCCTTCTGATAGGCTCCTTCAGGTGTTGCTAGCCTATCCTCTCTCCTAAGTAGCCAAACCCTCTTTTCTGGCTATTTAGGGTCTCTGCTTTGGGGAATTCCTTAGATAATGAATGCAAGAGCTCATCAGAGTTCCTCTGCATCTCTCTCTTCACCTTCTGCCAAGGAATCGACTGCTGACCGCGCTGGAAGCCTGCAAAACTGCAACAAAGTAGCTAAGACAACTACTGCAACTCTGTAACGCTGATCCTGCCGCCTTCTCAACTGTTTTCTTGGTGGTGCATGCTGTGGGGGTAGTCTGCCTCCTCTCTGCACTAGAAGCTCCGAAGAAATCTCCTGTGGGTCGACGGAACCTTCCCCCTGCAACCGCAGGCACCAAAGAACTGCATCACCGGCCCTCTGGGTCTCCTCTCAGCACGACGAGCGAGGTCCCTTGAACTCAGCAACTCTGTCCAAGTGACTCCCACAGTCCAGTGACTCTTCAGTCCAAGTTTGGTGGAGGTAAGTCCTTGCCTCCCCACGCTAGACTGCATTGCTGGGAACCGCATGTTTTGCAGCTACTCCAGCTCCTGTGCACTCTTCCAGGATTTCCTTTGTGCACAGCCAAGCCTGGGTCCCCGGCACTCTAACCTGCAGTGCACAACCTCCTGAGTTGTCCTCCGGCGTCGTGGGACTCTCCTTTGTGACTTCGGGTGAGCTCCGGTTCACTCCACTTCGTAGTGCCTGTTCCGGCACTTCTGCGGGTGCTGCTTGCTTCTGAGTGGGCTCTTTGTCTTGCTGGACGCCCCCTCTGTCTCCTCACACAATTGGCGACATCCTGGTCCCTCCTGGGCCACAGCAGCATCCAAAAACCCTAACCACGACCTTTGCAGCTAGCAAGGCTTGTTGGCGGTCTTTCTGCACGAAAACACCTCTGCACGACTCTTCACGACGTGGGACATCCATCCTCCAAAGGGGAGGTTTCTAGCCCTTGTCGTTCTTGCAGAATCCACAGCTTCTACCATCCGGTGGCAGCTTCTTTGCACCCACAGCTGGCATTTCCTGGGCATCTGCCCACTCCCGACTTGATCGTGACTTTTCGACTTGTTCCACAGGTACTCTCGTCTGGAAATCCATCGTTGTTGCATTGCTGGTGTTGGTCTTTCCTGCAGAATTCCCCTATCACGACTTCTGTGCTCTTTGGGGAACTTAGGTGCACTTTGTACCCACTTTTCAGGGTCTTGGGGTGGGCTATTTTTCTAACCCTCACTGTTTCCTTACAGTCCCAGCGATCCTCTACAAGGTCACATAGGTTTGGGGTCCATTCGTGGTTCGCATTCCACTTCTAGAGTATATCGTTTGTGTTGCCCCTATCCCTATGTGCCCCCATTGCATTCTATTGTGACTATACATTGTTTGCACTGTTTTCTATTGCTATTACTGCATATTTTGGTATTGTGTACATATATCTTGTGTATATTTGCTATCCTCTTACTGAGGATACTCACTGAGATACTTTTGGCATATTGTCATAAAAATAAAGTACCTTTATTTTTAGTATATCTGTGTATTGTGTTTTCTTATTATATTGTGCATATGACACTAGTGGTACTGTAGGAGCTTCACTCGTCTCCTAGTTCAGCCTAAGCTGCTCTGCTAAGCTACCTTTTCTATCAGCCTAAGCTGCTAGACACCCCTCTACACTAATAAGGGATACCTGGACCTGGTGCAAAGTGTAAGTACCCCTTGGTACCCACTACTAGCCAGGCCAGCCTCCTACAAGCGCTGCGGGATCTTTAAAGGGCTCCTGCTCAATAAAAGAGTCTAGCGTCTAGTGGTTAAAATAGGAAACATTAAACCTGTAACACAGTGAAACCAACATGAGTTTGTCTTCTTTGTAGTGGCTTTCCTAAATATATTTAGAAGAATACACTGAAATAAATCTATAAATTACCAAAATGTAGATAGTGTCTGAAAAATATGGTTATGTGAATAGGATGAGAGGGCTGATGCAGATGAGATCAGGGGGATATTTTCATAGTGGAATAATAGCAGATACATGTGGAGTGTTTAATGTGTTTAACAACATTAGAAGTGAATGCCAAACAATGCACAACATGCACTTTAGTTTAAAAATTAGGTTGATATTTAATTGATATTGCCTTATATATATTACTTATGTGTGTGCATTTGCTCATATTGACAAACATGATTAAAGAGTTAACGTTAATTGAGAAGCATGCTCTAAATTAATGATTAAGCACTGGATGTATTAATCATAAAGTATGCAATTAAGGGGCCGACTACAAGTACGGCGGGACATGGGACTGCTGTACCTGCTGTGGCTGGTCCACTCCCGCATCCCTTGCAGTCCGCCTGCCAGATCAGGATGCTGGTGGTCAGACCACCGGGATCATTGGTCCCCATGGGCTGGCGGTAGTGCAAGTCGTGGTCAGCCACAGGGGTGCTTAAAAGATGCTGATTACGACTTTCCTTACCGCCGGCCTTTGCATGGCTGGGAGCCTGTCATGCAAAGGCCAGTGGAAAGCGACAAAGGGGGCCACGGCCCCTGCACTGCCCATACTGCCCATGCCCTTGCTATGGGCAGTGCAGGGGTCCCTCTGTCAGTATACTCTGGATGCACACTGGCTGCAAAGGCAGGCAGTGCTCATTCCAACTGTTTTGCACGACACCGACAATGCAACCTGCATTGGCCTCAGCTGCCTTTCAGTCGAGGATCATGCAAGCAGCACTGCCTTTGTGCAACTTGGGGTGAGCACCGTATCACTCCTCTTCGTAGTGCCTGTTCCGGCACTTCTGCGGGTGCTGCCTGCTTCTGAGAGGGCTCCTCGTCTTGCTCGACGCCCCCTCTGTCCCCAGACGCAATTGGCGACATCCTGGTCCCTCCTGGGCCACAGCAGCATCCAAAAACCCTAACCGCACGATTTGCAGCTAGCAAGGCTTGTTGGCGGTCTTTCTTCAGGAAAACACTTCTGCACGACTCTCCACGGCGTGGGGGATCCATCCTCCAAAGGGGAAGTCTCTAGCCCTTGTCGTTCCTGCAGAATCCTCAGCTTCTACTGTCCAGTAGCAGCTTCTTTGCACCCACAGCTGGCATTTTCCTGGGCATCTGCCCATCTCCGACTTGCTTGTGACTTTTGGACTTGGTCCCCTTGTTCCACAGGTACCCTCGACTGGAAATCCATTGTTGTTGCATTGCTGGTTTGTGTCTTTCCTGCAGAATTCCCCTATCACGACTTCTATGTCTTTTGGGGAACTTTAGTGCACTTTGAACTCACTTTTCAGGGTCTTGGGGTGGGCTATTTTTCTAACCCTTACTATTTTCTAATAGTCCCAGCGACCCTCTACAAGGTCACATAGGTTTGGGGTCCATTCGTGGTTCACATTCCACTTTTGGAGTATATGGTTTGTGTTGCCCCTATCCCTATGTGTCTCCATTGCATCCTATTGTAACTATACATTGTTTGCACTGTTTTCTAAGACTATACTGCATATTTTTGGTATTGTGTACATATATCTTGTGTATATTTGCTATCCTCATACTGAGGGTACACTCTGAGATACTTTGGCATATTGTCATAAAAATAAAGTACCTTTATTTTTAGTATATCTGTGTATTGTGTTTTCTTATGATATTGTGCAAGTGACACTAGTGGTACTGTAGGAGCTTCACTCGTCTCCTAGTTCAGCCTAAGCTGCTCTGCTAAGCTACCATTATCTATCAGCATAAGCTGCTAGACACCCTATACACTAATAAGGGATACCTGGGCCTGGTGCAAGGTGTAAGTACCCCTTGGTACTCACTACAAGCCAGTCCAGCCTCCTACAGCATTGGAGTTCAAATGATTTGCCCAGAATGATGTTAAGCTGATGCTGAGCCTCAAACCTGGTTGCCCAGTTCCACAGTCTGCAGCTCTGACCATAACACCACATCCTGGGTAGAAGGAGGAAGGCAGGCAGAAGTTTCTGAGTAGTGCCATATGAAAGCTTGGCTTATGTGCTTGAGTTTCCAACAGGAGCCTGAGCTGATCCAGGGCCAGGCTTTGGGCTCAAGCTGTCAGTGGCTTGCCCACCTCTAATTAACAACAAGGATCAGAGATTTAAGAAGCCTTGACAACATTTTGCGTTGTTATGATTGTTTTTATGCCAGTCCATCCATAGGCCCTCATAATGAGTTTGGCAGTCATCATACCGCCGCGGTGGAGTTGGCGGGCCTGGTGGTGAAGACCGCCATATTACAAGTCCTGGAAAGGTACCTGCAGAACACAGCCAAGTCACCGCCTGGCCCGCCACAGCGGAAGTGCTAGCACACCAGGCAGCTGCCATCTCCAGCCTGGCGGTCAGGCAGCATCCCATGACCATGTTACGAGGTTGCACACTGCCAGGATTTCCGGGGCAGAACTACCGCCACCAAAAGCCTGGCGGAAACGAACAATATAAAGGGAACACTCACCTTCAGGAACACAGGCACGTCCGTAGGTGCCATGGCACGCGACTTGCAACTCCTTCCAATGCCGTACCTGGCCCTGAACTCCCAGACAAGCGACAGCGACCACGACACCAACCGTAAGTACACCAGCGTAGCACACACTGGAGGGAACGACGTTCAGATGGACACACACACACACACACGTACATACAGGCCCAAGGACCAGTGCAAAATCCATAGTGCCCCGAGCACACTGGGCAGAAGATGACATCACAACTTGAATCCTGACTGCAAAGTACAAATCTCCACAGGGCAGGGGCATCAATGGCGAATGCAGGCACCTCAGGGGTGAGGGGTGGTAGTTGTCCTTGGACTTGGAGGGGGGGGGGCTACTTCTGTCTAGGCCTGGAGGGGGCCTCTTAGGGGTGCCCTTACATGGGGGGGAGGTTCCTGGGCTTGCCCTTTGATGGATGGAGGGGGCTTAGCAAGAGGGGCTGTTTAGGCTTGCCCTTGGAAGTGATAGGAGTGGGCTTAGCCTGGGAACAGGAGGGAGTGGGCTTGAGTTTGGGTTTGGCAGGAGGAGCAGTGGATGTTACAGGGGTGGAAGTGGCAGGTGGTGGAGGGGCAGGGGCAGTAGCAGACTGGGATGCAGAAGGCTGGGGCAGAGGAAGGGTAGCAGGGTGCTTGGGGGGATCAGGGACTGGGTCAGTGGTGGGGAACAGGGAAAACTCTTGTAGGAAACGTTTTTTGGGAACACATGGGAGATCACTGGAAAGACGTTTGGGAGTGGAGGGAGTGGGCATGGTTGTGAGGTGTGTACGTGGATGTGCATGGGTGCAGGTGTGTGTGGGTGGATGAAATGTGTGTGCTGAGGGACTGTTGGGTGGGTGAGTGTGAGCGTTTAGATCTACTGGGAGGAGATGCAGGGGGGAAGTGTGAGTGTATGTTGGGGTGGTGTCTGCAGGTAGGGTGGATGTGCTGCATGTGGGTGTGTTGATAATTGTGTCTGCACCAGTGGTGTATGGGGTGCGTAAATGGGGGGCAGAAGATGTGGTGACGGTGGCAGTGTGGGCACATGTGGCAGGAACAGTGACTGATGTGATGCTGACTACACGTGTGAGTGTTGTCGACTGTGAGGGGGAGGTGGTTGGGGAGTCGGTGCAGGGTGTGGATGTTGACATGTCTGCATGTGTGTGTTGAGTGTGTGCATGGCGATGGTGGTGTCTCTGGTGCCTATGTTTGTCCTTGCGTACCGTGCCTGTTGATGTGGATGCATGTGGGTCAGTAGGTGTGCCTTGGATGGGTGAAGGGAGAGGGATGTGGGATTGGGAACAGGTAGCTGAAGGGGGGACGGGAGAAGAAGGTACACTGTCTGCCATCAACGAGGAGGCCAGAGCCTGCAATGATCTCTGTAGGCCAGACAAGGCACCGTGAACACCTTCCAGGAACGCTTAGTACTGTTGTATTTGGGATGCCAGTCCCTGGATTGCATTCACAATAGTTGTCTGCCCCACAGAGCTGGACCTCAGGAGGTCAATAGCCTCCTCTTTGAGGGCAGCACGGCTGACTGGGGCGGGGCATAGGTGTCTGCGGCAAAGGAGATGCCCACCCTCTTGGGTGAGTGGGCACGGGCAACTGGGTGGGGAGCTACAGGAAGGGCGGTGCTGGTATTAGGGGTGGCAGACAAGGATGTTGCTGGGATGGTCCCAGATGGGTCCGTGGGATACACAACCAGCTAGTGGACCTTCTAAGCAGGATGCAGCAACAAATACACAAATGGGAGATTTTCCCACAAGTAATTCAATATTACTTTCAAATGTGGTGAACACCAAACATAGACCTCTTCACAACAAGCAAAAACGCAAAATACCTAAACTTCGCATCCAGATACCCATACCCTCAGTCCAAGGGTAATGCACTATGGATCACCGGGGTCAGGTATATTTGCTTACGCTTTTCCCCCCTCTCCCGTTAATTCCACTTCTGGTCAACAAAATGCTTCACACTTCCCTCACCATGATACTCATAGCTCCTACGTGGGCACGTCAACACTGGTACACAACACTGCTAGATCTGTCAGTAGTACTACATCACAAGCTTCCAAACAGACCAGACCTGTTAACTTAGAACAAGGGTCAAATCCGGCATCCCAATCCCAGTGTGCTCAACTTGGCGATTTGGCTGCTGAGGTCCTAGAATTTGGATAACTACAGCTTCCATTAGAATGTATTGACATTCTAAAACAAGCACATAAACCAACAACCAGACAGTGCTACGCAAATAAATGGAAAGGTTTTGTATACTACTGTCAACCTAAAAATATCGATTCACTAAAAGCATCAGTTCAGGATATTGTGTGTTATTTGCTTTATTTACAAAAAGCAAATCTTGCATATTCCTCTATTAAAATTAATTTAGCAGCGATATCAGCCTACCTACAAAACAGACAACATACCTCTCTGTTTAGCATTTATGGAAGGACTTAAACGCATTATTCCACCTAGAGTTCCACCACCTCCTGCATGGGATCTTAATATTGTGCTCACAGGATTTATGGGTCCACTATTCGAACCTATGCACTCTTGCGCTATTCAATTTCTGAAATGGAAGGTTGCTTTCTTGGTAGCAATTAGTTCCTTGAGAAGGGTAAGTGAAATTCAAGCATTTACTCTAGAAGAACCTTTCTTCTGGGTCATGTAGGAAGTTGGCTCTGTATATACTATCTCAAAGTAAGAGATAGTGTGCACAGAGTCCAAGGGTTTCCCTTAGAGGTTGATAGTGGCAAAATTAGATCACACTAATGCTCTATTTTGTGGTAGTGGGGTCTAGCAGTAGGCTTATCAGAGGGTAGTGTTAAGCATTTGTTGTACACACACAGGCAATAAATGAGGAACACACACTCAAAGACTTAACTCCAGGCCAATAGTTTTTATATAGAAAAATATATGTTCGATGGCATCTGTCGCTGTAGATACGCATGTTTTGCAATAGCTCGCCATCTGGTGTTGGGCCGGAGTGTTACAAGTTGTTTTTCTTCGAAGAAGTCTTTCGAGTCACGGGACCGAGTGACTCCTCCTTTTGTCTCCATTGCGCATGGGCGTCGACTCCATCTTCGATTGTTTTTTGTCCGCCATCGGGTTCGGACGTGTTCCTGTCGCTCCGAGTTTCGGAACGGAAAAATTAGCTAATTTCGGAAGATTTTCGTCGGTATTGTTGCGTTCGGGATCGGCGTACTTAGATTCAACACCGCATCGAAGATCGAAGAGCTCCGGTGCCCTTCGGGGTAGTTTTTCGATCCCCCGTCGGGGCCTGGTCGGCCCGACCGCGTGCTGAAGAACGCCGATGGAACGGACCCCGTTCCGTTTCTGCCCCAAATGCCACAATAAATACCCCTATACAGACCAACACTTGGTCTGTAACCTGTGCCTGTCACCTGAGCACAGTGAAGACACCTGCGAGGCCTGTCGTGCGTTCCGGTCCCGAAAGACACTCCGAGACCGTTGAGCCAGAAGACTTCAGATGGCGTCCGCGCCGACAGCCCACTGAGAGTTCGAGGAGCAGGAAGAGGAAGGTACCTTCTCGATCCAAGAATCGGACTCCAAAGGATTCGACGATACACAAACCGTGAGTAAGACGTCGAAAACCACACAGAGGAAGATTTACAAGGCCCAGGGGACGCCACTGCCATCAGGCCATGGCTCCACCCATAAATTTGGTGACCGACCGTCGGCACCGAAAAAGGCCCAAACAGTGCCGAGATCGTCCGACTCCGGTCGAGACACCGGCACGCAGCCTTCTCGGGACCGAGAAAGTGCTGGAGACAAGCCTCAACACCGAGATGCCGGTGTGGACACGGCTCGACGCCGAGACAGCGGCACCGAAGAAGATCGACGCCGAGAGGTTTCGGCCCCGAAAAAGAAAAAAGTCACCTCGGAGCCGAAAAAACACGCAGACAGGGTTTCGGTGCCGAAACAAACTGCAAGCGACCCAGCTTCAGGCTCTTATACAGAAGAGCACTCGCTAACCTCCCAAATGCAAAAGCATAGGTTTGAGGAAGAGCTACAATCAACTGATGTGGACCATACGCAAAAGCGTATTTTCATACAGCAGGGGACAGGAAAAATAAGCACCCTTCCCCCCATTAGAAGAAAGAGAAGGTTGGAGTTCCAAACTGAACAGACACCACAACCAAAAGTGGTGAAAAGAGTTACCCCACCACCCTCTCCTCCGCCCGTGATTAACGTCTCACCAGCACGAACTCCATCACACTCCCCAGCTCACACCACCATAAGCCAGGGTGACCAAGATCAAGACGCATGGGACCTATACGACGCCCCAGTGTCAGATAACAGTCCGGAGGCATACCCTACGAAGCCATCTCCACCAGAGGACAGCACCGCGTATTCTCAAGTGGTGGCTAGAGCAGCACAATTTCACAACGTAAGCCTCCACTCAGAACAGGTCGAGGATGATTTTTTATTCAACACACTCTCCTCCACCCACAGCTCATACCAAAGCCTGCCTATGCTCCCTGGTATGCTCCGGCACGCAAAAGACATCTTTAAGGAGCCGGTCAAAAGTAGGGCAATCACACCAAGGGTGGAAAAAAAGTATAAGGCGCCTCCTACAGACCCGGTTTTCATCACTACACAGCTGCCACCAGACTCTGTCGTTGTAGGAGCAGCTAGGAAAAGGGCCAACTCTCACACATCTGGAGATGCACCACCCCCAGATAAAGAAAGCCGCAAGTTCGATGCAGCTGGTAAGAGTCGCAGCACAAGCTGCAAACCAGTGGCGCATCGCGAACTCCCAGGCACTACTTGCGCGCTATGACAGAGCCCACTGGGACGAGATGCAACATCTCATTGAACATCTGCCCAAGGACTTACAAAATAGGGCAAAACAAGTGGTTGAGGAGGGACAGACCATTTCCAACAATCAGATCCGCTCCTCCATGGATGCTGCAGATACAGCTGCACGGACAATTAATACATCTGTAACTATCAGAAGGCATGCATGGCTCCGAACGTCTGGATTTAAACCAGAGATTCAAAAAGCAGTTCTCAATATGCCTTTTAATGAAAAAGAACTGTTCGGTCCAGAAGTGGACACAGCGATTGAGAAACTCAAAAAAGATACGGACACTGCCAAAGCCATGGGCGCACTCTACTCCCCGTAGAGCAGAGGGAATTACAGCACATTCCGTAAAACACCCTTTCGAGGGGGGTTTCGGGGTCAGAGCACACAAGCCAGCACCTCACAAGCAACACCGTCCAGTTACCAGGGACAGTATAGAGGAGGTTTTCGGGGACAATATAGAGGAGGGCAATTCCCTAGAAATAGAGGAAGATTTCAGAGCCCCAAAACCCCTACTACTAAACAGTGACTCACATGTCACTCACCCCCTCCACACAACACCAGTGGGGGGAAGAATAAGTCATTATTACAAAGCATGGGAGGAAATCACTACAGACACTTGGGTTCTAGCAATCATCCAACATGGTTATTGCATAGAATTTCTACAATTCCCTCCAAACATACCACCAAAAGCACAAAATTTGACAACACACCATTCCAATCTCCTGGAGATAGAAGTGCAGGCACTATTGCAAAAGAATGCAATCGAATTAGTGCCAAACACACAAATAAACACAGGAGTTTACTCACTGTACTTTCTGATACCAAAGAAGGACAAAACGCTCAGACCAATCCTAGACCTCAGAGTAGTGAACACTTTCATCAAATCAGACCACTTTCACATGGTCACACTACAAGAAGTATTGCCATTGCTAAAACTACACGACTACATGGCAACTTTAGACCTCAAGGATGCTTATTTCCATATACCAATACACCCATCGCACAGGAAATACCTAAGGTTTGTATTCAAGGGAATACATTACCAATTCAAGGTACTGCCTTTCGGATTAACAACCGCACCAAGAGTCTTTACCAAATGTCTAGCGGTAGTCGCTGCACACATAAGAAGGCAGCAAATACATGTGTTCCCATATCTAGACGACTGGCTAATCAAGCCCATTCGTTAATTCAGTGCTCAAATCACACAAATCATATCATACAAACCCTCTTCAAACTAGGGTTCACCGTCAATTTCACAAAATCCAAAATTCTGCCGCGCAAGGTACAACAATACCTGGGAGCCATAATAGACACATCAAAAGGAGTAGCCACTCCAAGTCCACAAAGAATTCAAAATTTCAACACCATCATACAACGCATGTATCCAACACAAAGGATACAAGCAAAGATGGTACTACAACTCCTAGGCATGATGTCTTCATGCATAGCCATTGTCCCAAACGCAAGACTGCACATGAGGCCCTTACAACAGTGCCTAGCATCACAATGGTCACAAGCACAGGGTCACCTTCTAGATCTGGTGTTAATAGACCGCCAAACTTACCTCTCGCTTCTGTGGTGGAACAACATAAATTTAAACAAAGGGCGGCCTTTCCAAGACCCAGTGCCACAATACGTAATAACAGATGCTTCCATGACAGTGTGGGGAGCACACCTCGATCAACACAGCATACAAGGACAATGGAACGTACATCAAACAAAACTGCATATAAATCACCTAGAACTTCTAGCAGTTTTTCAAGCACTAAAAGCTTTCAAACCAATAATAGTTCACAAATACATTCTCGTCAAAACAGACAACATGACAACAATGTATTATCTAAACAAGCAAGGGGGGACGCACTCCATGCAGTTAAGCCTGCTAGCACAAAAGATTTGGCGTTGGGCAATTCACAACCAAATTCGCCTAATAGCACAATTTATACCAGGGATCCAAAATCAACTCGCAGACAATCTCTCTCGAGATCACCAACAGGTCCACGAATGGGAAATTCACCCCCAAATTCTGAACACTTATTTCAAACTCTGGGGAACACCTCAGATAGACTTGTTTGCGACAAAGGAGAATGCAAAATGCCAAAACTTCGCATCCAGATACCCACACAAACAGTCCCAAGGCAATGCCCTATGGATGAACTGGTCAGGGATATTTGCTTACGCTTTTCCTCCTCTCCCTCTCCTTCCTTACCTGGTAAACAAACTCAGTCAAAACAAACTCAAACTCATATTGATAGCACCAACTTGGGCAAGGCAACCCTGGTACACAACGCTGCTAGACCTATCAGTAGTACCCTGCATCAAATTGCCCAACAGGCCAGATCTGTTGACACAGCACAACCAAAAGATCAGACACCCAGATCCAGCATCGCTGAATCTAGCAATCTGGCTCCTGAAATCCTAGAATTCGGGCACTTACAACTTACCCAAGAATGTATGGAAGTCATAAAACAAGCCAGAAGGCCATCCACCAGGCACTGCTATGCAAGTAAATGGAAGAGGTTTGTTTGCTACTGCCATATTAATCAAATACAACCATTACACACAACTCCAGAACATGTAGTGGGTTACTTGCTTCACTTACAAAAATCTAACCTGGCTTTCTCTTCCATTAAAATACACCTTGCAGCAATATCTGCATACCTGCAGACTACCTATTCAACTTCCCTATATAAGATACCAGTCATTAAAGCATTCATGGAGGGCCTTAGGAGAATTATACCACCAAGAACACCACCTGTTCCTTCATGGAACCTAAAGGTTGTCCTAACTAGACTTATGGGTCCACCTTTTGAACCCATGCACTCCTGCGAAATACAGTTCCTAACCTGGAAGGTGGCATTTCTCATCGCCATTACTTCCCTAAGAAGAGTAAGCGAGATTCAGGCGTTTACAATACAAGAACCTTTTATACAACTACACAAGAATAAGGTCGTCCTAAGGACCAATCCTAAATTTTTGCCAAAGGTTATTTCACCGTTCCATCTAAATCAAACAGTGGAACTTCCAGTGTTCTTTCCACAGCCAGATACCGTAGCTGAAAGGGCACTACATACATTAGATGTCAAAAGAGCATTGATGTATTACATTGACAGAACAAAAAACATCAGAAAGACTAAACAACTATTTATTGCATTTCAAAAACCTCATGCAGGAAACCCAATATCAAAACAAGGTATAGCCAGATGGATAGTTAAATGCATCCAAATCTGCTACCTTAAAGCTAAACGACAGCTGCCCATTACACCAAGGGCACATTCAACCAGAAAGAAAGGTGCTACCATGGCCTTTCTAGGAAACATCCCAATGCAAGAAATATGTAAGGCAGCCACATGGTCAACGCCTCACACATTCACCAAGCACTACTGTGTAGACGTGTTATCCGCACAACAAGCCACAGTAGGTCAAGCCGTATTAAGAACATTATTTCAGACTACTTCCACTCCTACAGGCTGATCCACCGCTTTTGGGGAGATAACTGCTTACTAGTCTATGCAAAACATGCATATCTACAGCGACAGATGCCATCGAACTGAAAATGTCACTTACCCAGTGTACATCTGTTTGTGGCATCAGTCGCAGTAGATTCGCATGTGCCCACCCGCCTCCCCGGGAGCCTGTAGCAGTTTGGAAGTTACCTTCAACTATTTATATATGTATCATCTCAACCTTAAATAGGTGCATACTTAGTCACTCCATTGCATGGGCACTATTACTACAATTCAACTCCTACCTCACCCTCTGCGGGGAAAAACAATCGAAGATGGAGTCGACGCCCATGCGCAATGGAGACAAAAGGAGGAGTCACTCGGTCCCGTGACTCGAAAGACTTCTTCGAAGAAAAACAACTTGTAACACTCCGGCCCAACACCAGATGGCGAGCTATTGCAAAACATGCGAATCTACTGCGACTGATGCCACGAACAGATGTACACTGGGTAAGTGACATTTTCATTTCTTGATTTATTTTTAGAACCACAGGTTCAAGATTTGAAAGTAAGTACATAAATTGCAAGGTACTCCACACGGGTAAGTTAGGAACTTTGAATTAGAGCAGTAAATTATACAGTTTTAGTTAAAATGGCAATAAGCTATTTTAAAAGTGGACACTGTGCAAAAATCAACAGTTCCTGGGGGAGGTAAGTAATGGTTAGTTTTTCAGGTAAGTAAGACACTTACAAGTTCAGGTTCCTGGGGATAGGCAGCCTGTCCGAGTCACCAGATCCTCTGGGTCTGTGCACGTTCCCAACACGTCCACCACTGAACAGCTCCAAGATTCTGATAGATAAATCACAGAGACTGAGAGAGTTCATGAGGGGAATAGAGGATTAGGAAGGGAACAGCTGGGAAGGAGACCTGTAGTAAGAAAAAGATTAGAACACACAATATGAAAATTATATCTCCTGAAATCAATACTAGACTATGATTCTAAGCCTAGTCACTCTGAAAACATGAACAATCTAAGAGTTAAGATTAAATGACTAAGTTTCAAGATGGCCGGATACCTGTAAGGGAATCAAGATGAATTAAATGAAAACCTTCTTATTCAAGTACTTTCCTTTACATGAGAATCAGATAAACATTCTGACTAAATTTTAAACCAGTCATATAAATCCTGTTTTGAGAATGTATACTAGGGCATACAATATAGCATCTAGAAACGCTGGCCATCTGTGTACTCTTAAAATGTTTCAACACAAATTGTGCATATTGCAGATATATATATATATATATATATATATGTTCGATGGCATGTGTAGCTGCAGATACACATGCTGTGCACATCCCGCCATCTGGTGTTGGGCTCGGAGTGTTACAAGTTGTTTTTCTTCGAAGAAGTCTTTTCGAGTCACGAGACCGAGGGACTCCTCCCATTTCGACTCCATTGCGCATGGGCGTCGACTCCATCTTAGATTGGTTTTTTTTCCGCCATCGGGTTCGGACGTGTTCCTTTTTGCTCCGTGTTTCGGGCCGTAAAGTTAGTTAGAATCTCGGAAAAAACGTCGGTATTGTTTGTGTTCGGTATCGGGTTAGTTACAACAGATCGACACCAAATTTTGAAGAGCCCTGGTGGCCCTTCGGGTTTTTTTTCGATCCCCCGTCGGGGCCTGGTCGGCCCGGCCACGTGTGACTTCAAGGCTGATGGAACGGACCCCATTCCGCTTCTGTCCAAAATGCCATAACAAGTATCCGTATACGGATCAGCATCTGGTCTGTAACTTGTGCTTGTCTCCAGAGCACAAGGAAGATACTTGTGAAGCCTGTCGAGCGTTTCGGTCGAGGAAGACATTAAGAGACCGAAGAGCCAGAAGACTGCAGATGGCGTCGACGCCGACAGGGCAAGAGCGTTTCGAGGAGGAAGAGGAAGCTTTCTCTATCCACGAGTCGGACTCGGAAGAGCTCGAGGCCGAAGAAATGCCAAAAACCGTGAGTAAGACGTTGAAACATAAGACTCACGGGAAGTCAACAAAAGCCCAGGGGACGCCACCGCCAACAGGCCATGGCTTAACCCAAAAAATAGGTGACCGATCCAAGGCACCGAAAAAGGGCACGCTTGTGTCGAAGTCATCCGACTCCGGTCGAGATACCGCCACACAGCAATCTCGGGCCCGAGACATCGGCTCAGAGAAATTTCGGCACCGGGACAGCGGCACCGAACAAGTTCGGCACCGAGACGCCACCACGCCGAAAATAAAAAAGGTTTCTTCGGAGCCTAAAAAGACGTCCGAAAAAGTTTCGGTTCCGAAACATCCAGCCTCGGAGCCGAAAACAGGTTCCTATACAGAGGAACAAGGATTGTCCTCCCAAATGCAAAAGCATAAATTCGGAGAGGAACTTGAAGCAGGAGAGCCAGACTATACTCAAAGAAGGCTCCACATTCAAGAAGACACAGGGAAGATAACCACTCTTCCCCCAATTAAAATAAAAAGAAGACTTGCCTTTCAAGAAAAGGACAAGCAGCCACAGGCAAAGGGAGCAAGGAAAACAACTCCACCACCATCAATGCACACATCACCGGTAGCAACTCCTCCACTGCTGCACTCCCCGACTCATACTACAATGAGTCAAGATGATCCCGATGCATGGGACCTTTACGATGCTCCAGTATCGGACAACAGCCCAGACTCGTACCCTGCGAGGCCGTCCCCACCTGAGGACAGTACATCTTACACACAGGTGGTCGCAAGGGCAGCTGCTTTCCATAACGTCACCTTGCATTCCGAACCAATTGAGGATGACTTTTTGTTTAACACGCTATCCTCCACTCATAGCCAATACCAAAGCCTACCTATGCTTCCAGGAATGCTAAAACATTCAAAACAAATCTTTCAGGATCCTGTTAAAGGCCGAGCCATAACTCCAAGGGTGGAGAAAAAGTACAAGCCACCGCCAACAGATCCAGTTTATATTACAACGCAGTTAACACCAGACTCAGTAGTTGTCGGGGCAGCTCGTAAGAGAGCGAACTCTCATACCTCGGGGGACGCACCACCTCCAGACAAGGAGAGTCGCAAATTTGATGCTGCGGGCAAAAGGGTTGCAGCACAAGCAGCAAACCAATGGCGCATTGCCAATTCACAAGCACTTTTGGCAAGATACGCTAGAGCTCACTGGGATGAGATGCAGCATTTCATAGAACACTTACCCAAGGAGTTCCAGAAAAGAGCACAACAAGTGGTGGAAGAAGGACAAAGTATCTCTAATAATCAGATACGGTCTTCAATGGATGCAGCAGATACGGCTGCAAGGAAAGTAAATACTGCAATAGCAATAAGAAGGCACGCATGGCTGCGCACGTCAGGGTTCAAGCCGGAAATTCAACAAGCCGTGCTAAATATGCCATTTAATGAACAGCAGTTGTTTGGGCCGGAAGTCAACACTGCTATTGATAAACTCAAGAAAGACACTGATACAGCAAAAGCCATGGGCGCACTCTACTCCCCGCAGAGCAGAGGCACATTTCGCAAAACACCTTTTAGGGGAGGGTTTCGAGGGCAACCTACAGAAACCACAACATCACAAACAAGGCCCACTTACCAAAGCCAATATCAGCGGGGAGGTTTTCGGGGGCAATATAGAGGGGGACAGTTCCAGAAAAATAGAGGAAAGTTCCAAAGCCCCAAAACTCCTCAAAATAAGCAGTGACTTACAAGTCACACATCCCCATCACATAACACCTGTGGGGGGGGGGGGGAGACTAAGCCAATTTTACAAACATTGGGAGGAGATAACAACAGATACTTGGGTACTAGCAATTATCCAGCATGGTTATTGCATAGAATTTCTCAAATTACCTCCAACAGTCCCACCGAAAACACACACTGTGTCAAAACAACATATAGATCTTCTAGGATTAGAAGTTCAAGCATTGCTACAAAAAGAAGCAATATAATTAGTACCAAAACAAGAATTAAACACAGGAGTTTACTCACTGTACTTTCTAATACCCCAAAAAGACAAGAGTCTAAGACCTATACTAGATCTCAGAACATTAAATACATACATCAAATCAGACCACTTTCACATGGTTACATTACAAGAAGTAATCCCACTGCTCAAACAACAAGACTACATGACAACACTGGATCTAAAGGATGCATATTTCCATATACCAATACATCCTTCACACAGAAAGTACCTAAGGTTTGTATTCCAAGGGATACATTACCAATTCAAAGTGTTGCCATTCGGAATAACAACTGCGCCAAGAGTTTTTACAAAATGTCTGGCAGTAGTAGCTGCACATATCAGAAGGCAGCAAATACATGTGTTCCCGTACCTAGACGATTGGTTAATCAAAACCAACACGCAAATACAGTGTTCACAACACACAAAATATGTCATAGAAACCCTACACAAACTAGGTTTCTCAATCAACTACCCAAAGTCACACCTTCTGCCGTGTCAAACACAGCAATACCTAGGGGCAACAATCAACACAGTAAAAGGGATTGCCACTCCAAGTCCACAAAGAGTTCAAACATTTCACAATGTAATACAAGCCATGTATCCAAAACAAAAGATACAGGTCAAAATGGTAATGAAACTGCTAGGCATGATGTCTTCATGCATAGCCATTGTCCCAAATGCAAGGCTGCACATGCGGCCCTTACAACAGTGCCTAGCATCACAATGGTCACAAGCACAGGGTCAACTTCTAGATCTGGTGTTGATAGACCGCCAAACATACATCTTGCTTCAATGGTGGAACAGTATAAATTTAAACCAAGGGCGGCCTTTTCAAGACCCAGTGCCACAATATGTGATAACGACAGATGCATCCATGACAGGGTGGGGAGCACACCTCAATCAGCACAGCATCCAAGGACAATGGGACATACAGCAAAGACAGTTTCACATAAATCACTTAGAACTGTTAGCGGTATTTCTAGCGCTGAAAGCATTTCAACCCATAATAACCCACAAATACATTCTTGTCAAAACAGACAACATGACAACAATGTATTACCTAAACAAACAGGGAGGGACACACTCAACACAGTTGTGTCTCCTGACACAAAAAATATGGCATTGGGCGATTCACAACCACATTCGCCTAATAGCACAATTTATTCCAGGGATTCAGAATCAGTTAGCAGACAATCTCTCTCGGGATCACCAACAGATCCACGAATGGGAAATTCACCCCCAAATACTGAACACTTCCGAATTTGGGGAACACCACAAATAAATCTATTTGCAACAAAGGAAAACTCAAAATGCCAAAACTTCGCATCCAGGTACCCACAACATCAGTCTCAGGGCAATGCGCTATGGATGAACTGGTCAGGGATATTTGCGTACGCTTTTCCCCCTCTCCCACTCCTTCCATATCTAGTAAACAAGTTGAGTCAAAACAAACTCAAACTCATACTAATAGCACCAACATGGGCAAGACAACCTTGGTACACAACACTACTAGACCTTTCAGTAGTACCTCATGTCAAACTACCAAACAGACCAGATTTGTTAACACAACACAAACAACAGATCAGACATCCAAATCCAGCATCGCTGAATCTAGCAATTTGGCTCCTGAAATCCTAGAATTCGGGCACTTAGACCTCACACAAGAATGTATGGAGGTCATAAGACAAGCTAGGAAGCCTACCACTAGACACTGCTATGCAAATAAGTGGAAAAGATTTGTTTATTACTGCCATAATAATCAAATTCAACCCTTACACGCATCTGCAAAAGATATAGTAGGATACTTACTACATTTGCAAAAGTCAAAACTAGCTTTCTCTTCCATAAAAATACATCTTACTGCAATTTCAGCTTACCTGCAAATTACGCACTCAACTTCATTATTTAGGATACCAGTCATAAAAGCATTTATGGAAGGCCTAAAGAGAATTATACCACCAAAAACACCACCAGTTCCTTCATGGAACCTCAACATTGTCTTAACACGACTCATGGGTCCACCTTTTGAGCCCATGCACTCTTGTGAAATGCAATACTTAAGGTGGAAAGTTGCATTTTTAATTGCCATCACATCTCTAAGAAGAGTGAGTGAAATTCAAGCATTTACCATTCAAGAACCATTTATTCAAATACACAAAAATAAAGTAGTTCTACGGACAAATCCTACATTTTTACCAAAAGTAATCTCACCGTTCCACTTGAATCAAACGGTAGAATTACCAGTGTTCTTCCCACAGCCAGATTCTGTAGCTGAAAGAGCACTACATACATTAGACATCAAAAGAGCACTAATGTACTACATTGACAGAACAAAACTAATTTGAAAAACAAAACAACTATTTATTGCCTTTCAAAAACCTCATACAGGAAATCCAATTTCAAAACAAGGCATTGCTAGATGGATAGTTAAGTGCATTCAAACCTGCTATCTTAAAGCTAAAAGAGAGCTGCCTATTACACCAAAGGCACACTCAACCAGAAAGAAAGGTGCTACCATGGCCTTTCTAGGAAATATTCCAATGAACGAAATATGTAAGGCAGCAACATGGTCTACGCCTCATACATTTACCAAGCACTACTGTGTAGATGTGTTAACTGCACAACAGGCAACAGTAGGTCAAGCTGTACTAAGAACATTATTTCAAACTACTTCAACTCCTACAGGCTGAACCACCGCTTTTGGGGAGATAACTGCTTACTAGTCAATGTACAGCATGTGTATCTGCAGCTACACATGCCATCGAACGGAAAATGTCAGTTACCCAGTGTACATCTGTTCGTGGCATTAGTCGCTGCAGATTCACATGAGCCCATCCGCCTCCCCGGGAGCCTGTAGCCGTTTAGAAGTAGATCTTGAACATTTGTACATTGGTAAATATATTACTTTAAAATTCATTATATACATACGTATTCACTCCATTGCATGGGCACTATTACTAGCATACACAACTCCTACCTCACCCTCTGCGGGGAAAACAATCTAAGATGGAGTCGACGCCCATGCGCAATCGAGTCGAAATGGGAGGAGTCCCTCGGTCTCGTGACTCGAAAAGACTTCTTCGAAGAAAAACAACTTGTAACACTCCGAGCCCAACACCAGATGGCGGGATGTGCACAGCATGTGAATCTGCAGCGACTAATGCCACAAACAGATGTACACTGGGTAAGTGACATTTTCCATATATATATATATATATATATATATATATATATATATATATATATATATATATATATAGTAAACACCATAAAAGGATTGTGCACCATGAATATCAGGAAACAAATCACATAACTTGTCAACTCAAATATTACATAATAAATATCTTAGAATAGTGGCATACAATAAACAACATGAAATAAACTCGAGGAGAGAATCGCTCGTCTTGCCGATTCCAGTGTCACCATGTAAAATACCAAGAAATGGTAGCACGAAATGAATATCAAAGTCAAATCATCATTAATCGAATCGCGCGTCTTGCCGATTCGTAAAACACGATGTAAATGTCAAGAAATAACATCTCACAATAAATAACAAGATCAAAGTACAATGAAACAAATCGCGCTTCTTTTGCTGATTCTTAAGCCACCATGTAAATGTCAAGAAATGGTAGCGCACAATGAACAACAAAGTTAATTCCTCATGAAACAAGTTGTGCGTCTTGCCAATTCGTAAAGCATCATGTAAATGTCAAGAAATAGTAGCGCGCAATGGACAACAATGTTTAAACACCATAAAACGAAGTGCGCGTCTTGCCGATTCTTAAGCCACCATGCCAATGTCAAGAAATGGTAGCACGCAATGGATAACAAAGTCAAACCTTTATGGAACAAATCGCGCGTCTTGCCTATTTGTAAACTACCATAAAAATGTCAAGAAATGGTAGCGCGCAAGTAATCTGTTACTCATTTACAAATTAAACCAAGAATATGAAAATTCTCAATAACGGTGTCGGAAACAGGCCAACCACTGTCTTACCGCCTGGAACAATGATCACCAGTGAAGGATGAAGGGCAGAAGACTGGAAGATCCAAATAGGCAGCCGGGGCAGGAGCTCAGGAAGAAGCTGCTGCTCTGCACCAGGACCTCTGAATAGAGAGCACTGGGAGTTGGGCCAGCTCTCTTTTATAGAGTCTTGGCCCAGCCCAGAACCACGCCCAGCCATGTTGCAGGGAAAGTCTCTGGAAGCCCTGGAAAGGGGCCACACCCTAACACACTCTGAAAACCTGCAGCAATACATTGCAAAGGAACAGTATTTGTAAGCATATTAAAAATACGTTTTCAGGATTGAACTCTGCAATGCAAAAGGTTAAACCACAACGTATCAGCACAATACATAAATTACTTTGTTTTGAGAGTGCTGGGTTTTTGCATTTTTGTCGCCAATAGAGCGCGTACTGCTCTGGTGTTGACACAGTCCACCGTTGGGGGTTCAAGGCACCCCCAAAGTCACCGCACCAGCAACACAGGGCCTGTCAGGTGCAGAGGTCAAAGGACAGCCCAAAACAGACAGGTGCCTATGAAGAACAGGGGTGCTCCGGTTCCAGTCTGTCAGCAGGTAAGTACCTTCGGAGTCTTCTGAGGGCAGACCAGGGGGGTTTTGTAGAGCACTGGGGGGACACAAGTAGGCACACAAAGCACACCCTCAGCGGCTTAGGGGTGGCCGGGTGCAGTGTGCAAAGCAGGTGCTGGTTTTGTAATTGAAATCAATGGAGGGACCCAGGGGTCACTCTAGCGGTGCAGGCAGGGCACAGGGGAACTTCTCGGCCATCCACTGACTGGGCTAGGCAGAAGGTTGCCTGATGGTCACTCCTGCACTGGAGTTCGGTTCCTTCTGGTCCTGGTGGCTGCGGGTCCAGTGCTTGGTCCAGGCATCGGGTTCCTTGTTACAGGTAGTCGTGGTCAGGGGGAGCCTCGCTGTTGGGGCCCAGGGGGGTCGTCTCTGGTTACTCACGAGGTCGCAGTCGCCTGGGAGTCCTCCCTGTAGTGTTGGTTCTCTGGAGCTCGAGCTGGGGATGTCTGGTGCAGAGGGTGAAGTCTCACGCTTCCGTGAGTTCTTTAAAAGTTGCTTCTTTGTTGCAAAGATGTTGCTGTGGGTGAACAGTGCTGCTGTTCTCAGGAGTTTCTTGGTTCTTCGGGTTTCAGGGCAGTCCTTTGAGGCTTCAGAGGTCGCTAGTCCCTGTCGGATGTGTCGCTGTGCAGATTTCTTTGAGTCAGTAGACAGGCTGGTAGGGCTGGGGCCAAAGCAGTTGTCATCTCCGTTGTCTCTGCAGGGCTTTCAGGTCAGCAGTCCTTCTTCTTGTTTCAGGTTGGAGGAATCTGATTTCCTGGGTTCTCGGGTGCCCCTAAATACTAAATTTAGGGGTGTGTTTAGGTCAGGAGGGCAGTAACCAATGGCTACTGTCCTGGAGGGTGGCTACACCCTCTTCGTGCCTCCTCCTTGAGGGGAGGGGGGCACATCCCTAATCCTATTGGGGGGGATCCTCCAAATTTAAGATGGAGGATTTCTAAAGGCAGGGCTCACCTCAGTTCAGGACACCTTAGGGGCTGTCCTGACTGGCGGGTGGCTCCTCCTTGTTTTTCTCATCATCTCCTCCAGCCTTGCCGCCAAGTGGGGGCAGTGGCCGGAGGGGCGGGTATCTCCACTAGCTGGGATGCCCTGGGGTGCTATAACAAAAGGCATGAGCCTTTGAGGCTCACCGCAAGGTGTTACAGTTCCTGCAGGGGGAGGTGAGAAGCACCTCCACCCAGTATAGGCTTTGTTCCTGGCCACAGAGTGACAAAAGCACTCTCCCCATGTGGCCAGCAACTTGTCTGGTTGTGGCAGGCTGGCTGAAACTGGTCAGCCTAGCTCTAGGAGTCGGACTGGTATTCAGGGGGCATCTCTAAGATGCCCTCTGGGTGCATTTTACAATAAATTCCACACTGGCATCAGTGGGCATTTATTGTGCTGAGACGTTTGATACCAAACTTCCCAGATTTCAGTGTAGCCATTTTGGAACTGTGGAGTTTGTGTTTGACAAACTCCCAGACCGTATACTCTTATGGCTACCCTGCACTTACAAAGGCTAAGGTTTTGCTTAGGCACTGTAGGGGCATAGTGCTCATGCAGATGTGGTATAGTGTACCCTACCTTAGGGCTGTAAGGCCTGCTAGAGGGTTGAATTACCTATGCCACAGGCAGTGTGAGGTTGGCATGGCACTCTGAGGGGAGTGCCATGTCGACGTAGTCATTTTCTCCCCACCAGCACACACAAGCTGTTAGGCAGTGTGCATGTGCTGAGTGAGGGGTCCCCAGGGTGGCATAATACATTCTGCAGCCCCTAGAGACCTTCCCTGGCATCAGGGCCCTTGGTACCAGGGGTACCATTTACAAGGGACTTATCTGACTGCCAATTGTGGGGAAAAAGGTACAGTTTAGGGAAAGAACACTGGTGCTGGGGCCTGGTTAGTAGGGTCCCAGCACACTATCAGTCATAACTGGCATCAACAAAAGGCAAAACGTCAGTGGGTAACTATGCCAAGGAGGCATTTCCTTACAGTACACAAACACAAAGTAGTACTTAGGACTAATCCAAAATTTGGCCCTAAAGTGGTTTCACCTTTTCACATTAATCAGTAGGTGGAATTGCCAGTCTTATTTCCATAGCCAGACTCTACTGCTAAAAAAGCTCTCCACATTCTTGATCTCAAAAGACCTCTAATGTATTATGTAGACAGAAGAAACAACTTTAGGAAAACTAAACAACTTTTTGTTGCTTTTCAACAACCTCATAAAGGTAATCCCATTTCAAAACAAGGATTAGCTAGATGGATTGTAAAACATATTCAAACATGCTACCTCAAAGCAAAGGCAGATATTAGTAACTCCAAAAGCACATTCCACTAGAAAAAAGATGCCTCCGTGGCATTCTTAGGAAATATACCAATGGCAGATATATGCAAGGCAGCCATATGGTCCACACAACATACATTCACTAAACATTACTGTGTGGATGTTATCTAGACAGCAAGCCAATGTTGGCCAAGCAGAGCTAAAAACACTATTTCAAACTACTTCAACTCCTATGGGTTAACCACTGCTTACTTGGGAGGAGAACTGTTTTTTAATCTATGCACAGCATGTGTATCTGAAGCTACACATGCCATCAAACAGGAAATATCACTTACCAGTGTACATCTGTTCGTGGCATGTAGTGCTGCAAACTTACATGTGCCCTCCCTCCTCCCCGGGAGCCTGAAGTCATTGTAGTACTTAATTATGTAAATATGTATATACATTGCATGGACATCTTCTTTACTTTCTCTCTCTCTCTCTCCCTCTCTCTCTCTCTCTATCTATATATATATATATATATATATATATATATATATATATATATACAGGGAGTGCAGAATTATTAGGCAAGTTGTATTTTTGAGGATTAATTTTATTATTGAACAACAACCATGTTCTCAATGAACCCAAAAAACTCATTAATATCAAAGCTGAATATTTTTGGAAGTAGTTTTTAGTTTGTTTTTAGTTTTAGCTATGTTAGGGGGATATCTGTGTGTGCAGGTGACTATTACTGTGCATAATTATTAGGCAACTTAACAAAAAAAAATATATACCCATTTTAATTATTTATAATTACCAGTGAAACCAATATAACATCTCAACATTCACAAATATACATTTCTGACATTCAAAAACAAAACAAAAACAAATCAGTGACCAATATAGCCACCTTTCTTTGCAAGGACACTCAAAAGCCTGCCATCCATGGATTCTGTCAGTGTTTTGATCTGTTCACCATCAACATTGCGTGCAGCAGCAACCACAGCCTCCCAGACACTGTTCAGAGAGGTGTACTGTTTTCCCTCCTTGTAAATCTCACATTGGATGATGGACCACAGGTTCTCAATGGGGTTCAGATCAGGTGAACAAGGAGGCCATGTCATTAGATTTCCTTCTTTTATACCCTTTCTTGCCAGCCACGCTGTGGAGTACTTGGACACGTGTGATGGAGCATTGTCCTGCATGAAAATCATGTTTTTCATGAAGGATGCAGACTTCTTCCTGTACCACTGCTTGAAGAAGGTGTCTTCCAGGAACTGGCAGTAGGACTGGGAGTTGAGCTTGACCCCATCCTCAACCCGAAAAGGCCCCACAAGCTCATCTTTGATGATACCAGCCCAAACCAGTACTCCACCTCCACCTTGCTGGCATCTGAGTCGGACTGGAGCTCTCTGCCCTTTACCAATCCAGCCACGGGCCCATCCATCTGGCCCATCAAGACTCACTCTCATTTCATCAGTCCATAAAACCTTAGAAAAATCAGTCTTGAGATATTTCTTGGCCCAGTCTTGACGTTTCAGCTTGTGTGTCTTGTTCAGTGGTGGTCGTCTTTCAGCCTTTCTTACCTTGGCCATGTCTCTGAGTATTGCACACCTTGTGCTTTTGGGCACTCCAGTGATGTTGCAGCTCTGAAATATGGCCAAACTGGTGGCAAGTGGCATCGTGGCAGCTGCACGCTTGACTTTTCTCAGTTCATGGGCAGTTATTTTGCGCCTTGGTTTTTCCACACGCTTCTTGCGACCCTGTTGACTATTTTGAATGAAACGCTTGATTGTTCGATGATCACGCTTCAGAAGCTTTGCAATTTTAAGAGTGCTGCATCCCTCTGCAAGATATCTCACTATTTTTGACTTTTCTGAGCCTGTCAAGTCCTTCTTTTGACCCATTTTGCCACAGGAAAGGAAGTTGCCTAATAATTATGCACACCTGATATAGGGTGTTGATGTCATTAGACCACACCCCTTCTCATTACAGAGATGCACATCACCTAATATGCTTAATTGGTAGTAGGCTTTCGAGCCTATACAGCTTGGAGTAAGACAACATGCATAAAGAGGATGATGTGGTCAAAATACTCATTTGCCTAATAATTCTGCACTCCCTGTATATATACAGTTGTACATACACAATTCTTCACTCCTTACTTCACCCTCCTGCGGGAAAACAACCTAATAAAGGTGTCAATGTCCATGCACACTATCACCAAGAGGAGGAGTCACTCAATCCCATGACTCGAGAAAACACTTCTTAGAAGAAAATCAACATGTAACACTCCGAGCCCAACACTAGATGGCGAGATATGCACAGCATGTGAATCTTCAATACTACATGCCACGAACAGATGCACACTGGTAAGTGACATATATATTTATATATATATATATATATATATATATATATATATATATATATATATATATATATTTCATGGCATGTGTAGCTGCAGATACACATGCTGTGCACATCCCGCCATCTGGTGTTGGGCTCGGAGTGTTACAAGTTGTTTTTCTTCGAAGAAGTCTTTTCGAGACACGAGACCGAGGGACTCCTCCCATTTCGACTCCATTGCGCATGGGCGTCGACTCCATCTTAGATTGTTTTTTTTCCGCCATCGGGTTCGGACGTGTTCCTTTTTGCTCCGTGTTTCGGGTCGGAAAGTTAGTTAGAATCTCGGAAAAAACGTCGGTATTGTTTGCGTTCGGTATCGGGTTAGTTACAACAGATCAACACCGAATTTTGAAGAGCTCCGGTGGTCCTTCGGGTTTTTTTTCGATCCCCCGTCGGGGCCTGGTCGGCCCGGCCACGTGTGACTTCAAGGCTGATGGAACGGACCCCATTCCGCTTCTGTCCAAAATGCCATAACAAGTATCCGTATACGGATCAGCATCTGGTCTGTAACTTGTGCTTGTCTCCAGAGCACAAGGAAGATACTTGTGAAGCCTGTCGAGCGTTTCGGTCGAGGAAGACATTAAGAGACCGAAGAGCCAGAAGACTGCAGATGGCGTCGACGCCGACAGGACAAGAGTGTTTCGAGGAGGAAGAGGAAGCTTCCTCTATCCACGAGTCGGACTCGGAAGAGCTCGAGGCCGAAGAAATGCCGAAAACCGTGAGTAAGACGTCAAAACATAAGACTCAAGAGAAGTCAACAAAAGCCCAGGGGACGCCACCGCCAACAGGCCATGGCTTAACCCAAAAATTAGGTGACCGATCCAAGGCACCGAAAAAGGGCACGCTTGTGTCGAAGTCATCCGACTCCGGTCGAGATACCGCCACACAGCAATCTCGGACCTGAGACATCGGCTCAGAGAAATTTCGGCACCGGGACAGCGGCACCGAACAAGTTTGGCACCGAGACACCACCACGCCGAAAATTAAAAAGGTTTCTTCGGAGCCTAAAAAGACGTCCGAAAAAGTTTCGATTCCGAAACATCCAGCCTCGGAGCCGAAAACAGGTTCCTATATAGAGGAACAAGGATTGTCCTCCCAAATGCAAAAGCATAGATTCGGAGAGGAACTTGAAGCAGTAGAGCCAGACTATACTCAAAGAAGGCTCCACATTCAAGAAGACACAGGGAAGATAACCACTCTTCCCCCAATTAAAATAAAAAGAAGACTTGCCTTTCAAGAAAAGGACAAGCAGCCACAGGCAAAGGTAGCAAGGAAAACAACTCCACCACCGTCAGTGCACACATCACCGGTAGCAACTCCTCCACTGATGCACTCCCCGACTCATACTACAATGAGTCAAGATGATCCCGATGCATGGGACCTTTACGATGCTCCAGTATCGGACAACAGCCCAAACTCGTACCCTGCCAGGCCGTCCCCACCTGAGGACAGTACATCTTACACACAGGTGGTCGCAAGGGCAGCTGCTTTCCATAACGTCACCTTGCATTCCGAACCAATTGAGGATGACTTTTTGTTTAACACGCTATCCTCCACTCATAGCCAATACCAAAGCCTACCTATGCTCCTAGGAATGCTAAAACATTCAAAACAAATCTTTCAGGATCCTGTTAAAAGCCGAGCCATAACTCCAAGGGTGGAGAAAAAGTATAAGCCACCGCCAACAGATCCAGTTTATATTACAACGCAGTTAACACCAGACTCAGTAGTTGTTGGGGCAGCTCGTAAGAGAGCGAACTCTCATACCTCAGGGGACGCACCACCTCCAGACAAGGAGAGTCGCAAATTTGATGCTGCGGGCAAAAGGGTTGCAGCACAAGCAGCAAACCAATGGCGCATTGCCAATTCACAAGCACTTTTGGCAAGATACGATAGAGCTCACTGGGATGAGATGCAACATTTCATAGAACACTTACCCAAGGAGTTCCAAAAAAGAGCACAGCAAGTGGTGGAAGAAGGACAAAGTATCTCTAATAATCATGTACGGTCTTCAATGGATGCAGCAGATACGGCTGCAAGGACAGTAAATACTGCAATAACAATAAGAAGGCACGCATGGCTGCGCACGTCAGGGTTCAAGCCGGAAATTCAACAAGCCGTGCTAAATATGCCATTTAATGAACAGCAGTTGTTTAGGCCGGAAGTCGACACTGCTATTGATAAACTCAAAAAAGACACTGATGCAGCAAAAGCCATGGGCGCAGTCTACTCCCCGCAGAGCAGAGGCACATTTCGCAAAACACCTTTTAGGGGAGGGTTTCGAGGGCAACCTACAGAAACCACAACATCACAAACAAGGCCCACTTACCAAAGCCAATATCAACGGGGAGGTTTTCGGGGGCAATATAGAGGGGGACAATTCCAGAAAAATAGAGGAAAGTTCCAAAGCCCCAAAACTCCTCAAAATAAGCAGTGACTTACAAGTCACATATCCCCATCACATAACACCTGTGGGGGGGGAGACTAAGCCAATTTTGCAAACATTGGGAGGAGATAACAGATACTTGGGTACTAGCAATTATCCAGCATGCTTATTGCATAGAATTTCTCAAATTCCCTCCAACAGTCCCACCAAAAACACACAGTATGTCAAAACAACATATAGATCTTCTAGGATTAGAAGTTCAAGCATTGCTCCAAAAAGAAGCAATAGAATTAGTACCAAAACAAGAATTAAACACAGGAGTTTACTCACTGTATTTTCTAATACCCAAAAAAGACAAGACTCTAAGACCTATACTAGATCTCAGAATATTAAATACATACATCAAATCAGACCACTTTCACATGGTTACATTACAAGAAGTAATCCCACTGCTCAAACAACAAGACTACATGACAACACTGGATCTAAAGGATGCATATTTCCATATACCAATACATCCTTCACACAGAAAGTACCTAAGGTTTGTATTCCAAGGGATACATTACCAATTCAAAGTGTTGCCATTCGGAATAACAACTGCGCCAAGAGTTTTTACAAAATGTCTGGCAGTAGTAGCTGCACATATCAGAAGGCAGCAAATACATGTGTTCCCGTACCTAGACGATTGGTTAATCAAAACCAACAAGCAAATACAGTGTTCACAACACACAAAATATGTCATAGAAACCCTACACAAACTAGGTTTCTCAATCAACTACCCAAAGTCACACCTTCTGCCATGTCAAACACAGCAATACCTAGGGGCAACAATCAACACAGTAAAAGGGATTGCCACTCCAAGTCCACAAAGAGTTCAAACATTTCACAATGTAATACAAGCCATGTATCCAAAACAAAAGATACAGGTCAAAATGGTAATGAAACTGCTAGGCATGATGTCTTCATGCATAGCCATTGTCCCAAATGCAAGGCTGCACATGCGGCCCTTACAACAGTGCCTAGCATCACAATGGTCACAAGCACAGGGTCAACTTCTAGATCTGGTGTTGATAGACCGCCAAACATACATATCGCTTCAATGGTGGAACAGTATAAATTTAAACCAAGGGCGGCCTTTTCAAGACCCAGTGCCACAATACGTGATAACGACAGATGCATCCATGACAGGGTGGGGAGCACACCTCAATCAGCACAGCATCCAAGGACAATGGAACTTACAGCAGAGACAGTTTCATATAAATCACTTAGAACTGTTAGCAGTATTTCTAGCGCTGAAAGCATTTCAACCCATAATAACCCACAAATACATTCTTGTCAAAACAGACAACATGACAACAATGTATTACCTAAACAAACAGGGAGGGACACACTCGACACAGTTGTGTCTCCTGACACAAAAAATATGGCATTGGGCGATTCACAACCACATTCGCCTAATAGCACAATTTATTCCAGGGATTCAGAATCAGTTAGCAGACAATCTCTCTCGGAATCCCCAACAGATCCACGAATGGGAAATTCACCCCCAAATACTGAACACTTACTTCCAAATTTGGGGAACACCACAAATAGATCTATTTGCAACCAAGGAAAACTCAAAATGCCAAAACTTCGCATCCAAGTACCCACAACATCAGTCTCAGGGCAATGCGCTATGGATGAACTGGACAGGGATATTTGCGTATGCTTTTCCCCCTCTCCCACTCCTTCCAGATCTAGTAAACAAGTTGAGTCAAAACAAACTCAAACTCATACTAATAGCACCAACATGGGAAGACAACCTAGGTACACAACACTACTGGACCTTTCAGTAGTACCTCATGTCAAACTACCAAACAGACCACATCTGTTAACACAACACAAACAACAGATCAGACATCCAAATCCAGCATCGCTGAATCTAGCAATTTGGCTCCTGAAATCCTAGAATTCAGGCACTTAGACCTCACACAGGAATGTATGGAGGCCATAACACAACCTAGGAAGCCTACCACTAGACACTGCTATGCAAATAAGTGGAAAAGATTTGTTTATTACTGCCATAATAATCAAATTCAACCCTTAAACGCATCTGCAAAAGATATAGTAGGATACTTACTACATTTGCAAAAGCCAAAACTAGCTTTCTCTTCCATAAAAATACATCTTACTGCAATTTCAGCTTACCTGCAAATTACGCACTCAACTTCATTATTTAGGATACCAGTCATAAAAGCATTTATGGAAGGCCTAAAGAGAATTATACCACCAAGAACACCACCAGTTCCTTCATGGAACCTCAACTTTGTCTTAACACGACTCATGGGTCCACCTTTTGAGCCCATGCACTCTTGTGAAATGCAATACTTAAGGTGGAAAGTTGCATTTTTAATTGCCATCACATCTCTAAGAAGAGTGAGTGAAATTCAAGCATTTACCATTCAAGAACCATTTATTCAAATCCACAAAAATAAAGTAGTCCTACGGACAAATCCTAAATTTTTACCAAAAGTAATCTCACCGTTCCACTTGAATCAAACGGTAGAACTACCAGTGTTCTTCCCACAGCCAGATTCTGTAGCTGAAAGAGCACTACATACATTAGACATCAAAAGAGCACTAATGTACTACATTGACAGAACCAAACTCATTTGAAAGACAAAACAACTATGTATTGCCTTTCAAAAACCTCATACAGGAAATCCAATTTCAAAACAAGGCATTGCTAGATGGATAGTTAAGTGCATTCAAACCTGCTATCTTAAAGCTAAAATAGAGCTGCCTATTACACCAAAGGCACACCCAACCAGAAAGAAAGGTGCTACCATGGCCTTTCTAGGAAATATTCCAATGAACGAAATATGTAAGGCAGCAACATGGTCTACGCCTCATACATTTACCAACCACTACTGTGTAGATGTGTTAACTGCACAACAGGCAACAGTAGGTCAAGCTGTACTAAGAACATTATTTCAAACTACTTCAACTCCTACAGGCTGAACCACCGCTTTTGGGGAGATAACTGCTTACTAGTCTATGCACAGCATGTGTATCTGCAGCTACACATGCCATCGAACGGAAAATGTCACTTACCCAGTGTACATCTGTTCGTGGCATTAGTCGCTGCAGATTCACATGCGCCCACCCGCCTCCCCGGGAGCCTGTAGCCGTTTAGAAGTAGATCTTGAACATTTGTACATTTGTAAATATATTACATTAAAATTCATTATATACATACGTATTCACTCCATTGCATGGGCACTATTACTAGCATACACAACTCCTACCTCACCCTCTGCGGGGAAAACAATCTAAGATGGAGTCGACGCCCATGCGCAATGGAGTCGAAATGGGAGGAGTCCCTCGGTCTCGTGACTCGAAAAGACTTATGGCGGGATGTGCACAGCATGTGAATCTGCAGCGACTAATGCCACGAACAGATGTACACTGGGTAAGTGACATTATATATATATATATATATATATATATATATATATATATATATATATATATATATATATATATATATATAAAAAAAATTCCACCAGTAAAACAAAGGTTACAGTTATAGTTAGGTTGATGTTTTACCCATACAAAACCATAGAAATTCTGCAGTTATTTACTTATGTTAAGAAGCTATATCTTGTGGCCTAAAGTTACTTTCTGGCACAAGTTGTAGTTTTTTCAGACTATAAGTATAACTTTAACTGCTGAATTTCTATGGTTTCGTATGTGTAAAACATCAACCTAACTAAATATCCCAGTAACTTTAGTTTTTTTCAGTGAATTTCTATGTTTTTTTTTTTTTTTTTAAACGCATGTTACTATTTGTGTCAGGTTGCGGCAATCCAAGCCGATCAAGGCCTTGCTTTTCCCCAGGATCCAAGGAGTATCCAAGGAGTATCCAAGGAGAATCTGAGGAGTATCCAAGGACAATCCAAGGAGGATCTCGAATCTGCAGATCGGCTGGGGGAAAAAAAAAAGGGCAATTGTTTGCCTGACACCTCCATGTATCCTAGTGGGTCAATATACCTGTATCCTAACCCCTTATATGAAAGGAGCTCAACGGGGAAAGTGAAAAAAAAAATTATATTAACGTGACATTGGAACCATAATTGGCAAGGCCACGTTTGAGAGTCCAAATTGTCGAACTTACATACAATCCTTTACACTTTCCAACCACAAAAGGCGTAACCAGACGTCTCATACCTGGTCCAATCAACATTTGGTCAAATTCTCGAACATTACAATCATGATTCCAGTTACAGTTTTGAAATATTGGTACATAAGGTCAGAAAAACTAAAATAGTCACAGCGACCACAAGATATGTTAAACATACCGATCAGAAGACTTTCTGTTAATAAAGACAACATGTGCACATGAAGACAGCTATTTTTGCTTAAGCTAGCATGCATGAGTACACCACAGTGCTATCTCTGTGGCAAGCCTTGCTTCAAAGCTTTGTTTCGAGCAAGGGAAGTGAAAAACAATAAAAGTGGTTCATGGTGCTAAGAATTGTTCAACAGGCCTCCCTCTGTCATTGGATATCGTGGAGCCAGGGACCCCTACATGGACTCCATACCTAACAATGCAACTGCAATTGTAAATTTTTACACTGTTGCTCGCCCCTCCCCCCAGCAATGCAAGGAAGAAAATGACAGATGCAACTTTTCTGTCCGGTTATGGCCAGCCAATCGGGGCCTTGCTTTCCCTCCAAATCCAAGGAGGATCCGCGTCTCTAATTATGCAAATTTGTTTTTCATTTAATAACTACAAAAGTACTGTACGGATTTACACCAGATAACAAAAAGAGCTTTTTCTGGACCAAGATCTACCTTTCTGCCAAATTTCGTGTATTTCCGTCCAGTGGTTTTGGCGTTATCACTGTTCAAAATCCCTTTGGAAAAATGAATGAGGAAAACGCATTTTGGGACTCCCCCCTTTTTTCTCACTCCCCACTTGATGTATAAACCCGAAACTTTTGAGACAGCAGCTGATGTGAGTTTGAGTGTTTTTTGGAAAATTTATTGAAGATTCATCAAATGGTGCCAAAGTTATTAGCAAGAAAAAAATGCTTTTTTGTATAATTACCTAGTGGTGACCATCACTAGGTAATTTCCTAGTGGCGGGCGCACTAGGTAGTTATAGTTAGGACCAAAGTTCCATAGAAAAAGTGTTTTTTGACTTGCTTATATCTTTGGCACCTTTTGACGAATATACATGTAATTTCCCCAACAATGTACCCCTGTGATTCTAATTATGCATGTAAAGTTTCGGGGTGATCTGTCAAGCGGGGGCTGAATGAAGGCAGGGTTCAAAAAGGTTGCATTTCCACTGGTAATTCCCATAGGACGTTTAGGCACGACTACAACCCGAACCACTGGAATTTGGCAAAAGCTAGCTTTCAGTACTCAGGTTGTGCTTTCGCTTATTTGGTGTAAATCTGTCCAGTAATTTAGGAGAAATTAAAGGGAAAATAAATTTGAATATCTGAGGTCACAACAAACTTCGCAAAGATTAAGAGCTCTTGCACGGCAAATGCACAGTTCCGATTGGCTGCCAACACTTCACCAAGGAAGTGTAGGCAGCCATCTTGGGGATTGGCTTCAGCCGAGTCCCACACAAAAGTAAAAAGGGGAAAAAAAAGACAAGGGTCCAAAGTGGAGTCACCCTGATCCATTTACTCTGTGCTGGGGTTGCACAGAGATAAACCCCCACCTCACCCCCCCCCCCAGGTTAAAAAGCACTTAAAAAAAAAAATTGCTGCAATTTTGCTATGACCTTGTGAATTTGTGGAAAAAATCAATTTTTTAAAAAGCACAAAAAAGGGCACCACCTCACCCACCCTACAGTTTTGTAATTGAGTGCAGGGAGGTTGACCAGCCTCCCCGCAACCCTTGGGGACTACCATCTCACAGGGGCAGTTTTGGAATTGAGTGCAGGACGCCGCACAGCAGCCCCACGGACCGCCACCTCCCTGGAGCATTTTTGTAATTGAGTGCAAGGGGCTGCGCCCTCCGAGTCCCGGGGACCTCCACCACCCTCATGGAGCCAATGATGGCCCTGGGGACCGCACCCCCCAGGGCCGGCTCCTGCTGTGTCCCGGGGTGCCCACACCTGGGACATAGCTGTTTGCTGTGGCTTGACTGAGGCTTTACAACATGCTGACAAGTCACAGAAAGCACTCTGCTCGCAGCGAGAGAGAGCTGTCAAACGGCTCTCCCTCACTGCGAGCAGAGATTTTTTCAGTCACAGATGCAGGCAGGGAAACAGAGGAAACAATTGCTCTCTCAGAGAGGGAGCTGCTCTAGCAACTCCCTCTCTGAGACAGCAATGCTGGTTCCCGCAGGAGGCAGAGAGCCAGCTGGACCCAAGGGGGCCTTCAGGCTTCTGCCACTGTGCCAACAATCTGTCAGGCACCCAGGTCACATTGCTGGGCCAGGGGGGATGTGGTCCCTGAGGCTGAGATCGGCCCTGAGTAAGGGGGTCCATGCGTCCAACCTCCTGAAAAAAAAAAATAATAATAATTAGGCTGCCCCACATGGAATGCAGTCCCTCTGGCCAAGATCGGCCTGGGTAGCAGGGGCACGGAGCCCACCTCCCCCAATAAAATTCAATGTTTAGGCTGGGCTCTGGGGGATGGGTTCTCCTGGCCCGAGATCGGCCTAGGGAGCTTGGCAGTGCGGGATTGGGTTGTTATAAGGGTTGGCCACAGGTCCTACTCTCATGCTAGGCCCTGCGGCCGACCCCCGCTGTGCACTGTTGAAGGCTGCATGCACAGTGCAGAGTTGGGTGTTTATAGGGGTTGGCTGCACGCTATGCACAGTGCAGGTTTGGGTTGTTATAGGATTGGCTGCAGGGCGTGGCCGAAGGCCATTGATGGCGTGTTTGGATTAACGTATAGTATTGAAAATTACTCTATGTAGAAAACACATTGAAATTCACTGAAAAAAACAAAGGTTACAGAGATGTTATCTTTAGGTTCTGAATTTATTTGTACAAAAGCATAGAAATTTTGCAGTTATACTTAGTTCTTTCAGGTAACTGTAACTATAACTCGCACACTAACCATGCACTGCTAATTACCCCAGATATTATGGCAGTCATGAGAACTTATATAACATCCTTAAAAGCATAAAGGAAACATTAGCTGTCAATATTTTTTAATAAAAAGCTGTGCATGTTGGGGGGCATGAATTAGTTACCTTAAGGCACGCATTATAGTTACTTGAAAGAACTCTAAGTGCTGAATTTCTGTGGTCTTGTATGAGTAAATTCAGAACCTAACTTCAATGTCCCTATAACCTTTGTTTTTTCAGTGAATATATATATATGTTCGATGGCATGTGTAGCTGCAGATACACATGCTGTGCACAGTCCGCCGTCTGGTGTTGGGCTCGGAGTGTTACAAGTTGTTTTTCTTCGAAGAAGTCTTTTTCGAGTCACGAGACCGAGGGACTCCTCTCATTTCGACTCCATTGCGCATGGGCGTCGACTCCATCTTAGATTGTTTTTTTTCCGCCATCGGGTTCGGACGTGTTCCTTTTCGCTCCGTGTTTCGGGGCGGAAAGTGTTAGAATCTCAGAACAAAACGTCGGTATTGTTTGCGTTCGGTATCGGGTTAGTTAAGAACAAATCGACACCGAATTCTGAAGAGCTCCGGTGGCCCTTCGGGTTTTTTTTGATCCCCTGTCGGGGCCTGGTCAGCCCGGCCACACGTGACTACAAGGCTGATGGAACGGACCCCATTCCGCTTCTGCCCAAAATGCCATAACAAGTATCCGTATATGGATCAGCATTTGGTCTGTAACTTGTGCTTGTCTCCCGAGCACAAGGAAGATACTTGTGAAGCCTGTCGAGCGTTTCGGTCGAGAAAGACAGTAAGAGACCGAAGAGCCAGAAGACTGCAAATGGCGTAGACGCCGACAGGACAAGAGCGTTTCGAGGAGGAAGAAGAAGCTTTCTCCATCCACGAGTCGGACTCAGAAGAGCTCGAGGCCGAAGAAACGCCAAAAACCGTGAGTAAGACGTTGAAACATAAGACTCACAAGAAGTCAACTAAAGCCCAGGGGACGCCACCGCCAACAGGCCATGGCTTAACCCGAAAGATAGGTGACCGGCCATCGGCACCGAAAAAGGGCACGCTTGTGGCGAAGTCATCCGACTCAGGTCGAGATACCGCCACACAGCAACCTCGGACCCGAGACAGCGGCTCCGAAAAAATTTGGCACCGAAGACGTTCAGCACCGAGACACCACGCCGAAAATAAAAAAGGTTTCTTCGGAGCCTAAAAAGACATCCGAAAAAGTTTTGGTTCCGAAACATCCAGCCTCGGAGCCGAAAACAGGTTCCTACACAGAGGAACAAGGATTAACGTCCCAAATGCAAAAGCATAGATTTGGAGTGGAACTTGAAACTGTAGAGCCAGATTACACACAAAGAAGGCTCCACATTCATGAGGACACAGGGAAGATAACCACTCTTCCCCCAATTAAGATTAAAAGAAAACTTGCCTTTCAACAAAAGGACAAGCAGCCACAGGCAAAAGTGGCGAAGAGAACAACTCCACCACCATCAATACATGCATCACCAGCAACAACTCCACCACTGATGCACTCCCCAGCTCATACTACAATGAGTCAAGATGATCCCGATGCATGGGACCTTTACGACGCCCCAGTATCAGACAACAGCCCAGACTCGTACCCTGCAAGGCTGTCGCCACCTGAGGACAGTACATCTTACACACAGGTGGTCGCAAGGGCGGCTGCTTTTCACAACGTCAGCTTGCATTCCGAACCAATTGAGGATTACTTTTTGTTTAACACCCTATCATCCACCCATAGCCAGTACCAAAGCCTACCTATGCTCCCAGGAATGCTAAAACATGCCAAACAAATCTTTCAAGATCCTGTTAAAGGCAGAGCCATAACCCCAAGGGTAGAGAAAAAATACAAGCCACCGCCAACAGATCCCGTTTATATTACAACGCAATTAACACCGGACTCAGTAGTTGTCAGGGCAGCTCGTAAGAGAGCAAACTCTCATACCTCAGGGGACGCACCTCCTCCAGACAAGGAGAGTCGTAAATTTGATGCTGCGGGCAAAAGGGTAGCAGCACAAGCAGCAAACCAATGGCGCATTGCCAATTCACAGGCACTTTTGGCAAGATATGATAGAGCTCATTGGGATGAGATGCAGCATTTCATAGAACACTTACCAAAAGAGTTCCAGAAAAGGGCGCAACAGGTGGTGGAAGAAGGACAAAGTATCTCAAATAATCAGATACGGTCTTCAATGGATGCAGCAGATACGGCTGCAAGGACAGTAAACACTGCAATCACAATAAGAAGGCACGCATGGCTGCGTACTTCAGGGTTCAAGCCGGAAATTCAACAAGCCGTGCTAAATAGGCCCTTTAATGAACAGCAGTTGTTTGGACCGGAAGTCGACACTGCTATTGAGAAACTCAAGAAGGACACAGATACGGCTAAAGCCATGGGCGCGCTCTACTCCCCGCAGAGCAGATGCACTTTTCGCAAAACACCTTTTAGGGGAGGGTTTCGAGGTCAACCAACAGAAACCACAACATCACAAGCAAGGCCCACTTACCAGAGCCAATATCAGCGGGGAGGTTTTCGGGGGCAATATAGAGGGGCCAATTCCAAAAGAATAGGGGAAGTTCCAAAGCCCCAAAACTCCTCAAAATAAACAGTGACTTACAAGTCACACAGCCCCATCACATAACACCTGTGGGGGGGGAGACTAAGCCAATTTTACAAACATTGGGAAGAAATAACAACAGACAATTGTGTCTTAGCAATTATCCAGCATGGTTATTGCATAGAATTCCTCAAATTCCCTCCAAACATCCCACCGAAAACACACAGTATGTCAAAACAACATATAGACCTTCTAGGACTAGAAGTTCAAGCATTGCTACAAAAAGAAGCAATAGAATTAGTACCAAAACAACAAATAAACACAGGAGTTTACTCACTGTACTTTCTAATACCCAAAAAGGACGGCAGTCTGAGACCAATACTAGATCTCAGAACACTAAATACCTACATCAAATCAGACCACTTTCACATGGTTACATTACAAGACGTAATCCCACTGCTCAAACAACAGGACTACATGACAACACTAGACCTAAAGGATGCGTATTTCCATATACCAATACATCCTTCACACAGAAAATACCTAAGGTTCGTATTCCAAAAAATACATTACCAATTCAAAGTGTTGCCATTCGGAATAACAACTGCGCCAAGAGTTTTGACAAAATGCCTGGCAGTGGTAGCTGCACATATCAGAAGGCAGCAAATACATGTGCTCCCGTACTTAGACGACTGGTTAATCAAAACCAACACGCTAAGACAGTGTTCACAGCACACAAAATATGTCATACAAATCCTCCACAAACTAGGTTTCTCAATCAACTACACAAAGTCACACCTTATGCCGTGTCAAACACAGCAATACTTAGGAGCGACAATCAACACAGTAAAAGGGATTGCCACTCCAAGTCCACAGAGGGTTCAAACATTTCACAATGTAATACAGGCCATGTATCCAAAACAAAGGATACAAGTCAAAATGGTAATGAAACTGCTAGGCATGATGTTTTCATGCATAGCCATTGTCCCAAACGCAAGGTTGCACATGCGGCCCTTACAACAGTGCCTAGCATCACAATGGTCACAAGCACAGGGTCAGCTTCAAGATCTGGTGTTGATAGACCGCCAAACATACATCTCGCTTCTATGGTGGAACAGTATAAATTTAAACCAAGGGCGGCCTTTCCAAGACCCAGTGCCTCAATATGTGATAACAACAGATGCTTCCATGACAGGGTGGGGAGCACACCTCAATCAACACAGCATCCAAGGACAATGGGACATACAGCAAAGGCAGTTTCATATAAATCACTTAGAACTGTTAGCGGTATTTCTAGCGCTAAAAGCATTTCAACCCATAATAACCCACAAATACATTCTTGTCAAAACAGACAACATGACAACAATGTATTACCTAAACAAACAGGGAGGGACACACTCGACACAGTTGTGTCTCCTGACACAGAAAATATGGCATTGGGCGATTCACAACCACATTCGCCTAATAGCACAATTTATTCCAGGAATTCAGAATCAGTTAGCAGACAATCTCTCTCGGGATCACCAACAGATCCACGAATGGGAGATTCACCCCCAAATACTAAACACTTACTTCCAAATTTGGGGAACACCACAAATAGATCTATTTGCAACAAAGGAAAACTCAAAATGCCAAAACTTCGCATCCAGGTACCCACAAGATCAATCCGAAGGCAGTGCTCTATGGATGAACTGGTCAGGGATATTTGCGTACGCTTTTCCCCCTCTCCCGCTCCTTCCATATCTAGTAAACAGGTTGAGTCAAAACAAACTCAAACTCATACTAATAGCACCAACATGGGCGAGGCAACCCTGGTACACAACACTACTAGACCTTTCAGTAGTACCTCATGTCAAACTACCCAACAGACCAGATCTGTTAACACAACACAAACAACAGATCAGACATCCAAATCCAGCATCTCTGAATCTAGCAATTTGGCTCCTGAAATCCTAGAATTCGGACACTTAAACCTCACACAAGAATGTATGGAGGTCATAAGACAAGCTAGGAAACCTACCACTAGACACTGCTATGCAAATAAGTGGAAAAGATTTGTATATTACTGCCATAGTAATCAAATCCAGCCGTTACACGCATCTCCAAAAGATATAGTAGGATATTTACTACATTTACAAAAGTCAAATCTAGCCTTTTCTTCCATAAAGATACATCTTACCGCAATATCAGCTTACCTGCAAATTACTCATTCAACTTCATTATTTAGAATACCAGTCATAACAGCTTTTATGGAAGGCCTAAAGAGAATCATACCACCAAGAACACCACCTGTTCCTTCATGGAACCTCAACATTGTCTTAACACGACTCATGGGTCCACCATTTGAACCCATGCATTCTTGTGAAATGCAATACTTAACCTGGAAAGTTGCCTTTTTAATTGCCATCACATCTCTAAGAAGAGTGAGTGAAATTCAAGCTTTTACCATACAAGAACCATTTATTCAAATACACAAAAATAAAATAGTCCTACGAACGAATCCAAATTTTTTACCAAAGGTAATTTCACCGTTCCATTTGAATCAAACGGTAGAATTACCAGTGTTTTTCCCACAGCCAGATTCTGTAGCTGAAAGAGCACTACATACATTAGACATCAAAAGAGCGTTAATGTACTACATTGACAGAACAAAACTAATTCGGAAAACAAAACAACTATTTATTGCTTTTCAAAAACCTCATACAGGAAATCCAATTTCTAAACAAGGCATTGCTAGATGGATAGTTAAATGCATTCAAACCTGCTATATTAAAGCAAAGAGAGAGCTGCCTATTACACCAAGGGCACACTCAACCAGAAAGAAAGGTGCTACCATGGCCTTTCTAGGAAATATTCCAATGAACAAAATATGTAAGGCAGCAACATGGTCTACGCCTCATACATTTACCAAGCACTACTGTGTGGATGTGTTAAATGCACAACAGGCCACAGTAGGTCAAGCTGTACTAAGAATATTATTTCAAACTACTTCAACTCCTACAGGCTGAACCACCGCTTTTGGGGAGATAACTGCTTACTAGTCTATGCACAGCATGTGTATCTGCAGCTACACATGCCATCGAACGGAAAATGTCACTTACCCACTGTACATCTGTTCGTGGCATTAGTCGCTGCAGATTCACATGCGCCCACCCACCTCCCCGGCAGCCTGTAGCCGTTTCGAAGTAGAACTTGAACATTTGTACATTTGTAAATATATTACTTTAAGCTTCATTATGTACATACGTATTCACTCCATTGCATGGGCACTATAACTAGCATACACAACTCCTACCTCACCCTCTGCGGGGAAAACACTCTAAGATGGAGTCGACCCCCCTGCGCAATGGAGTCGAAATGAGAGGAGTCCCTCGGTCTCATGACTCGAAAAAGACTTCTTCGAAGAAAAACAACTTGTAACACTCCGAGACCAACACCAGACGGCGGACTGTGCACAGCATGTGAATCTGCAGCGACTAATGCCACGAACAGATGTACACTGGGTAAGTGACATTTTCCATATAGTGCATGGTGAGTGTGTGAGTTATAGTTACTTTAGGGGTCAAGTTATAGTTACTTGAAATAACTACTTTTGGTATGTACTTTAAATATTTGAAGTTGAAAAGAATTTAAAGCAGGGAAACAACCACTGACACACCTAGATTGGAACCTTTGACCTTCTGTGTGATGGTCAGAGACCTTAACCACTAGGCCATTGGTGACTCCTTACTATGCAGTGTCCAGAATGTTTGACATTCAATCCAAAGATTTTGATGGGAAAAAAGACGTAAATGTTCCATCACCAGGAATGTTTAACATTCAAAACACGAGTAAATAAACAGACACACTGCCATGAGATACCAGGATTTGAACCTTCAGCCTACTGAGTGACAGGCCAAGAGCTTTACCAGTAGGCCAGAGGTGAGTCCTTTCTGCTGTGTAAAGTCAATGTATGGAGAGGCCATTGCAATACCCTCTTTCTCTTACATCCCACTATGGGATGGAAGAGAGAGAGTGACGAGACTGCGGGATGAGCCTGAAGGCACCAGTGGTCCTAGCAGTCTCCCTGCGTCCTTTGGGAGCCAACATTGCTCCCACAAGCAGGGAGCTGCTTTCAAATTTCCCCTTAATGTGAAATGAATTGCCCTGTGGAGGTGGCGGTCTTCAGGGCTGCGGGGGGAAGCGTTGGCTCCACTCATGTTAATTTCATCCTTTGCTCCGGAGAAGTGGTGTCCCTGGGGGCGGAAGGGGGAGCATGCTCCCCCGTGTTAATTTAATCTTTTGGCACTTAACACCCTCTCTAGAACCATTTGAGGCACCGCTATTGTGAATATGCTTTATTTACCAAATTGTTTGATTGTTCGTCGGAGTAAACAGAGTGGGGAGTGTGTCAATTCGAACTGCTTAGAAGTTGTCATAGTGTTATAACTATCATCTTGGAAGTGTTACCGTTCCTGCTGCTACGTTTGACATAATAAAATACCATTGGAGGGAAAACAAAAGGGATTAATATGGTAAGTACTGCAAGAATCAGTAATCAAAGTTCAACCTTTGTTTTGGTAGTCAACAAGTAAATGTGATCCTCCTTAAAATACAGAGTTGTTCAGTCAAGAATAGTCAGTATGAATTAAAGAGAACATAAGGATACTTGTAAGTTTGCAAGACAAACATGCACCTTGGCATCAGTGATTCTTAACTCTGAATATTAAGGATTACATTTACTTTCTATACCTGCCTTGTAACCTTTCTACTAAAACATCATGCTAGCACCTTTTTGTGTAGTGAACTCAAACAGGGTCCAGTGAACACCAACTCTGTCTGGACCATGCAGCCACTTGCATGTGCAAGGCATCCATCATACATGCCCCTCGCATAATGAAGATAAAGAGCACAGTTATGGTGATTGATTGGACTTTTTACTGCAGAGAACCTGAAGACATCCTCTGCACATGGGTTTGTTAAAATCATGTGTCTCTGCACAAGAGTCTCATAACCAACACCAGTAGCCACTTTATAGTCTGGGCTGAGAGGGCTGATGTTATACTCAATAACAGATGTATACTTTGGACACCCACTGATATCGGAGCACAGTGAGCAACTCCAGTGGGGCTGCCTGATTATCAAACTCAGTGGCAGAAGAACTCAGGGCTGTCTAAAAAAACAGAGGCAGGACTGTGTCATTTTACAAAGCCCAGCAGAGGATCTTTGTTTACAGCAAGTTGTTTTCAATTTAAAGTCACTGGAGAGCACCAATGGTAGAAAAGAAGTACTAGGGGAACGTAACTTTAGGTATAGTACAGTGACTTACGGGACCAATCTCCTGGACTTATGATCAGTATTGAACAAGGGTCAGGACCACACCAACAGATCACACCGGTCGGCACTTGGGCAGCCGGGTGCAGAGGTGAGTACATTGTCAGATGCCCAATGTTAGTCATTGGGATCTGTCCGGTTGAAAAGAGGCTGCAGGTTAGGACTAGGCGTCCAGTTTGGTTGAGCCACTAAATGGGCTCAGGTCATGTGATTCTCGGGGACTTAGGGACACCGTTGGTCCTCTTCTCCTCAGTTTGACATGTCCTGGTGCAGAGGGTTCTTGGATTGTCAGGTGTCCATCACCGGTAGCAGTGGTGGTTGGGGGGGAGAGGAAGGGGCACAGAACAGGCTGCAAGCGTGGACACCTGGACTAGTGAGCTCAAGTCTCACGAGCCTGGGGGACGCAGAGACACCAGTGGTCCTTTTCTACTCGGTCTTGGGCATCCATGTGCAGAGGCGCAGTGGACCGTTGGGTTGACGTCACTGGAGATGGTTGAGGTTGGACTGCACAACGATGCTGCAGGCATCTGAATGAAGGTTGCAGTGGAGAAACCAGAGATGGACTTTGTCTCTGGAGGGGGTGTGGACCAGACTGGCACAGTGCAGTGGTACTGGTCTTTGTCGGTCCGGAGTCCTCTTCAGCGATTGTTGGGTGCCTGCAAGAATGCAGAGGAGCAGCTCTGCTACTCCACTGGAGTTCCCTAGTGCTGGGGCGAAGGTGGTGGGCTGTCTTTCTAGGCTTTTGGAGGTTCCAGCAGTTGGAGAACGAGACAACTTTGGCACAATTGTCAAAGTTAGCAGGCGGGCTGGCAGGACTGGGGCTGAGTCTGTCACTGTTCTTCAGTTCTCGTTCTTGCATCTTGGGGTGTAGGGTAGTAGCCAATGGGTTACTTACCCTTGAGGTCACTAGTCCCCCTTTGTAAGGAAATGCCTTCCTTGGCATGGTTACCCCCTGACCTTTTGCCTTTTGTTGATGCCAGTTATGACTGATAGAGTGGTGGGACCCTACTAACCAGGCCCCAGCACCAGTGTTCTTTCCCTAAACTGTACCTTTGTTCCCACAATTGACACAGCCCTGGCACACAGATAAGCCCCTTCTAAATGGTACCCCTGGTACCAAGGGCCCTGTGGCCAGGGAAGGTCTTTAAGAGCTGACACATCTCTTATGCCACCTTGGGGACCCCCCACTTAGCACATGCACACTGCTTCACAGCTTGTGTGTGCTGGTGGGGAGAAAATTACTAAGTCAACATGGCACTCCCCTCAGGGTGCCATGCCCAACTCTCACTGTCTGTGCCATAGTTAAGTCACCCCTCTAGCAGGCCTTACAGCCCCAAGGCAGGGTGCACTATACCACAGGTGAGGGCATAAGTGCATGAACACTATGCCCCTACAGTGTCTAAGCAAAACCTGAACTACAGGGGCAAGCACGAACGTGGGTAGGTGCCTCGAATTGAGGACGCCTATAGACAAAAGCTATAGGCTGGATCGTGCTACCCCCTAAGGGGCCCCTTTTTTTGTTTCAGACTATTGACGAGACAGTTCATGCAAATGCTAAGCTATAGGCTGGATCGTGCTACCCCCTAAGGGGCCCCCCATACGCAGAGGGCGGGGCGACCTTTTTTTGTTTCAGACTATTGACGAGACAGTTCACGCAAATGCTGTAAGTGACTGCAAATTTCCTTTCATACATGCAATGAGACATAGTCTTCTTGTATATACAGCCAGGAGAAGTCTAGTTAGTTATAGGTCCTGATGAAGCGTTAGAGGATCTTTTACGACCAATATTACGCGAAATATGTTGACCAGACCCTAGGGGGCAGGTGACAATTTCCCAGTACTCCAGGCTTTCTAAAGTGGTTGAGCATCATTCTCATCTTCCACTTAACTATGTTTTTAATCTTGATCGTAACCCCTCGAGTTAGATATTAAATTAAAACAATTTTAGGGGTTACTAATCAATCTTAATTTTATTACTCTCCTGCCATTCAGAGTGCCTGACCTTTATAATCTAACGGCAGCTACCTCATATCAAAAAGATCTCCGGCAAAGAGCCCCCGAAAGGGGAGCCCGTCAGACATTGCACCAGCCGGTCTGACGAGGAGCTTCCCGATGATGAAGCATGACACCCTTTCGGGTGTGTGAGGGTTCTAGCTCCTAAACTTTAATTGTTCACCCTAGAGTTAGGAACTGTGTACTTTTTGCTATTGATGATAAGCAAAACCTTAGACATTGTAAGTGCAGGGTAGCCAGAAGAGTATATGGTCTGGGAGGCTGTCAAAAACGAACTCCACAGCTCCATAATGGCTACACTGAAATCTGGGAAGTTTGGTATCCAACTTCTCAGCACAAAAAATGCACACTGATGCCAGTGTGGGATTTATTGTAAAATACACCCAGAGGGCATCTCAGAGGGCATCTTAGAGATGCCCCCTGAATACCAGTCCGACTCCTAGTGCTAGGCTGACCATTTTCTGCCAGCCTGCCACAACCAGATGAGTTCCTGGCCACATGATGAGAGTGCCTTTGTCACTCTGTGGCCAGGAACAAAGCCTGTACTGGGTGGAGGTTCTTCTCACCTCCCCCTGCAGGAACTGTAACACCTGGCGGTGAGCCTCAAAGGGTCATGCCTTTTGTTACAGCACCCCAGGGCATCCCAGCTAGTGGAGATGCCCGCTCCTCCGGCCACTGCCCCCACTTTTGGCAGCAAGGCTGGAGGAGATAATGAGGAAAACAAGGAGGAGTCACACCTACCAGTCAGGACAGCTCCTAAGGTGCCCTGAGCTGAGGTGACCCCTGCCTTTAGAAATCCTCCATCTTGAGATTGGAGGATTCCCCCTATAGGAATAGGGATGTGCCCCCCTCCCCTCAGGGAGGAGACACAAAGAGGGTGTAGCCACCCTCTAGGACTGTAGCCATTGGCTACTGCCCCCCAGACCTAAACACACCCCTAAATTTAGTATTTAGCAGTGACCCTGAACCCAGGAAATCAGATTCCTGCAACCTACAAGAAGAAGGACTGCTGACCTGAAAGCCCCGCAGAGACAACGGAGATGACAACTGACTTGGCCCCAGCCCTGCAAGCCTGTCTCCAGACTCAAAGATCCTACACAGCGACGCATCCGACAGGGACCAGCGACCTCTGAGGACTCGGAGAACTGCCCTGAACCCGAAGGACCAAGAAACTCCAGAGAACAGCGGCTCTGTTCAAAAACTGCAACAACTTTGCAACTTTAAAGCAACTTTTAGAGAACTTTCTATTCCTGCCGGAAGCGGGAGACTTCTCACTCTGCACCCAATGCCCCCGGCTCGAGTTCAGGAGAACTAACACCGCAGAGAGGGTTCCCAGGTGACTATGACAATGTGAGTACCCTGAGTTGACCCGCACCCCCCCCCCTCTGCCGCCCCACAGCGACGCCTGCAGAGAGGATCCAGAGGCTCCTCCTGACCACGACTGTCTGGTAACAAGGAACCATACTCCTGGACCAAGCACTGCACCTGCAGCCCCCAGGACCGAGAGGAACCACCCACCAGTGCAGGAGTGACCAGCAGACGACCCTCATGCTAGCCCAGTCGGTGGCTGGCCGGAGAAGCCCCCCTGTGCCCTGCCTGCATCGCCTAAGTTAACCCCGGGTCCCTCCATCGCTTTCTATAGCAAACCCGACACCTAATTTGCACACTGCACCTGGCCGCCCAAGTGCCGCTGAGGGTGTTTTTTGTGTGCCTGTCTGTGTAACCCCCAGTGCTCTACAAAACCCCCCTGGTCTGTTACCCGGGGGCGCAGGTACTTACCTGCTAGCAGACTGGAACCAGAGCACCCCTGTTCTCCATAGGCGACTATATGTTTTGGGTCCTCCTTTGACCTCTGCACCTGACCGGCCCTGTGTTGCTGGTGCTGTGGCTTTGGGGTTGCCTTGAACCCCCAACGGTGGGCTGCCTATGCCCAGGAGACTGACTGTGTATGTGCTTTACTTACCTGAGAAACCTAACCAAACTTACCTCCCCCAGGAAATATTGATTTTTTTTTTTGCACTATGTCCACTTTTAAAATAGCTTATTGCCATTTTTACTAAATCTGTGTATACTACTGCTTTGAATCAAAGTTCTATACTTATCTATGTGAATTACCTTGTATTTTATGTCCTTACCTCAAATCTCGAATCTTGTGGTTCTAAAATAAATTAAGAAAATATTTTTTTCTATATAAAAACTATTGGCCTGGAGTTAAGTCTTTGAGTGTGTGTTCCTCATTTATTGCCTGTGTGTGTACAACACATGCTTAACACTACCCTCTGATAAGCCTACTGCTTGACCACACTACCACAAAATAGAGCATTAGTGTTATCTAATTTTGCCACTATCAACCTCTAAGGGGAACCTTTGGACTCTGTGCACACTATCTCTTACTTTGAGATAGTATATACAGAGCCAACTTCCTACACCCTTTATGACCACTTCAGTGGGAAATCAGCATAACCCTGTTAAATAGTTCCTACTTCTGCCAAAAGCAAGATGTCAGATTTCTAAATGTGCGGTCCACATCCGGCAGCTCACCTTAGGGGTGGGACTAACCTGAGGGATGAACACACCTCTCTGAATACTAAATTTGCCGTCTGTCCTTTTGAGGTAAGCCAGATCTGCATACCAAGGACGGTGGGCTCCTTTGAAGCCCCCTGCCTTGACATGCAGATTTGCAGGTCATCCTGCTGAGTGGGGTGTGTAATCACCTCGTCCAGAGCAGGCTTTGACCGCCCAAGAGCAAATGCTCTCACCCTAGTGGGCCAGAATCTTGTCTGGTGGTAGCAGACTGGCTAAAACTAGTCAGTCCCCACATGGGTAGTTGTTAGGTTTTCAGGGGGCAGCTTTAAGGTGCCCTCTGGGCACATATATTAATAAATCCATCACTGGCATCCGTGAGGGATTATAAATACAAGATAGTTGATACCAAACATCCCTTTTTTCTGTGAAGCCATCATGTAGCTGGGGCACTCATACTGACCAGTGTCCAACATATGTACTTAAAATGGCTTCACTGTTCACTCACTATGGCGGTCATTACAACATTGGCGGTAAAAGCCACTTACAACTGTGCAGAAGACCGCCAACACACTGCCGCGGAATTCCGCCACAGCTATTATGACCCACATCTCGGAACCCGCCAAAATTCAGACACCCACACAAGTCCGCCATACCAAAGGTCAGTGATAAACTGGCAAAAACAAAACCTCCACCGTCACGCCAACAGAAATACGCCCACACTATCACGACACACGAATCCACGCAGCGGTCTTCCAACCGCGGTATTTCATTGGCAGTACATACCGCCACGCTCAAAATACACACACTTCTACAAAATATCCCCACATTGGACGATTCAAAATACACAGACCTGAGACACATACACACACACCACTCCCAAACACCCATTACAATATAAAACACACACCCACAAACGCCCACGACAGAAGGCCAGAGAGAGACACCACCAGCAAGTACAACAGCATCCACAGGCACATAACATCATCACCCACACAACTTCCACGCACCTCAGACAACACACCACTACATATCACACCACACTTATCACCACACACTCCACCCCACACATCACCTACACCACCCCATGGCGCGGCAAAGACACCCCAGGTTCTCGGAGGAGAAGCTCAGGGTCATGGTGGAGGAAATCGTACATGTAGAGCCACAGCTATTCGGAGCACAGGTGCAGCACACCTCAATAGCAAGGAAGATGGAGCTATGGCGAAGAATAGTGGACAAGGTCAACGCAGTGGGACAACACCCAAGAAATTGGGAGGACATCAGGAAAAGGTGGAACGACCTACGGGGGAAGGTGCGTTCCGTGGTCTCAAGACACCACCTGACGGTTCATCGGACTGGCAGCAGACCCCCACCTCCTCACCCACAACTAACAACATGGGAGAAGCAGGTCTTGGTGATTCTGCATCCTGAGGGCCTCGCAGGAATAGGTGGCGGAATGGACTCTGGTAAGTCAAAGCTTTACTATTACATCCCCCACCCTACCTGCATGCTATCACATACCCCCACTGTAAGGAAATGGCTCCCTGTTGCAGTTACCCCCCAATTTTTGCCTGATACTGATGCTGACTTGACTGAGAAGTGTGCTGGGACTCTGCTAACCAGGCCCCAGCACCAGTGTTCTTTCACCTAAAATGTACCATTGTCTCCACAATTGGCACAACCCTGGCACCCAGGTAAGTCCTTTGTAACTGGTACCCCTGGTACCAAGGGCCCTGATGCCAGGGAAGGTCTCTAAGGGCTGCAGCATGTCTTATGCCACCCTAGGGACCCCTCACTTAGCACAGACACACTGCTTGCCAGCTTGTGTGTGCTGGTGGGGAGAAAATGACTAAGTCGACATGGCAATCCCCTCAGGGTGCCATGCCAACCTTACACTGCCTGTGGCATAGGTAAGTCACCCCTCTAGCAGGCCTTACAGCCCTAAGGCAGGGTGCACTATACCACAGGTGAGGGCATAGGTGCATGAGCACTATGCCCCTACAGTGTCTAAGCAAAACCTTACACATTGTAAGTGCAGGGTAGCCATAAGAGTATATGGTCTGGGAGTCTGTCAAAAACGAACTCCTCAGCTCCATAATGGCTACACTGAATACTGGGAAGTTTGGTATCAAACTTCTCAGAATAATAAACCCACACTGATGCCAGTGTTGGATTTATTAAAAAATGCACACAGAGTGCATCTTAGAGATGCCCCCTGTATTTTACCCAGTTGTTCAGTGTAGGACTGACTAGTCTGTGCCAGTCTGCTGCTGAGAGACGAGTTTCTGAACCCATCTGATGAGAGCCTTTGTGCTCTGAGGACAGAAACAAAAGCCTGCTCTGGGTGGAGGTGCTTCACACCTCCCACCTGCAAGAACTGTAACACCTAGCAGTGAGCCTCAAAGGCTCAGGCTTCGTGTTACAATGCCCCAGGGCACTCCAGCTAGTGGAGATGCCCGCCCCCTGGACACAGCCCCCACTTTTGGCGGCAAGTCCAGGAGAGATAATGAGAAAAACAAGGAGTCGTCACTGGCCAGTCAGGACAGCCCCTAAGGTGTCCTGAGCTGAGGTGACTGACTTTTAGAAATCCTCCATCTTGTAGAAGGAGGATTCCCCCAATAGGATAGGGATGTGCCCCCCTCCCCTCAGGGAGGAGGCACAAAGAGGGTGTAGCCACCCTCAAGGACAGTAGCCATTGGCCACTGCCCTCCCAGGCCTAAACACCCACCTAAATTCAGTATTTAGGGGCTCCCAGAACCTAGGAAACTAGATTCCTGCAACCTAAGAAGAAGAGGACTGCTAAGCTGAAAAACCCTGCAGAGAAGACGGAGACACCAACTGCTTTGGCCCCAGCTCTACCGGCCTGTCTCCCCACTTCTAAAGACACTGCTCCAGCGACGCTCTCCCCAGGGACCAGCGACCTCTGAATCCCCAGAGGACTGCCCTGCATCTAGAAGGACCAAGAACTCCAGAGGACAGTGGCTCTGTTCACCCAAGACTGCAACTTTGTAACAAAGGAGCAACTTTAAAACAACCTGCGTTTCCCGCCGGAAGCGTGAAACTTGCTATTCTGCACCCGACGCCCCCGGCTAGACTTGTGGAGAACAAACACTTCAGGGAGGACTCCCCGGCGACTGCGAGACCGTGAGTAGCCAGAGTTGCCCCCCCCCTGAGCCCCCACAGCAACGCCTGCAGAGGGAATCCTGAGGCTCCCCCTGACCGCGACTGCCTGCGCCTCAGATCCCGACGCCTGGTAAAGACTCTGCACCCGCAGCCCCCAGGACCTGAAGGATCGGAACTCCAGTGCAGGAGTGACCGCCAGGAGGCCCTCTCCCTTGCCCAGGTGGTGGCTACCCCGAGGAGCTCCCCCCCCCCCCCTTGCCTGCCTGCATCGCTGAAGAGACCCCTTGGTCTCCCATTGATTCCTATTACAAACCCGACACTTGTTTGCACACTGCACCCGGCCGCCCCCGTGCCGCTGAGGGTGTACTTTCTGTGTGGACTTGTGTGTCCCCCCCCCCCCGGTGCCCTACAAAACCCCCCCGGTCTGCCCTACAAAGACGTGGGTACTTACCTGCTGGCAGACTGGAACCGGGGCACCCCCTTCTCCATTGAAGCCTATGCGTTTTGGGCACCACTTTGAGCTCTGCACCTGACCAGCCCTCAGCTGCTGGTGTGGTAACTTTGGGGTTGCTCTGAACCCCCAACGGTGGGCTACCTTGGACCCAAACTTGAACCCCGTAGGTGGTTTACTTACCTGCAAAAACTAACAAACTCTTACTCCCCCCAGGAACTGTTGAAAATTGCACTGTCTAGTTTTAAAATAGCTTTATGTGATTTATGTGAAAAGTAAATATGGTATTTTGCTAATTCAAAGTTCCTAAAGTACCTACCTGCAATACCTTTCATTTAAAGTATTACATGTAAAATTTGAACCTGTGGTTCTTAAAATAAACTAAGAAAATATATTTTTCTATACAAAAACCTATTGGCCTGGAATTGTCTTTGAGTGTGTGTTCCTCATTTATTGCTTTTGTGTGTACAACAAATGCTTAATACTACCCTCTGATAAGCCTACTGCTCGACCACACTACCACAAAATAGAGCATTAGTATTATCTCTTTTTGCCACTATCTTACCTCTAAGGGGAACCCTTGGACTCTGTGCATACTATTCCTTACTTTGAAATAGTGCATACAGAGCCAACTTCCTACACCCACCCTCGCCCCCACCCCCATCACTCCAACTCCTCACAAATGTCCCAATATCACAAACCACCCATCCCAACACTAAGCCCTGCATGCAACACCAAAGCATGGACACCCATCACCAAAGCATGCCCACTGCACATAGCCATACACCCCCCTAAACCATTATCACAGAAGGTCCCACACAAGAATGGAATCACTGGGGTACAGGGTGACCCACACATTGTACACCATGGCACACACACACATGCAATAATCATGCCTTTCCACCCCTGCAGGACCCCTACCCAACGTCACCAGAAAGGAGGGTTCAGACATGTCCAGTCCACCCACAGAAGAGGCCCACAGAGATGACAGCAGCTCTGTCCAACTGGATCTAGATGACCAGCCGGACCATCGGGGACCTCTGGACAGTCGGTTCCCCTCACACAGGCACAGGCCACCACAGACCTTCCCCGCCTCTGGAAACACCAGCACAGCACCCACCCAGCAGGCCCATACCTCCGTCCCCAGGACACGTCAATCAGCTGTGTGTCCACCACTACAGGGAACCCAGGATAACCCACCACCCCAACAACAACAGGGACCTGGGGGCAGTGGCTGTGGGCACACGGTCCAGGGGACGGAGGCCCAGGAACACAGGGGAACTGGGAGGGCTGCCGTGCGACGGGGGCGGACAGGCCAAGGGAACCCACTCTCCACGAGGCCCTCTCCTCCATCATGGGAGTATACCACCACTCCCAGGAGACGATGGCAACGGTACTGGCCAAGTTTCAGGAGGCCCAGCACATGCAGGAGGAACAGTATATGGGCTTCAGGGAGGAACTCAGAACCATCAATTCCACCCTGGGCACCATCGTAGGGGTGCTGAAGGAAGTACTCAACTCCAGGAGGGACACTGTGGCACTACAAGGGGCCCCTGACACTAGCATGGACGATGAACTGCACACCACCTCTGCCGGCGCTAGTGGACAGGACACCCCGCCACAGGACCACCACACCAGCACCCCACCGTCTGCAGACGGAGAACCACCCCGCAAACGGTCCCTGAGATCCAGGAACAAGACAGAGAACGATGCCAAGACCCCCGCCAAGAAATGAAACCACCCTGATTGTCATCCTACTGTCCCACTTTGTCACCCTGTCCATAATTAAACTGCCCCAGCTCCACTTCCTATGCCCATATGGGCAATGCACCTTTGAGACTAATAGACTGGACTCTGCCATGGACACTCCTCCGCTATCACCCCTCACCATTTAACTTCCCCCTCCAATATTTTGCATTTAAATAAACACACCCAAAGCACAAAATGATCTGGAGTCTGTCTGTGATTTCGAAATAGTGAATTTGCAATTACAGTGACAAAATGTTTTTGAAATAGTAATGTCAAAATACCTATGTCACACAGCTCTAGTGCATTAGGAATTTAAGCAGATGTCACACAGTGGGACCCACACCTGTGAAACCATAAGGGAAAGTGACAACTCAGTGACCATACACTGGGTGAAAACGATAGACAGGAGAGAGGTAGTAGTGTAAAAGTACATGTAGTAGGCAGGATTGTATTCTTACCTGTGTTTCACTGGAAATATTGCTGGATCACTGAGTCCCTGTTCTGCATGTCTTCTTCCTCTGCTTCATCCTCATCACTGTCCACAGGCTCCACAGCTGCCACAACACCGCCATCTGGACCATTCTCCTACAGAAAAGGCACCTATTGTCGCAAAGCCAAGTTGTGAAGCATACAGCAGGCCAAGATGATCTGGCACATCTTCTTTGGTGAGTAGAATAGGGATCCACCTGTCATGTGGAGGCACCTGAACCTGGCCTTCAGGAGGCCGAAGGTCCGCTCGATCACCCTCCTAGTTTGCCCATGGGCCTCATTGTAGCGTTCCTCTGCCCTGGTCCTGGGATTCCTCACTTGGATCAGTAGCCATCACAGGTTGGGGTAACCAGAGTCACCTGCAAATGGCGAGGGACAACTGTTAGACACACACTAACCTGTAGGGATATACCCAGTCAACCATTCCCACTGTCTTGCTTCCAGGTGCTCACCTAATAGCCACACGCAGTGCCTCTGGAGTTGACCCATCACATAAGGGATGCTGCTATTCCGCAGGATGTAGGCGTCATGCACCAAGCCAGGGAACATGGCATTCACATGGGAGATGTACTGGTCTGCCAAACATACCATCTGTACATTCATAAAATGATAACTTTTCCGGTTTCTGTACACCCGTTCACTCCTGTGGGGGGGGACCAAAGTCACATGGGTCCCATCAATGGCACCTATGATGTTGGGGATATGTCCCAGGGCATAGAAATCACCTTTCACTGTAGGCAAATCCTCCACCTGAGGGAAAACGATGTAGCTCCGCATGTGTTTCAGAAGGGCAGACAACACTCTGGACAATACGTTGGAAAACATAGGCTGGGACATCCCTGATGCCATGGCCACAGTTGTTTGAAAAGACCCACTTGCAAGGAAATGGAGCACTGACAGCACCTGCACTTGAGGGGGGATTCCTGTGGGATGGCGGATTGCTGACATCAGGTCTGGCTCCAACTGGGTACACAGTTCCTGGATTGTGGCAAGGTCAAACCTGTAGGTGATAATCAAATGTCGCTCCTCCATTGTCGACAGGTCCACCAACGGTCGGTACACCGGAGGATGCCGCCATCTCCTCACATGTCCCAGCGGACGGTGCCTATGAAGGACACCAGCGAGCACAGAGTCAAACAACTCAGAGGTACGTACCCACAGTTAACACAGAACACCAATCATATACAAAAGGTGGCCTGTATGTGTGTTGAGACTAGGCCTAGGTATGTGTGATGCAGTTGAAAATGAGGCCATTTGGGCCCCTCAAATAGCGGCTGCCTGACCTCTAAAGTGGGACAACGGGATGTGAGGTAACTGCGCTGGCGTTGTACACCGTCTCAGTAGGCGGTCGGAGACCGCGGCGCAATGCTGCATTGGTTAACATTGGACCCTATGGGTCCCAGGAGCCAATGACGATGTACGCCGGCGGTGATGGTACACACCACTGCAGACGTGACCGCCATTTTCTATCTGTTCAATCACTTACCTGATCTTCGACAGGAGAGGACCTGCACTGCAAGTGCTGCTGTGACCTCGGTCTGGAAGAGACAATGGCTTGTGCGTCTGGGGAAAGGGCCCCTGTCTTCACATCGGAGGAGTTGGAGAAGCTGGTGGATGGGGTCCTCCCCCAGTACACGCTACTCTACGGTCCTCCAGACAAACAGGTAAGTACACAGGGAGCATGTTGTATGGGCTATGCCTGTGTGGAGAGGACTGGATGTAAGAGGGAAGGGGGCAGAGTGCTGCGTGCATGAAAGACAGTGAATGCATGTGCCACATGACAAGGGTAGGGATTGGGGCCAATCACTTTGACGGTACAGTTGGTAATGACTTCTCTTCTTCCCCTGTACATTTCATGTAGGTCAGCGCCCACCAGAAGAAAGATATATGGCGTGCCATCGCCAAGGACGTCCGGACCCTGGGGGTCTACCACAGACGGAGCACCCACTGCCGGAAAAGGTGGGAGGACATTCGCCGCTGGAGCAAGAAATGGCGGAGGCTCAGCTGGGGATGGCCTCCCAACGTGGGAGGGGTGCCCGTCGCACCATGACCCCCCTGATGTTCCGGATCCTGGCGGTGGCCTACCCGGAGTTGGATGGGCGCTTGAGAGCATCACAGCAGACACAAGGGGATGAGTACACTCTCATTCTGCTGACTTTGCGCGCAGTGGAGTTGTCTGGGTGGGGGAGGAGGGCTGTGGATTTCCCTACGCCAGGCGAGTTCCGTAGGCAAGGCCCCTCCGTAAGGCAGGCCATGTGGCACCCTAGCCCACCTCTGTAGAGTGCCAAGTACAGCTATTCATGCCCCTGTGTCATCTATGTGTGCAGATGTCGTCCATAGGTTTGTAGGCCATTTCCAAGTAATTGAGCAGTGGAGCCCAAGAGCACGGCGTAGTGTAGGGGGCTTCTGTGTCTGTTTTGTCCGCCAACTGTAGCGGTAATCCATGCACTCAACATATCTTTCTTCTGTCGCCCCCCCCCCCCCTTTTTGTGTTCTCCCTGTTCTTGTGTGCATTATCATCATCAGGCGGAAGAGCAGTGGCACCGGAGCACAAGGGAGCTGCATCCCACATGGCCCTGGAGGGCGAGACTACGGACTCGGAATTCACCAGTGGGACGGAGGGCAAGGGGAGCTTCATGGCGGGGACAGGAGCTGACACCAGCGACACGGACACGTCCTCTGATGGGAGCTCCCTTGTGGTGGCGGCAACATCTGTGCCCCCCGCATCTACAGGTACAGCCACCACCCCCCCCCCCCTACCAGCACCGCCCTCCCAGCAGCCCCTCAGCCTTTGCCCCGTGCCCGCTCACCCAGGAGGGTGGGCATCACCTTTGCCCCAGGCACCTGAGCCCCTGCCCCTGTCACCCCTGCTGCCCTCAGTGAGGAGGCCATTGACCTCCTCATGTCCCTCACTGTTGGGCAGTCTACCATTTTGAATGCCATCCAGGGTGTAGAAAGGCAGTTGCAACAAACTAATGCATTCCTGGAGGGCATTCATTCTGGTCAGGTGGCCCTTCACCGAGCTTCTCAAACTCTGGCCTCAGCACTGATGGCAGCCATTGTCCCCGTCTCTAGCCTCCCCCTCCAACTTCCTCCACCCAGACCCAATCCCCTGTACCTCTGCCTATCCCAAGCACACCATTAGACCAGCCTGCACACACCTCACCACACAAGGGAAGCTCAGGCAAACATAAGCACCAGACATCCCACAGGCACTCACGCAAGCAACACACACATTGTGTCACCCTCCTCGTCGTCTCCCTCCTCCCTCCCAGTCTTGTCTACACTCACACCTGCATGCACTACCTCTACAGCCACTACGTCCCTCACCAGCACACCCCGCTCACGTGCAGTCACCACCCCCACTACCATTCACACGTCCCCTTTGTCCGCTCCCAGTGTCTGTGACGCCCCCTCTCAAGGTACACAAACGCAGCCACACACCCACCCAACAGCCATCCGCCTCACAACAGCCTCCAGCGCATGCACCTGCACCCAAAGTCACCAAACGCACACCTCCTACTACCACCACCTCTTCCTCCACTCCCAAACCCCCTCCAGCTACCCGTCCGAGTGTGTCCAAGAAACTTTTCCTGTCCACCCTTGACCTCTTTCCCACACCTCCCCCACCCCGTCCATCTCATAGGTTCTGAAGTAGCACCTCAGCCACAACATCTCCGGGACCAGTGGTGCCTGTCACCGGTATGTGGAGTGCACCGGCCACCAGGACAGCCAGTGTGGCACAGAGCCACAACACAGCCAGTCCCTCACCTGTGAAGCATCAGAAGTTGGCCAGTGCCCGGCGGGAGAGGGGGAACACTCCAGCCACCAAAGCCGCTCCCAGGGGTCCCGGTGGGAGTGTGGAGTCAGCTGTGACACCTCCCAAGGTGGGGAAGGGCCACAAGAAACCCGGCAAGTCTGGGAAGAGCTGCACGGCGGAGAAGACCGCCATCATCCCAGCTGCCCAGGAGGCCACCGCCAGCCCAGCTGCCCAGGAGGCCACCGCCAGCCCCAGCCCAGCTGCCCAGGAGGCCACCGCCAGCCCCAGCCCAGCTGCCCAGGAGGCCACCGCCAACTCAAGCACCGCTGATCAGTGAAGGACCGCCAACTCCAGCACCGCTGAACAGGGCACCGTCAGCACAAGCACCGCTGGGCCATGAAGGACCGCCAACTCAAGCACCGCTGGGCCATGAAGGACCGCCAGCACATGCACCGCTGGGCCATGAAGGACCGACAACTCAAGCACCGTTGAACAGGGCACCGCCAGCACAAGCACTGCTGGGCCATGAAGGGCCGCCAACTCAAGCACCACTAGCCCATGAGCGGCAGGGGCACTGACGCAACTGGGTCCGTCACGGGGTGAGTGATGCACTCTGGGCACCAGTCCCCCTCCAGAACCAGTGGAGAGATCCATCCACTACTTCTGTCCTTCACAGGATGACGCACTCTGGGCACCAGTCCCCCTCCAGAACCAGTGGAGAGATCCATCCACTACCTCTGTCCTTCACAGGATGAAGCACTCTGGGCACCAGTCCCCCTCCAGAACCAGTGGAGAGATCCATCCACTACTTCTGTCCTTCACAGGATGAAGCACTCAGGGCACCAGTCCCCCTCCAGAACCAGTGGAGAGATCCATCCACTACCTCTGTCCTTCACAGGATGAAGCACTCTGGGCACCAGTCCACCTCCAGAACCAGTGGAGAGATCCATCCACTGCTTCTGTCCTTCACAGGATGAAGCACTCAGGGCACCAGTCCCCCTCCAGAACCAGTGGAGAGATCCATCCACTACCTCTGTCCTTCACAGGATGAAGCACTCTGGGCACCAGTCCCCCTCCAGAACCAGTGGAGAGATCCATCCACTACCTCTGTCCTTCACAGGATAAAGCACTCTGGGCACCAGTCCCCCTCCAGAACCAACCAGTGGAGACTGTTATCCACTTGAGAGACTGTGGCTTTGCACTCCCCAGGATTAAACAGTGGGCAAACCACCCAATGTAGAGACTTGAGAGACTGTGGCTTTGCACTCCCCAGGATATGGCAGTGGGCAACCCACCCACTGTAGAGACTTGAGAGACTGTGACTTTGCACTCCCCAGGATTGAACAGTGGGCAACCCACCCACCCACTGTAGCAACTTGAGAGACTGTGGCTTCTTTGCACTCCCAGGATTGAACAGTGGGCAAACCACCCACTGTAGAGACTTGAGAGACTGTGGCTTTGCACTCCCCAGGATATGGCAGTGGGCAACCCACCCACTGTAGCGACTTGAGAGACTGTGGCTTTGCACTCCCCAGGATTGAACAGTGGGCATTGAGCCCCCTCGTGGATCTGGCGTCGTACACTCATCCAGCTGAGGTGCCCCCGCTTTCCTTCCCCATGAGGTGCCTGTTGTATTTCTATCTGATGCCCCTGCAGTGTTCTCTCTGTTTTGATCGGGTATGGAGTATGGGCCTCGCCCATGCATTTTGGGCCCAGTGGTCCATGGACTATAAATGGTGCAATACCTGGACTTGTATTATTGGTGTATATATTTGTTTATGGTGTATATATATTTTGGAGTACTGGATTTTAATAGATTACAATCGTTACAATCATTTCCTTTTGTCTTTGCATTGTTCCGGGGGGTTTGGGGGGTGTAACTGTATTGTATCAACATGTATTAGTGTGTTGTAGTGGGTGGGGGTGGGGGTGTTGCGTGTGTGTGTCCCTGTTTTTTGCCTCCCCCCTCCCCTGTGTCGTAGGTGCAGTACTCACCGTGGTCTTCGCCACTGGCGTTCGTGCGCCTGGTAGAGGAGCAGGAAGACTATCGCTGGTAGAATTTGGAGTTCCGATTCCTTAGTGTCCTTGTGGGGTATGTAGAGGTGAGCGTTTTTCCATCGGGATTCCTGTTTCCGACGTGTTTTTATCTGCGGTAAATCCGCCCCGGAAAAGGTGGCAGGTTGGCCTGTCATAATTGTGTGGGCGGTACATTGTCTCCCGCCTGTCTGTTGGCAGTGACCACCGCGCTGTTTTTTTGTACCGCCGTGGTGGTCGGAGTGTTAAAGTGGCTGTCTTTGTTGGCGCCACGGTCGTAATTGCAATTTTTTTACCACCGGCCTGTTGGCGGTCTTACCGCCGCTTTAACACCGTCCGCCAGGGTTGTAATGACCACCTATGTCTAAAAATCGACAAAGAGATAACCGGGGCATATCTGCTTTTGAAGCTATTCCCTCACTTGTAATATAATACCCCCTGCTTTAGGGATGTAAGGCCTGCTGTAGGGGTGTCATACGAATGTTGCATGCAGTGTTGGGGGACAGGGTACACAGTCTGTGTGCCATGTTGTTTTTTTCACTTGTAGCTGCACCAAGACACGCAGTCTGCATATGCTAGATAAGGGGTCCCTGAGGGTTGCACAATAATGCTGCATCCCTTGGGGATCCTCTTCGGTACCTAGGCCCAAGGTACCAGGGGTATTATTTACTAGGGACTTACAGGGGGGCAAAGGTATTGCCAATTGGGCAGCAATTGCACAGTTTTAGGGAACGAGATCTGGCACTGGGGACCTGGTTTGAAGGAACCCAGTGCACTTTCAGTCACAATTGCATCAATTACCATGCAAAAAGTGGGGGGTAACCTTGTGAAAAAAGGGGCACTGTCTTTCACACCTGCTGCAGTTTGACTGGTGTAGTTCATTGTATTACCGGTTATCAACTCCAAATTTAAAAGGCCTGTTCTATAAATGATTATTTTGTAATGTTTTATTACTCCTGTATTTTTCACGCAAAATAATAAAATAAAAAAATGTATTCCTTTGTTTGAGTAAAGGGAGATTTTGTTTCGTAAAAAGTATGGGTTTATGAAATCTGTGAGTTTTCCCTCAAAGCTACACACATTGCACAAATTATGTTTCACCAGTAATGTTCCTTCATCACTGTATAGTTTGTACAAGAAATCATGCAAGGTTGCAGGCTGGTTTGAAGAAAAAATTCATCTCTACAAGAACAACATTTTCTATTCTCATGCTTTGTGGTAGTACCAGAGTCAAGGCTACACATTTGACCCTGGCAGAAGTGTGTAATGAGGCAGTGGCCACAAGCAGAGGGCCACTGGGAAGATCTAGAGTTGGTTCGGCCCAGAGCTCCATGCACCTTCCTATGGTGGAACAACACTAGGTTGTTGCTGGGTAGATCTTTTCTCGACTCACTTCCACAGCTGAACTTTACCATGGAAGCCACACTTATAGGGTGGGGAATATAACTCAACCTCATGGCTGTGCAGAATACCTAGGCGCCACAGCAACAGAGTTACCACATCTGCTATTTTGAATTAATGTAATCAGTTTACTGTTCAGAGCCATTTACAGAATCTATTTGAGGCAAAACAATAATCAGACAAGACAGCAATGTTCTAAATCCACCAGGAAAAGAGGACATGATTGTACCAGCTGTCAGCGCTAGCCAAGAATAACTAGCATGGAGCCATTCGGAACCACATTCAGCTGCTGGTGAAATGCAATCTTGATACTCAATGCTTCTACAGGTCTGTGTATCCTCAGGACAATATACCACTAACATCTGATCTCCTGGCCCTGCATATGCGTCACCTGGGGCACCCAGAAATCAAACAGTTGAATCTAACATGTTAGATCTTATAACTTGATTACTTGGAACTTTCAGCAGATTGTATGCAAATTAGTTGGTCACTTTGTAGCTTGTAGTGCTGTAGATTCAAATGCATCCATCCACCTCCACAGAAGCTAGCTCTTATAACAGATATTTTAATCATAAAATGTACAGCAGTCGCTTTCTGTTTCACATCACTACACTCCTCTGAAATTGCTCACCTGGTGGGGGAAAACAGTCTTAGTTGTTGTCTTTGTATTGGTGCATTGTGGGCTCGGCTGGAGTTAGGAGTATTGTCACTCAAAGCTTTTTGAAGAAAAGCAACTTCCAGATGTCCATGCCCAGCATTAGAGGGCAGAGGTATGCGGAACATGTGAATCCATAGTACTACTAACAACAGACCTACATTGGAGTAACGATACTACAACAACACACACAAAACGCTGCTCAAAGATGACCAAATAAACTGGATATTGAGTGTAAGGAAATGCCTCCTTGGCATGGTTACCCCCTGACTTTTTGCCTTTGCTGATGCTATGTTTTGAATTGAAAGTGTGCTGAGGCCTGCTAACCAGGCCCCAGCACCAGTGTTCTTTCCCTAACCTGTACTTTTGATTCCACAATTGGCACACCCTGGCATCCAGATAAGTCCCTTGTAAGTGGTACCCCTGGTACCAAGGGCCCTGATGCCAAGGAAGGTCTCTAAGGGCTGCAGCATGTCTTATGCCACCCTGGAGACCCCTCACTCAGCACAGACACACCGCTTGCCAGCTTGTGTGTGCTGGTGAGAACAAAACGAGTAAGTCGACATGGCACTCCCCTCAGGGTGCCATGCCAGCCTCTCACTGCCTATGCAGGTATAGATAAGTCACCCCTCTAGTAGGCCTTACAGCCCTAAGGCAGGGTGCACTATACCATAGGTGAGGGCACCAGTGCATGAGCACTGTGCCCCTACAGTGTCTAAGCAATACCTTAGACATTGTAAGTGCAGGGTAGCCATAAGAGTATATGGTCTGGGAGTCTGTTTTACACGAACTCCACAGCACCATAATGGCTACACTGAAAACTGGGACGTTTGGTATCAAACTTCTCAGCACAATAAATGCACACTGATGCCAGTGTACATTTTATTGTAAACTACACCCCAGAGGGCACCTTAGAGGTGCCCCCTGAAACCTTAACCGACTATCTGTGTAGGCTGACTGGTTCCAGCAGCCTGCCACACTAGAGAAATGTTGCTGGCCCCATGGGGAGAGTGCCTTTGTCACTCTGAGGCCAGTAACAAAGCCTGCACTGGGTGGAGATGCTAACACCTCCCCCAGGCAGGAGCTGTAACACCTGGCGGTGAGCCTCAAAGGCTCACCCCTTTGTCACAGCACCGCAGGACACTCCAGCTTAGTGGAGTTGCCCGCCCCCTCCGGCCACGGCCCCCACTTTTGGCGGCAAGGCTGGAGGAAACAAAGAAAACAACAAGGAGGAGTCACTGGCCAGTCAGGACAGCCCCTAAGGTGTCCTGAGCTGAAGTGACTCTAACTTTTAGAAATCCTCCATCTTGCAGATGGAGGATTCCCCCAATAGGATTAGGGATGTGCCCCCCTCCCCTTGGGAGGGGGCACAAAGAGGGTGTACCCACCCTCAGGGCTAGTAGCCATTGGCTACTAACCCCCCAGACCTAAACACGCCCTTAAATTTAGTATTTAAGGGCTCCCCTGAACCTAAGAATTTAGATTCCTGCAACTACAAGAAGAAGGACTGCTGAGCTGAAAAACCCCTGCAGAGGAAGAACAGAAGACACCAACTGCCTTGGCCCCAGACTTACCGGCCTGTCTCCTGCCTTCCAAAGAAACCTGCTCCAGCGACGCTTTCCAAGGGACCAGCGACCTCTGAATCCTCTGAGGACTGCCCTGCTTCGAAAAGGACAAGAAACTCCCGAGGACAGCGGCACTGCTCCAAAAGAACTGCAACTTTGTTACAAGGAGCAGATTTAAAGACCCCTGCAACTCCCCGCAAGAAGCGTGAGACTTGCAACACTGCACCCGGCGACCCCGACTCGACTGGTGGAGAACAACCAACTCAGGGAGGACCCTCCGGCGACTCTACGACTGTGAGTAACCAAAGTTGTCCCCCCTGAGCCCCCACAGCGACGCTTGCAGAGGGAATCCCCAGGCTCCCCCTGACCGCGACTGTCTGAACTCCATTTCCCGACGGCTGGAAAAGACCCTGCACCCCCAGCCCCTAAAGAAACGGAACTTCTGTGCAGGAGTGACCCCCAGGAGGCCCTCTCCCTTGCCCAGGTGGTGGCTACCCCGAGGAGCCCCCCCCTTGCCTGCCTGCGACGCTGAAGAGATCCCTTGATCTCTCATTGACGTCCATTGAAAACCCGACGCGTGTTTGCACACTGCACCCGGCCGCCCCCGCGCTGCTGAGGGTGTACTTTCTGTGCTGACTTGTGTCCCCCCCGGTGCCCTACAAAACCCCCCTAGTCTGCCCTCCGAAGACGCGGGTACTTACCTGCTGGCAGACTGGAACCGGGGCACCTCCTTCTCTCCATTGAAGCCTATGTGTTTTGGGCACCTCTTTGACCTTTGCACCTGACCGGCCCTGAGCTGCTGGTGTGATAACTTTGGGGTTTCTCTGAACCCCCAACGGTGGGCTACCTTGGACCAAAAACTGAAACCTGTAAGTGACTTACTTACCTGTTAAAACTAACAATAACTTACCTCCCCCAGGAACTGTGAAAATTGCACTGTGTCCACTTTTAAAACAGCTTATTGTATTTTACGTAAAAAGTATACATGCTAAAGTAATGATTCAAAGTTCCTAGAGTACTTACCTGAAATACCTTTCAAATGAGATATTACATGTAAAATTTGAACCTGTGGTTCTTCAAATAAACTAAGAAAAGATATTTTTCTATAACAAAACCTATTGGCTGGATTTGTCTCTGAGTGTGTGTACCTCATTTATTGTCTATGTGTATGTACAACAAATGCTTAACACTACTCCTTTGATAAGCCTACTGCTCGACCACACTACCACAAAATAGAGCATTAGTATTATCTCTTTTTGCCACTATCTTACCTCTAAGGGGAACCCTTGGACTCTGTGCATGCTATTCCTTACTTTGAAATAGCACATACAGAGCCAACTTCCTACATTGGTGGATCAGCGGTGGGGTACAAGACTTTGCATTTGCTGGACTACTCAGCCAATACCTGATCACACGACAAATTCCAAAAATTGTCATTAGAACTTGATTTTTTGCAATTTGAAATTTTTCTAAATTCTTTAAAGTCCTGCTAGGGCCTTGTGTTAGTCCCTGTTAGCATTGCTTTTAGAGTTTAAAAGTTTGTGAAAGTTTGAATTAGAACCTAGAACTAGTTTTAGATTCTTAAAAAGTTTTCCAACTTTTAGAAGCATAATGTCTAGTACAGATGTGAATGTGGTGGAACTCGACACCACACCTTACCTCCATCTTAAGATGAGGGAGCTAAGGTCACTCTGTAAAATAAAGAAAATAACAATGGGCCCCAGACCTTCCAAACTACAGCTCCAGGAGCTGTTGGCAGAGTTTGAAAAGGCCAACCCCTCTGAGGATGGCAACACAGAGGATGAGGATAGTGAATTGGAGGATGATTCCCCCCTACCAGTCCTATCTAGGGAGGTCAGGGCCTCTCAAGCCCTGACTCCACAAATACTAGTCAGAGATGCTGGTTCCCTCACAGGAGGGACCAACCTCTCTGAAATCACTGAGGATAACTCCAGTGAAGAGGACATCCAGTTAGCCAGGATGGCCAAAAGATTGGCTTTGGAAAGACAGATCCTAGCCATAGAAAGAGAAAGACAAGAGATGGGCCTAGGACCCATCAATGGTGGCAGCAACATAAATAGGGTCAGGGATTCTCCTGACATGTTGAAAATCCCTAAAGGGATTGTAACTAAATATGAAGATGGTGATGACATCACCAAATGGTTCACAGCTTTTGAGAGGGCTTGTGTAACCAGAAAAGTGAACAAATCTCACTGGGGTGCTCTCCTTTGGGAAATGTTCACAGGAAAGTGTAGGGATAGACTCCTCACACTCTCTGGAAAAGATGCAGAATCTTATGACCTCATGAAGGGTACCCTGATTGAGGGCTTTGGATTCTCCACTGAGGAGTATAGGATTAGATTCAGGGGGGGCTCAAAAATCCTCGAGCCAGACCTGGATTGACTTTGTAGACTACTCAGTAAAAACACTAGATGGTTGGATTCAAGGCAGTGGTGTAAGTAATTATGATGGGCTGTACAATTTATTTGTGAAAGAACGCCTATTAAGTAATTGTTTCAATGATAAACTGCATCAGCATCTGGTAGATCTAGGACCAATTTCTCCCCAAGAATTGGGAAAGAAGGCGGACCATTGGGTCAAGACTAGGGTGTCCAAAACTTTCACAGGGGGTGACCAAAAGAAAGGGGTCACAAAACCTCCCCAGGGGAAGGGTGGTGAGACAGCCAAAAACAAAAATAGTAAAGAGTCTTCTACAGGCCCCCAAAAACCTGCACAGGAGGGTGGGCCCAGAGCCTCTTCACAAAACAATTCTGGGTACAAGGGTAAAAACTTTGATCCCAAAAAGGCCTGGTGTCGTAGCTGTAGTCAGTCTGGACACCAAACTGGAGACAAGGCCTGTCCCAAGAAAGATACCACTTCTAACTCCCATCCAGGTAAAACTGGAATGGCCAGTCTCCAAGTGGGATCAACAGTGTGCCCAGAGCAAATCAGGTGTCACACTGAAGCTACATTAGTCTCTGAGGGTGGGGTGGATTTAGCCACACTGGCTGCCTGGCCCCCTAACATGCAAAAATACAGGCAGCAGCTCTTAATTAATGGGACAAGTGTAGAGGGCCTGAGGGATACAGGTGCCAGTGTCACTATGGTGACAGAGAAACTGGTTTCCCCTGGCCAATACCTGGCTGGACAAAGTTATCCAGTCACCAACGCTGACAATCAGACTAAAGTACATCCCATGGCTATGGTAACTTTCGAGTGGGGAGGGGTCAATGGCCTGAAACAGGTGGTGGTCTCCTCAAATATCCCAGTAGACTGTTTGCTTGGAAATGACCTGGAGTCCTCAGCATGGGCTGAGGTAGAACTGAAAACCCATGCAGCCATGCTGGGTATCCCTGAACTGGTGTGTGTCAAGACAAGGGCACAGTGCAAGGCTCAGGGTGAAAAAGTAGAGCTGGAGTCTGGAAGAAAGGCCCAGCCTGCCAAGAGGAAAGGAAAGTCAGCTGGGAAACCAGCTGCAACACAGCAAGAAAAAGAGAACCTCTCTTCTCAGGAAGAAGTTCTGCCCTCTGAGGGAACTGAGCCTATGGAGCTGGAACCTTATCAGGTTGAGCTCTTAGGCCCAGGGGGACCCTCAAGGGAAGAGTTGTGTAAGGGACAAGAAACCTGTCCCTCTCTTGAAGGCCTTTGGCAGCAAGCTGCTGAAGAGTCCAATGGCAAGAAAAATGGAACACATAGGGTCTATTGGGAAGATGGACTCCTGTACACTGAGGCAAGAGATCCCAAACCTGGTGCCACTAGCAGTGGTAGTGCCTCAGGATTTCAGAGAGTTTATTCTGACCTTAGCCCATGATATTCCCCTTGCTGGGCATTTGGGACAAACCAAGACGTGGGAGAGGTTAGTCAACCACTTCTACTGGCCCAATATGTCCCAGAAGGTTAAGGAGTTTTGCCTCTCCTGCCCCACCTGTCAAGCCAGTGGTAAGACAGGTGGGCATCCAAAGGCCCCCCTCATTCCACTTCCAGTGGTAGGGGTCCCCTTTGAAAGAGTGGGTGTGGACATAGTTGGTCCACTAGAACCTCCCACAGCCTCAGGAAATATGTACATCCTAGTAGTAGTGGATCATGCTACTAGGTATCCTGAAGCTATTCCCCTTAGGTCGACTACTGCCCCTGCAGTAGCCAAGGCCCTCATTGGTATCTTTACCAGAGTGGGCTTCCCTAAGGAGGTGGTGTCTGACAGAGGTACCAACTTCATGTCAGCATACCTAAAACACATGTGGAATGAGTGTGGAGTGACTTATAAATTCACTACACCATATCATCCACAAACTAATGGCCTTGTTGAGAGATTCAACAAGACATTAAAGGGCATGATCATGGGGCTCCCAGAAAAACTCAAAAGGAGATGGGATGTCCTCCTGCCATGCCTGCTTTTCGCTTACAGAGAGGTGCCTCAGAAGGGAGTAGGATTCTCACCCTTTGAACTTCTGTTTGGCCACCCTGTAAGGGGACCACTTGCTCTTGTTAAAGAAGGCTGGGAGAGACCTCTTCATGAGCCTAAACAAGACATAGTGGACTATGTACTTGGCCTTCGCTCAAGGATAGCAGAGTACATGGAAAAGGCAAGTAAAAACCTTGAGGCCAGCCAACAACTCCAGAAGTTGTGGTATGACCAAAAGGCTGCACTGGTTGAATTTCAACCAGGGCAGAAAGTCTGGGTTCTGGAGCCTGTGGCTCCCAGGGCACTTCAGGACAAATGGAGTGGCCCTTACCCAGTACTAGAAAGGAAGAGTCAGGTCACCTACCTGGTGGACCTGGGCACAAGCAGGAGCCCCAAGAGGGTGATCCATGTGAACCGCCTTAAGCTCTTCCATGACAGGGCTGATGTAAATCTGTTGATGGTGACAGATGAGGACCAGGAAGCTGAGAGTGAACCTCTCCCTGATCTCCTCTCATCAGACCCTAAAGATGGCTCAGTGGATGGAGTGATCTACTCAGACACCCTCTCTAGCCAACAGCAGTCTGACTGTAGGAAGGTCCTGCAGCAGTTTGCTGAACTCTTTTCCCTAACCCCTGGTCAGACACACCTGTGTACCCATGATGTGGACACAGGAGACGGTCATACTGTCTGAATATTTTGTTTTTGACAGGCATGCTAAGTTAAGGAAAGCATCAAGGTGGAAGTCCACAAGATGCTGGAATTGGGAGTAATTGAGTACTCTGACAGCCTCTGGGCTAGCTCAGTGGTCTTAGTCCCCAAACCTCACACCAAAGAAGGAAAGAGAGAGATGAGGTTTTGTGTGGACTACAGAGGTCTCAACTCTGTCACCAAGACAGATGCTCACCCCATTCCTAGAGCTGATGAGCTAATAGACAAATTAGGGGCTGCCAAATTCTTAAGTACCTTTGACTTAACAGCAGGGTACTGGCAAATCAAAATGGCCCCTGGAGCAAAAGAAAAGACAGCATTCTCCACACCTGATGGGCATTATCAGTTCACTGTTATGCCCTTTGGTTTAAAGAATGCCCCTGCCACCTTCCAAAGGTTGGTGAATCAAGTCCTTGCTGGGTTGGAATCCTTTAGTGCAGCTTATCTTGATGATATTGCTGTCTTCAGCTCCACCTGGCAGGATCACCTGGTCCACCTGAAGAAGGTTTTGAAGGCCCTGCAATCTGCAGGCCTCTCTATCAAGGCATCCAAATGCCAGATAGGGCAGGGAACTGTGGTTTACTTGGGACATCTTGTAGGTGGAGGCCAAGTTCAGCCACTCCAGCCTAAGATCCAGACTATTCTGGACTGGGCAGCTCCAAAAACCTAGACTCAAGTCAGGGCATTCCTTGGCTTGACTGGGTACTATAGGAGGTTTGTGAAGGGATATGGATCCATTGTGACAGCCCTCACAGAACTCACCTCCAAGAAAATGCCCAAGAAAGTAAACTGGACTGTAGAATGCCAACAGGCCTTTGACACCCTGAAGCAAGCTATGTGCACAGCACCAGTTCTAAAAGCTCCAGATTACTCCAAGCAATTCATTGTGCAAACAGATGCCTCTGAACATGGGATAGGGGCAGTTTTGTCCCAAACAAATGATGGCCTTGACCAGCCTGTTGCTTTCATTAGCAGGAGGTTACTCCCCAGGGAGCAGCGTTGGAGTGCCATTGAGAGGGAGGCCTTTGCTGTGGTTTGGTCCCTGAAGAAGCTGAGACCATACCTCTTTGGTACTCACTTCCTAGTTCAAAGTGACCACAGACCTCTCAGATGGCTGATGCAAATGAAAGGTGAAAATCCAAAACTGTTGAGGTGGTCCATCTCCCTACAGGGAATGGACTTTATAGTGGAACACAGACCTGGGACTGCCCATGCCAATGCAGATGGCCTTTCCAGGTTCTTCCACTTAGAAAATGAAGACTCTCTTGGGAAAGGTTAGTCTCATCCTCTTTCGTTTGGGGTGGGGGGGGTTGTGTAAGGAAATGCCTCCTTGGCATGGTTACCCCCTGACTTTTTGCCTTTGCTGATGCTATGTTTTGAATTGAAAGTGTGCTGAGGCCTGCTAACCAGGCCCCAGCACCAGTGTTCTTTCCCTTACCTGTACTTTTGATTCCACAATTGTCACACCCTGGCATCCAGATAAGTCCCTTGTAAGTGGTACCCCTGGTACCAAGGGCCCTGATGCCAAGGAAGGTCTCTAAGGGCTGCAGCATGTCTTATGCCACCCTGGAGACCCCTCACTCAGCACAGACACACTGCTTGCCAGCTTGTGTGTGCTGGTGAGAACAAAACGAGTAAGCCGACATGGCACTCCCCTCAGGGTGCCATGCCAGCCTCTCACTGCCTATGCAGGTATAGATAAGTCACCCCTCTAGTAGGCCTTACAGCCCTAAGGCAGGGTGCACTATACCATAGGTGAGGGCACCAGTGCATGAGCACTGTGCCCCTACAGTGTCTAAGCAATACCTTAGACATTGTAAGTGCAGGGTAGCCATAAGAGTATATGGTCTGGGAGTCTGTTTTACACGAACTCCACAGCACCATAATGGCTACACTGAAAACTGGGACGTTTGGTATCAAACTTCTCAGCACAATAAATGCACACTGATGCCAGTGTACATTTTATTGTAAACTACACCCCAGAGGGCACCTTAGAGGTGCCCCCTGAAACCTTAACCGACTATCTGTGTAGGCTGACTGGTTCCAGCAGCCTGCCACACTAGAGAAATGTTGCTGGCCCCATGGGGAGAGTGCCTTTGTCACTCTGAGGCCAGTAACAAAGCTTGCACTGGGTGGAGATGCTAACACCTCCCCCAGGCAGGAGCTGTAACACCTGGCGGTGAGCCTCAAAGGCTCACCCCTTTGTCACAGCACCGCAGGACACTCCAGCTTAGTGGAGTTGCCCGCCCCCTCCGGCCACGGCCCCCACTTTTGGCGGCAAGGCTGGAGGAAACAAAGAAAACAACAAGGAGGAGTCACTGGCCAGTCAGGACAGCCCCTAAGGTGTCCTGAGCTGAAGTGACTCTAACTTTTAGAAATCCTCCATCTTGCAGATGGAGGATCCCCCCAATAGGATTAGGGATGTGCCCCCCTCCCCTTGGGAGGGGGCACAAAGAGGGTGTACCCACCCTCAGGGCTAGTAGCCATTGGCTACTAACCCCCCCCAGACCTAAACACGCCCTTAAATTTAGTATTTAAGGGCTCCCCTGAACCTAAGAATTTAGATTCCTGCAACTACAAGAAGGACTGCTGAGCTGAAAAACCCCTGCAGAGGAAGAACAGAAGACACCAACTGCCTTGGCCCCAGACTTACCGGCCTGTCTCCTGCCTTCCAAAGAAACCTGCTCCAGTGATGCTTTCCAAGGGACCAGCGACCTCTGAATCCTCTGAGGACTGCCCTGCTTCGAAAAGGACAAGAAACTCCCGAGGACAGCGGCACTGCTCCAAAAGAACTGCAACTTTGTTACAAGGAGCAGATTTAAAGACCCCTGCAACTCCCCGCAAGAAGCGTGAGACTTGCAACACTGCACCCGGCGACCCCGACTCGACTGGTGGAGAACAACCAACTCAGGGAGGACCCTCCGGCGACTCTACGACTGTGAGTAACCAAAGTTGTCCCCCCTGAGCCCCCACAGCGACGCTTGCAGAGGGAATCCCCAGGCTCCCCCTGACCGCGACTGTCTGAACTCCTTTTCCCGACGGCTGGAAAAGACCCTGCACCCGCAGCCCCCAGCCCCTAAAGAAACGGAACTTCTGTGCAGGAGTGACCCCCAGGAGGCCCTCTCCCTTGCCCAGGTGGTGGCTACCCCGAGGAGCCCCCCCCTTGCCTGCCTGCGACGCTGAAGAGATCCCTTGATCTCTCATTGACGTCCATTGAAAACCCGACGCGTGTTTGCACACTGCACCCGGCCGCCCCCGCGCTGCTGAGGGTGTACTTTCTGTGCTGACTTGTGTCCCCCCCGGTGCCCTACAAAACCCCCCTGGTCTGCCCTCCGAAGACGCGGGTACTTACCTGCTGGCAGACTGGAACCGGGGCACCCCCTTCTCTCCATTGAAGCCTATGTGTTTTGGGCACCTCTTTGACCTTTGCACCTGACCGGCCCTGAGCTGCTGGTGTGATAACTTTGGGGTTGCTCTGAACCCCCAACGGTGGGCTACCTTGGACCAAAAACTGAAACCTGTAAGTGACTTACTTACCTGTTAAAACTAACAATAACTTACCTCCCCCAGGAACTGTGAAAATTGCACTGTGTCCACTTTTAAAACAGCTTATTGTGTTTTATGTAAAAAGTATACATGCTAAAGTAATGATTCAAAGTTCCTAGAGTACTTACCTGAAATACCTTTCAAATGAGATATTACATGTAAAATTTGAACCTGTGGTTCTTAAAATAAACTAAGAAAATATATTTTTCTATAACAAAACCTATTGGCTGGATTTGTCTCTGAGTGTGTGTTCCTCATTTATTGCCTGTGTGTATGTACAACAAATGCTTAACACTACTCCTTTGATAAGCCTACTGCTCGACCACACTACCACAAAATAGAGCATTAGTATTATCTCTTTTTGCCACTATCTTACCTCTAAGGGGAACCCTTGGACTCTGTGCATGCTATTCCTTACTTTGAAATAGCACATACAGAGCCAACTTCCTACATTGAGGTAATGTGTAAGAGTCAGTAACCCTCATTCTACCTTTCCTCATAAATCTACCCCTAAAGCAATGATGGCACATAAGTGGTAAATATTTTTTTTATGGTTTTGCAATTTATTATGAAATAATCTTACGAGGACACTGCTTCCAACATCAGTGTCTGTACTCTTCCCACAGAATATCATCTGTGGTCATTTTAAAAACCCTGCAACTTTGATTGAGTTCTGAATGAAATACACTTTCTGTAACAGAGCAATAATTCCTATGCTGCTAAATGTGTAACTCTAACATGTTCTATTTCTTATTGCAGGGATTCGCAGAGTCCTTTCTCGAGCATCTTTGGAAAAAACTTCAAAATCCAAATAATCCAGCAGTCATTCGGCAAACTGCTGCTAGTTACATTGGCAGTTTTCTTGCAAGAGCTAAATTTATTCCTGTAGTGTAAGTTTTCTAATATATTTTAAAATTCTTAGTTCTAAAAATGTACTTAGGAATGCTTATGTGTTTGTCACCATTTAAAGAGGTTTAAGGGAATATTTTTATTTACGAGAAGAGGAACTCTACAACATGCTTGATAGCACACAGAGTGGTTTATTTGAATCAGTAGAGTGAGCTGACGGTTCCTAGGTAACCTGAAGCACTTATTACTCCTACCTTTGGTTGACCAATTATAGTGAACTTTAGGAGTGTGTCTCTCACATTCTTCCAGTAAGAAACCTTCAATTGGAAGAATGCACATTGCCACAGGAGAGAAGGCAACACAGCCAGTATTTATGAGAAAGGATCAAGCACATGCATGTAACCACAGCAGGTGCGGGCAAGGCTTTTGAAAATCTCTCAAAATCTGAGAGTGGCACTGATTACTTCAGTAATATGTGCTGAGATATCACTTCTGAATGTAAACTGAACTATGGAAATGTACATTGGGTAGCTGGACAAGTGTTTGGACACTTACACTACCATGCAATCCCCTCAAAGGAAACATCTTTGTTACACTAGCAAAATCTGCCTTCTAAAGGATACTGCGAACTACAGATTCCTCGCCATGTGAAAATCCTTAGGTGTGCCAGACTGAATCTGTAAACATTTTTTACAGCATAGACTGTGTTCTTGTAGGTGATGTTCTGTTGGCCCCATGTCCACCTCATTCTGCCCCGGAAGTGAAGCTCTGAGCAGCATGTAAGCGCCACTTCTGCACACTTGTCTGTTACTTTCTCTCTGAGCCTTTCTATGCAGATTGGCAGCTAGCTCCCAACTTTTTTCTCGAGTGCTAACAAGTTTTTTTCTCAAAATCCTTCTATTCCTGTGTGCATGGGCACATGTCCCCTCCTAAAACGACAGGATTTAAATCTTGTATGGACTGTCACAAGCAGATGTCTGCGACCAATCCCCATAAGGTGTGTCTCTGGTGTTTGGACTCATGCCACAACTCAGTCTTGCAAAGAGTGTGCCCTTATGAATCCGAAAGAATGCAACACCATGGTATACATTGCAGAACATAGAAAGATGTAGTGTAAGTCCTGTTCTTCTTCTTAGTCGAGGGGATGGGCCACTCGTACGGCAGGTCATTGCCACAGTCTAAGTCTTCTGGTAAGTAGAAGTCAAAGAGAAAGCACAAGAAAGCCAAGCAGGACTAATCTTAGTCTCCTCACTTTCTTCCTGAGAAGATGTGAGGATGCAAAGTTGTCCCCTGGTCCTCCGCCGAGGAGCAGATTTAGGAGCTGGTACCAATGACCCTGAATTTCCTGGGCCATTGGCGACATTCAAAAAGACTGAGGCATTCAGAGAAGCTATTTTTCAAATCTTTGGCAAACTTCTGGCTCCCTCTGGTGTGCCTTTCATCCCACAGATCCATAGAGGGTTCCAGTCTCATTACTGCAGGCGGATTTGTCCTTTGCACCATTTGCACCATTTGTACCTTTTGAGCCCCTTTTTGGTTAATCTTTGGAGCCAACTTTAAACTTATTGCTAAGATCAATGCTGGTTCGTGCCATGTTGACGCTGGAGGTGGCTGCTGTTACTATCGTCTTGTCTGACTCCGAACCAAATTAGTCTCATCCAAGATTGTGTCCCAGAACACGCCCTATACACCCGGTCCAAGTTCATTCTGACTTCAACACACAGTCTTTACCTGGGAACCATCCTCCATCACTCCAGCAACATTTAGGATGAGACTGTGACCAAAGTTAACTAGCTGTCAGTTATGATGGCATTGGATTACCCCCATAGTTTGATGATGGCACTTTCTACTTAGAAGCCAGTGGGTAGAGCATTTGCCCTGGCCCCTCAATGAAGAGACAGTCTGGTTTGGTTTTGACCTCTGAAGTGCTTGACTGACAGTTACCTTCTTCTGAAGGGAAGACAGGTGTCCTTACAGGAGTTTTGCATCCTGGACAGGCTTCATTCTTGCCCTTGTTACCATTCAATAAAGTACTGACTAACACCCTAATGGGTAACTGGCCTAAGCCTTTCTTTTGTCCAGCTGTCAGTGGGAAAGTATTCCGGCACCACAAGTCTTCCCAGAGTGATCCTGATTTTCTGACACACCACATTATGCCTGAGAGCCTGGTAGTTCAAGCATCTTTCAGCAGGATTAATCACAGCCCCCTTCCCTATGACTTATCCTGATAGTCAAAAAGACGTGAGGCTTCATGAAAGGAATGTTCTCCTTGGCCAGCCTAGTCCTTCGGTCAGTTAACACCAGCTCTGAGTGGTCAACACCAGTGCTCTGGCCTAGCGCAGACACCAATATATATATTTTGCTGGATCTGGAGTGTTTCGAAGAGAGCAGAGCTGCCTCACGCTCCTTGGGCCTTTCTATGCCCTAGGCTGCAAGGCAGTTTCCCCAAAAGTTCCTTTCCTTTGAAAGTCTCGCCAGGGGGTTTGCATACAGGTAATGCCAAGGCCCATTGCTCCAGCAACAGGCACCCCAGTCCTTTCGGGGTCAGGGATCCAGTAGACAATGTCCAGGCCCTCAGGGAGAGTAAACTTTCCAGTCCACTGCCCCTCCTGCATCTGCCTGCAGCAGCTTACTTTGATCTTTTAGGGACAAGACCACTCTGTTGGTAGTAGGATCAGTCATTTCCTTCAAGGGTGTCGGGCCATAACAGTCCAACAGGTGGGTCCAGCTGATCATTCAGCGGGGCTGCACATTATCATTCCTTTCTATCCAGCTACATCTTCCACCAATCTCAGCAGTTTTCGGAGGGGCACGTGTCCATTTTGGTCTGGTAGTACAGGTTCTTTATAGTGAAGGGTGCCAGAAAGCTTGCTGGCCTTGGAAATAAGGAATGGATGCTACTACCGCTATTTCATAGTTGAAAAAAAGAGCGAAGGCCTTCGTTCTGTTTAGAACTTCGACCTCTCAACATATTCCTGTGGAAGGACAAAATCAAGATGTTTATGCTAGCCCAGGTTCTCTCTCCCCTGGCTACAGGACACTGAATGGTAGCATTGGACCTGCAGAACACCAATTTCCATGTTCCCATCTTACAGACCTACATGTGCTACTTGCAATTCATGGTGGGCAGGAGCATTTTCAGTTTGCTGTGCTCCCCTTCAGCTTCACCACTGCCCCTCGTGAAAGGGATGAGAATGGTACTGCATATCTTCAGAGGTCGAGCATGCCGGTCTTCCCCCTACCTCGACAAATGGCTGTTGGAGGTGCGCTCCCCACAGTTGTTGGCTATATCCAGATAATGGCAAACCTTCTGACATCTTTGGGGTTCATTTTCAACATGCCATAGTCATACTGCATCCTTTAGAGAGGCTCCCATTCATCTTAGCCATTCTTGATACAGTGTCTTTTTAGGCCTTCACTCTGACTCAATGAGTCCAGGACATTCAGGCTGTGATCCCAATGTTTCAGCCTTGGTCCTGTGTCTCTGTGAGAGTGGCTCTGAGGCTTCTTGTTCTCTTGGAATCCTGCATTCTGCTCGTCAACCATGACAGATGGCATACACTGTTCTGCAGTGGGATATGAAGTCTCACTGAGCCCAGCACCAGTGGAAACCTTTCAGGTTCCATTCAGGTTTCCAAGGAAACTGCAAAAGATCTGCACTGGCCAGACCAACAGCAAATCCCTCTTTAAACCCCACCCAGAGCTGACAGTGATCACAGCTACGTCACTGCTGGGTTGGAGAGGTCATATGGGAGAAGTGGAGCTCAGGGTAAAAAAAAAGGCCTGCCAAATAACGCAGAGGGTAGCTCGATCCCGGACCTGCGCTTACGCGGCATGGAAGGAAAAGAACTGACGTATTCGCGCCGGGGTGGTGACTTTATAGGCGACAGTAATATCACAGATGGCTCAGAAGACGCCACGCGCACACGGATCGGAACAGCACCACATGCCGGTGCGCACAGGGTACTGCTCAGCAAAAAATTCCAGTTTCGAAGCTGACACCAGGGAATTCAAAGGTAAGGAAGATAGTCTCTAAAAGATAATGCGTTACAGAAGGTAAGTAACTTGTTCGTCTGGTCTCTGGTGGAAACCTGATTCCACATCAGCCTGTTGGCATTATGGGCCATTCATTTGGCGTTGAAAGCCTTGCTATCTGCCATCAAAATGAGGTTGGTTTAGGTTCTCAGGCACCACACCACTGCCATGTGGTACCGTAACAAGCAGACTGGAATCTGGTCCTGTGCCAGGAGGCCCCTTCACCTCTGGAACTGACTGAATCTTCATAACTTTTCCCTGGTTGTACACCACCTATCAGGATCTTCAAATGTTAAAACGGACAAACTTGGTTGCTGGTGCCTAGTGGATCACAAATGGCATTTAGACGTTGAGGTGTCGTAAGGCGCCTTTTGGCTATAGAGAGAACCCTGGCTCAATCTGTTCACCACTGCCGACAATCTGCATTGTCTGTATTTTTGCGTCTGGAGTTCGCAAAAAAGGCTCTCTCTCTTGGGTATGCATTTCGTCGAGAGGGCACGGGACTCCTGTATGCGGGCCTGCTTTTGCCTATCTTGCCTTGAGTTCTAAAGAAGACTAGGAACATAATCTTAGTGGTTCTTGATTGAGCCAGGAGAGAGTGGTACCTGTAATTTGTGGGCTGACCATCTATCCTCAGATTACGCTGCAGCTTTGGGAGGATCATCTTTTGAAGTAGCAGGGAAGAGTCTTGCACTCTGACCTGCACAATCTGCACCTCCAAGCATGGAGATTAAACGCCAGTTGACTGATTTTGATCTCCCGTGCCAAGAGTGGTATCCTTGCTTCCTGGCCACCTAACATGCAAAAATACAGGCAGCAGCTCTTAATCTATGGGACAAAGGTAGAAGCCCTGAGGGATACAGATGCCAGTGTCACTTTGGTGACAGAGAAACGTGTTTCCTCAGGACAGTGTTTGGCTGGGCAAACCTATCCAGTTACCAGTGCTGACAATGTGACTAAAGTCCATCCCATGGCTATGGTGACTTTAGAATGGGGAAGGATTATTGTCCTGAAACAGCTGGGATTGCTTCTGCGATCCCAGTGGAATGTTTGCTAGGGAATGATCTGGAGTCCTCCGCACGGGCTGAGGTAAAGCTCAACACCCATGTAGCCATGCTGGGAATCCCTGAACTCGTGTGTGTGAAAACCAGAGCACAGAGCAGAGCAAAGGGTGAAAAATAAGTGTTGGAGCCTGAAATAATGGCCCAACCTTCCAAGAGAAAATCTAAGAGGACTCTGGACCAGCCTCTGAACAGCAAAAGAAACGACCTCTCTTCTCAGGAAGATGTCTTATCCCCTGAGGGAACCGAGTCCATGGACCTGGAGACTTATCCGGTAGAGCTCTTGGCCCAGGGGGACCCACAAGGGAACAGCTGTGCCAGGGACAAAAGACTGAACCAGCCTCTGAACAGCAAAAGAAACAACCTCACTTCTGAGGAAGATATATTATCCCCTGAGGGAATAGAGTCCATGGACCTGGAGACTTATCCGGTAGAGCTCTTGGCCCAGGGGGACCCACAAGGGAACAGCTGTGCCAGGGACAAAAGACTTGTCCCTCTCTTGAAGGCCTGAGACAGCAAGCTGCTGAACAGGAGAAGGGAGATGTCAGTGGCTCCCACAGGGGCTATTGGGAAGATTGACTCCTTCACACTGAGGACAGAGATCCCAGACCTGGTGCCACTAGGAGAGTGGTTGTGCCTCAGGAGTTTCATTTGGGACAAACCAAAACATGGAGCAGACTTGTCAACCATTTTTATTGGCCTAACATGTCCCAGAAAGTAAGGGGGTTTTGTAGCTCCTATGTCACTTGCCAGTGGTAAGACAGTTGACCATCCAAAGGCCCCCTTCATTCCACTTCCAGTGGTGGGGGAACCCTTTGAGAGGGTTGATGTGGACATTGTGGGTCCACTTGAACCACCCACAGCCTCAGGGAATCAGTACATACTAGTAGTAGTGGAACATGTTACCAGATACCCTGAAGCAATTCCCCTTAGGCCACCTACTGCCCCTGCAGTAGCCAAAGCTCTAATTTGTATTTTTATCAGAGTGGGTTTTCCTAAGGAGGTGGTTTCTGACAGAGGTACAAACTTCATGTCTGCTTCCTTAAAACACATGTGGAATGAGTGTGGGGTGACGTACAAATTCACCACCTCCATACCATCCACAAACCAGTGGACTTGTTGAGAGATTCAACAAGACGTTAAAGGGCATGATCATGGGGCTCCCTGAAAAACTCAAAAGGAGATGGGATGTCCTCCTGCCATGCCTGCTTTTCACTTACAGATAGGTGCCTAAGAAGGGAGTAGGGGTTTCCCCCTTTGAACTTCTGTTTGGCCATCCTTTAAAGGGACCACTGGCACTTGTTAAAGAAGGCTGGGAGAGACCGCTCCATGAGCCTAAACAAGATGTGGTGGACTGTGTGCTTGGTCTCCGTTCTAGGATGGCTGAGTACATCCAAAAGCCTTGATACCAGCCAACAACTCCAGAAGTTGTGGTGTGACCAAAAGGCTGCAATGGTCGAATTCCATCCAGGGCAGAAAGTATGGGTCCTGGAGCTTATAGCTCCCAGGGCACTTCAGGACAGATCGAGTGACCCTTACCCAGTCCTACAGAAGAAGTCAGATCACTTACTTAGTGGACCTGGGCATTACCAGGACACGCAAGAGGGTGATCCATGTTAACTGCCTGAAGTTCTATAATGACAGGACAGACATAACCATGCTGATGGTTACTGATGAGGATCAGGAAGCAGAGAGTGAACCTCTCCCTGACCTCCTCTCATCTGACCCTAAGGATGGGTCAGTTGGTGGAGTTGTCTGTTCCAACACCCTCTCTGCCCAACAGCAAGCTGACTGCAGGCATGTCCTACAGCAGTACGCTGAGCTCTTCTCTTTTACCACTGGTCAGACACACCTGTGTACCCATGATGTGGACACGGAACAGTTTACCTGGCAAAAACAAAATCTATAGACATTCTGACCAAGTCAAAGAGAGCATCAAGGTGGAGGTCCACAAGATGCCGGAGTTAGGGGTAATAGAGCACTCTGACAGTCCATGGGCTAGCCCAGTGGTCTTGGTCCCCAAACCTCATACCAAAGATGGCAAGAGAGAAATGAGGTTCTACGTGGACTACAGAGGACCCAACTCTGTCACTAAGATATATGCACACCCCATACCTAGGGCAGATGAGTTAATTGACAACATAGGTGCAGCCAAATTTCTAAATACCTTTGATTTAACTGCAGGGTACTGGCAAAATAGGATGGCACCTGGAGCCAAAGAAAAGGCAGCATTCTCTTCACCTGATGGGCATTATCAGTTTACTGTTATGCCATCTGGCTTGAAGAATTCCCCTGCCTCCTTCCAAAGGGTGGTGAATAAAGTCCTTGCTGGCTTGGAGTCCTTTAGTGCAGCATATCTAGATGATATTGCTGTCTTTAGCTCCAGCTGGCAGGATCACCTGGTCCACCTGGGGAAGGTTTTGCAGGCCTTGCAAACAGCAGGCCTCTCTATTGAAGCATCTAAGTGCCAAATAGGGCAGGGCACAGTTGTATACTTGGGTCACCTTGTAGGTGGAGGCCAAGTGCAACCTTTACAACCCAAGATCCAGACAATTCTGGACTGGGAAGCTCCAAAAACCCAGGGCATTCCTTGGCTTGACTCAGTACTACAGGAGGTTTGTGAAGGGATATGGGTCCATTGTGACTCCCCTCACTGAACTGACCTCAAAGAAGATGCCAAAGAAGGTAAACTGGACTCTTGACTGTCAAAAGGCCTTTGACACCCTGAAAGAAGCAGTGTGCTCAGAAGCAGTTCTTAAAGCTCCAGATTATCCTAAGCAGTTCATTGTGCAGACAGATGCCTCTGAAAATGGGATTGGAGCAGTCCTGTCCCAAACCAGTGATGATGGCCTTGACCAGCCTGTTGCTTTTGTTAGCACAAGGTTACTCCCCAGGGAGCAGTGTTAGAATGCCATTGAGAGGGAGGCCTTTGCTGTGGTTAGGTCCCTGAAAACATTGAGGCCATACTTGTTTGGCACTTACTTTGTTGTTCAAACTGACCACAGACCTCTCAGATGGCTAATGCAAATGAAAGATGAGAACCCTAAACTTTTGAGGTGGTCCATATCCCTACAGGGAATGGACTTTGTAGTGGGACACAGACCTGGGACTGCCCTTGCAGATGGCCTTTCCAGGTTCTTCTACTTAGACAATGAAGACTCTTTTGGGAAAGGTTAGTCTCATCCTCCTTCGTTTGGGGGCGGGCGGGGCGTTGTGTACGAAAGTGCCACTGTTGACATGGTTAACACCCAACACACTTTTTGTCTAGTGTTCATGCCAACTTTGATTCAAAGTGTGCTGGGACCCTGCTAACCAGGCCCCGGCACCAGTGTTCTTTCCCTAAAACTGTACCGTTGTTTCACCAATTGGCACAGCCCTGGCACACAGTTAAGTCCCTTGTGGAAAGTTACCCATGGTACCAAGGGCCCTGTGGCCAGGGAAGATCTCTAAGGGCTGCAGCATGTATTATGCCACCGTAGGGGACCCCTCACTCACCACATGCTCGCTACCTTGCACCATTGTGTGCTGTTGGGGAGGAAAAGACAAAGTCGACACTACACCCCTCTCAGGGTGCCATGCGCACAAACCACTGCCTGTGCCATAGGTAAGTCACCCCTCTACCAGGCCTTACAGTCCTAAGGCAGGGTGCACTATACCACAGGTGAGGGCCTAGCTGCATGAGCAATATGCCCCATACAATGTCTAAGTCCATTCTTAGACATTGTAAGTGCAGTGTAGCCATATTGAGTATACGGTCTGGGAGTTTGTCATTGCGAACTCCACAGCTCCATACTGGCATCACTGAATACTGGGAAGTCTGGTATCAAACTTCTCAGCACAATAAACCCACACTGATGCCAGTGTGAGATTTATTAAAAAATGCACACAGAGGGCATCTTAGAGGTTCCCCCTGTATGTTAGCCAAACTGCTAGTGTAGGACTGACCGGTCTGTGCCAGCCTGCCACTTTCAGATAAGTTTCTCAAGCCTCGAGTTAAAGTTCCCCAGGGCACTCCAGCTAGTGGAGATGCCCGCTCCCCAGACAAAGCCCCACTTTTGGCGACAAGCCCGGCGGGAACATTAGGGAAAACAGGGAAGAGTGACCACCCCAGCTAGGACCACTCCTAAGGTGCCCAGAGCTGAGATGACCCCTCCCTGCAGAATCCTGCATCTTGGTTTGGAGGACAGGGACCAATAGGGATAGGAAAGTGTCCCCCTCCCCAAAGGGAGTGGGCAAAGGAGGGTGTAGCCACACCCAGGGACAGTAGCCATTGGCTACTGCCGTCTGATCCCTAACACCCCTAAATCTGGGATTTAATGGCCTCCCTGAACCCAGCTCAACAGATTCCTGATGACCTACAAGAAGGGGGACTGCTAAGCTGAAACCCCCAGCAGAGAAGGGAGATGACAACTGCTTTAGCCCCAGCCCTACCGACCTGTCTCCTGCTTCAAATAACTTGCAAAAAGACCAGCAACGCATCCAGCGGGCTCAGCGACCTCTGCCAACTCCAGAGGACTGCCCTGCACCCAAAAGGACCAAGAACTCCTGAGGACAGCGGCTCCTTCTAAAGAAACCTACAACTAAGGATTCTCACCTCACTCCAGATGCGCGAGTCTCGACCTCTGTGCACCCCATGCCCACGGCCCATGTCCAGATGGTCCACTCAGTAAGGGAGGGTCCCCAGGCAATAGCGAGCAAGTGCCCACCCTGGGTTGACCTCTCCACCTGTCCATGGCGATGCCTGCAGAGGGAATCCCGAGGACCCCCCCCCGAGCTGCGAAGCTCCGGATGAAGATATCTGACACCCAAGAACACATTACACCTGCAGCCCCCAGGCCTTGGAGAAACCGACCACCGGGTGCCTCAACGTTCAGCACACGGCCCTCCTCCCTGCCCAATGGTGGTGTGCCCGAAACACACCCCTGGACCTCGCCTGGTGCCCCTGAGTGACTCCCGGGGTCTCCTCATAGACCAGCATTGGAAACCCGACATCCTGTTTGCACCCTACGCCCAGCCCAGTGCCGCTGAGAGTGTGTATATGGTGCCTAGCTGTGGCCCCTCCAGTGCTCTTCAAATCCCCCCTGGTCTGCCCTCTGAGTCACAGGTGCTTACCTGCTGGCAGACCTGATTCCGAGTACCCCCTGTTTCCATAGGAACCATCATTAAATTTGCTCAACTTTGACCTCTGCACCCGGCCGGCCCTGAACTGCAGGTGGTGGGTGTTTGGGGTTAACTTGAACTGGTGGACTTACTAAAACCTGGAGACTGAAACTGTAAATGTTGTACTTACCTGTGAAACGACCCAACATTTCTTACCCCAGGAACTGTTTCTGAAAATTGCACCGTGTCCATTTTTAGAACCGATTATTGCCAATATTTCAAGAACTGTATTACTTACCTATTTCAAACGAAGTACTGTTGATACCTGTGTGAAATATGAATTTTTTAAGGTACTTATCTGCAACCTGAATCTTGTGGTTCTAAAAATAAGTTAAGAAAATATATTTTTGCTATATAAAAACCATTGTCTGGAGTTAAGTCATTGAGTTTGTGCTTCTTCTATTTTCTGTGTGTGTACAAGAAATGCTTTGCACTACCCTCTGATAAGCCTAAGTGCTCCACCACACTACCACAAAAAACATTAGTATTATCTACTTTGGCCTCTGTGAAGCCTCGGGGAAACCCCTGGACTCTGTGCACACTATAGCTCAATTTGATATAGTATATACAGAGCCAGGTTCCTACAGTTATGCATTCCATCCACCGTTTGTGTTTGTTTGCTTTTATTGCCATAAGTGCGCCAGGTATGCCTTGACGTGGGTCCTGAGCTCACTATGCCACTGGATTTAAGCTAGCTTGGCTGATGAATGGTGATACCCTGAAACCGGTCCCAGGATGTTTGTTTCCAGTCCAGGGAGGACTTGGACTGGCAGTTCGGGCTGGACCCTTCCAATGGGGAACAGGGTCAAGACTGATTTGTGCATGGCTAGGTCCATACTGGGGTGGCATGGTAAACAAAAGAATTGATGGATTAAATCCAGATCTGTGACTGGGGTGAATGTTTGATTGGTTCCGCATTCCGTCCATCATTTGTTTGTTTACAGTCTATGCATAGCATGTGAATCTGCAGCCAACACATGCTACGAATGAAGTATTCAACTTGTAAAGATCTATTTGTTGCATGTAGTGCTGCTGATTCTCATGCACTCTCCCAGGCAGGAATTCACTGGTATCTGATTTCATGTATAAACATTGTACAAATATTTTAGCCTTACACATATGATACTAGATGTTTTCTGTATCTTCACCAGCTCTATCCTTACTTGCTGAAATGGCAGCTAAAAATTAGCAATGGAACCATTGACCATGCGCATTCACTGGAAGAGGCGTAGCCTCAATGTCATGTCAGCAGCATAAAACTTCTTTGAGAAAAACAAGTTCTAGAGTGCAAGCTCCACACTAGCTGGCAGGAGTGAGCTAAGCCTGTGAATCTGCAGCACTCCTTCCTACAAATAGATGCTTACAAGTTACGTAACGTACTCCTTTTCAACTGTATTCCAGCTGAAAAACATTGAAAAGTTATCACCTCCTATAGTTTAAACACAGACCCATTTTTCTTTAAAGATAATGAGCTTTACTTTAAGGCAGTCGCAGACGTGGTGGTATGCTGACCCCAGCAGGCCACCATCCCTGTGATTTTGACTAATCATTGTGAGTCGCAAATTGCGACCAGCCTAATGAATATTCATTAGCCAAGGGTGGTCTGTGACTCAGTAAGAGTCCTTATTGTGCAACTGGCCTATTAGTACATAGGTCGATTGGGAAAATCATATTCCATTTGTAAAAAGTTGATGCACCATTTGTGCCTACGTTTTGCAGTAGGTGTCTTCCTACATCAGGCCCTCTATTCCTAAACAGATTATTAAGGAAGCAAACCTTCAAAATGGTGTGCCAGCTGAGGTTTTGCTGGCACAGGATTCACAACAGTGATCCCTTTGGACCTACAAAATGCTTAATTAGGCATCCCAGTCAGATGTCAAAGAAAATACATCCAATCTGTGGTCCGAAGGCAGCATTTCCGATTGCAGTTCTTGCTTTTGTTATCCTCTCTGCCCCTGAAGTATTCACCATGATTGTGGAACTGGTGGCAGCCCATCCCCCATTCACATCTCTCTAATCTGGATAATTCTGGGTCTCCTACAATCGTGCCTCTCCATTTACTTGGTGGAATGCAGTCCCTGACACAGATTTTACTTTTATCTGAATATACAGAAATAATCTCCTAATGCTTAGTACGGACTACAATTAATTGGAAACATTGTTGACACCACCACAGGCAAAGCATTTGGTCTTTGGGAGAGGATCCGTATTATGAAGGACCATGGGTTTCCCACCTGAATGTGAACCTCCACTGGGTCGTTCTTTTACAGCAACACGCTGTCTTACCCTTTCATATCTTTATCAGTCTGCAATCGAGATTAAGAATCATGATGAGGTGTCCGTCCTTGGCAGTATACAGAGACCTACTTGCATGGTCTTTCAGGGTTAAAGTAATTTGCATGGCTTAAAAGGGCTGTGCCAATCTGCCATGTACATATTCCGGTCTGCTCTGATTTTCATCAAGAGAACTCTACAAGCTGTACACTGGATTTGCTCCACATGTACTCTTTCCTGTTGGTCAGGGAAGCCAACGTCTTTTCACTCAGGGCCACCTATCGTGAACTCCATAGCCAGAGTGAGTGCAGCTGTTGCTAACTTGTCCCAGGCCATAAGGAGACTTGCAGAGGGTGCAGTGTAATTCTAGTTAAAGGGCTCATACCTGTATATATGTGATATCTGTGTCATACAAACCTAGCCTAAAAATAGGGGAGTTTTGTACAGGGTTATAGGCAAGCATTCAGTGATGGAAGCAGTAGGTGGTCATTGGATTGTTACTTCTTTGTGATATAGTGTTCTTTAAAGAGGTGTGTCTTCAACTGTTTCATAAATTGGGGGAGGGGTCAGTGGGAGTAATCTGCCTACTGGCTCTCCTCTTCAAAGGTCTGTCGAGTACCACTAAACTGGTATGCCTTGCCTGTCTTTAATGTGTATTCATTGTGGATAGTGTTTGTATGTTTTGTGTTTCTTGGTAACAGGAGTGAATGTAGTTGCACATTGGGATATTGTGTACATGGGTGTGCAGATGGTTGTCTCCCTACCAGCTACTCTTGGTCTGTAATCCCCCTTCTGTCCCCTCTTTGCCCTTATGTGCAGTGAAGTGTTGTACTAAGTTGGTGCTTACCTCACAGGTGCAACTGCTGCCTTCAAGAACTTGTGGCATCACTTCCAGGAGTGATATTGGTGACTGCTGCAAACTTCCTAGAACCAGAAACCTGGGTATACTAGTATAATGAGGAATCATATCTGTCAAGAAAAACATTAAGAAGTTAAATCGTATATTGCAAGACTGATCGTTTAGGGCTTCAGTTACAACTAACAAATACGTAGACTGCAGGTTATGCTTGGTATAAAGACATACCACTTGTTCCTAAGGCCTATAAGGGCTCCACCAGTTGTCTGTAGCAAATACTTACCTTTAAAATTGCTCTGTTGAACATTAAAAGCTTCCATTCATCACCCCATCTGTACCAAAATCACAAATCATACCCATAGGACAGGACTCAAATCAAGTAATTGAGGATTTCTTTAAATGGATAGGGGTTTGGCAGTTTACAGTCTTGTACATGCAGTTCTGAAATGCTCTTCCTACTGCATAGAACGATAAGGATATTATTTATTCTGCTAGGCCTTTTAAGACCATCTTTGGTAGCATGTCACCGGGGTAGCGGGCACAGGAACTAGCATTGTCTCTTAATCAGCCTTATATTTTCAGATTGGATAAATGACAACTTATCTTGTTCCACTGGTACCTGTCCAACACGATTAAAGTTGCCAAGGGGTGGTTGATTTCTCGTTGCTGAAAAGGAGTTGCTTTCACTGGTGACGGTGTAAGGTAAACTTTAGAAATAAATACCTTGCATACAAATAACGGAATGTCACAGATTTCTTGTCTCTCTGTTTTCCTTTCATAAAAGTTTACTCTAACAATTTTCTTCTTCCTAGAAACCACTGTTTCCAAGTGTATGAAATGAAGAGAGAACCACATTCTTACGTTCTTAGCACTGAAACTCCCCACCCTGCTACACATACCACCAAGGCCCTCCTCACCATCTGTTTGTTTAGAGCGACTTTGCAGCTCCTTCATATCTGATGTGCAGTTGTGGTTTTTGGTTGTGTTTAGCACCTACTTTATTGAATTTCTTTTGGGTGCTTCTCGAACTTTGAAAATTACATATCAGTACAGTTCAATCTGGAGCAATACTTTGAGATTTTATTTAAATGCTGGGTTTTTGTATTGCTGGGAATGCTGAATAGGAAATGTATCTCCCATTTAACTGTTAAAAGCTGTAACACCGATTCTCCTACGCATGGCCGGCCTACAGAGTTTCACCTATCTTCCACATATTTTAACAGCATAATACTTGGTTAGTGGCTTTCATCTCTGAGGGCTCCATTTTCTGATGATGTAACCTGCACCACTTAAGAATACTTGGTCCGATACGCGGGGTAGTAATCGTAAGATGTCATCGCATTGCCAATTTTTGTATTTGCTTGCTACTCATCATCAGAAGAAATTCAGGAGATATCTCTGTTATGCAAAATATCCATCAATAATCCATTATGCTTGTTTATCGAAGTTTGTTGTCTCGTTTTTTAATGCAGTTGAATGGAAAATGAAATAATTTGAAATTCTGTTGCACAAGCATTTAATGCATACAATGTTTTCAATATCACATGTTGAAAATTATATTTTTTAGGTTTCTGTTATGTATCAATTGGATGTTAACAAGGTTAATTTGAAAGGGTTTTTTCGGTTTACGTTATTTACATTTACACTTGATTCAGCTTTTTAAAGATGATATTGGAAAATGTGTATTAAAATTAGCTGTTAGTTTTCGTATCTCATCTGTTATGTTTCATTGGATGATTACAAGATCACCAGTTGTTTCACTTTATTTTTCTTAGGACTGTAAAAGCTTGTCTAGATCTTCTCGTTAACTGGCTGCACACGTATATTGTTAACCAAGATGCTGGAAACCAAGCTTTCTGTGATGTAGTTCTTCATGGACCATTTTACTCTGCATGCCAAGCTGTATTTTACACTTTTGTATTTCGCCACAAACAGATTCTGGAAGGCAACTTGAGAAAAGGTGAGCAGAAGAATCATAAGAAAGATACTTTCTAACTACGTGTTGTAGAATATGCAGTACATATGTTGTGCCTACGATTACTGAATGGTTTGAGATAAAAAAAAAAAAACTTTTCCTTAATTTTCCGTTAAGAGTTCTTCATAGGAATTAAAAAAATGTAGAATGTCTCTGTACGTGCGAAGGATCCCGGAAAAACACATTATTAATTGAACTAATTACAAATAGAAGCAGAGAATGCCTGTGCCAAAGTTTTATTTTATGTTTTTAAGTAGCATAATATATTATCAAACCCATCATAACATTAAAATGAGTAAAATAAACACTAAACCTGCATTGCTGCTCATATCATCTTATTTTTCTCTCCTTTTAAAGGAGAACATTTGGAAAGAAATTAAATGTTTCCTCAGGCATTTCTTCTCGTAAACCATTTTAGTCCTTTTTCATTGCTTTGTGATGGGCATTCTAGATCTTTGGCTATGGACTCTTTTGTATATTTGTATAAAAATAATTTGTGTTTATTCACTCAACGTTTTTAACCTGTTTTCTGATGGAAGGTGATGCTAAACCATTTCATGGTCACACATTTTCATCTGTGTAACTTCTGTGGTCTCTAAGGGGGTTAGTGTAGAAAAGGGTTGGGTGACCTGCCTCTACTAGAGTCGTTTCTACCTTTTCCCTTGATACTCCTCCACAGTCTTGGGAGACTTTCATACATTTTTCTTAACAAGATTTGCCATTGTGGGTTCATTGAGGGTATACTGAAGTCAAGGATTCTTAATTGTAGGATATTCCTGCTAAGTATCTGGATCCTGCACACGTTATCATCTCTTCATCCACGGTGAAATTGACACCCTTCCACAAAGGCATGTTTCTGACAATTACATTCTTTTAACATTGTTCACTTTTGTGTTGACAATATTCTTATTAAAATGTGTACATATATCTTTTATTCTGACTGACACCTTCCTCTAGTTTGGTGGGACCTCAAGCATTAGTTTTGTCTATAGTATGTGAAAGGTTTCAGTGATACCCCGGTTTCTGCTTTGTTAAGGGGGGTCCTTTAACTTCCTCGTAGAAAAGCATGTTAATAAATAACAGCATGTTTGATGGCGTGTGTGGCTGTAGATACACATGCTTTGCATAAGTCTGCCATCTAGAGTTGGGTTCGGAGGGTTACAAGTTGTTTTTCTTCGAAGAATCTTTTTGAGTCATGAGATGGAGTGACGCATGGGCATCAAGTCCTTTGTTAGATTGTATTCTGTCTGCCGTCGGGTTCAGACGTGTTCCTCTCGCTCCGGTGTATCTCGGTTCGGTATCTTTCGAACTTTATTTTCCATCTTTCTATCAACATCAGTATAGTTTTCGATCACAATCTTTATCTTCTAGGTCAGTTGAATGCCCCTAGGGACATCCACCCCGTTCGTGGGACTACTTCTACAACTGTTGTTGGAGAATGATAGGCTAATGGAATGTACTCAGTTTAGTTCTGCCCTAGATGTCACTCCAAATTTCTGTACACGGATCAACACTTGGTGTGTAATTTGTGTCTCTCCCCGGAATACAGAGGAGACCTGCGACGCATGTAGGTCTTTTTGATCCAAAAAGACCCTTTGGGACCGAAGAGCGCATCAATTAGAAATAGCTTTGAAGACAACAGACAATACCCCAACATCTTCAGAGAAGAGCACGCACAGGAAGAAGTCGGACACCAGGGAGCCCTTTCAATTCGAGACTCCATGTTGGGCTAAGATTCGGTCATTGAGAGTCAATCCATTCCAGCGGCGCAGTATGTGAGTACACTAGTAACATCTCACCAAGTAAAGACATTCAAAAAGACTTCCAAATTGGTTGTCGGTCCTCCACTGCCCTCGGGCCATGGTAGGATCTGAAAAATCCATTCAGATGCCTAACCCTCCAGTTCGGAACAGAAATTTATAAAGACCAATGTGCCTTTGGCCCCGACCAAAGATACAACCACATCCCAATCTGTTTTGGGATCAAGTCGAACAGTTGAGTGAACCACTTTAGGTACTAAAAAAAAATAGACATTGCTATCTATTTCAGAGCCAACACTTTTGTCTCAAAAAAAGCATTCAGAACCGAAGATTTCAGAACTGAAAAGTATAGTGGACAAGGTTTCTACTGTTTAACATGAGGAGACTTCTTCTGTAGAGCCTATTTTAGAAGTGATGGTTGCTAGAAAGCAAAACATTCACATACAGAAGGGAACACGAAGAATCATAGCTTCTCCGCCTATTCCAATCAAAAGGAGCCTGACATTCCAAGAAACATTGCACACTGCGCCCCCCACCTAAATAAGTCTCCAAAGAAAAAGGCAAGGCTCCAAAACAACCTCCACCACCTCACTCTGCAGTACTTCACTCTACTCCACCACCACATTCACCTACATCCTTTGTTCACCCACAATTTTCTCCAAGAGCATTGTCATCATAACCTCATAGAGATCATTTAGGTTATGCTCCTCAAGATATGGATCAACGGGATCTATACTACCCAGATCCCATTCTCCCTAATGACCCTGACCTTTATCCAGCAAGGCCTTTCCCCCCTGAGGATACAACTGCTTGAAACCAAGTTATTGCCAGTGCAGCAGCATATTATAATGTGCAAATGCATACAGACCCAATCTAAGAGGATTTCCTCTTTGACATACTAACCAACACATACAAAGAGTCTACCCATGCTACCAGGCATGCTCAGATATGCCACTGACATATTCAAAGAGCCTGTTAGGGCAAGAATAAATAAACTAAGATAGACAAGAAATATAAAGCTGCACCCTCAGCTCCATCTTTCATAGAAACACAACTACCACCAGACTCTGTATTGGTAAGTCGGCATTAAAGCATGCTAATACTTAGTCCACAGGAGATGCTCCTCCTCCGGATGAGGTGAGCAATAAACTGGACACAGTAGGCAAAAGAGTAGCTGCTCAAGCTGCATATCATTGGAGAATAGCAAATTCTCAAGCACTTCTGGAGAGGTATGACAGGGCCCACTGGTACGAAATGGATGAGTTATTACAATATTTTCCACAGGAACAACAAAAAAGAGAACAGGCGATAGTTGCAGAAGAACAAGCCATCTCCAGTAACTCAATCGAATATGCCATTGATGTGGCTGCCACAGCTGTATGTGGTGTGAGCACAAGTGTTCTCAGAAGAAGACCTGCCTAGTGGAGGTGTTCAGGATTTAAGCCAGTAATACAACAGGCAGTCCTGAACATGCTTGTTGACAAACATTTATTTGGCCCAAAGGTAGGTACTACTAGACAAATTAAAGAAGGACTCTGAAACATCTAAAGCTGTGGGGACCTTATTAACTACGCCCACCAGGAGTCATTTTTGTAGGCCACAATTTAGGGGTGGTTTCAAAACATCAGCCACTGAATCTTCCACCTAACAAAATAAGCAATAAACACATTTTTACAACAGGGGTTCCTTCAGAGGATCATATAGAGGCTCAAACAATAGAGGGAGAGGTAAAACACCCACCTCTAGAGGGTCTCCCTCTAAAACAAAACTGACTTTTTACAAATTCACACAGAACATACATCCCCAGTTGGAGGAAGATTGGCAAAGTTGTATCCCCAATAGTCCAATATCACTACAAGACCAATGGGTTGTGCCAATTATCCAACATGGTTATTGTCTAGAATCCATTTCCACTCCACCAAACATGTCTTCTCGTTTTCACAAGCTCTCACACCATCATCTCATTCTCTTAAAAGAAGTACAGTCCCTTCTTCTCAAAGGGGCTGTAGAACCAGTTCCTCTATACCAACAGTGGTTAGGAGTATACTCACTATACTTTCTCATAGCAAAAGAAAGACAGTTCCTTAAGACCAATTCTCGATCTCAGGCCTCTCAACCTGTACATACTTTCAGAGCATTTCCATAGGTTCACTCTGCAAGATGTTATTTCTGTATTACAGCAAAGAGATTACATGACCCAATTAGATCTCAAAGATGCTTATTTCTGCATTCCCATACAATCCAGCACACCGCAAATATCTATGATTTGTCATTGCGGGAAAACATTATAAATTCAAAGTACTACCGTTCAGGGAAACAACTGCCCCAAGGTTATTCACAAAATGCTAAGCAGTAGTACCTGTATTTCTCTGAAGGCAACACATCCACGTTTTCCCATACTTAGACGATTGGCTCATAAAAGCAAGTACCATCCAAAAATGCCATACTCAGTAAATCTTGTTTTCACTTTGGGATTTACAATAAACTGTCACAAATCTCATCTTCAGCCTTCACAGATACAGCCTTGTGTGGGAGCAATTCTGAATACTATACTCATTCAGCATTGGCATATCCAAACCCAGTAAGGGTTAATGCTTTTCAAAATCTCCTGGCTCAAATACAGGAGAATCATACTTACACAGTAAAACTTGCGAATGCACTATTGGGGATGATGGCTGTGCGCATTGCCATCATTTCCCATGCAGGACTACACATGCGCCCACTACATCAGTGCTTCTCTCATCAATGGTCTCAGTCAAAAGGTCATCTTCTGGTTACAGTGTTGTTGGACCGCCAGAATCACCGCCCTCTTCAATGGTGGAATCCCACCAACCTTTCAAAAGAGCGGCCCTTTCAGGAGCATGTGCCTTAGATCACTCTCACAACAGATGCATCACAGATGGGTTGGGGAGCTCACCTCAGCCACCTTACGATACAAGGCAAATGGGATCCCATTCAACAGACTTATCACAACAACTATTTGGAGTTGCTAGCAGTCTTCTTAGCGCTCAAAGCATTCCTGACACAAATCTCTCACAAAGTGTTATTAGTCTGTACAGACAACATGACAACTATGTATTATCTACAGAAATGGGGGGGGGGGAGACACTCATCTCAAATATCCCTTCTAGCTCAGACAATTTGAAAGTTTGCCTTTATTGGCAAGCCTTTTTTTCGATATTTTATTGAAGATTTTTTCGTCGTCTGTGCAAGGATGTCTTCTAGGAAGACTGGGTTCAAGCTGTGCGGCGCCCATCATCACGTGATGTCGGTAACGGACCCCCATGAGGTATGTCTGTGGTGCCTCAACAAGGACCACGACTCAAAGTCGTGGTTTAACTGTCGGGCCATTTCCCCGAAAGCTTTGAGGGAGCAGTCCCTAAAGCTCATGGCGGCCCAGCAGTCGACTTCGGTCAGTGCGATTCCTCGGAGGTCACGGTCCCGCTCAAGGAGGAGGTTGCGGAATGACTCCAGGAGCCCCAAGTCCTCTTCGCCGCACTCGAGGTCCTCGGAGCACTCAGGGAAGAGGCACAAAAAGAAGAAGTCCAAGCAGACTTCGACTTCGCCATTGCCATGCCCGTCGGACGACGATGCATCTTGGGAACGTCCACGTTTCGAGCATGGTTCCCAAGAGCCGTTGCTAGGGCCAACTTTGCACCCCCTCTCCCCCTTTCTGGGAGCCAGAGTGACCCCCGCTCAACTGAATGAATTTTACGAGGCCATGCGCCTTGTGTTTGAGCTGGCTGCCCCTGCGGGTGGGTCTTCGGACCCCGTGGGGTCGGCAGGGGCCTCATCGGGTTCGACGCCGGTGGCTTTGGCACCGTTAGGGACTACAGGATCCAATAGCGGATCCGCACCAGTGCCAGGTTCTCACAGTCGGCCTCCGGTGCCGGACCCGACGTTGACGCTCCCTCCACCACCGGCACCCACTGGTGGTGGTAGCCCCATCCTCATTCCTGATGACCCGGAGCCGGACCAACATCAGAAGGCTCCAATTCTGATCTTGACCTCGCCGACTAGGCCCAGGTCGGTGCCTAAGGCTTATTTCGAACAGCCAGGCACAGGTGAGGAGTGGGAGTGGTCTGAGGACCCTTTAGAATATGGATTGGAGCAAGAGAAGGACTGGTATGAGGATCTAGGGGAAGCCAGTGGACTGGATACTCTTCCAGATGCTGACTGCTCTCATCTTCTTCTGTGGCTATGGAGGAGGGAGCATCTTATGCCGTGGTGGAGCATAGGGCAGCTGAGGTCCTGGACCTAGACTTGCCTACGGTCTAATCTCCTGACAGAGGTGCTTCAGCCACGCGTTGCTACATCAGAGCTGATGTTACCCTTCAATGAAGCTCTTACAGATTTCCTTCTGGGGACATGGTCCAAACCCAGCACAGGGGCTCCTGTGAATAGGACAATCAGCCGCAGCCATTGACCAGCTCCAAACGACCCTAGTTTCCTCACCCAACACTCCACCCCGGAGAGTTTGGTGGTCCAAGCCTCGCCTTCCCGTGGTGCCTTTCCTTCCTCTCCCCCAGATAGGGAATCCAAGAGGCTGGACCAACTTGGAAAGAAAATATTTTCTACCTCTAGCCTGGCATTGAAGTCGGTAAACATCTCTTGCCTATTGGGCCGTTTTACCCCTACTTTATGAGATACGGTAGCACAAGTGCTGTCCCAGGTCCCAGAGGGTGTACGGGACACTCTCACCCAGGCTGTCAAGGATGGGAGAGTGTAGGAAAGTACCATCTTGCCTGGCATGTTACCCCCATTTTTACTGTATGTATGTTTGTTTTTGACTATGTGTCACTGGGATCCTGCTAGTCAGGACCCCAGTGCTCATAAAGTATGCCCTGTATGTGTTCCCTTTGTGGTGCCTAATTTATCACTGAGGCTCTGCTAACCAGAACCTCAGTGTTTATGCTCTCTCTGCTTTTAAAATTGTCACTGCAGGCTAGTGACTAATTTGACCAATTCTGATTGGCACAGACAATTCTTACACAGGACTGCCACTGCAGCCTGAGTGAAATAACGTCCACTTTATTTCACAGCTATTTTACACTGCACTTAAGTTACTTAGGGCCAGATGTAGCAAAAATCGATTTTGCGAAACAGAAATTGCGAGTCGTGAGATTAGCAATTTCCGATTAGCAAAATCGTATCCAGAATAGTGTCTCAGACACCTTCTGCGAATCTCAAGGGGGTCGCAAAGACCCACCTCATTAATGTTAATGAGGTGGGTCGCATTTTGAGACCCCATTGAGATTCCCTGCACTCAAAGGGATGGTGGCCTGCTGGAGACAGCAGACCTCCATGACTGTGACTGCTTTTTCAATAAAGCAGTTTTTTTTTTGTATTGCAGCCCGTTTTCCTTAAAGGAAAACGAGTTGCAATACAAAAAAATAACGAAATCATTTGGTTTCGTTTTTTCAGAGTAGGCAGTGGTCCATTGGACCACTGCCTGCTCTGAAAAAACATTAATAGCGATATTCACAAAGGGGAAGGGGTCCCATGGGGACCCCTTCCCTTTTTCGAATGGGTTACCACCAGTGTGACACTGGTGGTAACTGCGAATTGCTTTGCGACCACGTTCGCTGTCACAAAGCAATTCTGCATCGCGGTGCGTGTTGCAAATAGGAAGGGAACACCCCTTCCTATTTGCGAGTCGCATTCCCATTTTGCGAGTCGGTACCGACTCACAAAATGGGAATGTGCATCGCGATGCGCGTTTTGCATGGCGCAAAGTGCGATTTTTGCAGTTTGCGCCATGCAAAACGCGTTCTACATCTGGCCCTTAGTGTGTGGGCACCCTAGCACATTGTTCAGGGCAAATTCCCCGGACTTTGTGAGTGCGGGGACACCATTACACACGTGCACTACTTATAGGTCAATACCTATATGTAGCGTCACAATGGTACCTCCGAACATGGCCATGTAACATGTCTTGGCTCATGAAATTTTCCCCCTTAATACCATTCTGCATCCCCGTGTCTCCAGCATAAAGCCCGGGTACTGCCAAACTAACTTTCCGGGGTCTCTTCTGCAGCTACTGCAGCTGCCAACCCCTCAGACAGGTTTCTTCCCCCCATGGGCCTCGGCAACCTGGTCCCAGGAAGGCAGAACAAAGGATTTCCTCTGAGAGAGGGTGTTACACCCTCTCCCTTTGGAAATAAGTGTGAAGGGCCTGGGAGGAGTAGCCCTCCTTGCATAAGCCAGTCTACACCGGTTCAGGGATCCCCCCAGCCCTGCTCTGGCGCGAAACTGGACAAAGGAAAGGGGAATGACCACTCCCCTGCCCAGCACCTCCCAGGGGAGGTGCCCAGAGCTCCTCCAGTGTGTCCCAGACCTCTGCCATCTTGGATGCAGAGGTGTGAGGGCACAATGGACAGCTCTGAGTGGCCAGTGCCAGCAGGTGACGTCAGAGACCCCTCCTGATAGGTGCTTACCTTTCTCTGTAGCCAATCCTCCTCTGTGGGCTATTTAGGGTCTCTCCTGTGGGCATCTCACCAGATAACGAATGCAAGAGCTCACCGGAGTTCCTCTGCACTTCCCTCTTCGACTTCTGCCAAGGATCGACCGCTGACTGCTCCAGGATGCCTGCATAACCGCAACAAAGTAGCAAGAAGACTACCAGCAACATTGTAGTGCCTCATCCTGCCGGCTTTCTCAACTGTTTCCTGGTGGTGCATGCTCTGAGGGCTGTCTGCCTTCACCCTGCACTGAAAGCCAAGAAGGAATCTCCCGTGGGTAGACTGAATCTTCCCCCTGCCAACGCAGGCACCAAACTTCTGCATCACTGGTCCTCTGGGTCCCCTCTCATCCTGACGAGCATGGTCCCTGGAACACAGGAGCTGGGTCCAAGTGTCTTCGACAAGCCAGTGGCCCTTCTGTCCAAATTTGGTGGAGGTAAGTCCTTGCCTCCCCACGCCAGACAGTAATCCTGTGTACTGCATGAACTGCAGCTGCTCGGGCTTCTGTGCACTTTTGCAAGACTTCCTTTGTGCACAGCCTAGCCCAGGTCCCCAGCACTCCGGCCTGCATTGCCCAACTCGCAGAGTTGGACTCAGACATCGTGGGACCCTCCTTTGTTGTTCTGAGTCGACCGTCATCCTCATATCTTCTAAGTGCCTGTTCAGGTGTTTCTGTGAGTGCTGCCTGCTTCTGCGTGGGCTTTCTGTGTTGCTGAATGCCCCCTTTGTCTCCTCCTCCAAAGGGTGACCTCGTGGTCCTTCTTGGGCCCTGGCAGCACCCAAAATCCTCAACCGCAACTCATGCATCCGGGGTTTAGTGGGCTCCTGCCCTCCCCCCTCCCCTCCCCCCCCCCCCCCCCCCCCCCCCGGACACTTGTGTGGCTCTTGGACTTGGTTCCCTTTCTTTACAGGTCCTCAGGTCCATCAATCCGTGTTCAGTGCTTTGCAGTCAGTTGTTGTCCTTGCAGAATCCCCTATCTCGACTTTACTGTCTTTCTGGGATAGGAGGGTAACTTTACTCCTACTTTTCAGGGTCTTGGGGTGGGGTATCTGGGACACCCTTAGTGTTTTCTTACACTCCCAGCGATCCTCTACACACTACACTAGGCCTGGGGTCCCTTCGTGGTTTGCATTCCACTTCTGGATATATGGTTTGTGTTGCTCCTAATCCTATTTCTCCCTATTGCATTCTATTGTGTTCTACAGTGTTTGCACTACTTTTCTAACTGTTACCTGATTTTGGTTTGTGTGTGTATATTTTGTGTATATTACTTACCTCCTAAGGGAGTATATCCTCTGACATACTTTTGGCATATTGTCACTAAAATAAAGTACCTTTATTTTTTGTAACTCTGAGTATTGTGTTGTCTTATGATATAGTGCTAAGTGATATAAGTGGTATAGTAGGAGCTTTGCATGTCTCCTAGTTCAGCCTAAGCTGCTCTGCTATAGCTACCTCAATCAGCCTAAGCTGCTAGAACACCTCTAATCTACTAATAAGGGATAACTGGACCTGACACAAGGTGTGAGTACCACAAGGTACCCACTATAAGCCAGGCCAGCCTCCTACAGAGAGATGCAGCCAAGTTTACTATCAGGTGTGGCTTGGATACAACCAATTGGCTGGGAAGGGTGATTTCTTTGATAGTGGCCCTCTGATGCCGCGCCTGACTGCGTACCACTGGCTTTTCGGGGGATGTCCAGTCGAACTTGATGGACATGCCTTTCGATGGCTCACCCCTTTGTGGTGGGAAGGCAGATTCTGCGCTTGAGAGATTCAAGGATTCTCAAGCTCTGGCCAGATCCTTGGGCCTCTCAGCGCCTGTTCTCCAGCAGTCTGCCAGGTCGCCCCTTTCGAGGCTTCGGGAGGGGCGGAGTACCATGACAACCTTACGTTAGCCACTGTCCTCAGGCTTCAAGGCATCCCGGTTGAGGACAAGGTTGTGGTACCTTCAGACCCAGGGAGTCTAGCCAGAGGTCAGCCACCACCCAGCTCCCCTCTTCCGCAATACCCAAGCCCTCCTAGTATGGTTCTGCAAGCCCATGTCCGTCCAGTTGGAGGGAGGATTCAATTTCTTCTCCATCACTACATAACATCGGACAAACAGGTCTTACAGATCGTACAGAAGGGCTATTCCCTCCCTTTCCAGTCTTTCCCTCCCTCTATGCCTCCGGTAAGGGAATGGCTGATGGAGGATCATTGGATCTTACTCTGCGAGGAAGTTATGGCTTTTTTGGCCAAGGGAGCCATAGTAAGGGTCCCGATGTCAGAAGTAGGCAGTGGTTGTTATTCCCACTATTTTCTGATCCCAAAAAAGAACAAGGGGCTTCGCCCTATTTTGGATTTAAGGGACTTCAGTCTCTTCCTCAAAAAGGAGAAATTCAAGATGCTCACTCTTACTCCGGTCTTGTCTGCCCTAGACCAAGGAGACTGGATGGTAGCATTGGACTTGCAGGATGCGTATTTTCATATCCCCATCCTGCCTGCCCACAGGCGTTACTTGCGGTTCAAGGTGGGGCATGAGCACTTTCAGTTTACCGTGCTCCCCTTCGGTCTCACCATTGCCCCTCGGGTGTTCACCAAAGTGATGGCGGTGGTGGCAGCTCATCTGCGCAGGTTAGGGATTTCAGTCTTCCCCTACCTCGACTGGCTGTTGAAGGCTTCTACGCCCCAGGTTCTCGTCACCCACCTTCAGACAACGGCAGACTTCCTGCTTTTTCTGGGGTTAACTGTAAACATGCCAAAGTCACACTTGACTCCCTCTCAGAAGCTTCCTTTCATTGGTGCAATTCCGGATACAGTACAGTTTCGGGCCTATGCTCCAGAGCAGCGAGTCCAGGATATTCAGGTCTTGATACTGATGTTTCGGCCTCTATCTTGGATTTCGGTGAGACAGACTCTGAGGCTGTTGGGACTCATGGCTTCCTGCATCCTGTTTGTCAGACATGCCTGATGGCATATGAGGTCCGTGCAATGGGACCTGAAGTTCCAGTGGGCACAGCATCAGGGAAATCTTACTGACACGGTTCAGATCTCGGAGGGAACTGCAAAAGATCTGCATTGGTGGTTAGCGAACTGCAATTGGGTCAAAGGCAGACTACTCTCCCTTCCCCAACCAGATCTCACAGTAGTGACAGATGCGCCACTTCTGGGATGTGGCGGACACCTGGGAGAGGCAGAGATCAGGGGCCTCTGGTCTCCGGCGGAATCCAGACTCCATATCAACTTATTGGAGCTGCGGGCAATCTGGCTAGCATTGAAAGCATTTCTTCCTGTTGTGAAAGGCAAAATAGTGCAGCTGTTCACCGAAACACCACTGCAATGTGGTACTGCAAAAAGCAGTGCGGTGTGGGGTCATGGACCCTTTGTCAAGAGGCTCTGCGTTTTTGGACATGGTTGGAACAGCAGGGTATCACCCTGGTGGTTCAACACCTGGCAGGCTCTCTGAATGCCAGGGCAGACGAACTCAGCCATCGATGCCTAGTGGATCACAAATGGAATCTCCATCCGGAGGTGGCGCAAGGACTCTTTCAGCAGTCGAGAGAGCCTTGGTTAGATCTGTCCGCCTCCGTAGAGAACACGCAATGTCAGCAGTATTGCACGTTGGAGTTTCCAAGGTGGCAATCGCTCGCCAACACTTTTGTCACAAGTGGAATTCAGGCCTCTATACGCATTTCCGCCCATACCACTTCTGCCGAGCGTTCTCAGAAGATCAAGAACATCCGGGTCCAAGTCATCTTAGTGGCTCCGGATTGGGCACGAAGAGTCTGGTATCCTGAGCTACTCAACAAGAGCATCAGTCCTCGGATCAGGCTGCCCCTTTGAGAGGATCTTCTGTCGCAGCAGCAGGGGTGGGATCTCCACCTGAACCTGTCAACTCTGCGCCTTCATGCGTGGAGATTGAGCAGCGGCAGTTGATGGCTTTTGACCTTCCTCCCAAAATCTGTTAGGTTATTTTGGCATATAACCACTAAGGGTGTGGGGTAGTAGGGGTTGAGGGTGGAACTGGACCAGTGTTCCCTCAACTAGCAGTATCAATTAGGTCGCCTTGAAGTACGAGATGGAGAAAGCATGAGTGAAGAGTGTCCCAGGAATGAAAAACTGTGTTGTCCTAGGGGGGAGTTCCCTTATGGACTAGGTGGTCTCACACACATAATAGTGTCTTGCTTCATCATTTGACCACCTAGCCCCACCCAAGTAAGATGATACTACTTGGGCGGACTCAACCTCTTGGTTAAAAGAACCGGAGGGAGTGCTGAAATTAAACTGGCTGGATAAATTACAGGGATCCAGATGAGGTGGAGATAAAATTACCATACATGTCACCAATTGCTACTAGCTAAATTTTAATGGGGGTGCATGTTGGTAAGATTAAGAACAAGGGAGGAGGCTCACTGGAGAATAATGTCTCTTAGAGTCTAAAAAGGAATACGTATGACCAACCTGTTTCTGCCCTCTCAAAGTGCTGGTAGGTCAGGGGCATTCGTCAGGGTCTAGGATCCCGGAGCACTAACAATAAGTGAAGTGCTCAAAGTGAATCATAAAGAGCCTACCTGAACAAGTGGTTCATGGTGTGGTAGGTCTGTAATGGCTAATAAATAAACCACAGATTAATAAGGGTGAGAGGTGGCACACCACTGCACACAACACAGCAAAAATAAAGTGACCCAAGAACTTACAGCCCTTAACAATTTAAGTAATGACCCCTCTATCACTATTAAACCAGCTGACAAAGGCGGGGCAATAGTGATAATGCCTACGGCTATGTACAATGCGGAATGCTTACGCCTATTAGACAACAGCCATCACTATAGTAGACTGTCGAAGGATCCTACAGAAGATGTCAAGGAAGAAATCACCTTTCTGGTTAACAAGGGCACTAACAATGGCTGGATTACCAAGCATGAGGCCGCCTTCCTCATCCAACCCGACCCAAAAACGCCATACTTCTATATTCTACCTAAGATCCACAAGAATAAACATCCATCTCCAGGAAGACCAATAGTTTCCGGGATTGGCTCCATTCTAGAACCATTGTCTCAATTCTGCGACTGGTTCCTCCAACCATTTGTAAAACAGATTCCCACGTATCTTAAAGACACCACAGATGTGCTTGCATTACTAAGCACTCTTGAATTTGACAAGGAAGAGGAACAACTAATGAGCCTGGATGTGGAGTCATTGTATACCAATATCCCACAGGAGGCAACTCTAGAAGTGATCAGTGATTTACTGAGCAAGAGTACCTGGAACTACATTACCCCACCAGAATTTATCCTAGATCTAGCCCATTTGGCCCTTACCAGAAATTTCTTTGAGTTCGACAAGAATTTCTACCTACAGATCCATGGTACCTCAGTGGGGAGTACTTTCGCACCGAGTCTGGCATGCCTATATGTGGACCATTTCGAAAAAGAAATGGTACTCACAGAAGATAATCCTTATGTCAATATCATCAAGTTATGGAAAAGATAAATTGATGATATCTTGATTATTTGGAAAGGCACAAGGGAAGAAGCAACTACTTTCGTTACATGGTTAAATACCCTAAACCCTTTTCTAAGATTCACAGCCACCCTGGGAGACCCGGCAGTCTCTTTTCTTCATCTTTTAATAACTGAAAGGAATGGCTCCCTCGTAACAGAGGTGTACTACAAACCTACTGACCGAAATAGCCTCCTTCAGTTCCAGAGTTTCCACCCACGCTCTCTCAGGGAGAACCTTCCAGTGGGCAAGTTCCTCCGCCGGAACTGTACCGAAATAATGGACTACAAAAGACATGCACAGCAACTCACGAACAAACTCCGAGCAAGAGGGTACCCAGATCACCTCCTTAGGAGAGCCGATAAACGTGCCCACGTCCGCCCTAGGGAAACGCTACTCCAACCCACCACCAGAACCAATAAGGGAGAGACACTGATCTGTGTGACCACTTTTAACCCAGCATCCAATATGATAAAAAAATATATAATAATAAGTGAAAATCCTTACCTCTGGTGGTCTCCCCTTTCAGGTACCTATGAATGTCTACAGAAAGGCCAAGAGCATCCGGGATATGATCATACATACCCGTCTGCGGGCGATACCCGCTGGGAGCAGACAAAAGACCCTGTGGGGTCTCCCTCCCCCCAAAGGACACTTCCCATGTGGCAATTGTAGTGTATGTGCCTTCACCAAAAAAAAAACCTTACAGTAGACTTGGGCCTACAAACACCATGGGAACTAAGACAACTAACAAATTTCAATAGCAAAAATGTCGTCTATATGATCACATACCCCTGTTTAAAATATATTGGGATGACAACAAGAAGAGTGGGTACACGCATCTGCGAACACAGAAGCACCATTCGCTGCAAAAGAGATGCCACGAGACTCACAGAACACTAAGTCACCAACAATCACCATCCCGACCACATGCAATGGGTGGTATTGGACCAACTAAAATCTACAGTGACCAATGCAAAACAGAAACTCTTACTATAAGAACAGAGATGGATCTGGAGGCTGCGGACCGATACCATTGGACTCAATGACAATATCCAGTGGTCAGCCTTAGGCTAATGGCTTTATCATAAAATATATCCTTACTGAGATATACCATGCACAGTTCTGATCTCTATCCAGCAGATTACCATCTCGTCCAATGGCAGTATCCAAACGACCTCTTTATGTCCTCAACTTCGGAACTTCTTGATATGACAACCATCTATCGTCATTGAGCATCTCACTGTCCTCGTTCAATCGAACAAACCCTTCTAGCAACTAGCTATTGTCATTTCTTCTTTTTCTTTTTCCTCCTCTCCTCCATTTTTCTTTCCCTATCAGTCTTCACCTTCTCTGTTCCCTTTTTCCCCCTTCTTTGCTGTCCTGCCCTCGCGTGGGTGTTCATTCTGCACATTATACTCTGCTATCCTCCCCTTGATCCCTCTCTCTTCGTCCACCTCCAATTCTTTCTACTGTTACCCCTCTCTGCAATCCCCCTCTCTTGTCCCCTCCTGCCTCCACCTTCCCACCTCTACTTTTCATATCTTCTTTTTGTTTCCCCTTCTTTCCCCCCGCGCCCCCCCTTTTCTTCTGCCCCTTCCCCCCCCTTTTCTTCTGCCCCTTCCCCCATTTCACAGGTTTGTCCTCTTTTGTTCCTTCTTTTAACCACCCTCTTGCTTTCTCCCCCCCCTCCCCCCACCGCCCCCCCCTTTTTCCTCTCTTTTCTGGGAATTCCCGGTATAATTAGCCGCACAACACGCAGCATGCTGGTTTTCAACCGCGGGGCTCTCTTTCCCAGAGTCCCTCGGCCCAGCGTTACACGCCGCACCTCCTGCGGCGCGTCATCGTTAGGCGCCCGACCGCGCCCTTCACACAGGACGCGGTCGGAACACTGGCTGTTTTTACCACGTGTAACGCGTCCGCCCATTTGGGCGCAGCCCTCTCGAGCCGCGGGACTCCCTTTCCCATGAGTCCCGCGGCCCAGCGCTGCGCGCCACATCCCTTATGGCGTGCCACCATCAGGCGCCTGGCCGCGCCCTCCCCTCAGGACGCGGTCGGAGCGGCGGTTTCTCTCATCATTCTGGACGCACGGCGTTCTTCGGTGCTACCCACACCGGACTCGGTGTACAATCAACGTCTTAATTAAGCAACCGACGCTTGCCTTGCATTCATTGGCTCTGTCCTCCCTCATTACCATAAAATACCGGGCCAGCCCTCCACTCGACACCAGAGCGGTCTGGCACCGGCATGTAGGTACTCTCCACGGTAATCCCTTTGGAGTGGTAAGTTTGATCTTCATGGCGTTTTGGATTTCTCCTTCACCCTGTCCCAGAGACAACCCCTCTGGCCAACAGCCCTTTTTCCCTTCTTTTTCCTGATTTCTCCACTTTCCTTTATCTTGTTCACCCTCCCTTTTCATTTCACTTATATCCTTTCATCTACCACCCCTCCCCTCTCTCTACCCAGACCTTCTTCCTTTCGTTTTTCTTTTTCCTTTATTATTCTTTTTCCCTCTTTTTGCTTTTCCCAGTCTCTTTTTCCTGTCTCCCCTCCTTCCTTCCTTTTTTTTCTCCTCCCCCCCCCCCCCCGCCCCTTACTCCGGGGTAAGTCATTAGTGCATGTGTGTGTGTGTCTTTTCACCTTTTCCTATACATTGTCACTTTATTTTTGCTGTGTTGTGTGCAGTGGTGTGCCACCTCTCACCCTTATTAATCTGTGGTTTATTTATTAGCCATTACAGACCTACCACACCATGAACCACCTGTTCAGGTAGACTCTTTATGATTCACTTTGAGCACTTCACTTATTGTTAGTGCTCCGGGATCCTAGACCCTGACGAATGCCCCTGACCTACCAGCACTTTGAGAGGGTAGAAACATGTTGGTCATACGTATTCCTTTTTAGACTCTAAGAGACATTATTCTCCAGTGAGCCGCCTCCCCTGTTCTTAATCTTACCAACATGCACCCCCATTAAAATTTAACTAGTAGCAATTGGTGACATGTATGGTAATTTTATCTCCACCTCATATGGCTCCATGTAATTTATCATGCCAGTTTAATTTCAGCACTCCATCTGGTTCTTTTAACCAAGAGGTTGAGTCCGCCCAAGTAGTATCATCTTACTTGGGTGGGGCTAGGTGGTCAAATAATGAAGCAAGACAATATTATGTGTGTGAGACCACCTGGTCTGTAAGGGAACTGCTCCCTCCCCCCTAGGACAACACAGTTTTTCGTTCCTGGGACACTCTTCACTCATGCTTTCTCCATCTCGTACTTCAAGGCGACCTAATTGATGCCGCTAATTGAGGGAACACTGGTCCAGTTCCACCCTCAACCCCTTCTACCCCACACCCTTAGTGGTTATATAGATTTCTCTTGGGAGGTGGTGTGGGATAGCAACACTCCCAGTACTCTTCTTTCGTGTTTCACAAAGGTTATTTTGGCAGCCAGGCATCGCTCCACTAAAACGGTATATGCCTGCAGTTGGAAACGCTTTGTATGTTATTGTACAGAAAGGTCTATTGATACTCTTTCTGCTTCTCTTTCTAACATTCTTCTCTTCATTCTGTCCCTACCCCAGCAGGGTTCTACCTTAGGGACTCTAAAGGGCTACCTATCTGCCTTATCAGCCTTTCTTCGGCTGCCTGGCCAGCCTTATTTGTTCAAATCTCCCATTGTACATAGATTCCTCAAAGGGCTTGTACATATGTTTCCCCAACGCCCTTTATTATGCCTCAGTGGGACTTACATCTTGTCCTCACATTTCTCATGCATGGAGGGTGAGTGAGATGCAAGCACTGTGATCAAAGCCACAGTATCTCACTATCCATCCAGATAAAGTAGTTCTCAGAACTCGTGCCTCTTTCCTCCCCAAGGTGGTGACCCCATTTCATCTGGGTCAGAACATCACCATGCCCACCTTCTTTGCTCCGCCGCATCCCTCTAAAGAAGAGGAGCGACTCCATCGACTGGACCCAAAAAGAGCGTTGTCGTTCTACCTTGATCGCACAAAAGAGTTCCAGGTAGATGACCAACTCTTTGTGGGGTATGTTGGAGCAAAGAAGGGTCTGGCAGTGCAGAAGCAAACGATTTCGTGCTGAGTCATTCTCTGCATTACGATATGCTACGCATTGGCCAGGAAGCAGCCTCCTGAGGGCTTGCAGGCTCATTCTACCAGGGGCAAAGCTGCTACCACTGCACTAGCTCGAGGCGTACCAGTCCTGGAGATCTGTTAGGCGGCAACATGGGTGTCCTTGCACACATTTGCAAAACATTATTGCCTGGACAGTCAGGTTCCAAGGGACTGGTACTTTGCCCATTCAGTCCTACAGAACTTTTTAGTGTAACGAGTAGTATCTGCAGCCCACCGCCAGGAGGTTATGGCTTGGGTATCTATTCAAAGGTAAGAAATCTGCAGCTAGAAGTCTCTATCAGAGACAAGTTACCTTCGGTAACGCATTTTCTGGTCGAGACCAGATGCCATTGTTGGATATACTAATATATGAACCCAGGGGGCACCTTAGAAGGTGCCCTCTGAAAAACTACCAACTACTAGTGTGTTGACTAACTTGTCTTGACCAGTTCAGCCACCTTAGTCACATTTCTGACCTTCTAAGGTGAGAGCAACTACTCTTGGGGTCCAGAGACAAAAGCCTGCACTGGATGTGGGTGTTGACACCTGTAGGAAGTTGGCTCTGTGTATATACTATTTCAAAGTAAGAAATAGTGTGCACAGAGTCCAAGGGTTCCCTTTAGAGGTAAAATAGTGGCAAAAGTAGCTAATTCTAATGCTCTGTTTTGTGGTAGTGTGGTCGAGCAGTAGGCTTATCAGAGGGTAGTGTTAATCATTTGTTGTACACACACAGGCAATAAATGAGGAACACACACTCAAAGACTTACTCCAGGCCAATAGGTTTTTATATTGAAAAATATATTTTCTTAGTTTATTTTAAGAACCACAGGTTCAAGAATTACAAGTAATACTTTAAATGTAAGGTACTTTGAATGAAAGCAAAATCACATACAGACTTTCTAAAAATGGCAATAAGCTATTTTCCAAGTGGACACAGTGCAAAAATCAACAGTTCCTGGGCGAGGAGAAGTAAAACACTTACAAGTCTGAAAGTTGGGGCCAAGGTAGCCCACCGTTGGGGGTTCAAGGCAACCCCAAAGTTTCCACACCAGCAGCTCAGGGCCTGTCAGGTGCAGAGGTCAAAGAGGTGCCCAAACCACATAGGCTTCAATGGAGAACAGGGGTGCCCCGGTTCCAGTCTGCTAGCAGGTAAGTACCTGCGTCCTCGGGGGCAGACCAGGGGGTTTTGTAGGGCACCGGGCGGGACACAAGCAGGCACAACAAGTACACCCTCAGTGGCACACAGGCGGCCGGGTGTAGAGTGCAAACAGGCGTCGGGTTTTAGATAAGAAGTAATGGGGAGACCCGGGGGTCTCTTCAATGATGCAGGCATGCACAGGGGGGGCTCCTTGGGGTAGCCACCACCTGGGCTAGGCAGAGGGTCGCCTGGGTGTCGCTCCTGCACTGGAGTACGGTTCCTTCAGGACCTGGGGGCTGCGGGTGCAGGGTTGGTTCCAGGCGTTGGGTCCCTTGTTACAGGCAGTCGCGGTCAGGGGGAGCCTCTGGATTTCCTCTGCAGGCGTCGTTGTGGGGGCTCAGGGGGGTCGTCTTGGCTACTCACGGGCTCGCAGTCGCCGGGGAGTCCTCCCTGAAGTGTTGGTTTTCCACAGGTCGAGCCGGGGGTGTTGTGTGCAGAGTGGAAAGTCTCATGTGAAGCCTTTAAAGTTGTTTGTTTGTTGCAAGAAAGTTGCAGATTGTTGAACAGGGCCGCTGTTCACAGGAGTTTCTTGGTCCTTGGTTGCAGGGCAGTCCTCTGAGGCTTCAGAGGTCGCTGGTCCCTGTTGGATGCGTCGCTGTTGCAGTTTTCATCGAAGTTGGGAGACAAGCCGGGAGGGTGGGGCCAAAGCAGTTGTCATCTCCGTCTTTGCTGCAGGGATTCCAGTCAGCAGTCCTTCTTCTTGTTAAGGTTGCAGGAATCTGATTTCCTGGGTTCTGGAGTGCCCCTAAATACTGAATTTAGGGGTGTGTTTAGGTCTGCGAGGGCAGTAGCTAGTGACTACTGTCCTTGAGGGTGGCTACACCATCTTTGTGCCTCCTCCCTGACGGGAGGGGGGGCACATCCCTATTCCTATTGGGGGAATCCTCCAAAATCAAGATGGAGGATTTCTAAAGGCAGGGGTCACCTCAGCTCAGGACACCTTAGGGGCTTTCCTGACTGGTGGGTGACGACTCCTTGTTTTTCTCATTATCTCCCCTGGACTTGCAGCCAAAAGTGGGGGCTGTGTCCAGGGGGCGGGCATCTCCACTAGCTGGGGTGCCTTGGGGCATTGTAACACAAAGCCTGAGCCTTTGAGGCTCACTGCTAGGTGTTACAGTTCCTGCAGGGGGGAAGTGTGAAGCACCTCCACCCAGAGCAGACTTTGTTTCTGGTCTCAGGGCACAAAGGCCCTCACCACATGGGGTCAGAAACTCTCAGCAGCAGGCTGGCACAGACCAGTCAGTTCTGCACTGAACAATTGGGTAAAATACAGGGGGCATCTCTAAGATGCCCTCTGTGTGCATTTTTTACTAAATCCAACACTGGCATCAGTGTGGGTTTATTATTCTGAGAAGTTTGATACCACGCTTCCCAGTATTCAGTGTAGCCATTATGGAGCTGTGGAGTTCGTTTTTGACAAACTCCCAGACCATATACTTAATATGGCCACAACTGTACTAAGAATAGACTTAGACACTGTAGGGGCATATTGTTCATGCAGCTATGCCCTCACCTGTGGTATAGTGCACCCTGCCTTAGGGCTGTAAGGCCTGCTAGAGGGGTGACTTACCTATGCCACAGGCAGCATTTTGTGTGCATGGCATCCTGAGGGGGATGCCATGTCGACTTTGCCTTTTTCTCCCTACCACCACACACAATCTGCAATGGCAGTGTGCAGGTGTTAGGTGAGGGGTCCCTTAGGGTGGCACAACATATGCTGCAGCCCTTAGGGACCTTCCCTGGTCACAGGGCCCTTGTTACCACTGGAGACTTATCTGTGTGCCAGGGGTGTGCCAATTGTGGAACCAATGGTACATTTTAGGTGAAAGAACACTGGTGCTGGGGCCTGGTTAGCAGGGTCCCAGCACCCTTCTCAGCCAAGTCAGCATCAGTATCTGGCAAAAAGTGGGGGGAACTGCAACAGGGAGTCATTTCCTTACACAAGCCCCCACCCTCCCCAGCCCACAGGTCAGGAGACTTAGCAAAAGCTGGGAGAGTCTTCCTAGTCTGTCAGGCGAGGAAGAGTAGGGGAAATAGGCTGGTTTGTTGCAGGGCCTACTCTGCCTTACATCCTCCTGTTCAAGTCATTCCCTCTGGGGAACTGACCCACTTCCACAGTGATAGGGCCTAGTCTGAATTGCTTCTTGTCAGTGCTTTTAATGTCTTCACCCATTCTCTCTATTTTGGGGTTAGAGGTATCCACCTCTGCTAATCTTGTCTTAGCCAGGGTCACCCCTAGCTTACTCAAAGAGGTTACCCAGAGCTGGAGTAACCCCACCATGACCAACGGGGTCAGGGGGCCTAACTTGCTATTTGGCATGGGGTCAGACCACCATGCCAAGGATAGTGCAGCCATAACACCCAGCATAGGCCACTGACAGCTGTCAGTGCCCAGAACTACACCTTTAGGTCTTCACCTGCAAGGGAAGGAGCTAAGTTACAGGCTTCTTTGGGTTCAGGGTGCCTGTCTGGTTTGTAGGAGTGGGGGGTTAGTACATCTTGTAGTAAACACCCTTCTTCCACTCTTTGTTCTGTTATCTGAGGAGCCACCCACTCAGGTAGCCAGGACTTCTTGTGGGTCAGGTTGGACTTTACCAGTGCCACTTTTGGAGTTCTCCCTTACTGGAGCAGAATCTCCTTGGCTTGCTGGAACCTTGGCTAAAGGTTGTCCACCTTTCCTACACTGTTTTCTTTTCTTTTTCTTCTGGGGCCTACTTGCAGTTACTGCAGGGGTAGCACCTCCAGAATCCTTGGGAGAGGGCTGGCACAGGACCAGTTCCTCTCTTGGGCTCCGAATAACCTCTGGGTAGTCATTTCCAAGGAGACAATCAAGGGGGAGGTCTGTACTGACTACCACACTTCTCCAGCTAAAAGTCCCACCCACTTCTGTGGGCAGCAAAGCCACAGTCCTATCACTGACCTTGCCTGGGCTAACTCTTACTCTGGCAGTCTCACCTGGGATGTACAGGTTGGAGAACACCAGCCTGTCGTGCACAATAGTGTGACTGGCACAAGTGTCTCTCAGGGCAGTGGCTGGGATCCCACTCACCAGTAGGTGGTGGAAGTGTCTACTTCCCTCTGGAATCTCCAACTCACCTGTTGGGCCCTTTTTCCAGTTGAAGGCTATGAAGACCTCCTCATCTGAGGAGTCATCTCCAATAGATACACTGGTCACCCCTGGGATTTTGGTAGGTTGTTTGTTTTTGGGACAAGAAGTGTCCTTGGTGTGGTCTACAATTTTGGCACCATGCCTTAATGGCATCCCAGTTCTTACCCTTCTACCCACCTTTGTTTTGTCTTGTCTTGGGGCCCACCCAATTGGTCTGGTTTATGGGGTCCTACCGAGGACTCTTTTTCTTTGTTTCTAGTGTCACCCACTTTCTCCTTGGGAGGCTTTGTAACCCCTTTCTTTTGGTCACCCCCAGTGGAAGTTTTGGTTACCCTAGTCTTGACCCAGTGGTCTGCCTTCTTACCCAGTTCTTGGGGAGAAATTGGACCTAGGTCTACCAGATACTGATGCAAATTTTCATTGAAGCAGTTACTTAAAATGTGTTCTTCCATAAATAGATTATAAAGCCCAACATAATCATGCACTTCATTTCCAGTTAACCAACCATCCAGTGTTTTCCCTGAGTAGTCTACAAAATCAACCCAGGTCTGGCTTGAGGGTTTATGAGCCCCCTGAACCTGATCCTGTACTCCTCAGTGAAGAATCCAAAGCCCTCAATCAGGTTAGCCTTCATGAGGTCATAGGATTCTGCATCTTTACCAGAGAGTGTGAGGAGTCTATCCCTACACTTTCCAGTGAACATTTCCCAAAGGAGAGCTCCCCAGTGAGATCTGTTTACCACTCTGGTTGCACAAGCCCTCTCAAAAGCTGTGAACTATTTGGTGAAGTCATCACCATCTTCATATCTGGTTACAATCCCTTTGGGGATTTTTAGGATGTCCGTATTCTCTCTGACCCTATTTATGTTGCTGCCACCATTGATGGGAGCTAAACCTATCTCTTTTCTTTCCCTTTCTATGGCTAGGAGCTGATTCTCCAAAGCCAGTCTTTTGGCCATCCTGGCTAACAGGAGGTCCTCTTCATTGAGGCTGCCCTCAATGCTTTCAGAGGTACTGGACTCCCCTATGGAAGAACCAGTCTCTTTGACTAGGATTTGAGGATTCAGGGTTTGAGGGACCCTTTTCTCCCTATTTAGGACAGGAGGGGGGGAAGTCATCCTCCGGTTCACTAATTTCACCATCGAAGGATTATCCTCAGAGGAGTGGTCCCTTTTGAACTCTGCCAAAAGCTCCTGGAGCTTTACTATGGTAGGGTTGGACACAGTTTTTATCTTTTTTAGCTTACAGAGAGACCTTAACTCTGACATCCTTTAATGCAGGTAAGGGGTGAGGTTGAGTTTCACCACCATCTCATCTGTGCTAGACATTATTTCTCTAAAAGTTGGGATTACTTTTTAAGAATCTAAAAACTACTTCTAGAACTTAAATCCAAACTTTTACAAACTTTTAAACTCTAAAAGAAATGCTAACAGGGACTTACACAAGGCCCTAGCAGGACTTTTAAAAAATTAGAAAAATTGCTCAAATTTCAAAAATCAGTTTCTAATGACAATTTTTGGAATGTAGTCGTGTGATCAGGTATTGGCTGAGTAGTCCAGCAAATGCAAAGTCTTAGACCCCACTGCTGATCCACCAATGTAGGAAGTTGGCTCTGTATATACTATTTCAAAGTAAAAAAAAAAGTGTGCACAGAGTCCAAGGGTTCCCATTAGAGGTAAGATAGAACACACACTCAAAGACTTACTCCAGGCCAATAGATTTTTATATTGAAAAATATATTTTCTTCATTTATTTTAAGAACCACAGGTTCAAGATTTACGAGTAATACTTTAAATGTAAGGTACTTCACTTAGATACTTTAGGAACTTTGAATAAAAGCAATATCACATACAGTCTTTGTCAAAATGGCAATAAGCTATTTTTCAAAGTGGACACTGCAAAAATCAACAGTTCCTGGGGGAGGTAAGTCAAGTTTAGGTTTGCAGGTAAGTAAAATACTTACAAGTCTCAAAGTTGGGGCCAAGGTATCCCACCGTTGAGGGTTCAAGGCGACCCCAAAGTTACCACACCAGCAGCTCAGGGCCGGTCAGGTGCAGAGGTCAAAGAGGTGCCCAAAACACACTGGCTTCAATGGAGAACAGGGGTGCCCCGGTTCCAGTCTGCCAGCAGGTAAGTACCCAAGTCCACGGGGGGCAAAACAGGGGGGTTTTGTAGGGCACCAGGGGGGCAACACAAGCATGCACGGAAAGTACACCCTCAGCGGCACAGGGGTGGCCGTGTGCAGAGTGCAAACAGGTGTCGGGTTTTAGATAAGAAGTAATGGGGAGACCTGGGGGTCTCTTCAACAATGCAGGCAGGCACAGGGGGGGCTCCTCAGGGTAGCCACCACCTGGGCTAGGCAGAGGGTCACCTGGGGGTCTCTCCTGCACTGGAGTTCGGTTCCTTCAGGCCCTGGGGGCTGCGGATGCAGGGTTGGTTCCAGGCGTCGGGTCCCTTGTTACAGGCAGTCGCGGTAAGGGGGAGCCTCTTGATTTCCTTTGCAGGCGTCGCTGTGGGGGGTAAGGGGGGGTCGTCTCTGGCTACTCACGGGCTCGCAGTCGCCAGGGAGTCCTCCCTGAAGTGTTGGTTTTCCGGAGGTCGAGCCGGGGGCGTCTGGTGCAGAGTGGAAAGTCTCACGCTTCCGGCAGGAAACGTGAAGCCTTTAAAGTTGTTTCTTTGTTGCATGAAAGTTGCAGATTGTTGAACAGGGCCGCTGTTTACTGGAGTTTCTTGGTCCTTGGTTGCAGGGCAGTCCTCTGAGACTTCAGAGGTCGCTGGTCCCTGTTGGATGCGACCCTGTTGCAGTTTTCTTCGAAATTAGGAGACAGGCCGGTAGGGCTGGGGCCAGAGCAGTTGTCGTCTCCGTCTTCGCTGCAGGGCTTCCAGTCAGCAGTCCTTCTTCTTGTTAAGGTTGCAGGAATCTGATTTCCTGGGTCCTGGGGTGCCCCTGAATACTGAATTTAGGGGTGTGTTTAGGTCTGGGAGGGCAGTAGCCAATGGCTACTGCCCTTGAGGGTGGCTACTCCATCTTTGTGCCTCCACCCCGTGGGGAGGGGGGCACATCCCTATTACTATTGGGAGAATCCTCCAAAATCAAGATGGAGGATTTCTAAAGGCAGGGGTCACCTCAGCTCAGGACACCTTAGGGGCTGTACTGACTGGTGGGTGACTCCTCCTTTTCTCATTATCTCCCCTGGACTTGCCGCCAAAAGTGGGGGCTGTGTCCAGGGGGCAGGCATCTCCACTAGCTGGAGTGCCCTGGGGCATTGTAACACAAAGCCTGAGCCTTTGAGGCTCACTGCTAGGTGTTACAGTTCCTGCAGGGGGGAGGTGGGAAGCACCTCCACCCAGATCAGGCTTTGTTTCTGGTCTCAGAGGGCACAAAGGCCCTCACCACATGGGGTCAGAAACTTGTCTCTCAGCAGCGGGCTGGCACAGACCAGTCAGTCCTGCTCTGAACAATTGGGTAAAATACAGGGGGCATCTCTAAGATGCCCCCTGTGTGCATTTTTTAATAAATCCAACACTGGCATCAGTGTGGGTTTATTATTGTGAGAATTTTGATTCCAAACTTCCCAGTATTCAGTGTAGCCATTATGGAGCTGTGGAGTTTTTGACAAACTCCCAGACCATATACTTAAAATGGCCACAACTGTACTTACAATGTCTAAGAATATACTTAGACACTGTAGGGGCATATTGCTCATGCAGCTATGCCCTCATCTGTGGTTTAGTGCACCCTGCCTTAGGACCGTAAGGCCTGCTAGAGGGGTGACTTACCTATGCCACAGGCAGCATTTTGTGTGCATGGCATCCTGAGGGGGATGCCATGTCGACTTTGCCTTTTTCTCCCCACCAACACACACAATCTGCAATGGCAGTGTGCATGTGTTAGGTGAGGGGTCCCTTAGGGTGGCACAACATATGCTGGAGCCCTTAGGGACCTTCCCTGGTCACAGGGCCCTTGGTACCACTGGTACCTTTTACAAGGGACTTATTTGTGTGCCAGGGGTGTGACCAATTGTGGAAACAATGGTACATTTTAAGGGAAAGAACACTGGTGCTGGGGACTGGTTAGCAGGGTCCCAGCACACTTCTCAGTCGTGTCAGCATCAGTATCAGGCAAAAAGTGGGGGGTAACTGCAACAGGGAGCCATTTCCTTACAACACCTCACCAGGAAGTATGAACCTACCAGAGCAGGACACTTCAAAGGCCTAGCCTCCTTTGTAAGCCGACCCAGGTCTCTCCAAATGATGGAGGTGAATAGCCCCACATCCTGACTCCACTTTTGGCTGCAAGACAGGCGGGAAAATTAGGCAGATTAAGAGGTGTGCCCACTTCATGCCAGTCCCACCCTTAAGGTGGACGAGCTGAAGTGCACACCACTTTTAAAATTCCTCCATCTTGGTTTGGTAGGAATTAAGCCACTCTGGTAAGGGTTATGCCCACTTCACAATGGACGTGGTCATGGAAAGGATTCAGTCACCCTAAAGGTGGGCAGCCCATTGACTGCCACCTGGCACTGTAACGCCTCTAAATTGAGTATTTAGGTGGCACCCCCAGAACTCAAAACCTGACGACCTAATAAGACAAAGGACAAAAAAGAGAGACACTTGCAGAAAAGGAGAAGAAGAAGCAGCTGACATGGTACCAACCATACTTGCCTGTGTGCACGTCTCGACAGACTATGCACCAGAAGACTGCTCGCCCTGCAGCTGAGCCACCAGAAACCCTAGGAGGACTGCCTGCCATTGAAAAAGACTTAAGTCTCCTGTGAGTAGCAGACCGCCTCTCCAATGAACTCTAAAGAAAGGACTCTGGAACCGCAAAGATTCGACACCTGAAGTCACCACCGCACCTGCCGTCACCGACCCGAGTGGGAGTGGACCTTTGGTGCAGCATGGCTCCCCAGAGTCCGAGACCATTGTGTTATGACCCTGCCTGGAGTCCCTGAAGTCGCTTGCAGCCGCTGCATGGAGGTCCCCTCTCCCACAGCTTCTGTGGTGAGAGAAACCCAATGCCTCAAGCAACCACTTCCCCAGTCGCCACCGGCCATAGTTGAAGTGGACCCCTGGTGTCAAGGACGACCCCCAGCTCTCCTGAGCTCGAGAGCACTGTCTTTTCACCCCTTCTGGGCTCCACAGCGACACCTGCAACCTCAGACCACAGGATTCCCCAACCGCAAGGGCTCATGGACAAAGAAACCCGATGCCAAAGGACACCCATGCATCTGTCGCCCCTGGTGAAGAGTACCAAAAGTGCATCTACGCCCCCGAGCACCCCGCGTTTGCGACCTTTCTGTTGGTTGTCCATGACTGGCCCCTTAGTCAGAGCTTGCAGCCTAAAACCACTGAGACCAATTCCCGTTGGAATACATTGGGCACCCGACACCGAGTACTCACCTTAAGTCTACAAGATTGGTCCCATGAGTCGTCATAAAGTGCTTGTTTGCTGAATGTGTTTTTTTGTCCATAGATTAACATTGAAAAACTCTGAAGTTGCACTGTGCTGATTTTTTCAAGTGAAAAAAAATTATGCTTAAAACATACTTACCTTATAACGAAATTCTTGATATATATATATATAAAAAAGAAGTGATATTTTTCTAAATTGGTCTCGGATTTATTCTTTGAGTGTGTGCCTCATTCATTGCTTCTGTGAGTACAACAAATGCTTAGCACTACCCTCTGATAAGTCTAACTTCTTGCCCACACTACCACAAAATAGAGCATTAGTTCTATCTACCTTTGCCTCTACAAACCAATTTGGAATCCACTGGACTCTTTGCATGGTGTACTTATTTTTGTACACCATATAGAGAGCCAACTTCCTACATTGACATAAAACCATCTCAAATTTGAAAAATCTATGTTCTCGTACTGGAGAAATGCCAGTTTGAGACACCTTCTAATGCATACCAGACCAAGAACACTGACAACATCACGGACACTACATTATGAGGTCTTAAACCAATAGAGGTTCCTTACCTTTGGGTTAATGGCAGCTTATGCCACTAATGAGGTCAACCTGGGTCTTTCCACTTTATGGATTTTAAAGAACAAACAAATAGCAATTCTGACCAGGTTATCTATTTGATTACTTGCCCTTGCAGTCTCCATTATAATGGGATGACCATCAGGGAAGTAAAAATAAGAATTAATGGGGAAAAAAAGGATGTAGCAAAGAAGACCTGCATTCACTTGTATTTGACAAACCTTGAATAACTCCAGCATGTCCTGAGCCCAAAAATATCTTTATAGTCTCAATAAATCTGCCCAGGGTTTGAAAGACAAAATTCTTTGGAACCGTGTGAACGCCTTCAGAGCTGGTTCGATATTTATATATCTAAGAGGCTTCTAGCCAGACATTCCTTACCTTAGAATTATCCCCAGGCATCAGACTAGCTCCGGAAATGTCCCTGTGTGCTGATAGGGGGTGTCGTTCAGCTCCACATGGCGTTGTATGCGCTGGAAGTGACATGTGTGGTGCTTATATAATAACCATCCCAACTCACGGACATCGGTTCTTTTATTTCCCTGCCTGTCCGGAGAAGAGCTACCTCTTAGTCACTTTTTGACTTACCTTTTAACACATTTTGTGTAAGCCTTATTGAGGTTTTCCTCCTAGTGTGGCAGGGATGGCCTCTCGGAAGGGTGGCTCTGAGCCATTGCCTATTGTTATTGAAGGACCTGCATCCTGTATATCTTGAGCGTGACAACGAACCTAAGGTCTACCCAGATTTCCGCACATTGAACCCAAAGACCTTTAGGGAGCACTTCCTCACGCTCTTGGTGGCTCGCCGTGCGACGCCACACACCATGACGAGCAAGGTACAGGTCAAGAGGAAGGTCCCAGTAACGATCGCAGAGTCCGAGATCATTGTTGCACTCGAAGTCATCCGGCCACTCAGGTAAGTCTTGCCATAAGATTAAGTCAAATAGGTCTTCGACCTGTCCATCGGCTGATGAGATGAGGGAGCGCCGGCATTTGAGGTCTGACTCTGTGTTTGAGCCAGTGCCTGGGCCGTCTCCAAGTCTTTCCCCTTTTCCAGGAGTGACCCACGCCCAAATAAACAAATTTTATGAGGCTATGCTCCTCAGATTTGGGTGGCCTATTCCCTCTGGCTTATCCTCTGACTTTGTGGGTTCAGAGGATCCACACCAGCAGCTCTGGCCCTGGTGCTTTTCATGCCCCTTGTATCCACAGATCGATCTGAAGCAGCACCACCTCAACCTTCCCCAGTTCTTATCCCGAAGCTGACACTCCCGGCCCAGGTGGCGCCGTCCTCATTCTGAACCTCAACCCCAGAACAGAGCAAAGGGGTGCCGATTGGAGCCATATCTTCCAGGCCAGAGCCTAAGCCCTCTTCTTATGGGCTAGAACTTGGGAGGATTGGGAATAGTCACTGGACCCTAAAGAATACCAGCCTTATGATTCCAACATGGACTGGTGTAAGGATTTGGCGGAACCAGTGGACTGAACACCTCTCCCGATATGTGCATGCTTTCTCCCCTACCATGGCTAGGGGGGAGGGAGCGTCACTTGCAGTGGTGGTGAGGAGGTCAGCTGAGGCCCTGGACCTTAGCTTGCCCTCAGTGGCAGTCAAGACAAATGTCTTGATGGAAATGCTTCAACCAGTAGTGTTCCCCTCAGAACCACTTCTCCTGTTTAACAAGGCTCTTACTGTTGTCCTGATTGGGACCTGGTCCATGCCCTACATAGTCTGCTGTGAAGAGCTACAGTTGCCCACTGCACCTCCCATGGGGAGCCCAATTTTCTCACACAGTACCCTCCCCCGGAGAGCTTGCTATTTCAAGCATCCACTTCCCACGTGAATCCTGGTGCATTCCCAACTGCATCCCTATATCTGGAATCCAAGAGGCTGGACAACTTAGGAAAGAAAATGTTTTCTTCCACCAGCCTGGACCTGCAGTCCATGAACACCGCATGCCTTTTGGGATGCTATTTTTATGCTAAATGGGATATGGTTGCACTGGTGCTGGTAGTGGTCCTGGAGGAGGCCCAGGCCATACTCTCCCTGGCTGTTGCTGATGGGAGAGACGCAGCTAAGTTCACAATAAGATGTGAACTAGACACTACAGACTCACTGGGCAGAGCAGTTCTGTTGGCAGTGGCCTTACAGCGCCAGGTCTGGTTGAGGCAGCTGAATTTTCTGGGGATGTCTAAGCATCGCTTATGGACCTGCCCTTTGATGGCACCTGTCTCTTTGGAGAAAAGACTGGAGCACTTTAAAGACAGCAGAGGTACGGCCAGGACCTTAGGCCTTTTCATGGCCTTTCGTCACCCCAATCTGCTTATCGCTTCTTTCATGGCCACGGAAGGTGGTTTTGGCCACATCCATACCCTCCTAGCCACCTCAGTGCGCATACTTCTCAGCCTCTGCAGGCCCGAGCCATAGAGAGGGTGCTGACAACAGAAGTAGGTTGTGGTTATTCCCGCTATTCCTTGGTGCCCAGAAAGGACCTAGACCTGCACCCTCTCAATTTCTTTCTCAAGAAAGAGAAGTTCATAATGTTTATGCTTGTTCAAGTTCTGTCTGCCCTGGACGATAACGTTGGACTTGGGTGCATGTTTTTATATCCCCCTCCTGCATTCCCTCAGGCGTTGCCTGAGGTTCACAGTAGGTCACAAGCACTTTCAATTTACATTAATCCCTTTTGGCCTTACCAGCGCCCCTCAGGTGTTCACCAAGGTGATAGTGGTGGTTGCAGCTCACCTGATCTGGGATGCCATCTGGGATGCCAATCTTCCCCTAACTTGATGACTGGCTGCTGACGGTGGGTTCGTCTCCCACCTCCAGACTATGGCGGATCTCCTGCACACGCTGGGGTTCACGATCAATGGGCTGAAGTCACACCTGACTCCCTTACAGGCATCCCTTTTCATTGGAGCTGTTCTGGACACAGTGCAGTTTCAGGTGTAGCCTCCTAAAAGACAAAACCAGAATATTCAGGCTATGATACCGATGTTTCACCCTCTATCCTGGATTTTGGTGGGACTGTCTCCAAGGTTGCAGGGACTCATGGCCTCCTGAACTCGGCCGGTAGCACATGCCCTCTGGCATATGTGGGTTCTACAGTGGGACCTGAAGTTCCAGTGGGTGCAGCACCCACGGAATATCTCCGGCATGTTCCAGATCTGGAGAGAACTGCAAATCACTTGTAGTGATGGCTAATTAATCTTGATTTAGCCAATGACAGATCCCTCTATTTTTGTAAGCAGATCGGAAAGTGATGGTAGATGCGTCACTTCGGGGATGGGGAGGGGGTCATCTAGGAGAGGTAGAGATCAAAGAACTCTAGTCTCCAGCGGAATCCAGACTCCACATCAATCTGTTGTAGCTGCGTGTGATGCGGCTGGCTTTGAAATCCTTACTACCCTCCCATCAAGGAGAAGTTAGCGCAGGTGCTCACGCACAACACCTCCGCCACGGGTGAGGCTGTGGACCCTTTCCTGGGAGGCCCTGCATCTCTGACATTGCTGCAATGTCAGGGCATTTCCCTTGTGGTTCAACACCTGGTGGGCCTTCTGAACACCAGGGCAGATAAACTCAGCCGAAGATGCCTAGAGTATCATGAATGTCATCTCCATCTGGAGGCAGTGCAAGGTCTCTTACTGCGGTAATAGAGCTGGTTTTGGTTAGATCTGTTCACTCCCGACTAGAACGTGCAGTTTTCAGCACTTCTGCACGCTGGTGTTTCCAAGACAGCTCTCGTTTTGAGCTTTTTGTTTCGCATGAAGCTCAGGCCTCCTGTATGCCTTTCTACCCATACTACTCCTGCCCAGAGTTCTTAAGAAGATCAGGAATAACCACGCCTAAGTCATTCTTGTAGCTCCGGACTGGGCACGGAGAGTCTGGAATCCCTAGCTGTTGAGTATGTCCATCAGTCCTCCTTCTGTCACAGCAGTAGGGGAGGGTCCTCAACTCTTCGCCTGCTTGCGTTCAGATTAAGCGGTGGCAATAGACAGCTTTCAACCTTCCTCTCGAAGTCTGCAATATCACCTTGTCATCCTAGCCACCCTACCTTCCTTTCAATCCTGATAAAGTGGTGCTTTCCATTAGGGCTTACTTTTGCCAAAAGTGGTCACGCCATTTTATGTAGGCCAATCAATCACCTTGCCTACTTTTTACTACCCTCACATCCTTCTAAGGAAGAGGAGAGACTCCACTGCCTGGACCCAGAAAGAGTGATGGCCTTCTACCTTTATTGAACAAAAGAGTTCCAGGTGGATGATCAACTGTTTGTTGGTTATGTGGGTGCGAAGAAAGGACGGGCTGTGCAGAAGTGGACCATCTCCAGATGGATTGTGCTGTCACTGGCCAAGAAGCAACCCCATGAGGGTTTCTGTGCTCACTCCACCAGAGCAGAAGCTTCAACCACTGTGTTAGCACACAGAGTTCTGGTCCTGGACCTCTGCCAGGCAGCAACGTGGGCTTCTTTGTACACGTCCACAAAGCATGATGGCCGCTTTGCCCATTCAGACCTGCAGGACTTCCTCATATGAAATTGGTCTGCAGACCCACATCTGGGAAGGTATTGTTTGGGTATCTATTCTGTGGTGAATCTGCTGCTACAATTCTCTATCAGATCAACGAGTTACTTAAACTGTCTAGCCGCAGATTCCTTACCGACCACCATATCCTCCCTGATCTGTAAACAGATTTCTAGAGACAGGCCTGATCCCTTTCAAGGCCCTAGTTTTCCACATCAGTGGTCAGTGTTTTTCATGGCAACTGGCATGAAAAGTTGCGAAAAGAAAGTGACATCAGCTCTCTGGAGTGTCGCCCATGTAGGCACTGCACACATCATCCTGGCGTGGACAACACCATTGATGCTATGTGGAACCAAACGACACTACCCACCCGTGCACAAGGGTACTGCTCGTTAAAAACATCTGTATCCAATCTGACGCGATGGAATAATTCTAAAGTAAGGAATCTGCAGCTAGGTAAAGTGTCTACCAGATAATGCGTTACCAAAGGTAATTAACTTGTTAAACAGAAAGCTATATTGACAAAGGGAATATTTAAATACGGCGAGGTGACTTAATCTGTCATTCTCAGTTAGCTACATTCAGAACTTCTATCTCCAGAGTCTCCGGAGGCTTACTTTACTTAGCCAGCCTACTCCTCTGAAGTATTTCTTTTGCGAAGGAGGCGTCCTACTTATCATTTTTTTGTCTTCTATCCTGATAGCTTACCCTAGTGTGGACTCTTATAACATTGTTTTAATGTATTCTTAGCTTGTATCTGATAGAGATTTCTAGTCACAAATTCCTTACTTTAGAATTATTACCAGGTGTCAGACTAGATGTGGAGATTTTTGAGTAATACCTCTGCACTCCGGTGTGTGGCGTCGCCAGCGTCGTCCACACTGGAACTCACATGCGCGCGGTACCTATGTAGATGCCACCCCAGTACGCTGACATCAGTCCTTTCCACGCCAGATAATGCTGATCCAGTCAGAGCTACTCTCAGTTGTTTTTTTACTTGCTTTTACTTACCTGTTTGTCAGCACTTTTTGAGAAATTTTCTCTTTTGGTGTGATAGGTTGTCCCCTAATGAACTGTCTGTTTTCAAACCACGTGGTGTCTGTCAAAGGCAGATGTCTGTGACAGATCCACACTTGGTGTGTTTATGGTGCTTGCAGAGGGACCACAACTGCGCCATGCATTTGAAGGAGGTGTGGGAGCGATCCCTCAAGCTTCTCACAGACCGACATCTGAAGACCCCCGCAATGCTGAAGATCCCAGCCGCGAGGAAGATCCAAGGACCATACGCAAACCCTAACCCAGCGATCATCCACACACTCAGTCGTTGGGAGAAGTTTGGTATGTCCCACAAGTCCGCACCTGTCGAAGTCTTCTGACGAGACGCAGGAGCATCCACATTCCAGGCCTTGCACTTCAGCAGAGCTTTAGTCAGGGTCCACTCCACACTTCCCCGACTTTGTCGGAGCAGGTGCAAACCCCACCCAGCTTAAGGAATTTTTTGAGGCCATGAACCTTTTATTAAGGAGTCCTTGCCCTCTGGGATGCTTTTGAGCCCCACAGTCTAAGAGAATTGGTCCCCAGTAAACCCTCACAGGCAGGTTAGCCCTTGTGCCAGTCAGGCCCATTGATCCTATGCTGGATGCGGAGCAGAGCTGCTGACAAGACCAAGACCTTCCTCGTGCCTACTCCTGTGCAGACACCCCACAGGACATCGTCATTCCCAACTCTGATACAGAAGCAAACAGGCATCGCCTGACACCAGTTCCGGTGTCGATCGTAACCATGTTCTACAGATCGGAGTTAGGGCCTTTTGCATTTGATAATGGAAGGGGTATGGGGACCCTCATGGATACCAGCAGTGCTTAATTTGGGCCAGTGGTTTCTGGTGCTCAACACTGGCATTTAATTGGCAACAACAGCACACATCATAGCCTAATTTAGATAAGAGCATAACAACAGTGGTTTATTAATTTGGTATGCATAAGAAATGACTAATAACTGCTGACAAAGCCATCTTTACAGTTTGGTGTTCTGGAATGATCAGACTTATCACAATTGTAGGAGTGTGATGGTTAATAGTTGGGTTGTTACTGTATTTGGCAGTGCTGGCAGAAGCAATGGCTGATGCAAGTGGACGAGGGCTCTGACACTTATTTTATTTACAATGTAAGCACTCCATACCAGCATCCATTAGATGAGAATGAGGACAACTGGTATGAGGAACTGGCGGAGGCCAGTGGGTTTGACACCTCACCTGACACTGGCTTGATCTCCCCTTCTACCATAGCTACAGAGGAGGGAGCTGTAGGAAAGTTCCCCTTTTGGCATGGTTAACCCCCCCCCCACAATTTTCCTGATATCTGATGCTAACTTAACTGAGTGGGTGCTGAAATCCTGCTACCCAGGCCCCAGCACCTGTGTCCTTTCACAATTGGCACACCCCTGGCACACAGCTAAGTCCCTTGTAAAAGGTACCAGTGTCATCAAGGGCTATATGGCCAGGGAGGGTTCCTAAGGGCTGCAGCATGTATTATGCCACCCTAAGGGACCCATCGCCAAACACATGCACACTGCCATTGCAGCTTGTGTGTGCTGTTGGGGAGTAAAAGGTAAAGTCGACATGGCATTCCTCTTAGGGTGCTATGTCCACAAACCACTGCCTGTGGCACAGGTAAGTCACTTCTATAGCAGGCCTTACAGCCCTAAGGAAGTGTTCACTATACCAATCAATTTGTGTGATCCTAGGTAAATATTGTATTTCACAGTCAACTTTTTTCTTCATTGTCACATACAAGAGTACCCTTAACATTCGTAAGTTCAGCAAGTCTGCTGTACAAAAAAACTATTTTTTTTGATAGATTAGACTGTTTCCCATATATATTAAAAATCTATCCTACATATAGGGAACACATCAGACCTAGCTTTCCTCCTAATTCATTAATAGCATTGTCATCGGGTCAGTGGCAGGAATATTTTTCACTTCATATACAAATTTTTCATTTTTAATAAAATATATTACTAAAGATGACATATACAGGCAGACATTTTCCATTCAAATGGCTACAAACCTCTGCACTGACATGCAGTTTTTCCTGTTAAAACTATATATCGCATACAAACGCATTACCAAGTGTTTTAGTTTGTTTTGATCCTATTAACATCTTTACGCTCTCACTTTAGAATTGAAATAGTGCTTTCCTAACTACTGAAATATATTTCGAAATACTTGCTTAGTCCATTTACAGGGTGTTTTTTATCTATTGTGGTACAGCACAATTGTAAAACAATGTTCGATGGCATCTGTCGCTGTAGATACACATGGTCTGCATAGCTCGCCATCTGGTGTTGGGTCGGAGTGTTACAAGTTGTTTTTCTTCGAAGAAGTGTTTTCGAGTCACTGGACCGAGGGACTCCTCCTTCTGTGCTCATTGCGCATGGGCGTCGACTCCATCTTCGATTGTTTTCTTTCCGCCATCGGGTTCGGACGTGTTCGTGTCGCTCCGAGTTTCGGAACGGAAAGATAGCTGAAAACGGAAGATTTTCGACGGTATCGTTGCGATCCGGTTCGAGATAAACACATACGACGACGCATTGAACATCGAAGTGCTTCGGTGCCCTTCGGGGTAGATTTCGGCACACCGTCGGGGCCTAGTCGGCCCGACCGCGTGGAGAACACCGCCGATGGAACGGACCCCGTTTCGATTCTGCCCTGAATGCCACAACAAATATCCTTATACGGACCAACACTCGGTCTGTAACCTGTGCCTGTCACCCGAGCACAGCGAAGAATCCTGTGAGGCCTGTCGGGCGTTCCGGTCCCGAAAAACTCTGCGTGACCGTCGAGCGAGAAGACTGCAGATGGCGTCCACGCCAAAGGAGCATCGACAGTTCGAGACAGAAGAGGAACAGGAGGAATCCTTTTCCATCCAGGATTCAGACTCCGACGAACTCGACAATACAAAAACTGTGAGTAAGACGTCGAGATCAGAAATTAAAAAAGGCCCAGGGGACGCCACTGCCAACCGGCCATGGCTCAACCCAAATTCACGGTGACCAACAATCGGCACCGAAAAAGGCCCATTCAGTGTCGAGATCGTCCGACTCCGGTCGAGACACCGGCACGCAGCCTCCTCGGGACCGAGAGAGTGCTAAAGAGAAGCATCGACACCGAGAGTTCGGTGTCGACACGGATCGACGCCGAGACAGTGGCACCGAAGACCATAGAGGCCAAGATTTTTCGGCACAAAAGAAGAGGAAGGTTACCTCGGAGCCGAAAAAACAAACAACAGGGTTTTCGGAGCCGAAAAAAGCACCAACAGACCCAGTTTCAGGCTCCTATACTGAAGAACATTCTATGTCTTCACAAATGAAAAGACACAGATTCGAACAGGAACTGCAATCCACTGAAGTGGATCACACGCAAAAGCGTATCTTTATTCAGCAGGGGACAGGGAAGATCAGTACCCTTCCACCTGTCAAAAGAAAGAGAACACTTCAGTTTGTAGCACGAGAGGCTCCTCAGCAACAAACAGCAAAGACGGTAACACCTCCTCCCTCGCCTCCACCTGTAACTCCGGCTTCGCCAACTTACACCCCGTCACATTCGCCAGCTCACACCGCCATGAGCCACAACGACCAAGATCAAGACGCGTGGGACTTGTACGATGCACCAGTGTCTGATAACAGCCCAGACACATACCCAACTAGGCCATCACCACCTGAGGACAGCACAGCCTATTCACAAGTGGTGGCTAGAGCAGCTCAGTTCCATAATGTGGAACTACACTCTGAACAAGTAGAGGATGACTTTTTATTTAACACCCTCTCCTCCACCCACAGCTCCTACCAAAGCCTGCCTATGCTCCCAGGCATGCTACGCCATGCAAAGGAGATCTTCAAGGAGCCAGTTAAAAGTAGGGCAGTAACGCCTAGAGTGGACAAAAAGTATAAGGCGCCTCCTACGGACCCTGTATTCATCACCTCTCAGCTGCCACCAGATTCTGTGGTGGTAGGGGCTGCCAGAAAACGGGCAAATTCACACACTTCTGGGGATGCACCTCCCCCAGATAAAGAAAGCAGAAAGTTCGATGCAGCCGGGAAGAGGGTCGCTGTCCAGGCAGCAGACCAGTGGCGCATCGCAAACTCACAAGCGCTGCTAGCGCGATACGACAGAGCCCACTGGGATGAGATGCAGCATCTCATTGAACATCTCCCAAAAGATCTACAAAAAAGAGCAAAACAGGTTGTTGAAGAGGGTCAAAACATTTCCAACAATCAAATACGCTCCTCTATGGATGCAGCAGACACAGCCGCAAGGACCATTAATACGTCGGTTACCATCCGTAGGCACGCATGGCTCAGAACGTCTGGATTCAAGCCAGAAATTCAGCAGGCAGTACTTAACATGCCAGTAAACGAAAAACTTCTGTTCGGTCCGGAGGTCGACACAGCCATAGAAAAGCTCAAAAAGGACACTGACACTGCCAAGGCCATGGGCGCACTCTACTCCCCGCAGAGCAGAGGATCTTATACCACCTTCCGCAAAACACCTTTTAGAGGAGGGTTTCGGGGTCAGGCCACACAAGGCAGTACCTCACAGTCCGCACCGTCCACCTACCAGGGACAGTACAGGGGAGGCTTTCGGGGCCAGTATAGAGGAGGGCAATTCCCTAGGAATAGAGGAAGATTTCAAAGCCCCAAAACCACTACCAACAAGCAGTGACTCACACGTCACTCACCCCCCCCACACAACACCAGTGGGGGGAAGGATAGGTCAATATTACGAAGCATGGGAGGAAATAACTACAGACACATGGGTCCTAGCAATTATCCAACATGGTTATTGCATAGAATTCCTGCAATTCCCTCCAGACATACCACCAAAATCACAAAATTTATCAAAACACCATTCACAGCTTCTACAGATAGAAGTTCAAGCACTACTGCAAAAAAATGCAATAGAATTAGTACCAAGCACACAAATAAACACAGGAGTTTATTCACTGTACTTCTTGATACCAAAAAAGGACAAAACACTGAGACCAATTCTAGACCTCAGAGTAGTAAACACATTCATCAAATCAGACCACTTTCACATGGTCACACTACAAGAAGTGTTACCATTGCTCAAAAAACACAACTACATGACAACCCTAGACCTCAAAGACGCATATTTCCATATACCAATACATCAATCACACAGAAAATATCTAAGGTTTGTATTCAAAGGAATACATTACCAATTCAAAGTATTGCCTTTCGGTTTAACAACCGCTCCAAGGGTATTCACAAAATGCCTAGCAGTAGTCGCTGCACACATCAGAAGGCAGCAAATACATGTATTCCCGTATCTAGACGACTGGCTAATCAAAACCAGTTCGCTCACACAATGCTCAAACCACACAAATCAAATCATACAAACCCTCTACAAACTAGGGTTCACCGTCAACTTTGCAAAATCCAACATTCAGCCAAGCAAAGTACAGCAATATCTAGGAGCCATAATAGACACGACAAAAGGAGTAGCAACGCCAACTCCACAAAGAATTCACAATTTCAACAGTCATTCAACACATGTCTCCAAATCAAACAATACAAGCAAGAACAATACTACAGCTCCTAGGCATGATGTCCTCATGCATAGCCATTGTCCCAAACGCAAGACTGCACATGAGGCCCTTACAACAGTGCCTAGCCTCACAGTGGTCTCAAGCACAGGGTCACCTTCTAGATCTGGTGTTAATAGACCGCCAAACTTACCTCTCGCTTCTATGGTGGAACAGTATAAATTTAAACAAAGGGCGGCCTTTCCAAGACCCAGTGCCACAGTACGTAATAACAACAGATGCTTCCATGACAGGGTGGGGAGCACATCTCAATCAACACAACATAAGAGGACAATGGAACATACATCAAACAAAACTGCATATAAATCATCTAGAATTGTTAGCAGTTTTTCAAGCACTAAAAGCTTTCCAACCAATCATAACCCACAAATACATCCTTGTCAAAACAGACAACATGACAACGATGTATTATCTAAACAAACAAGGAGGAACACATTCAACGCAGTTAAGCTTATTAGCTCAAAACATATGGAAGTGGGCAATCCACCATCAAATTCGCCTCATAGCACAGTTTATTCCAGGGATCCAGAATCAACTGGCAGACAATCTCTCTCGAGATCACCAGCAAGTCCACGAATGGGAAATCCACCCACAAATTCTGAACACCTACTTCACACTCTGGGGAACACCTCAAATAGACTTATTTGCAACAAAAGAGAACGCAAAATGCCAAAACTTCGCGTCCAGATACCCACACAAGCAATCCCAAGGCAATGCCCTATGGATGAACTGGTCAGGAATATTTGCTTACGCTTTTCCTCCTCTCCCTCTCCTCCCTTATCTAGTAAACAAATTGAGTCAAAACAAACTCAAACTCATTTTAATAGCACCAACGTGGGCAAGACAACCCTGGTACACAACACTGCTAGATCTTTCTGTAGTACCCCACATCAAACTGCCGAACAAACCAGATCTGTTAACGCAACACAACCAACAGATCAGATACCCAGATCCAGCATCGCTGAATCTAGCAATCTGGCTCCTGAAATCCTAGAATTCGGACACTTACAACTTAGCCAAGAGTGTATGGAGGTCATAAAGCAGGCCAGAAGGCCATCCACTAGACACTGCTACGCAAGTAAGTGGAAAAGATTTGTTTGTTACTGCCATCATAATCAGATACAACCACTAGACGCAACTCCAAAACATATAGTAAATTACTTGCTCCATTTACAAAAAGCAAAGCTAGCCTTCTCTTCTATTAAAATACACCTTGCAGCAATATCTGCATACCTGCAGACTACCTATTCAACTTCCTTGTATAGGATACCAGTCATCAAAGCATTCATAGAAGGTCTTAAAAGAATTATACCACCAAGAACACCACCTGTTCCTTCATGGAACCTAAACGTGGTCCTAACAAGACTCATGGTCCCACCTTTCGAACCCATGCACTCTTGCGGAATACAATTCCTAACCTGGAAAGTTGCCTTTCTCATCGCCATTACATCTCTGAGAAGAGTAAGTGAAATTCAAGCGTTCACAACACAGGAACCTTATATACAAATACATAAAAATAAGGTCGTCCTACGACCTAATCCAAAATTTTTACCAAAAGTTATTTCACCGTTCCATCTAAATCAAACGGTAGAACTACCAGTTTTTTTCCCACAGCCAGATTCTGTGGCTGAAAGAGCACTACATACATTAGATGTCAAAAGAGCATTAATGTACTACATTGACAGAACAAAAAACATCAGAAAGACTAAACGGCTATTTATTGCATTCCAAAAACCTCATGCAGGTAACCCAATATCAAAACAAGGTATAGCCAGATGGATTGTTAAATGCATCCAAATCTGCTACCTTAAAGCAAAAAGACAACTGCCCATTACTCCCAGGGCACATTCAACAAGGAAAAAAGGTGCTTCAATGGCCTTTTTAGGAAACATCCCAATGCATGAAATATGTAAGGCGGCCACATGGTCTACGCCTCACACATTCACCAAACACTACTGTATAGATGTGCTATCCGCACAACAGGCTGCAGTAGGTCAAGCTGTATTAAGAACTCTATTTCAGACAACTTCTACTCCTACAGGCTAAACCACCGCTTATGGGGAAATAACTGCTTACTAGTCTATGCAGACCATGTGTATCTACAGCGACAGATGCCATCGAACTGAAAATGTCACTTACCCAGTGTACATCTGTTCGTGGCATCAGTCGCTGAGATTCACATGGGCCCACCCACCTCCCCGGAAGCCTGTAGCAGTTCAGAAGTTACCTTCAATTTTGTACATTTGTATATATATTATTTAAACCTTTAATAGGTACATACTTACACATTTCATTGCGCGGGCACTATTACTATAGTACAACTCCTACCTCACCCTCTGCGGGGAAAACAATCGAAGATGGAGTCGACGCCCATGCGCAATGAGCACAGAAGGAGGAGTCACTCGGTCCAGTGACTCAAACACTTCTTCGAAGAAAAACAACTTGTAACACTCCAACCCAACACCAGATGGCGAGCTATGCAGACCATGTGAATCTCAGCGACTGATGCCACGAACAGATGTACACTGGGTAAGTGACATTTTCATTACTTCATAAAATCCTTTAACTATACAGTAAGAGAAATAAAAGTAAACCCCAATCTCAAGGATAAAATAAGCAGCAGTTTGGAAGAAGACCCAAACTGGCATTAGACGTCTGTCTTCAAACCCACAGCGAATGTGGCAAGATAAAAAGTGATTTAAAGACATCTTTATTGCTCAGCTATTTTCAGAATGAACAGAACACCTTTTCTTTGCCACCTCCAGCCCTCTCGCCAGACCAGGCCTGTAATCCCCCAAAATAACTCACCCAAGTAAAATCTTTCAAGCCATAGTGCATGAGTGAGTAAGTTTCTTGAGGCCTCTGCTCCTTGGAGCTTTATTTTCATCTCTGTATCTGGAAATTTGTTTTCCAAGAAGTGAAAACGAAGACACTACTGGGCCAAGTTATAACTGAAGTAGCTATAAAGCAATTTTCAGGGTGAATGCCTCTTTTGGTAAAGAGATTTCTGTAGATGACTCACATCCAAATTGAACCAATTGCTTTTGTCCTTATCATAAACCAAATTAGTGCAAAATGTACAGAAAATTTACAGCACAATACTCTTTAAAGGAGAAAAGGCTTCAACTGCAGTGATGGATGGAGAGTTGATATGGCCTCTAATGGTTTTAGACAGATGGTAGGGTGCTAATTAGGAGGCAGCGATAGCTCCAATCAATGTATTTCAGACAAGAATGGACATTTAGAGGCTCCAACCAGTCACATCGCTACCTAAAACAACAGCACACCCCTCACATGCTGTTCTGCCACCAATCACCCTACCTTTTCTACTCTAAGCAACAGCTCAGGAAGAAACCTGCTACTCAGAGCGAGTTACCATTTGCTGGTGCTGGCACACTTGATTCCCAGTTTAGTTCCTTCATCAACTCCTTTTTTTCATATCCTGTGGAAGAAATGATCTCTGTTTTTTACTTTCTTTGGAAGGCTATTACATCAGACCAGTGGGTGTTGGACCTAGTGAAATACAGGCACACAGTCAAGTTTGTCCAAAAGCCTCTGCAAATGTCACAGCAGAAAACCACTTAGCAGCCTCTACAGTTCTTGCAACCAGCAGTGATATCTATGCTACAAAAAGAAGCTCAGTATCATGTCCCCAATTCCCAGCTACATACACACGTTGTTCTACCCCAGATGTTTTCTAATCAAGAAAAATAAACAGAAGAATGATGACCCTTTAAGGAACACCATCAGCTCAACAGATATCTAAAACAGTTATTCAGAATTGTAATATCTGAAGAGGTACTGCAGTTGCTTCAAGTGGGAGGGTTTATGATATCACTGGAACTCCAGAATGTCTATTTTCATATAACGATATACCCACAAATACTGTAGATTCCCAATATTTCGAGTTAGCTGGGTGCCATTGTCAGCTCAAAATTCAGCCATTTGGAATCAATTCTGCATCACGGATATTTATGAAATACATGACATCTGTGACAGCTTATCTGCAATGCTAAGACCATCAGCTCTTCCCCTACCTGGGCAATTGGTTGGTTAAGGGGAAGACGTCATCCAAAGTAGAAACATCAACAAGTGCCAAAATAGAACTGGTTAACAAGTGTGAATTCTTGATCAATGCAACTAGCTTTCATCTGGAGTCAACCACTTCCATTCAATTTCTGGTTGCCATCTTGAATGCAGAAGCATTATGATCACTTACTCAAGTGCAAAAATGGAAAACCATCTCTCAAATGTCTACTTGGGTTGATGTCCTCATGCACTCCACTAATACCGTGTGTAGGTTGAAGAGGCGTCCTCAGTAGGAGAACTTGAATGCCCTATGGCAGCAGGTGTCTGTATCATTCGATGATTACAAGTCAGGTGACCAAAATCACGGATGCCTTACAGTGATAGAAGACAAGAACAAACTGGATCTGCATTTTCAGCTGCAAAGAAACCACTTTTTGAAAACTACTGATGCATCTCTAGAAGATCAGGTGCCCATTGTCAAGAGTTGAAGGGCAGGACGTCATTGGCAGACTTAGGAGAAGAGCCTCTACAAAAGCATTCTCGAGCTCAAGCAGGTCCATAAAGGAATAATCAGTCCCTGAGAGAACAGACAGTATAGCAGCACGATTTTACATTAAACAAGGGCAGCAGGACTGTCAGAACCCTATAAAAACACTGAAAGAGTGCGCTCCTTGAATGTGTGTAGAAGCTTAAAATTATATATTGATCGTGCATAATCTTTTTTGAAATTCAGTACAGCTCTTTCTGAACTTTGGTTATCCATAAAAGAGTTGTCTTCTTTCAAAAGAGAGGATCACAAGAATGTATCATAGCAGCTACTGTGTTTTGTCTCTCAAAGTCTGGTCTTCACTTGCATTCCAGAGTGCTTAGTCATTTCACAGGAGGTTTTGCAGCCATGACAGCACTGTATGTCTGAGTGCATCTATCCGACATCTGTAGACTTTTTTAGAGCAGCAAATGGAGGAAGTGCCATACCTTCACATGCCACTGTTGTCTAGGTACAAACTCGGTGAGAGATTCAGCTGTTACCCGGGTCATCTTAAATAATAATTTTTATTATTGTGAACTTCTTGCCTACTATTGGTATTCTTGAAGTCAAAATTTTGCTATATTCATTTCATGTATGACCATTGTGTAGTGGCTACTTGCCATTCTGATTCAGTCATGTGAATTTAGGGAAGATTCAATGTTTTACTTTCTTTTAACTATAGTTCTCCAACACTGGTCTCGTCGATTAACTTGTGGCCCTCCCTAATCATAGTCTGTACATGAAAACATCCCTTCACACAAGTGCTATTGAAATCTGAACTATGAAATCTTCTGTTGGGAGGGACTGGAGTTCTGTGCACTCCTAGACAATTGGCCGAAGTTTGGGTTGTTTCTGATGGGGTGTTTCACTTGCTAACCTACATGGTTTTCTTATTTCAAAAGGAATTTTCTATGCCCTGCTGTCTAAATTGTTACCATGAAGTTCCTAGATCAGCAACGGGGAATGGTTTAAGAATGTGAATCTATGAAATATAAAAATTCTGGAGAACTCTATTTACAGGTAGGTAACTTGTTTCTTTCACCACTTGATTCCAGTATTGTTTTTGGTGGCCTGGTATATTTATTCCACCTTTACTCCTGCATCCCAGTAGGGTTTTTGTGTCCTAGACACATGTCCAAGTTTGAATAGCACATTGCTTGCATGGCAAGGCTTAGGTGACCAGCCCTCCTTTAAGTTCCTAATGCTTTATTTAAGCTTCAAAATTAACTGCTGTTTGTGTCCTCTGAGATTATATGGTCGGCGTGATTTTAAAGACACAATGCAATCTTCTCTTTCTGTAGGGCTGTGCTAGGATAGTTCAGAAGCTACTGCCTCTGTCACTTAGTTATTTTCAACCTTTTTGAGAGTGTTCTAAATCCGATCTCGCAAACGGACAGAGCTCTCCAGTGTTCATGAATGTGATGTTGTAAAAACTGAATTGCAAGTAAACGTTAGCTGCCTGCTTGAATATGATGTTGCCTATATATAGGATTTCCCTTTATCTGTATTTCACTTTTTTAATAGGTTTGACCTACTTGCAAAATTTAAATTTTGAACGAATCGTCATGTGCCAGCTTAATCCTTTAAAGATTTGCCTACCCCCTGTGGTTAACCTGTTTGCTGGTATTACCAGGTTTGTAAAGTGACATTGTTGTTCACTGTATAAATGGTTATGCAAAAGAAGGAACCGTGTTTTAAATATAACGTACTCAACATTGAACAACACTTTGAGTCACAATTTAGCATGAATCAGACAACATTTGTATAGAAACTACTTGACTATTACCATTCACATTCCTAATCACAGTGCAACAGTGTTCCTTCAATATGATGACCCTGCCACCCTTGCATAATTTGTAATCTGAGTACAGGTAGATTTATGGAGGACTTTGGTGAGGCATAGATAAAATATATAATTAGGCATGAGTTGGACTATGTAACAACACTTGGTATCATTACACAAGTATATTGGAGTTTTCAACATAGGGTTTCAAGTAATATCATGGTTGACTTAACCTGCACTCCCATTGTCTGTCTGAAGACACCAAGAAGTGGAAGCAATCCAGTTATTGAAGTCTATTCATAAGTTTATGGTCACTAATAGTTGGTTATTTTCGTTTGATAGTTGTATAGACAATACCAGAAGAGTACTGCTTCTAAAAAGTGGTACTGGGGTAAATCTTTAAATCAGACCAACTATATTATCTGTGTTGGTCACCAGTTGTCAGAGCCAATGTTAATTCGACATTGTATATACTTGTACATGGAAGAGGTTGTTAATGCATGTTTTGCATTGTTAACTGCCTTTTGTTGCTAGAAATACAACATTAAAAATAATCGTCACTGCTAGTCTTCAAGGACATATTTGTGAATAAAATGTTCTTGACGAGCCACCTTTTCAAGTTCCCTTCTCCCCTGCCGTAATAGAAAGTTATCATTGAGCCAGCAACAAATATATTAAAGTAGTTTTGGTAACTGCTATATTTTGTTAGCTATCAAAGTACTAATAACTTGTACCGTTGGAGTTCTGGGATTGGTTTGCATCTGTTTTTAATAGAATTGTTGAATGCAGAGAACACAAGCCATGTTTAAGGTGATACCCACAATTCGTGAGTAGCTTGACGGAGGAAATGGACAGTCATAGTTGCTACTAAAGCAGCTGTTAATGCTGATTCGTACATATTTTTTTTTTAGTTTTAGTGGATCAGAAAACCTCACAGACACTGCAGTCTAATACAATGCCATAGAAGTGGCAAGCTCACTGATACTTATGGAAACTATATATATATATATATATATATATATATATATATATATATATATATATATATATACATATATGTTCGATGGCATGTGTAGCTGCAGATACACATGCTTTGTACAGCCCGCCATCTGGTGTTGGGCTCGGAGTGTTACAAGTTGTTTTTCTTCGAAGAAGTCTTTTCGAGTCACAAGATCGAGTGAGTCCTCCCCTTTCGGCTCCATTGCGCATGGGCGTCGACTCCCTCTTGGATTGTTTTCTTTCCGCCATCTGGTTCGGCGTTCGGTATCGGGTTAGTTACAACAGATCGACACCGATTTCTGAAGAGCTCCGGTGGCCCTTCGGGGTTTTTCGATCCCCCGTCGGGGCCTGGTCGGCCCGACCACGTGTCTCTTCAAGGCTAATGGAACGGACCCCATTCCGCTTCTGCCCCAAATGTCACAACAAGTATCCCTATACAGATCAGCACCTGGTCTGTAACTTGTGTTTGTCTCCAGAACACAGAGAAGATACTTGTGAACCCTGTCGAGCGTTTCGGTCGAGGAAGACATTGAGACCGAAGAGCGAGAAGACTGCAGATGGCGTCGGCGCCGACAGGACAAAGACACTTGGAGGAGGAAGAAGAAACCTTCTCCATCGAGGAGTCGGACTTAGATGAGGTCGATCCCGAACAGACGCCTAAAACCGTGAGTAAGACGTCGACACATTAAACTCACGAGAAGACTGCAAAAGCCCAGGGGACGCCACCGCCAGCAGGCCATGGCTTAACCCGAAAAATAGGTGACCGATCATCGGCACCGAAAAAGGGCACGCATGTGTCAAAGACATCCGACTCCGGTCGAGATACCAGCACACAGCAAACTCGACCCCGAGACAGCGGGTCCAAGCAAGTTCGGCACCAAAACGAGTCGGCACCGAGAGACCGAGAAACCGAAAATAAAGAAAGTGTCGTCGGAGCCGAAAAAGACAGCCGAAAAAGTTTCCATTCCGAAACATCCGGCCTCGGAACCAAAATCAGGTTCCTACACAGAGGAACAGGGACTGTCCTCACAAATGCAAGGACATAAGTTCGGACAAGAACTAGAGTCAATGGAGCCAGACTACACTCAGAGAAGGCTCCACATCCAAAAGGACACAGGGAAAATAAGTACACTTCCCCCAATTAGGATGAAAAGAAGACTTGCCTTTCAAGAAAAAAACAAGCAGCCACAGGCAAAGGTAGCAAGACAAATAACACCGCCACCATCTCCACCACGCTCAACGCACACATCACCGGTAGCCACTCCACCACTGATGCAGTCCCCAACTCATACTGGAATGAGTCAGGATGATCCCGACGCATGGGATCTTTATGATGCACCAATGTCAGATAACAGCCCAGACTGTTACCCAACGAGACTGTCACCACCTGAGGACAGTACAGCCTACACACAGGTGGTGTCAAGAGCAGCGACATTTCATAATGTCACCCTACATGCAGAGCCTATTGAGGATGACTTTTTATTTAACACACTATCCTCCACTCATAGCCAATACCAAAGCCTTCCTATGCTACCGGGAATGCTAAAACACTCCAAACAGGTGTTTCAGGAGCCTGTGAAGGGCAGGGCCATAACTCCAAGAGTGGAGAAAAAATACAAGCCACCACCAACAGACCCGGTATACATCACGCAGCAATTAACACCAGATTCTGTGGTAGTAGGGGCAGCTCGCAAGAGAGCAAACTCTCATACCTCAGGAGACGCACCACCTCCAGACAAGGAGAGTCGCAAGTTCGATGCTGCAGGGAAAAGGGTTGCAGCACAAGCGGCCAACCAATGGCGCATTGCCAACTCACAGGCACTGCTGGCAAGATATGATAGGGCTCATTGGGACGAAATCCAACATTTCATTGAACACTTATCCAAAGAGTTCCAGAAAAGGGCACAACAGGTGGTGGAGGAAGGACAGAGTATCTCGAAAAATCAGATACGGTCAGCAATGGATGCAGCAGATACAGCTGCTAGGACAGTAAATACTGCAGTAACCATAAGGAGACACGCATGGCTGCGTACGTCAGGATTCAAGCCAGAGATACAACAAGCCATGCTGAATATGCCTTTTAACGGACAGCAGTTGTTTGGGCCAGAGGTGGACACTGCTATCGAAAAACTTAAAAAGGACACTGATACGGCCAAAGCCATGGGCGCACTCTACTCCCCACAGAGCAGAGGCACATTCCGCAAAACGCAGTTTAGAGGGGGTTTTCGAGGACAAACTACAGAACCCACAACCTCACAAACAAGGCCCACTTATCAGAGTCAATATCAGCGGGACGTTTTCGGGGACAATATTGAGGAGGACAATTCCAAAAGAGTAGAGGGAAGTTCCAAAGTCCCAAAACTCCTCAAAACAAGCAGTCACTTCCAAGTCACAGGAGACTGACCAAGTTTTACAAACATTGGGAGGAAATAACAACAGACACTTGGGTCCTAGCAATTATCCAGCATGGTTATTGCATAGAATTTCTCAAATTCCCTCCAAACGTCCCACCGAAAACACACAATATGTCAAAACAACACATGGACCTTCTAGGACCAGAGGTCCAAGCGTTGCTACAAAGAGAAGCAATAGAATTAGTACCAATTCATCAGAAAGGAACAGGAGTTTACTCTCTGTACTTTCTCATACCCAAAAAGGTCAAGCCTCTAAGACCTATATTACATCTCAGAACGTTAAATACCTACATCAAATCAGATCACTTTCACATGGTGACATTACAGGACGTAATCCCACATCTCAAACAACAAGACTACATGACAACTCTAGACCTAAAGGATGCATATGTCCATATACCGATACATCCTTCACACAGAACGTACTTAAGGTTTGTATTCCAAGGAGTACATTACCAATTCAAGGTGTTGCCATTCGGAATAACAACTGCGCCAAGAGTTTTTACGAAATGCCTGGCAGGAGTGGCCACACATACCAGAAGGCAACAAATACATGTGTTCCCGTACGTAGACGATTGGTTAATCAAAACCAACACACTAGAACGGTGTTCACAACAAACAAGGTACGTTATAGAAACCCTCCACAAACTAGGTTTCTCAATCAACTACACAAAGTCACACCTTCAGCCGTGTCAAACACAGCAATACTTAGGGGCGACAATCAACACAGCAAAAGGGATTGCCACTCCAAGTCCACAAAGGGTACAGGCATTTCACAATGTAATACAAGCCATGTATGCAAGACACAAGATACAAGTCAAAATGGTGATGAAACTCCTAAGCATGATGTCCTCATGCATAGCCATTGTCCCAAACGCAAGGTTGCACATGCTGCCCTTACAACAGTGCCTAGCATCACAATGGTCACAGGCACAGGGTCAACTTCTAGATCTAGTGTTGATAGACTGCCAAACATACACCTCGCTTCAATGGTGGAACAATATAAATTTAAACCAAGGGCGGCCTTTCGAAGACCCAGTGCCTCAATACGTAATAACAGATGCCTCCATGATAGGGTGGGGAGCACACCTCAATCAACACAGCATCCAGGGACAATGGGACACTCAGCAAAGACAGTTTCACATAAATCACTTAGAACTACTGGCAGTATTTCTAGCGTTAAAGGCATTTCAACCCATAATAAGCTGCAAACACATTCTTGTCAAAACAGACAACATGACAACGATGTATTACCTAAACAAACAGGGAGGAACACACTCAACACAGTTGTGTCTCCTGGCACAGAGAATATGGCATTGTGCGATTCACACCCACATTCACCTAATAGCGCTGTTCATTCCAGGAATTCAGAACCAATAAGCAGACAATCTCTCTCGGGATCACCAACAGATCCACGAATGGGAGATTCACCCCCAAATACTAAACACTTACTTCCAAAGTTGGGGAACACCACAAATAGACCTATTTGCAACAAAAGAAAACGCAAAATGCCGAAACTTCGCATCCAGGTACTCACAAGATCAGTCCCAGGGCAATGCGTTATGGATGAGTTGGTCAGGGATATTTGCATACGCTTTTCCCCCTCTCCACTCCTTCCATATCTGGTAAACAAATTGAGTCAAAACAAACTCATACTAATAGCACCGACTTGGGCAAGACAACCTTGGTACACAACACTACTAGACCTCTCAGTAGTGCCTCATGTCAAACTACCAAACAGACCAGATCTGTTAACTCAACACAAACAACAGATCAGACACCCAAATCCAGCATCGCTGAATCTAGCAATTTGGCTCCCGAAGTCTTAGAATTCGGACACTTAGACCTTACACAGGAATGTATGGAAGTCATAAAACAAGCTAGGAAACCAACCACTAGACATTGCTATGCAAATAAGTGGAAAAGATTTGTTTATTATTGCCATATTAATCAAATTCAACCCTTACACGCATCTGCCAAAGACCTCGTAAGCTACTTACTACATTTGCAAAAGTCAAAGCTAGCTTTTTCATCCATTAAGATACATCTTACCACAATTTCAGCTTATCTGCAAATTACGCACTCAACTTCACAATTTAGGATACCAGTCGTCAAAGCGTTTATGGAAGGTTTAAAGAGAATTATACCACCAAGAACACCACCAGTTCCTTCGTGGAACCTCAACATTGTCTTAACACGACTCATGGGTCCACCTTTTGAACCCATGCACTCATGCGAAATGCAATACTTAACATGGAAAGTTGCATTTCTAATTGCCATCACATCTCTAAGAAGAGTAAGTGAGATACAAGCATTTACCATACAAGAACCATTTATTCAGATACACAAGCATAAAGTAGTTTTACGAACAAATCCCAAATTCTTACCAAAAGTCATATCACCGTTACACTTGAATCAAGCAGTAGAACTACCAGTGTTCTTCCCAGAGCCAGATTCTGTAGCTGAAATAGCACTACATACATTAGACATCAAAAGAGCGTTAATGTACTACATTGACAGAACAAAACAAATTCGGAAAACAAAACAATTATTTGTTGCTTTCCAAAAACCTCATGCAGGAAATCCAATTTCCAAACAAGGCATTGCTAGATGGATAGTTAAATGCATTCAAACCTGTCATCTCAAAGCAAAAAGACAACTGCCTATTATACCAAAGGCACACTCAACTAGAAAGAAAGGTGCTACTATGGCCTTTCTAGGAAACATTCCAATGACTGAAATATGTAAGGCAGCCATATGGTCTACGCCTCATACGTTTACCAAGCACTACTGCATAGATGTGTTAACAGCACAACGAGCCACAGTAGGCCAAGCAGTACTACGAACTTTGTTTCAAACAACTTCAACTTCTACAGGCTAAACCACCGCTTT